>NC_080185.1:77730609-78330609 GCF_950295315.1 Erinaceus europaeus | reverse complement strand
CTCTTCCCCCCCCCTCTTTAGGTTGACCAGAATTAACTCTTAGGGTATCTTTCATTGCTAGGGTAGGGGGCATCTTATCTATTGTGAGAGGAGCTTGTCTTGTTACTCCTACATCCTCTACAGACTCTTCCTTTCTTCCTCCTCCTAGATAATTAAAAAAAAATAAAAAATAAAGTAATCAATTAAAAAAACTTTCCTTTCACTGCTCTTTAATTACAGCTCTTTTTCTTATCTTTTCTCTTTTCTCTCTGTTTCTCTTTTTTATCTTGTCATACATTTCTTCCTTCTTCTTTGTCTTTCTGAATTTGTGAATTATTTTGGGGGAGAAATCTGACTCAGAGTGGACTCTCTATGTGTGTATCTCTGCTCTACTTCCCTTTCCCTTCTTGCTGCCCCTAGAATATACAGTGGATAGTAGATTTGCATAATTGTCTATTTTTATCCCTTATTTCCTTTCCCTTTCTTCTTCACTTGGAATTGGTTGCTATTTTTTCACAGACTGGAGACATTGTTTGGCTAACTGGTAGTGATTAAACTGCTTCAATACTTCCTTCAGTTGCTATTGTAATTACTGAGGTTGGAGATTGCATTTGTCATAAAGGTATTTAGTACAGTGTTGCTTGTACTCAAGACACAACAACTGAGGAACAACAGAACATAAAAATAAGAAACACATAAATAAAAAAAATTGGGTAGATCAAAAACAAATAAAACTGCTACTCCAATTAATGAAGACAAGAGCCCAGAAGAAACTACAAATCAGCCAGAAATAACCATAGATAAGAAAAGTATGCAAGCAATAATAAACTTATTAATCACAGAAATGAAAACAACATTGGAGGAAAGGAATGGCAGTATTAGGGAAACAACAGTTGAGACCCCCAAGGAAAATACTGATTATCTTGAGGCAATTAGAGAACTGAAAGCTGAAATAGCTGAACTGAAGAAAGAAGCTGAGAGAAGGGAAAGCAGACTAACAGAAGCAGAAAACAGAATTAGTGAGACAGAGGATGAGTTAGAGAAAACTAAGAAAGAGGTGAAAGAGCTCAAAAAGAGATTGAGAGACACTGAAAACAACTACAGAGACATATGGGTTGATCTCAAAAGAAGTAACATTCGTATAATTGGCCTGCCTGAGGAATAAAGAGAGGAAGGGGAAGGAAACATTCTAGAGGAAATAATAGAAGAAAACTTCCCAGACCTGAATAACAGAAAGGACATCAAGATTCAAGAGGCCCAGAGAGTTCCAAACAGAATCAACCCAGACCTGAAGACACCAAGACACATCATAGTCACAATGAAAAGGAGTAAGGATAAAGAAAGTGTCCTAAAGGCTGCAAGAGAGAAACAAAAAGTCACATACAGGGGAAAACCCATAAGATTATCTGCAGATTTCTCCACTCAAACTCTAAAAGCCAGAAGAGAATGGCAAGATATCTATCAAGCCCTGAATGAAGAAGGGTTTCAACCAAGGATAATATATCCTGCTAGACTTTCATTCAAACTAGATGGAGGGATCAAAACCTTCTTAGACAAACAACAGTTAAAGGAGGCAACCATCACCAAACCAGCCCTGAAAGAGGTTCTAAGAGACCTCTTATAAACAAGAACATCACTATAATACTTGCAATATATCAGAGCAAAGAGGGTTACAACTCCACATAATTCTCACCACCAGAACTCCGTATTCCATCCCATCCCCTGATAGCTTCCTTATTCTTTATTTCTCCAGGAGTATAGACCCAGGTCATTAGGGGATGCAGAAGGTGGAAGGTCTGGCTTATATAGTTGCTTCCCCGCTGAACATGGGCATTGACAGGTCAATCCATACTCCCAGCTTGTCTCTCTCTTTCCCTAGTTGGGCAGGGCTCTGGGGAAGTGGGGCTCTAGGACACATTGGTAGGTTCTTCTGCTCAGGGAAGTCCATTGTCATCATGTTGGCATCTGAAACCTGGTGGCTGAAAGAAGAGTTACCATATAAAGCCAAACAGATTGTTGCCTAATTATGAACCTAAAGGCTGGAATAGTGCAGATGAAGATTTGGGGTCTCTGTTTTGAAGATAGCTAGTAGGCCTATTTTAGTTATATTCCAAAGGGCCTATTGACTGTACTAGTTTTTTCTTTTTCTTTTTTTTTTCTGAGCCTGACATCTGATATGCAGGTGGATCCAAGTTATTGTCTGATGCTGTGCAACCTCCCAGAGCACTGACCACTCCTACTGATGACAAATATATTTGAATATCATTGTGAATTAGAAAAACAGCCCTTGTCATTAGATTTAGCCTGCCTTGAGTATGGATATAAATTCAATTATCTATCCTGTCACCTGTTAGTTTTTGTAGCTTCCAGGTACTTGCTTAATGATTCTGAACCTTGGGGTTCGCTTCTATAAAAGATAGCATTGTTTTTCTCATATGGTTGTTACAAGGATTAAATGAAGTAACATAAGACATATGTTATGTCAGACTGCCTGACATAAATAAATCTCTGACAAGTATTAGTTGTCTCTCTTTGCTGAACTTCTTTGGGGAAGAATATTTGTCTTATTTATTTATTTTCTTATCCTTAGCACAAGGAGCTTTGAATTATAGCACATAATGAGCTTCAAATGCCTTCAAAGTTAAGCTGAAAAAAGAGTCATAGTCACTTGAGGGGATATAATTAGGTATAGGATCAATTATGATTGAATGGCGTGAATCATGAGGAAGAAAAGAAGAAACTGGCCCCAAATCATTTGTAGACTTAAACTAATTAATTTCAGTATTTACTGATTCAGTACTAGTTATATCTTTTATTTACTTCCTCTCATATTGCACCAATGGCAGACTTCTGTATTAGACTTGTCATAATAATAATAAAAATCTATTTTGAACTTTGTCTTCTTTGTTAGATTATCAATTCCTGGTTTACAGACAATGTGCCTTATGTATCTTCATATTTCCTGTACCTATAATTATCGGCATATTGGTATGAGTTTGCTAGTTTTTATAACAGTTCAACTGTTATTATCTACTGTGAGATACTAATATTTTGGTTAGAAACTTCTCCCTAACATGAATTGAATCTTTTAAACTGAATTGAAAGTTCTTTCTAGGGTGGAAGTCTTTTTTTTCCTCCTATGGTGTCTTGCACAAATGGATGCTGATAGGATACTTAATTAACTAATGAATATTCTCCCATAATAGGGAGATTCTATTCCATATCTTAAGGAACATTTCTGTATGAAATAAAGTTATTCAAGACTCTGATATGTTTCCTTAATAGCATATCATATCAGATAAGATATTGCTGTAGTAAAACCAAAGAATAAATTCAGTTTTCTTTCTTCTGAAAGCATAAAAGAAAATTATGTTATTGATTTTACAGAAGCAAAAAGGAAACGAACTATCCATAATCCTATCACCCAGAAATAATTGAGGCTAATATTTAGTAAGCATCCTTTCAGAAATGCCCCATACATATATTCAGATAAGAGATAAAACTTGATAAAAGTTATTTAATGAAAATAGGACCATAGTGTGTAGGCTAGCTTTATTTAAAAAGTATCCAATATCATTTTATTTTAATTTAACAGAAGGCGAAAATGAAACTGAAGGAATTGCTAGGTTTTCTGTAGGTGTTCCACCACCTCAAGAGATACTGACTCTACATTGTGGAAAATAGGATTATCTTTGCTGTACCATTTCTAATCTCTATTTTTAATTTGTTATATTATTACTTTGTCAATGTTGTTAACTATTAGATACTGCTTGGTAGCCATTACTCATATTTAGGAAGTATATAGTAGTATAAGTATTTATTTACATAAATGATTTCATGCTACATATTGTTCCTTTATCATGGTTTCTATAGTCCTAGAGTTTAAGTTTTATTTTTCCCTCTGGTAGGCTGAATTTCTTAACATATTTTATGAGTGCTATAGTCTCTCAGTTTTGTTTGTTGTAATTTTTATTTGAAAAAGCAGTTATCTGGGTCTAACATCTTTGAAGCTTACAAAAAATGTGTTTCAACATTTTATGGATCTGCTCTATTGTCCTTTGGTATGAATATTGCTGTATAATCTGATGAATATTGCTGTATAGTCAGAAAACAAGGTTAATTTTTCTTTCTATAAATATCTTGTTTTTTATAGGCACTAGAAGAATCTTTGTTTTTCTTTGATGTCCAAAAATTGAAAAATAAATCTCAATATTAGTCATACTTATTTTTCTGGATCAAAGTATGTTCTTTTTTGTCTACATATTTGGTTATTTCCCCCCCAGGGGATTCCTTTCTCAGCACCTCTTATTAAATTACCCATACACACACACACACACACACACACACACACACACACACACACACATATATATATATATATATATATTTCATGTATGTATATGGGTAATTTATATATATGCTAACTAGCCTTGTTAGAGTGTGTTCATTTTTCATGAATATTGTCTTACCCTAATTATTATTAAATTAACACATTTGTCCTTTAACTCATATTCATTATGATTAACAAAATATTTTTTCACTTTATTTATTGGAGGTTAATTGTTTATAGTTAAGTTGTTAACATTTTACATATCAGTAAAATTTTTCATTTCACCTTGATAGGTGTTGTAAAAATACTCTCAACCCATCATTAGCACAGGATGCCAAAGCCCCTTCTACCTCCTTTCACCCCTTCTTCACCAAAGTTCTTTGATTTGGTGCAATACAACAAACCCAAAGCAAGATCCACTTTGTGTTACCCCTTTATGTTCTTGTTTCTTAAGTTCCCACAAGTAAGATCATCCCATATTCATCCTTGTCTTTCTGGCTTATCTCACTTAACATGCTTCCTCTAAACTCCTTCAAGATGAGGTGAAGATGGTGACTTCATCACCCTTAATAGCTAGGTTGTATTTTGTTGTGTTTATATGCCACAACTTGCTTAGCCACTCAATTATTGATTTACACCTAGATTGCTTCCAAGTTTGGGCTATTACAAATTGTCCTGCTATGAACACAGGTATACATAGATCTCTTTAGATAGATATATTTGTTGACTTATGATATATTCTCCAGGAAAGGAATTGCTGGGTTATAGAGTAGTTTCATTTCTAGCCTTCTTTGAGTTATTCAAACTACTCTCAATAAATACAGAAAAACCTGTGACAAAATTCAGCATTATTTCACGATCAAAACACTACAAAAATAGACATAGATGAAAAATGCTTAAATCTAATTGAGTCTCTACATAAAAACCTAGATCCAGCATCATACTCAATGGTGAGAAACTGAAATCTTTCCCATTTAGAACAGGTAGTAAACAGGACTGCTCACTATCATCACAATGCTTTTCTAATATCTATAATTCTATTTGTAGGCATGACTATTTAATACCACCTAGCTTCTCATATGCTAGTTCTGAAGTGGTTTTGTTTCTTTAGCAATGCCATCTCCTCATTCTATTGCAGATCTTGTCTTTGACATGTGTGTTGGATTCATATTTCTATTGTGTTCTTACATAGAAACTATATTCATATCTTATTCAGATAAAATATATAGTGTTAAGCTATGCTATTTATTGGTGGGATTTCCATACTTCAGTAAGTGAGATTTCAACTGTCTGTGCCACTTTTCCATTTAGATAGAGAAATTGAGAGTGGAAGAGACTCCACAGCATTGGAACACCCCCTGCTGCCATAAAGCTTCACAGATGATGCTTAGATTTGAACTCTTGTCACACACATGGGTGTAAGCACCTTATATAGTGAGTTGTCTTTCTAGTTCAAGTGTTTTAATATATACTATTGACTCAGTAATTATTTACAAAATTATGAGATAAAAAGTATAAATCAGGGAGTCGGGCAGTAGAGCAACGGATTAAGCACATGTGGCGCAAAGTGCAAGGACCTGCATAAAGATCCTGGTCGACCCCAGGCTCCCCACCTGCTGAGGAGTCACTTCACAAGCAGTGAAGCAGGTCTGCAGGTGTCTATTTTTCCCTCCCTGTCTCTGTCTTCCCCTCCTCTCTCCATTTCTCTCTGTCCTATCTAACAACGGCAACATCAGTAACAACAACAATAATAATTACAACAACAATAAAAACAACAAGGGCAGCAAAAGGGGAAATAAATAAATAAATATTTTTTAAAAATTTTAAGTATAAATCATCACTATTACCACCACCAAAGTTCTATGTTCCCCTCTCCTTCCAACAATAACCATCATATATAGACCCAAGCAAAAAGATGCATATGCACAAAAGTTAGGGGAAAAATATGTATATACTTTAAAGTAAAAGTGTGCAATAATCTGCAGTGAGTAGACTTAGACTCAGTAAATGCGGCAAGCAAGTAGAAAGACCAAAAAAAGAAAGAAAAGAAAGAAAGAAAGAAAGAAAGAAAGAAAGAAAGAAAGAAAGAAAGAAAGAAAGAAAACAACAAAACCACCATAAATTACTTAGTGAAATATTTTCTACTTAGGCCTTAATACCCTCTTTTCTTACTCCCTACTTCACGTCCTTCAACTACTTTAACTCTAAACTTGTCAGGTAAAGTAAGGACTACAAAAGCTGGAGAAGGACAAGAGATTGGTGCAGTTGAATTATGGTTCTTTTTGGTAACTACCAGGTCAACCCGTCACCTGGGGCTCTAGTCAGGAAATCTTTGAATTCCCACATAGATATGATGGGCCTAGACCTCTAGTGGTTCCCTCTCTCCACCATCACTAGTCATTTCTGTCAGGAACATCATCATAAGCCCTCTCTTGTGGGACTCTATAGGACTTTATCCTCAATGTAGAACAACAGTGATAGAAAATGCCCCCATCTCCAAAGGGAGGCTGGGACAACCTGCACTAACACTTGAAGAAGACTGGTCCTGAAATGAGTGCAGCCTAGAATGTTCTTAGCTGTGACCATGGAATACAAGCTCAGACTGACAGGAATGCAGAGGTTACAACAGGTTCCTGTGCTAAATATAAATAGATATGGTCCCTAAGACAGATCAATGGGGCCTACAGTTAATACTTCCCTCTCATATTTGGGAACTACTCTCTTCCCTAATCCAGCTTCCCAGTCCTATTTTCAATTCTGACACCATCTTCCCAGGCAATCTTTATTTTATTTTATTTATTAAATTTTACCAGAGCACTGCTCAGCTCTGGTTTGTGGTGGAGCAGGGGATTGAACCTGTGACTTTGGACTCTCAAGTATGACAGTCTCTTTGCATAACCATTAAGCTATATACCCCATCAACCAGACCACAGTACTTTTAACCCGCCTTCATGTTATCAGGCTCAGGCAAAAAAAATTTAACGTCATGGAATTACACCTAAAATAGACTTTGTAGCTTTTCCAA
This sequence comes from Erinaceus europaeus, assembly GCF_950295315.1. Taxonomy (NCBI): domain Eukaryota; kingdom Metazoa; phylum Chordata; class Mammalia; order Eulipotyphla; family Erinaceidae; genus Erinaceus; species Erinaceus europaeus. The sequence continues at coordinate 78,323,275 of NC_080185.1, read as the reverse complement.
CAGGAAGACCTCAAATCTCATTTGTTATATTCTTACATTTAGGTTTCTGATTATGAAATAATTTATCCTGCTTTATATCTTACTGTTTTTTAGCCACCAATTTGCAGATGTTACCATGACACCATCCTGACTTCCCTAAGCAGACGACCTCACCAATGTGTCCTAGAACCTCACCTTCTGAGAGCTCTATCCCACTAGGGAAAGACAGAAACAGGCTTGGAGTATGGATTGACCTTATAATGTCCATGTTCAGTGAAGAAGCAGTTATAGAAACCAGACCTGCAACCTTCTGCACTCCATAAAGAATTTTGGCCTGAACTCCCAGGGAGATGAAGAATAGGGAAGCTTCCAATGGAGAGAATGGGATATGGAACTCTGGTGGTGGAATTATACCACTATTATCCTACAGTCTTGTTAAATCACTAATTAAAAAATAAGCATCATATTTCTCCCAGGCTTATATATATGGGTTGAGTACATAAATATTTTTCATTCTTTTTTTTTCAAATCCATGTGTTTCAATTCTCTATGTTCCACTTATGAGTGAAATCACCCCATATTTGTCCTTCTATTCCTTACTTCACTAAGCACAATCATTGCCAGTCCCATCCATCTAGTCCCAAAGGAATCGTTATAGTCTTTTTGTAACTGCGAACTAGTACTCCATTGCATATATGTCCCATAACCTCTTTTTTTTGCTCAAATCAGTGATTTTTATTCCACTACTGAAGGCCTTTTCCCCTCTAACTATTCCTCCTGATACTTTAACCTTTTAATCAGGAAAACGAAAAGGTGAAATACATGGGCTATCTGGACAAAAATGACTGACCCCATGTGGAAACTGATGTCCATTTTTCTTCATTTCTAAGGATCTGCCCTCACTTCCTTTCTAAGCTACATCTACCCCTATTATAGCTTCTTTTTTCCCTCCTCTTTATCAAGTAAGGGAAAAACACCTGACTTACTCCTCACCCCTTTCAGTGATAGCACAAAAACAAAGGTTCTTGGTCACAAATGTTCCAGAGCCCAGTGGAACTGGGGTTCAGAGCCCTTTAGTTATCTCTTCCTAACATTTACCCCTCTGAGAGTATGGAACAGAATTCTTTTTGAGTTGCAGAAGGAAAAGTAGTTATGGCTTCTGTAATTGCTTCTACACTGAGCATAGATATTGGCCAGTCAATCCATAACCCCAGCCTGCCTCTATCTTTCCATAGTAAGGGAATCTATGCAGTGAGTTGTCTTTTCTAGCTCATAAGTTTTCTTTTAATTGAATTGGGACTGAGAACATTATAGCTTAAAATGCAGTTGTAATAAATAATGCAGGGAGCATCCAAGTACTTTTTATTCTTTTCCCCCAAAAGTAGCATTTGCCTTTAGTACAAATCTCAGCCATGATACTGACACTGATACAATTAATCCATTTGGTTCATATTCCACTGTTTTATTTTTTATTTTTAAAATTGTCTTTGTTTATTATTAGATTGAGATAGCCAGAAATTGAGAGGGGAAAGGGAAATAGAAAGGAAGAGACAGAGAGACACCTTCAGTTCTGCTTCATCTCTTGTGAAGCTTTCCCCCTGCAGGTGGGGATCAGGGGCACGAACCTGGGCCCTTACACTTTGTAACATGTGTGCTCAATCAGGCGTGCCACCAATAGCCCCCCATTGTGTGTGTTTGTTTTCCTTTATACAATTTATCATATGCATAGGCTCATATATCCCTCCTCTCAGATAATTAGGATACAGAACAGTTCCATCACTACAAGGATACCTTGTATTACCTTTTATAACCAGATCCTCAACATATCTAACTCCTAAAAACCACTAATTTGTTATCCATTTTTATGTTTTTGTAATTTTGAGAATATATAGGCTGAGTGATGGCTCATCTGCTTGAGCACACATGTTACAATGCCCAAGGATCTGGGAATTAAGCCACTCCCAGCTCCCACTTGCAGAAGGAAAGCTTCACAGGTGGTGACAGTGTGCTGAAGATGTCTTTCTTTCTCCTTCAGTCTCTGTTCCCTCTCAAATATTCTCTGATATATCAAATAAATAAGTAAAACAATGTATTTTTAAATTTTGTGGTTTTGAGGAGGTCATATGTAGTATGTAGACTTTTAATCCAACATAAATGTAGACTTTCTAGTCCAACATAATTTTCTGGAGGTCTATTTACGATGTCTTCTGTATTAACAGTTCATCTTTTTCATTGCTAATTAGTATCCTATGATAAGAATGTATTATAGTTTAAGTATGTCTAACTGCTTCTAGTTTGGAATTACTATGAGTAAAACTTGTATCAACACTTGTTCATGGGTAGTTTGTGTGAATATAAGTTTTCATTTCCCTGGGATAAATGCCTAAGACTAAAACCATTACTGTATATGCATTTAATGTATATAGTATTTCTTCCCTTTTATTCTTTTGTTGTGGTGGTGTTTTGGCACAGTCACCATGCTATTTATTTTTCCCTTGCTTGTACTTAACATGCATAGCCCTAACTAGAGCTTCTAGTTGTTTCAATATAATTTCCTTTAATGCCCTTCCCAGTTTATTTAGGACTTTTCCTTATTTCCCTCCTTCCCTACAAATTCTTATTTGAAAACGGAATATTTTGTTCAACTCATTATTCTATATCTTTTAGGTAAAATATAGAAATGTAGGAAGCTGTATTAAAACTAGGCTATTCTTGTTGAGGGACCTGAAATCTTATCTCTGTCATCTGGTGCCCAATTAAAAGTCCCTACATGACCCATTTCCACCCGTCAGGGTGGAATATATTCCATTTCCAGGGCTTTTACTCAGTACTCCTAATAAGTAAGAGAGTAGGGAACCTCTACTAGAAGGAACTCTGCTTTGACTCAGATCTGACAGTACTATATTGAAGCTTCTCTTCTTGAGGGTATTTTCTAAAATCTTCTCCACCCAAATGCTGTTTCTTGATCCCTCCTTCTGAGCCATTCCAACCCCTTGTTTATCTAGCTCTCCTAATTCGTGGATTTAACTGATAAATTACAGAGGTGTGTTAATATTTCTTTTCCCTTAAGTTATAATTTTGGGGGTTGGAAGAGAGTTAGGAACCTTATTACATTGTCCCAAGGCTTTACTTAGCTATCAGTTTGAGAAATGTGCAGTTTAACAGTTTATTCATTGTATGTTGGATTCTGTTGAAACTGCTAGTTTGTTAAAATGATGATTTACTTTTGTTCACTTTTCAGAAATTTTCCAGCACTGATAAGACTTTGTGTTAATCTCTAGGCCAGATTTATTCTGTCAACATCTCCAGGAGATCTCAGAGAGATTTGTTTGTTTGTTTTTAAAGAGGCAAGATGGGTTTAGAGCACTTGAATATCTGTGCATACTTCAGGTGACTACCAACGAAAGTCCAGTTTCCACCCACCACTATACCACTGTCTCTCTGTATCTATTCCTTTTTTATTAGTGATTTTTAAAAGTTTTATATATAAAAAGGAAACATTGACAAAACTATAAGATAAGAGGGGTACAGCTTCACACAGTTCCCACCACCAGACCTCGTTATACCAACCCCTCCACTAATAGCTTTCCTACTCTTTAACCCTCTGGGAATATGGACCCAAGATCATTGTGGGATGAAGAAGGTTGAAGGTCTGGCTTCTGTAATTGATTACCCGCTGAACATGGACATTGATAAGTCGATCCATACTCCCAGCCTGTCTCTGTCTTTCCCTAGTGGGGAAGTGCTCTGGGGAAGCGGAGATCCAAGGCACATTGGTGGGGTTGTCTTTCCAGGGAAGTCTGGTCAGCATCCTGTTAGTATCTGGAACCTGGTGGTTGAAAAGAGATTAATATACAAAGTCAAACAAATTGGTGAACAATCATGGACCTGAAGGCTGGAATAGTACAGTTTGAAGTGTTGGGGGGGGGTTGTCCATTTTGTAGATAGCTAGTAAGCATATTTTAGTTATAATTCAAAGGGCCTGTAGCTATACTAATGTTTTTTTTCTTTTGCCTGAACCTGAAATATGATATGCATGTGAATCCTAATTATTGTCTGGGGAGATGATGTCATGGGTGGGAAAAGGACCAGAAAACTGGATCAGGGAAGAGAGTAGCTTCCTAATATGGGAAAGGGGTATAAATATTGTTGACTGTAAACCCCATTGATTTGATGAGATCTGGAGCCCATAATTAGCTTAGGAGCCTGTGTGACCTCTACATCTCTCTAGATCTGAGCTCACATTCTGTGGTCATCAGTAGGAACATTCCATGCTGCCCCAATATCGACCCATCTTCCTCAGGTGTAGCATAGACTATGTTGTCCATCCTTCCTTCATAGAATGGAACGTTCTCTACCATTGTTGATCCAGGTTGAGGGCAAGGTCCTATGGGGGCCCACAAAGGGGGGTATTTTGTTGTTCCTGATAGAGATGACAGGTAACAATGGAGAGAGGGCTTTATTTGAGGTCTAGGCCCATCAGGTCTGTTTGGGAGTCTCAGGACTCCCTGACTGGGGCCCCAGCTGGTGGAATGGCCTGATAGTGAATAAAGAGTCGTCATTAAAGAATGCCAGTCTCTTGCCCTTATTCAGCTTTTGCAGTCCTTGCTTTGCTAAGGTTAGCTTTGGAATGAGTTACAGAACTGTAATAGGAAGTAGGTGAAGAAGGTATCTAAGTCTAAGAGGACACTGTTTCATTAAGAACTTGATACTGACTCACTAAAGACTATTGTGTATTTTTGCTTTCAGATATATATATTTGCCCTAATTTAAGGATACATGTGAACATATGCTCTATCTTACTGAACATGGACTATATCTTTGCTAGGAAGAGAACCTCCCGGAATAGAATTAGAGAATACCTTGAAAGGAAAAGTCTCACCCAAGTGATAAGGGTGAAGGGTTGACAATCCATGCCTGATGTCTCTGTACACAGTCTGAGGTGAAGCATGCTGAGATGGTAATTGTTTCATTGATTCATGGACTCAGCAGATGCAATACCATTTGGCCTGACTTGACAGAATCATGCAGGGAAGTGAGCCCCACCCCAGAGTTTCCAGGATTGGGAGAAACATAGGCTCTATAGGCAAAGCAGGAAATTCCTGTTGTCTTAGGGTTTAAGAAAACAATAAACAGTTATTGCAATAATCACATTGTTTGGCAATTGGGTTAACTTTGAAAAACCCCTTTATTAGGATTTGCTGTATCATATACACGCTCACCATATTTTATGTCCTTTGACATTATTTGCATATAGCTATGCCACCAGTTGCTTTTGTTCTCCATGGACTAAGCTTTTAAGAGAGTCAACATATCAAAGACTCAGTCTATGTATTAAAAAGACTCAGACTGTCTTTTAAAAAGTTTGAAACACTCAATCAATTTTCCCCTCTCATTAATTAGAGATTTATAAACTACAAATTGATAGGAGTGTACATAAACACCATTCCTACCACCAAAAGGCTGTGTCCCATCCCCTTCCCCACCTCTCCTACCCCATGAAGCTGAACATCCATCCTCACCCCCACCCAGGGTTTTTACTTTGGTGCCCTACACCAAATTCAATCAACTCCTACTTTGAATTTCCCTATCTGTACTTCTTCCTCAACTTCCGTTTATGAGTGGGATCATCCCATACTCATCTTTATCTTTCTGACTTAGCTCACTTAACATAATTCCTTCTAGCTCCATCCAAGATGGGTCAGAGAAGGTGGGTTCATTGTTCTTAATAGCTGCATAGTATTCCACTGTGTATATATACCACAGCTTTCTCAGCCACTCATCTGCTGTTGGGCACCTGGGTTCCTTCCAGGTTTTAGATATTATGAATTGTGCTGCTATGAAAATAGGTTTACACATATCTTTTTGGTTGGGTGTTATGGAGTTCTTAGGGTATATCCCCAGGAGAGGAATTACTGGGTCATATGGAAGGTCCATCTATAGCCTTGTGAGAGTTTTCCAGATTGCTCTCCACAGAGGCTGGACCAATTTACATTCCCACCAGCAGTGTAGAAGCATTTCTCTGTCCCCACAGCATCTCCAGCATGTGTTGCTGCTATCCTTTTTGATGTATGCCATCCTCACAGGATTGAGGTGGTATCTCAATGTTGTCTTTATTTGCATTTCTCTGACAATCAGTGACCTGGAACAATTTTTCATATGTTTGTTAGCCTTTTGCATCTCTTCTGTAGTAAATGTTTTGTTCATGTCCTCTGCCCATTTTTGGATGGGGTCATTTGCTTTTTAGTTGCTAAGTTTGCTGAGCTCTTGACATATTTTGGTGATTAGTTTCTTGTCTGATGTATGGCATGTGAAGATCTTCTCCCATTCTGTGAGGGGTCTCTTTGTTTGTTTAATAGTTTCTTTGGATGTGCAGAAGCTTTTCAATTTGATGTAGTCCCATTCAATTGTTTCTGCTTTAGTCTTCCTTGCAATTGGGTTTGTATCATAAAATATGTCCTTGAGGTTTAGGTGGGAAAGTGTTCCACCAATGTTTTACTCTAAGTAACTGATAGTTTCTGGTCTAACATCCAGGTTCTTGAACCATTTGGAGTTGGCTTTTGTTTCTGGTGAGCTAAGGTGGTTCAGTTTCATTCTTCTGCATGTTACAACCCAGTTTTCCCAACACCATTTATTGAAGAGAACCTAAGAACTGGCAGCCATGGAACCAGGGTGGAACGGATGGTTCCAGAAATTATCCTCATGGAGGAATATAATTTGGAATCGACCAAGTCGACATGGGGGCTACGGAACCATACTGGGGCACAGTATTCTGCAGTGGAATAGCATAATACCAGAGATGATGAACATAGTGTGGAAGCGCTCGCGCCCCATGAGGAGCTGGCCAGTCTTGCAATGATGTTATTCCTCGCGCCCACCTTTGCTGCAGTTTTTATGAGATGTTTGTGAAATGACAGAGTGTGATCGAGAGTAACGCCAAGATAGACTGGCTGGGCTTCATGCCTGATTCTCGTACCGCCAAGCTGCACATTAAGCTCACGCGAGGCCAAGGCATGGTGTAGATGGAAAACAAATGATACCGTTTTTGCAGTGCTAGGGATTAGTCGCCATTTTTTACAGTAATCAGATATCAGAGACATGTCTTTCGTGAGTGTTTCCTCGAGGATGTCGAACTTGGATGCCTGAGTTGCACAGCAGATGTCATCGGCGTAGATGAACTTACTTGAAGAAGTTTCTGGGAGGTCATTGATGTAAATATTAAATAGCGTAGGAGCCAGAACAGAGCCCTGGGGGAGGCCACTTGAGACAAGTCTCCATCTGCTGGAATTGTCACCCAGATGCACCCGGAATCTTCTGTTTTGGGGAAGAAACGATATAGTGTTGGCCACCCATGGAGGCAGGCATCTTGAGATCTTGACTAGGAGACCACGGTGCCAGACCGTGTCATAGGCTGCTGTGAGATCAACAAAGACAGCACCCGTCTTTAAATTCTTTTGGAATCCATTTTCAATGTAAGTTGAGAGGGCCAGGGCTTGTTCACAGGTAGATCTTCCTGGGCGGAAACCAGCTTGGGCGGGTGATAGGAATTTCTCTGTAAGATGAGAAATACGTGACAGAAGCAGCTTCTCAACGAGTTTGTAACACACGGAGAGGAGAGAAATTGGTCTATAGCTGGCGGCCAGTGTTGGGTCTTTCCTTGGTTTCAAAACCGCTATAATCTTCGCACGACGCTAAACTTTGGGCATAGACTCAGATTCCAAGATGTGGGACAGGAATGCAGCAAGCCACTTCTTTGCCGCGGGACCCAGGTTAAGAATGAGTTTTGGGGTGATGTTATCATAGCCAGCAGCTGTTCCCGGTTTAACCCTCTTCAAAGCGTCTTCCAGTTCAGACAGTGTAAAGTTCTTAGCAACATCGCCCCGCCAGATATTCGTCGGGATGTGGCATCATCTAAGTTCATTTCCCACGTCTACGCTCGACTGGACCTGCCAATATACGCGGATATCTTCGCCCACCCTGTCCAACGCTTGACGTCTCGCCACCCAATCTGGTCCCCTATGCCTACACTGAACTTCTCTGTTCCAGTCTCTTGGAAACAGAGTTGGCAGTTAGCTGAGGTAAAGAACAAACACCTCATCACAGACCCCTGCAAGCGCCAACCCGGCTTTGACCTAGCACGTTATGATTGGGCCCTCCTCAATCGCTATCGAACAGGCCATGGCCGGTGCGCCACTATGTTCCATCTCTGGGGAGCCAGAGACGACCCGAACACCCCCTGCGGCTACAGACAGACTACGACCCACATAGTCAATGACTGCCACCTCTCCAGATTCAAAGGAGGTCTCGAAACTTTACATCAGGCTCAACCTGATGCTGTTGACTGGCTACGGAAGAAGGGCAAACGCTAGAAGAAGAAGTAGAAGAGAACCTGCTTCTTACATTTAATACTTGGGACCCCCTATCAAAGATTAGATGCCCATAGGTGTGCGGTTTTAGTTACGTGCTTTCAATTCTGTTTCACTGGTCTGTGTCTCCATTTTTGTTCCTGTACCAGGCTGTTTTGATGATGATGGCCTTATAATATAGTTTGAGATCTGGGAGTGTGATGCCTGCATTTATGTTTCTTTTCCTCTAGCTGGTTTTAGCAATTCTAGGTGTTTTCTGGTTCCAGATAAATGATTGTAGCTTTTGTTCTATTCTCTGAAAGTAGCTTGGTGGAACTTTGATGGGTATCTCATTAAATTTGTATATGGCTCTGGGGAGAATATTCATTTTGATGATATTTATTCTTCCAATCCATGAGCATGGGATGTTGGTATCAGTTTCTATTTCCTTGAATAGTGACTCAAAGCTTTCAGTATGCAAGTCTTTCACTTCTTTGGTCAGCTTTATTCCTTGGTATTTTGTTGACTTTGCTGCAACAGTGAATGGGAGTGATTTCCGGATTTCTTCTTCTTCAGATGTAGTGTTAAAGAAATGCCACTGATTTTTGTACATTGATTTTGTATCCTGACACCTTGCTATATTACCTAATAACTTCCAGAAGTTTTCTGCTGGATTCCTTAGGTGTTTACATGTATAGTATCATATAATCTGCAAATAGTGAGAGCTTGACTTCTTCCCTTCCAATCTGTACTATTTTGATTTTCTTTCCCTTGCCTGATTACTATGGCAAGAACTTCCAATACTATGTTGAAGAGTAATGGTGATAATGGACAGCCCTGTCTCATCCCTGATCTGAATGGGAGTGCTTTCAACTTCTGTCCATAGAGTATGATGTTGGCTGTAGGTTTGCTATATATGGACTCCACTATCTTGAGGAATTTCCCATGTATTCCCATTTTTCTAGTGTTTTGAGCATGAATGGGTGTTGGATTTTGTCAAAGACTTTCTCTGCATCTATTGAGATAATAATGTGGATTTTGGTTTTGCTTTTATTGATGTGGGTAATGACATTGATTGACTTACATATGTTAAAACAGCCTTGCATTCCCGGTATAAAACCCTCTTGGTAGTGATGAACAATCTTTTTGATATTCTGCTGTATCTGGTTGACCAGGATCTTGTTTAATATTTTGACATCTATGTTCATCAGAAAAATTTATCTGTAGTTTTCCTTTTTTGTTGTGTCCCTATCTGCTTTTGGTATCAGGGTGATGTTGGCTTCATAGAAGCTTGAAGGGAGTGTTTCTGTTTCTTCGATCTTGTGAAAAAGTTTTAGAAGTATGGCTATCAACTGTTTCCTGAAGGTTTGGTAGAATTTGTTTGTAAAGCCATCTTGTCCAGGACTTTTGTTGTAGGGGAGATTCTTAATTACTTTTCGATTTCTTTCTCTGTAATTGGTGCATTTAAGTTTTGCAGTTCTTCTTGCCTTAATTTTCGCTGGACATATGTTTCTAGGAATTTTTCCATTTCTTTCAGATTTTCTAGCTTGGTGGCATATAGTTCTTCATAGAAGTTTCGCAAGATTTTCTGGATTTCTGTGGTGTCAGTTGTGATATTTCCTCTATTGTTTACAATTTTATTAAATAGAGTCTTCTACCTTTTGTTTTTAGTGAGTCAGGCTAGGGGTTTGTCAATCTTGTTTAGTTTTTCAAAGAACCAGCATTAGGCTTCATTATCTTTTGTATGGTTCTCTTATTTTCTATGTTGTTTAATTCTACTCTAATTTTAGTGATTTCTCTCCTTCTGGTTGCTTTAGGGTTCCTTTGCTCCTCTTCCTCTAAGTCCTAAAGGTGTGCAGTAAGGTAATTTATTTGATAGTTTTCTCCTTATTTAATATGTGACTCTATGGCTATGGGTTTCCCTTTCAGTACTGCTTTAGCTGTGTCCCAAATATTTTGATAGCTTGTGTCTTCAATTTTGTTTGTTTCCAGGAACATTTGAATTTCTTGCTTGAGTGTCTCTCCAACCTAGTGGTTCTTAAGAAGTATGTTGTATAGTTTCCAAATTCTGTGTACTTTAGTAATTTTCTGTTGGTTGTTATATGTTAGTTTTACTCCACTATGGTCTGAGAAGGTACTTGGAATGATTTCAATGCTCTTGAATTTGTTGATGCTGTCTTTGTGGCCTAACATGTAATCTATCCTTGATTATGTGTTGTGTGGATTTGAAAAGAATGTGTATTCCAGTTTTTTTGTGGTGAAAAACTCTGAAAATCCCCAAGAGGTCTAGTCTGTCCATCTCTTCATTTAATTGTCTCATTTCTTTGTTTATTCTCTGCTTTGTTGAGCTGTCTAAGTGTGAGAGTGGGTAATACAATACTATTATTGTATTACCAGTGATGTATTTTTGAAGTTCTCTGAAAAGGTGCTTGATGTATTTAGATGGACCCTCATTGGGTGCATAGATGTTAATAATTGTTAAGTCTTCTTGGCTGATTGATCCTCTAACCATTATGTAATTTCAATGCCTATCTTTTATTACTTTATTTAATTTAAGATCTATTGTGTCAGAGATGAGAATGGCTGTTCCTGCCTGTATAATAGTTTTCCATCCTTTCACTTTAAGTCTGTGTTTATCTTTTTGGGTCATGTGGGATTCTTGCAAGCAGCATATGTTTGGGTTATGTTTTCTGATCAATCCTCCCACTCTGTGCATTTTGATTGGTGAGTTTAAGCCATTGACATTTACTGATATTATGGATTTAATGTATTATAGTGCCATTGTTCAACAAATTTTTATTTGCTCTGATATATTGCAAGTATTATAGTGATGTTCTCGTTTATTAGAGGTCTTTTAGAACCTCTATCAGGGCAGGCATGGTGATGGTTGTCTCCTTTAACTGATGTTTCTCTAAGAAGGTTTTGATCTCTCCATCTAGTTTGAATGAAAGTCTAGCAGGATATATTATCCTTGGTTGAAACCCTTTTTCATTCAGGGCTCAATAGATATCTTGCCATTCTCTTCTGACTTTTAGAGTTTGAGTGGAGAAGTCTGCTGATAGTCTTATGGGTTTTCCCCTGTATGTGACTTTTTGTTTCTCTCTTGCAGCCTTTAGGACACTTTCTTTATCCTTACTTCTTCTCATTGTGACTATGATGTGTCTTGGTGTCTTCAGGTCTGGGATGATTTTGTTTGGGACTCTCTGTGCCTCTTGAATCTTAATGTCCTTTCTGATGTTCAGGTATGGGACATTTTCTTCTATACTTTCCTCTAGAATGTTTGCTTCCCCTTCCTCTCTTCCTCTGGCAGGCCAATTATACAAATGTTACTTCTTTTGAGATCATCCCATATGTCTCTGTAGTTGTTTTCAGTGTCTCTCAATCTCTTTTTGAGCTCTTTTACCTCTTTCTTTGTTTTCTCTAACTCATCCTCTGTCTAGCTAATTCTGTTTTATGCTTCTGTTAGTCTGCTTTCCCTTGCCTCAGCTTCTTTCTTCAGTTCACCTATTTCAGCTTTCAGTTCTCTAATTGCCTCAAGGTAGTTAGTATTTTCCTTGAGGGTCTCAGTGTTGTTTCCATAATACTGCTAGCCTTTTCCTCCCATGTTTTTTTTTTTTTCATTTCTGTCATTAGTAAGTTTATTATTGCTTGCGTGCTTTTATTCTGGCTGATTTATAGTTTCTTCTATGCTCTTATCTTTATTCATTGTAGTAGAATTTTATTTGCTCTTGATCTAACCATTTTTTATTCCTTTTTTATTTTTATGTCCTGTTTTTCCTCAGTTGTTGTGTTTTGAGTACAAGCCATGCTATACTAAATACCTTTATACTAAATACCTTTATGACAAATGCAATCACCACCCTCAGAAATCACTATAGTAACTGAAGCAAGGATTAAAGCAGTTTAACCCAACAATGTCTCTAGTCCAAGAAAAAGTAGCTACCAAATCCAAATGAAAAAGAAAGAGAAAGGAATAAGGGACAACAGAAGTAGATAATTATGCAAATCTACTGTCCACTGTAAATTCTAGGGGTAGCAAGAAGAGAAAAGGAAGTATAGCAGAGACACACACAAAGAGACTCCACTCTGAGTCAGATTTCTTCCCCAAAATAATTCACAAATGAGTATCAGTGCATTCAGAAAGCAGAGGAAGGAGGAAGAAATAAAGGAAGACAGGGGAGAATAAAAGAGAGAAAAGAAAAAAGAAAAAGAAAACCTTAAAAAAAAAGAGTAATGAAAGGAGTTTTTATTTATTTATTTTTAATTAGCTAGGAGGAGGGAGAAGGAGTAGTGGGTAGAGGAGGTATGGAGAGTGAAACAAGTTCCTCTCACAATGGATAAGACACCCAGTCACCTAGCAATGAAAAATATACTAAGAGTTAATTTTGGTCATCCTGAGGGAGTGGGGGCAAAGGGATATGCGTATATATAATAGTAATAATAAAATTTAACAGAGTGAAAAGCCCCAACAGTGGGTCTGCAGCTTGGACGGCTCCCGGTTAGCTCAGGCACAGTGAGCCTAGACAACCAATTATATATATATATAAAACTTCCAGGCAGTCTTTCCCAGGAAGGGTGAGGCTTTGCTTGGTCACATATTTGTCACTCCAATTGGGCCAAGGTCACTTACTCAGAGAAAAAAAAATAGCCAAGGGTTTTAGAAAGGAACAGGATTGGAATGGCACCCCTGGTGAGCCAGGAATCTTGGTAAAGAAAAAAGGTCAGTGGGGATCCTGCTAGCAGAAGCTCCCTACCCCTGGGGTCTGGTTATGGGGGGAAGAAATAATAAAAACAAATTCTTTCTTTTGGCTCTATTTTCTAACCCAAATTGAGCTATAGTCACCTCCTTGGTGTCACCCTTAGAATGCCTTATTCCCCATCCTTTTGAACGCCAGTATCTTACCCTTTCTAGCAACTATTGTCAGAGCTCATGCAAGCAGCTGCTTCCGAGTCATCATCTTGGCTACACCCCTTGATCTTGCTAATTCTGTCTTCAGCCTCATTGATTCTATTCTTTCTCTCTCCCCTTTGCTGTTTTCTGGAGTTCATCTATTTTGCCACCCTGTTGTGAGACTGTTTTACGTTGCTCAGCTAGTTGTGTTCTGAGCTCAGCTATTTCAGCTTTCAGCTCTTTAATAACCTTGAGATAATTGATGTTTTCTTCGAAGGTCTCATTTGTTCTTTCTGGATTTCTGATGACAGTTCTTTCAAACTCTTTACTCACTTCTGTGATTATTTCCTTAACTAGTGTTTGGATGTTGACCTCATTATTTTGTCATTCACCCTTTGGGGGTCTTTCAGCTGGACTCTTGTCCTGGTTCATTTCTCCAGTATTTCTTCTTGTGGGTTTAACCATTTTATATAGTATCTTAGGGGTCCCTCTCACAGTACTTTTCAAATTACTGATCACTGTTGCCTAGATTTGCTGGGCTAGCTTTGCGGGTGGGAGAGAGAGACCATGAGGGACTCATGGCTGAGTGGTACGCAGTTCAGTCTTTATTCATGTGGAACGCAGCACAATCTAAGCTATCTCTAATCACAATCCTGTCCTTATATATCCTGAGGCGGTAGCGTCAGGTCCGAAGAGGATGTACGCAGGATAGGAGGTGAGGAGAAGGAAAAATCTTGCAAAACAATGAGGATTAAACCAATGCCCTGGAGGCAGGGTGGTGCTTAGTTAACAGTGATTATGTAAATAGACTACAGTGTTAAGCAGGGGGGATTAAACTAATGAAACAGAAGGGGTCTTAGAAGCAGAATTTAGAAGCATACCAACATTTCCCCCTTTCTTTTTGACTAATGGCCATAGTATCAGGAGTGTGGGGGTGAACAGAAACCTATATCATACAGGTATTTTCAAAGGAACTGGAAGAAGACATGGAGGAACAAGTAAGAGAGCAGCAAGAACCAGTGTGATCTCAAGGGGAGGTCTGAGGTGGCTTTTTTTGCCTCAAAGGGCAAGGCCTATCAGCGAAAGTGCATTTTTTGCCTCTGGTGGCATCTCTTGCCTCTGGGGGCATTTCATGCCTCAAAGGGCATTTCCTGACTCTGTGGAAAGAGCCTGCAGGTTAGGGTGTTTTGCCAATAGAGTCTCAAGGCAGCTGGCTGCAGTTAGTCTTTGAGAAACCCAGCAGCGTAAAGGGAAACTGCTATAAAGTTGTGTAAAGTGTCCAAGAGGTGTACCAGTAAGTCCAATAGAAGTGTCAGTCCAAAGCAGATGACCACGGATGAAATGCCAGGGGATGAATTGCTGCACGTCTGTCTCGATGGGGAAGGTCAACCACTGTAATTCCACTTTTCTGACCAAAGTGTGCTTTGGAGTATGTGAATCAGTTTATTCAGGTCGTCCCAGGTCACATCATTGGTTTCAGGGGGCTGCTGTAGTCATTCCATCTTGTGGGCAATGTCAGAGAACAGGAGTCCAAATAGATTTCTGGGGGTTCCATTTGAGCAGGTGTTTTTTCATGTGAAGATGACAGCTGTAATTCACTTACTTGTGAAACAAAACTTTTTAAGGTTGTTTAAACAGTATAAGCTCAATAGAAGAACCATGGTTAGAAGCCTCAAGTATGAGAATCATTAGCATAACCATTATGTTATCTACCCCACCCATATTCATATAGTTTTTAGGATTAAACATTTCACATTTATGCCAAGACGTAAAAAAAAATCAAAAGAGAAAAAAAACAATTTTTGGATTGTTTTGGGATATCTCGAGAAATCATGGCTGAATCCAGAATTTTTTTTTTGTAAAGTCAATGTTATACAAAAACCTAGTCATTCAAATCACTCTCTTATGAAACACAACTGAAAGCAGACAGCAAACTTAAGATATTCAGAGAGAACAATGAGGGGGGAATAGAGAGAAAAGCCATAGGCAGCCTTTGCTTCTTTCACCTTTAACCAGATTATCCAGATCTCACCATGTAGCAAGAATCATGAGTCCCCATAGGGCGTCCTAGTCCAGAAAGCTCTTTGAAATTCCATTTAGAGTGCTTCTGATGGTTCTTAGTGGATTGCTGCAGGCACCCATTTTTAAAAACATATTCCCATTGAAGAAAGAATTGAATCAGGAGGGTAGAACTAACCACGTGTTTCCATTTTGGGGGACCGCCAGGGCACTGGAGAATGCCCCCCAAGCCAGAGCAGTCCCTCTCCACAGGAAATATGGGAGAGGAAACCAGAAAGTCCCAGGATAAATCTCCACATATCTCCCAAGCTCCACGATCATGGTCATAAGGAACCAAATTTCCCGGTCAGGGAACCAAAGTGTGGCCCAGAGCAAAACGCCCCAGAGACAGAGAAACTGTCCCATGAAGAAGGAGCAGAGGCCTTGAGAAACCTCTTCACAAGTATAAAGGCAGCCCATGGTGGATGGGCAGCCAAGTTCACTTATCTGGGGGATGTGTGGGCCAGGTCCCACACCAGTGCTGGTCCCTGTTCGGGCACCATTATGTTGAGCTAGCTTCATGGGCGAGAGAGAGAGACAACCAGGGACTCATGGATGAGTGGTATGCAGTTCAGTCTTTATTCATGTGGAATGCAGCTCAATCTAAGCTATCTCTAATCACAGTCTTGTCCTTATATATCCTGAGGTGGAAGACTCAGGTCCAAAGAGGATGTACGTAGGATAGAGGGTGGGGAGAAGGAAAAAGCTTGCAAAACAGTGAGGATTAAACCAATGCCCTGGAGGCAGGGAGGTGCTTAGTTAACAGTGGTTATGTAAATAGAATACAGTGTTAAGCAGAGGGGATTAAACCAATGAAACAGAAGGGGTTTTAGAAGCAGAATTTAGAAGCATACCAACAAGTGTTTCAAGCATGAATTTTAAGAAACATTAAATGTCTATTATGCCAAAACACTTTTCTAGATACTAAACATATACTGATGAATAAGATTATCCCTCTTTCATTGTAAGGCTCATATTCTAGTGGAGGTCCATTTGTATTACTTTGAGGAATCTACAGACATTGTTCTATAGGGACTGGGTCAATGTTAATGTTCCATTAAGAGTGTACTTGTTTTATTTTTTTGCCACATCCTTGTCAGCATTTCCAGAAAGCTTTTGGGACAACATTTTCATTCTTTCTTTGTAAAACCTCAGATAGAGTGGGGAAAAGAAAGACAGAGAAGGAGAGACACAACTATAACCCTTCATCATCTGAGGAGCTTAGCTTAGGTATCCATGGAGTTTCAATGTGGTGTTGCAGTTCCAACCTAGGTCCTAATGCACAGCAGAGTATGCACTCTACTAATTGAGTTATCTCTTTCCCACAGCAAGATATATATATATATATATATATATATATATATATATATATATATATATATATATATTGAGAGAGAGAAGGAGAGAGAGAGATTAGCCCACCTCTCAGCCCTGCCCTCACACTCAAATGCTAAACTACTGCCCCTGCTCTCAACTATATTTTATTGGGGGGACCAATGGATTACAGTAAATACAGTTGTTGGTACATGTGTAAAATTTTTCAGTTTTCTACAAAACACTATCCCTTACCTAGGTCCTCTTCCACCATCATGCACCAGGACCTGAAAGTCCTTGCCCCTTAGAGTCTTTTACTTTGGTGCAATACATTAAACCCAGTCCAAGTTCTAGTTTGTGTTTTCCTGTCTTTACTTATTTCTCAAATTCTGTCCATGAGTGAGATCATTCTATGACTTTCTCTATGTCACCAGTTAACCTATTATTTTCCTCCCCTTTCTTTTACATTTCTTTCTTTTCTTTCTTTCTTTCTTTCTTTCTCATTTTGTTTTGTTTTAAAGAAACAATGTTTACTTAGACCTCCAATCTCTAAGGTAGAAGGTAGCTACTGAACTTAATTTGTACACAGAGGAGACCAATTATCCTTGACTTAATGTGTGAATATACTCTTAAAATTTCTTTTTTTTACTTCTTTATTAGGGAATTAATGTTTTACATTCAACAGTAAATACAATAGTTTGTACATGCATAACATTTCTCAGTTTTCCATATAACAATACAACCCCCACTAGGTCCGCTGTCGCTCTTAAAATTTCTTTGTGGAGGATATTGTTCTTATTACTAGTGATTTAATAGTAATTTACAAAATCTTACAAAATTTTAAGATTTAAAGTGTATATTATCACTTTATGTATGTGTGTATGTAACTCACCACACCAACCACTATGCCCTAGTTCTATGCCCTAGTTACTAATTTTTGTAAGTTCATTTGTTTTAGCTATCTAGTTCAACTGTTAGTGAAACCATATGGCTGTTGTCATTCACATCTTATTTCACTTAGCATAATCAAATCCAGTCCCATCTATTTTGTGCCAAAAAATACAGTATCATCTTTTTTATTTGCAAAGTAGAATTCCATTGAGTATATATTCCATCACTTCTTTATTCTGTCTCCCTTTGATGGGCATTTTCATTGATTCCATACTTGGTTTATTATTAATAGCTCATCTGTTTATCTTTTGTATTTAGTTGTTTTGTATTGTTTTTTCACCAGAGCACTGTTCTGTTCCAGCTTATGGTGATGTGAGGGATTGAACCTGGGGCTTGGGAACCTCAGGCATGAGATTATCTTTGCATAACCATTACGTTATCTACACCTGCATTTGATTTAGTATTTTCATGTTATCTGAGTATGTTTTCTGGAGTCTTATTGCTGGGTCACAAAGTATTTCAATTTTCATTTATTAAAAGATCCGAAGATAATCTATGCTGTTCTCCATGGAGGCTGAACCAGCTGGCTTTCCCAATAGTACAACAAAGTTCCTTTTTTATCATCATTCTTTTTTATTATTATTCCCTTTTTGTTGCCCTTGTTTTATTGTTGTAGTTATTATTGTTGTCTGTCTTCGTAGTTTGATAGGGCAGAGAGAAATGGAGAGAGGAGGGGAATATAGAGAGTGGGAGAGAAAGAGAGACACCTGCAGACCTGCCTCACTGCCTGTGAAGGAAGCCCCTGTAGGTGGGGAGCCAGGGGTTCTAACCCAGATCGTTGCGCCAGCCCTTGCACTTTGTGCCACATGTGCTTAACCTGCTGTGCTACCACCCGACTCCCTTTTATAATCATTCTTGCCAATGCCTGTAATTTCTTGTTGGTTGATGTAGGTATTCCTCACATATGTGAGGTAATATCTAATTGTAGTTTTAACCTGCATTTGTATTTTTTGTTTGTGGTTTAATAATCATTGACAAGGTTGTGGGATAAGAGGGGGTACAATTCCATACAATTCCTACCTCCAGAATTCCATATCCCACCCCTTCCATTGTAGGGTTCCCCATTCATTATCTATCAAAGAGTAATACCTTTATGGGGAGCAGAAGGTAAAAGGTCTGGCTTTTGTAATTACTTCTACACTGGGCATGGGCATTGATTGGTTGGTCCATAACCTCGGCATGTTTCTATCTTTCCCTAGCAGGGTAGGACTCTGTGGGGGTATAGTATACATAGAAAAACCTAAATAATACAGAAAAAAACATCTTGAAATCATTAGGAAACATAGCAAGGTATCAGGCTACACAATTAATGTAAAAAAATCAGTATTATTTCTTTATGCAAACACTAAGTCTGAAGAAAGGATATCTAGAAATCATTCCCATTCACTATCACAGCAAAATCAATAAAATATATAGAAATAACCTGACCAAAGAAGTGAAATATCTGTATACTAAAAACTATGAGTTTATATTCAAAGAAATAGAAAGTGATACAATGAAATGGAAAGATATCCTATGCTCATAGATTGGAAGAATTAGTACTATCACAGTGAATATTCTACCCAGAACCATACACAAATTTAATACAATACCCATCAAGTTCTCGCCGATTAGAAATAGAGGCATCACACTCCCAGATCTCAAACTATATTATAAGGATATCATAATCAAAACTGCCTGGTATTGGGACAAAAATAGATATACAGACCAGAACAGAATTGAAATCACAGAAATAAAGCCCACACCTATGGGCATCTAATTTTGATAAAGGGGCACAAACAATTAAATGGGAAAAGGAATGTCTTTAATAAATAGTTCTGGGGAAACTGGATTGAAATATGCAGAGGAATGAAACTGAACCACTATATCACATGAGAAACAAAAGTAAATTCCAAATGGATAAAGGACCTGGACATTAGACTGGAAACTAGCAAATACTTAGAAAATATTTTTGGAACTCTTTCCCAGCTAAACTTCAAGGGCATCACAGGGAAGACTAAAAAAAAAATAAATAAAGCAATGGGACTACATCAAATTTGAAAAGCGTCTGCACAGAAAAAGAAATCATCACCCAAACAAAGAGACTTCTCACAGAATGGGAAAATATCCTAATATGCCATACATATTGAGATATCACCTCACTCCTGTGAGAATACCATACATCAAAAAAAAAAAAACTTCAACAATAAATGCTGGAGAGGTTGTGGGGACAAAGGAACCTTCCTACACTGCTGGTGGGAATGTCAATTGTTCCAGTCCTTGTAGAGAACAATCTGGAGAACACTCACAAGGCTACAAATGGAACTTCCATGTGACCCTGCAATTCCTCTCCTTAGGATATATCCTAAGGAGACAAACAGACCCATTCAAAAATATATGTATACAACTATGTTCATAGCAGCACAGTTCATAATAGCCGAAACTTAGAAACAACCCAGGTACCCAACAACAGATGAATGGCTGAGAAAATTTGGTATATATACACAATGGATATATACAAATGGAATATCACCCATACAATTTGATACAGCATCTGATGAACTCAACTAAATCAGTCCAACCAGTACCATCTTAACATGTTTCACTTCAGACTGTTCAGAGACACCATGCCTGGGATGTCAGCCTTCCAGCTCCATTACTATAGGACTCCTAAATTCCATTTCAGGTGGCACATTTCCTAACAAAGTTACAGAACCTACATATAGACCAGGGTCATGAGATAGGGCACATGTGCACATGTATCCATAAGTTAGAGGAAAATATATACCTCATGGTAGAAGTGCACAATAGTTTGCAGTGACTCAATAATTGCAACAAAGCAGGTAGAAAGACTTAAAAAGATACCATAAAGTATTTAATCAAATAGTTTCTACTTAAATCTAGATACATTCCTCACCCACTTCTTATTTTACTTCCTTCTACCACCCTATGGCTAACCTTGTCAGATAAAGTAAGGACTACAAAAGCTGGATAAGGGAAAGAGACTGACACACCTTAATAATGGCTCCTTTGGTCACAACCAGGGCATACCATCATCTAGGGCCATGGTCAGAGTAGCCTGGGATTCCCATATAGATATGATGGGCCTAGACCTCTAACAAAGTCTTCTCTCCACCATCATTGGCCATCTCTATCAGGAGCAACATTGTGGACACATTTGTGGGCCTCTATAGGACCTTGCCTTCAAGGTAGAACAACAATGGTAGGGACTGATCCATTCTCCAAAGGGATGCTGAGTCAACATACTCTGACACTCGGGGAAGATGGGTTCTGAAATGAGTGCAGCCTAGAATGTTCTTAGTTGTAGCCATGGAATGTGAGCTCAGACCTACAGGGATGCAAAGGTTACAAAGGCTCCTGTGATGAATATGGTCTCCAGCCAGACTGATGGGGCCTGCAGTTAATCCTATTTATATACTTTTCCCATGTTTGGGAGTTACTCTCTTTCCCAAATCAGCTTTCTATTCCTATCTCCAACTCTGATATCATCTCCTCAGTTTGTGTCTTTAGCCCACATGCAAGTTAGCTGTTAGGCTCAGGCAAAAATTAGTAAAGTCATGGGTCCCCTTGGAATATACCTAAAATAGATTTCTTAGATCCTTCCAACATGAAAACCCCAATTCTCACCTGCTATTTTCTTACCTATAGCTTCCTGATTATTAAATAATTTGTTCTGCTTTGTATCTTAATCTTTTTAAGTCACTAAGTTGAAGATGCTACCATGATGCTAACCTGAATTTCCTGGACAGATGACCTCTGATGTGTCCTGGAACCCCTCCTCTCCAGAGCTCTATCCCACTAGGAAGAGATAGAAATAGGCTGGTAATGTGCATCCACCTATCAACAACCATGTCCAGTGGAGAAACTATTACAGAAGCCAGGCCTTTCAGCTTCTGTACCCTATGATGACCCTGGATCCATACTCTGAGGGATAAAGCTTACAATGGAGGAGATGAGATACAGAACTTTAGTGGTGGGACTTGTGAGTCATTGTACCCCTCTTATCCTATGGTCTTGTTAATCATTATTAAATCAATAATAATAAAAAACAACTAAATTAACTTAAAAGATATAAAGTATAACCAATTGTTTAATAATTAGGGACCTAAAGGTAAGAATATACCAGGTGAGATTTGAAGTCCTCATGTTGGAAGAAGCTAGGAAGTCTATTTTTTTAAATTATCTTTATTTATTTATTTATTTGGATAAAGACAACCAGAAATAGAGAGTGAATGGGGATGATAGAGAGGGAGAGAGACAGAGAGACATCTACGGCACTGCTTCACCATTTGTGAAGCTTTCCCCCTGCAGATGGGAGCCAGGGGGTCCTTGTGCATGGTAACATGTGCACTCAACCAGGTGCGCCACCATCCAGCCCCCAGAAAGTTTATTTTTAAAAATGTTTATTTATAAAAAGGAAACACTAACAAAAAACATAGGATAAGAGGGGTACAACCCCACACAATTACCACCACCAGAACTTCATATCCCACCCCCTCCCCTGATAGCTTTCCTATTCTTTATCCCTCTGGGAGTATGGACCCAGGGTCATTATGGGGTGCAGAAGATAGAAGGTCTGGCTTCTATAATTGCTTCCCTGCTGAACATGGGTGTTGACAGGTCAATCCATACTCCCAGCCTGTCTCTCTCTCTTTTCCTAGTGGGGCAGGGTTCTTGGGAAGCGGGGCTCCAGGACACATTAGTGGGGTTGTCTGTCCAGGGAAGTCTGGTTGGCATCATGTTAGCATCTGGAACCAAGTGGCTGAAAAAAGAGCTAACATATAGACCCAAACAAATTGTTGACTAATCGGGATGGAGAACCAATTCAGGGGCAGCACACTCACCTACAAATTGTTGACTAATCATGAAACTAAAGGCTGGAATATTTCATATGAAGAGTTGGGGGGTTTCCATTGTGTAGATAGTTAGTAGTTCTATTTTAGTTATATTCCAAAGACACCATGACTATACCATTTTAAAGTGAACAATAGTCTGCAGTGAGTCAATATATGCAGCAAGCAAGTAGAAAGTCCTAAAAAGACACCATAAAATGTACATCAACACTCTTCCCATCACCAAAGGACTGTCTCCCAAACCCTCTGCCTCCAGCAGTACAGGAGGGTTTCTTTGTCCCCACAATCTCTCTAGCATTTGTTGCTGCTATCCTTTCTGATGCATGCCATTCTCACAGGAGTGAACTTATTTTCTTCTAATCTGTATCCCTTCCAATATTTTATTTTGTGTGTGAAGTGGGCGCACTGTTCGGGAAGACCAAACCACTGTTTCCATGAGAGTCTGAGTGGGTAGACCCCAGGTTCTCCCCCTTCCCGGATAGAGACAATGGCAGATCCCCACTGATGTCGTGAACTAATGATAGATGGCTTCTCCAGAAAGGGGCTACATTTTTGCACATGTTCTTCCTCTCCCTTAAAACAAAGGTCATGAATTACTGTGTATTTACTTAATTAAATCTTACTTAATTGATCTTACTCAATTGCTGCCTTCCCCCCCGCCCTGAAGTGCTGTAATTTACCCCCAGAGAATAATAATAATAAATAATAATAATAAACAACTAAATAAAAATAATAATAATAAACAACTAATAATAATAAAACAACTAAATTAACTTAAAAGATATAAAGTAGAACCAATTGTTTTATAATTAGGGACCTAAAGGTAAGAATATGGCAGGTGAGATTTGGAGTCCTCATGTTGGAAGAAGCTAGGAAGTCTATTTTTTAAATTATCTTTATTTATTTATTTATTTGGATAGAGACAACCAGAAATAAAGAGTGAATGGGGATGATAGAGAGGGAGAGAGACAGAGAGACATCTACGGCACTGCTTCACCGCTTGTGAAGCTTTCCCCCTGCAGGTGGGAGCCAGGGGCTCAAAGGCAGGTCTTACTCAATTGCTCAATTGCTCAATTGCTCCCTTCCCCCCTGCCTTGAAGTGCTGTAATTTACCCCCAGAGAAAAGTGCGTTGTGAGCCCATGACCCAGCCTTGTATGGAAACTTTCCAGTTATGATCAAATACTTTGTAGATCAAGATGTAACTATGCATTGTGTTGCATTGTGTTTGTGTTAATGATTACCTCAACCTTCTTTCTGGGATATGGGTATATCTGCTTGCTTGAATCCCCCTAATAAATGAGATGACCCTCTGAGGCTTTCCCAGAGCTGGATAAGTCTGGCATGGCTTCTTCCTCTCTTCTCACTATGTTCTCGACGCAGAGCCACCCTAGATCTTTCAGGGGGCTACTTCACCCTCTGATGCCTCCTGCCGGGGAGGCAGGGGACCTGGAGTGACCCACAGCACTGTTCAACTTTGTGCTGGTAACTGGGGATAAAACCCAAGCCCTTGCATATAATAAAGTATATGCTTTACCATGTAAGCTACCTCATGATCCCCCCCCACACATTTCTTATCCTTATTTTATTGTATAAGATAACAGTATATGTGAGCTGGACAGTGGTACTCATGTTACCACGCTCAAAGACCTAGTTTCAAGCCCCCGCCTGCAGAAAAGATGATTCATGAGCAGTGAAGTAGGTCTACAGGTATCTTTTGGTATCTTCCTCTCTAACTCCTCCCTTTTTTTAAATCAATTTCTCTCTGTCTTATCTAATGAAAATCAAAAATAATAATTACAAAAAATAAAAATGTGATAGGAGAAATGTATTCATAATGTTGATACTGAACCCCAGTAATAGCCCTGGTGGTAATAAAAAAAATAAAAACAGTACAACATATGATATATTGTTTTAACACATTTTTGACAATTTTGTGATATAAGATTCCAATGATTTGACATAACCACACATTGTGAAATTACTATAATAATCAATTAATTAACATATCCATAACTCATAATCACATTTTCAAAGAAATTAGGATTTACTATCTTAGGAAATTACAAACATTAATACACTGCTATTAGTTAGTTGTTATTCAGTACATTACTCAGAACTTGCTCATCAGATAGTTGAAAGTTTATACCCTTTGACCAACATGTCTGTATTCCTTCATGATTTTTGATGTTGAGTATATCTTCATATATGTCTTGGTTTTGTATGTATTCTATATAAAATTTTCTACTCTAAATCCCTCTCTCCATTGTTACTGGTCATTTCTATCAGGAACAACAAAATAGACCCCTTTGTGGGACCTCATAGGACCTTGCCTTCAACTTGGATCAACACTAGTAGAGAATGTCCAATCCTCCGAAGGGAGGGTGGACAACATACTCTATGCTATACCTGAGGAAGATGGGGTCAATTTTGGGGCAGCATGGAATGTTCCTACTGATGACCACAGAATGAGAGCTCTGATCTAGAGGGATGCAGAGGTCACATAGGCTCCTAACCTAATTATGGACCCCAGATCACATCAAACTGATGGGTTTATAGTCAACAATATTTATACCCTTTTCCCATATTAGGGAGCTACTCTCTTCCCTGATCCAGTTTTCTGGTCCTTTTCCCAGCCATGACATCATCTCCCCAGACAATAACTTGGATCCATTGGAATACCAGATTTCAGGCTCAGGGGCAAAAAGAAAAAGGGAAAAAAAAACTAGTATAGCTACAGGTCCTTTAGAATTTAACTAAAATATGCCTACTAGTTATCTACAAAATGGGGACCCCCCACTCTTTATCTGCACTATTTCAACCCTTGGGTCTATGATTGGTGAACAATTTGTTTGGCTTTGTATGTTAACTCTTTTCAACCACCAGACTTCCCTGGACAGACAACCACACCAATGTGTCCTGGAGCTCTGCCTCCCCAGAGCCCTTCCCCACTAGGGAAAGAAAGGAGCAAGCTGGGAGTATGGATCCACCTGTCATCGCCTATGTTCAGCAGGGAAGCAATTACAGAAGCCAGACCTTCCACCTTCTGTATCCCACATTGGGTCCATACTCCCAGAGGGTTAAAGAATAGGAAAGCTATCAGGGGAGGGCATGGGATACAGAGTTCTGGTGATGGGAATTGTGCAAATCTATACCTCTCTTATCCTATGGTTTAGTCAATGTTTCCTTTTTATAAATAAAAAATTTAAAAAATTCTATTATTATTTTTGTCCATTTTAAAATCAATTTATTTGATCTATTATATTTTTGTTTGCTGATATTAAAGGAATTCCTTATTCACTGGACTTACATTAATAAAGAAGCTCTAAAAATATATTTGTATATATAGCTTTTAAAATATGTAAGTTACCAACTACCTTAGTCCATATAGATCAAAACCAATTGGCTCTATCAATATCTCAGATATGCTGATTAATAGATACCCCTAAAGGACACAAAGCATAATGAAGTCAATTGTATTACAGTATATCTTAACCATTTGCCACCTCCTCTTCCATCCTAGCTGCAATGACAAGGTCTCATCAGGAAAAAGTCTGGAATGACTGGTACATTGAGTTGTACCTATACTGAAGCAATTGTAGAAACCACCCTGTGAAAATTGTAAACAATCCTCTTGTCAGAAATTGCCAGACAATATCCCCCAAACAAACCCAATGGAGATTTTATGAAAGCATTACAAAGGACTGAACTGTTAGCTCCTTGGCCTACTCAAGCACCTAAACCCCAACCCTACAAGAAAAATAAAACTAATAACAGAAAGATAATTCCCACAGCACAGAGACCCCCGTCTATAGCTTACAAATTTAATGGGAAACTCTGCTATCCACCTAGGTCTAGAGGGTTACACAGAGTTCCTGACTCTCCATTGCCCTATACAGGAGCATATGATGAGAATGGCATTTGTTGGGTAAACATTGATGGAGTAAGAACAATGTATTCTCAGCTGGGGTTCATGCAAATTTAGCTAGACAAGGTCCACCTTGGTGCATACGCACTAAGGAACAAAAACAAGCTATAATTAAGCAGTTAAACCAGTTTTATAAAAAATGTTGCCAAGAATGGGTACACGGTAAGAAGATATTAACCAGAGATATAATAAAGGTTATTGTGCTCTGTTACAATATAATCTGTTTATCATCTTTTATGTTTCACTGTACTCTTCCACAAAGAGCTGTACTGCAAAGTATAAAAGAAGCTTACTTGCTTGCTTCAATAAATTAGATAAGCAGACCTTGAGTCTGGCTGTGCTTTAATCACAACTTGTGTCTTGTCTCATTCCTCTCCGCCGCTGCCCTACACCCACCTTCAGGGACCCTTACCCGATGCAGCTGGACTGCGGCAACCATTGCATTTTATATATTTTTAATTTTACAAGATTACCTGTCAAAAATTGCAGTCTATCTACTGCAAGCCACCACAGTTCCCCTAAGGTTGTAGACATGGGCCAAACATCATCTCTACAACTGTCTACATGTATACATAATTGCCCTCCTTTTTCTTCCTGATCCAATTCTCTACCATTGTATTTTTATAAATAAGCAAATCCTGGGGGGGGGCAGGTGGTGGTGCACCTGGTTGAGTACACACATTACAGTGCACAAGGACCCGGGTTTGATCCTCCAGTCTCCACCTGCAGGGGGAAAGCTTTGGAGTGGTGAAGTAGTGCTGCTGGTGTCTCTCTGTCTCTCTCCCTCTTTATCGCCCCCTTCCTTCTCAATTCCTGGCTGTTTCTATCCAATAAATAAAGATAATTTAAAAAAATTAAAAAGAAAAAGTAAAACGAACCTTCAGATAATTTGGTTATAATAATAATTTACCATTTCTGTTTTAAATTCTTAATATCACTACAAAGATCCTTTCCCATTCTCTTTAAGATCCTTATTTCTCCAGGTCCTGGAACATATAGGACTATGCCCATATTTCTTAATGTTTCTTCTCTCTGATCCCTGACCATAATACTGCCTTTGTTGAAGTGAACTAAATTAACACTACCAATACTGCCATATTATATTATGCTACTTCTGACTTATTATTGAAAATTATCATTAGAGGAGCCAAGTCTGCCCTAATACAACCTCTTACCCCTTTTCTCAACTCTGACACCATCTACTCAGACAATATTTTTCCATCTCCATGTTAGCTATCAAACTCAAGCAAAAACTACGAGTTATAAGGCCCCCAGGAACATACTTAAAATGGACTTCCACACTTCTTTATACCTTGAAATCCCTATTCTCATCTGCTTTATTCCTAATTTTTGGTTCCTGTTCATTAATCATTTTGTCCTGCTTTATTTCTTACAGACTTTCAGCAGTAAGTTGCATATGCTATCATGATTTCTTCCTGACTTCCCTGGACAGGCAATCTCACCTCTCTGGATCCCTACCCTACTAGAAAAAGATGGAAACAAGCTGGGGGTATGGATCAACCTGCCAATGTACATATTCAGTAGAGAGACAGTTATAGAAGTCAGAGCTCTCACCTTCTGAACCCCAAAAAGAATTCTAGTCCATACTCCCAGAAGGACAGAAATATTGGGGGAAGATGATTAGGGAACTCTGAATCGAACTCCAACTCCATTAGGACATGGAGAGAGAAGAAGAAGAGGAAGGACATTTGGAAGTAGTAATAGGTGTGGGTGTGACTTAGAAGGGAAGAGAGGGCAGGACCATAGGAAAAATGTGCAAATATATATGAAAATATAGACAAATATTTATAGAAAGAATTGTTAACCTATATCTGCAACCTTGGGAGAACCACTGTAACTTCCAGTAGAAGGAATATGGATACAGAAAACTCTGGTGGTGAGAAAGGTGTGGACTGATACCCCAGTTATCTTACAGTTGTGTCAATCAATATTAAGTCACTAATAATTTACTAAAAATAAAATTAAAATATGGAATCCCTCATATATTTTTCATATATTCTAAAACTTACTTTACAGTAAATTAATGCTGTTGGAATATTTTCTCCTATACTGTAGGTTTTCTTTCTTTTTTGTTTTGCTTTCTTTTGCTATACAGAAGCTTTTTAGTTTGTTGTAGTCCCACTGAATTGTCTTTGTCATTATTGTATGTTCTTGGATCCCTTGACCTGAATTAATTGACTATATGGGCTTATCTTTATTTTTTTACACTTATTTTATAGTGACTTAATAATGATTTATAAGATTACAGTGACACAGTTCCATACTGCAGTTGCTGGGAAATTGTGCAGATGCAGTCACATCTGCCATGTTGTCCCCTCGGGCTATTGCTAGTTCCTGTGAGAGTTGGGACATTCTCGGAGCGCCTGTTCTGCCATGTTGTGCCCTCAGGGCATTGTCTATTCCCTGCAATGGTTGTGGTGCTCTGGATGCTCCTCCCCCTTCCCATTCTCAGGAGAGCTACTCCCATAAAAGCCCTTCTTCAGGACCTCGCTCTCTTGCTGGCTTCTTCACTTCAGTGTTTAGACGCAGGAAAGGCTACTGCGTGAGGAGGCCATTTTTGCTACCTCCACGTGGCCCAACCTGTTTCTCTCTCACCCAACTCTGAGGTGCCAGCGCAAATAAAGATTTGTGTTTCCTCTTCGCTCCAGATCTCCTCTCTCTCTTCTCCGCGGCACAGCCGGACATGCAACCATCATCAAAGTTCTTGACTTCTTCCCAAAGATCATAACTATGATTTTCACAATATGTTAGAGTTATTGGATTTTTTTCTTTTGCAAGTTCATATGCTTATTTTAACATTTTATTTGATAAGAAATAGAAAAATAGAGAGGGAAGAGGGATAGAGGAGAGAGGGAGAGAGAACTGCTTTGCTTTTCTCCAGTGGATGGGAACTAGGGGTTTGAACCTGGGTCCTTGCACATGGTAACACATGCATTTAATCAAGTGTGCCACTGCCCAAACCTGTATATGTGCTTATATTATTTATATTCCACATATGAGTAAAACCATCCAGCTTTTACATCTCATTATTTATTTCATCTTAAATCTCCTTGTTAATTTCACTGTACTAATTTCTGTCCATTTTGTCACAAAGAACACAATATCATGTTTATAATTTAGAATAATTTCTTTATCCAGTCATCTACCAGGGGGCACTTGTGCTGTTTTCACTTCTTGTCTATTGGGAATAATACAGATAACACAGATTAATAGTACAGAATAACACAGATTAATACATTAATAATACAGAATAACACTTATTTTAATTATATAATTTTAATTAATGATACTAATTACTTAATAATTAATACAAAATAACACAGATATTTTTCTGGGCACTAATTTTGTTTCATATGTCTGCCTTTAGTCTACTACCCTACTTTTTTTTTGATCACCATAGCTTTGTAGTATAGATATAAAACAGAAATCTAAAAAAAAAAAGCAAAAACAACTCTAATGTCTTCATCATTGTTACTCTTCATCAAGATTGCCTTGACTACCCATTGTTTTGTGAGTCTATCTGATTTTCTATGTTTCCTCATTTCAGTGGAAAATATCATTAGAACTCCTGGTTCCCACCCTTTAGGGGGGAACTAAACAAACAGTGAAACAGTTTCTTTTTCTTCAGGTGTTTCTTTTTCTCTATACCTCTCAAATTCTGTTTGTTTCTATCCAAAATAAGTAAATACTTTTTAAAACATTTTTATTTACTTACTTCATTTATTTATTTCTTACTGTGGATGTGCAGTAACAGCAAACTGTCAGGGTTCATTATGCCCAGTTTGCAACTTAACTATAACATCAAGCAACTTATTTGGGAAAACCTTAGTTATATAACCTTAGTCAAAGAGAGGATTCTGAAGGCACCTAGAGAGAGAGAGAAAAAAAAAGAGTTCCTTACAAGGGAAGTATGGGTCTACCTGTCAACGCCCATGTTCAGTGGGGAAGCAATTACAGAAGCCAGACCTTTCACCTTCTGCACCCCATAATAAGCCTGGGTCCATACTCCCAAAGGGTTAAAGAATAGGAAAACTATTGGGGGAGGGGAGGGGATACAGAGTTCTGGTGGTGGGAATTGTGTGGAGTTGTACCCCTCTTAACCTATGGTTTTTGTCAGTGTTCCCTTTTTACAAATAAATAAAATGAAAACAAGGAAAAAAATAGATAAACCACTGGATAATCTCACAAAAAGAAAAAGAAAGCTATGATAAAAAACAATCAGAGTGGTCTGAGAGGTAGCGCAGTGGATAAAGCATTGGACTCTCAAGCATGAGGTCCGGAGTTCAATCCCTGGCAGCACATATACTACAGTGATGTCTGGTTCTTTCTTGCTCTCCTCTTATCTTTCTCATTAATTAATAAATAAAATCTTTTTAAAAATCAGGAACCAATTAGATGAAATTACAACTGAAGATATGGAGATACAAAGAATCACAGATGGGGAGTCGGGCGGTATTGCACCAGGTTAAGTGCAGGTGGTGCAAAGTGCAAGGACCCGAGTAAGGATACCAGTTCAAGCCCTCTGCTCCTCACCTGCAGGGGAGTCGCTTCACAGGCAGTGGAGCTGGTGTGCAGGTGTCTTTCTCTCCCCCTCTCTGCCTTCCCCTCCTCTCTCCATTTCTCTCTGTCCTATCCAAAAACAAAGACATCAATAACTACAACAGTAAAAAAAGGGCAACAAAAGGGAATAAATAAATATTAAAAACTTAAAAAAGAATCATAGATAAATATTATTAACATTTCTATGAAAATGAATCAGGTAACTTAAATGAGATAAATGCATTTCTAGAATCATAACACTGTCTATGAATAACCTGAAAGGATACAGATAGCTTAAGCAAGCTAATTTCTAGTATAGTAATTGTATCAGTATTCAAAAATCTTTACAAGAATAAAAACTCAAGCCCAGATATTTTTACTAATGAATTCTATGACTTTCAAAGAATTAACACTGATTATTCTCAAAATATTCCAGAAAATTGTTGGTGTGCAAGTACTTCTAAACATGTTATATGAGAGTAACACCACTTTGATTCCAAAAGCAGTAAATGACTTCTTCTTCTTCTAACGTTTTCCCTTCTTCCGTAGCCAGACAACAGCATCAGGTTGAGCCTGATGTAAAGTTTCAAGACCTCCCTTGAATCTGGAGAGGTGGCAGTTGTTGACTATGTGTGTCATAGTCTGTCTGTAGCCGCAGGGGCAGTTCGGGTTGTCTCTGGCTCCCCAGCGATGGAACATAGCGGCGCACCGGCCATGGCCTGTTCAATAGTGATTGAGGAGGGCCCAATCATAACGTGCTAGGTCAAAGCCGGGTTGACGCTTGCAGGCATCTGTGATGAGGTGTTTGTTCTTTACCTCAACTGACTGCCAACTCTGTTTCCAAGAGACTGGAACAGAGAAGTTCAGTGTAGGCATAGGGGACCAGATTGGGTGATGAGACATCAAGTGTTGGACAGGGTGGGCGAAGATATCCGCGTATAATTGCAGGTCCGGTCGAGCGTAGATGTGGGAAATGAACTTAGATGATGCCGCATCCCGACGAATATCTGGTGGGGTGATGTTGCTAAGAACTGGCAGCCATGGAACCGGGGTGGAACGGATGGTTCCAGAAATTATCCTCATGGAGGAATATAATTTGGAATCGACCAAGTGGACATGGGGGCTACGGAACCATACTGGGGCACAGTATTCTGCAGTGGAATAGCATAATGCCAGAGATGATCCTAATGTGGAAGCGCTCACGCCCCATGAGGAGCTGGCCAGTCTTGCAATGATGTTATTCCTCGCGCCCACCTTTGCTGCAGTTTTTATGAGATGTTTGTGAAATGACAGAGTGTGATCGAGAGTAACGCCAAGATAGACTGGCTGGGCTTCATGCCGGATTCTCGTATCGCCAAGCTGCACATTAAGCTCACGCGAGGCCGAGGCATGGTGTAGATGGAAAACAGATGATACCATTTTTGCAGTGCTAGGGATTAGTCGCCATTTTTTACAGTAATCAGATATCAGAGACATGTCTTTCGTGAGTGTTTCCTCGAGGATGTCGAACTTGGATGCCTGAGTTGCACAGCAGATGTCATCGGTGTAGATGAACTTCCTTGAAGAAGTTTCTGGAAGGTCATTGATGTAAATATTAAATATCATAGGAGCCAGAACAGAGCCCTGGGGGAGGCCACTTGAGACAAGTCTCCATCTGCTAGACTTGTCACCCAGATGCACCCGGAATCTTCTGTTTTGGAGAAGAAACGATATAGTGTTGGCCACCCATGGAGGCAGGCATCTTGAGATCTTGACTAGGAGACCATGGTGCCAGACCGTGTCATAGGCTGCTGTGAGATCAACAAAGACAGCACCCGTCTTTAAATTCTTCTGGAATCCATTTTCAATGTAAGTTGAGAGGGCCAGGGCTTGTTCGCAGGTAGATCTTCCTGGGCGGAAGCCAGCTTGGGCGGGTGATAGGAATTTCTCTGTACGAGGAGAAATACGTAACAGAAGCAGCCTCTCAAGGAGTTTGTAACACATGGAGAAGAGAGAAATTGGTCTATAGCTGGCGGCTATTGTTGGGTCTTTCTTTGGTTTCAAAACCGCTATAATCTTCGCACGACGCTAAACTTTGGGCATAGACTCAGATTCCAAGATGTGGGACAGGAATGCAGCAAGCCACTTCTTTGCCTTGGGACCCAGGTTAAGAATGAGTTCTGGGGTGATGTTATCATAGCCAGCAGCCTTTCCCGGTTTAACCCTCTTCTAAGCGTCTTCCAGTTCAGACAGTGTAAAGGGAAAGATTTTTGGAGATGGACAAGATAACCGGAAGTGGGATGACCACTCATGGGAAATTTCTCTTTTCCAGACTGGGTCGATCTTAGCACGTTCAACTTGAGTTAGGTGACTGGCCACTGAGTTTGGAGATACGGGAGGATGGGAGACGGGAGGGGGTTGGCTACTGGCACCCAGTCTGTGAAGAAGCTTCCAGGCCTTCCTATTTGAGTGGGTGAAGTTCAGACTTTCCGTGAGTTGTTGCCAGCGGGCTTGGCGTGCTGTATCCAGGGAGGCAATGAGATGGTCAGCCACATCTGGGTCGCCCGACTCATAATACTGCTTTAGTAGTTGCTTGCATTCAGCAGCAAGACAAGGCGTATAGTTAGCAAGTCTCCCACGAGGAATGGCTTGGGAAGCTGCTTTGAAGATGGCTTGGCAGAAGCGCCTGTAGGAATCTTCAGAGGGGATAGAGTTAATTGGAATTGCAGGAATAGATTTGTTGGTAAGATCACTAAACAGACACCAGTTTGCTTTCTGAAAGTTCCATCTTAGTTTCTCTGAGCACAGAATCAGTGGGAGCTGGAGACCAATGTGGATGATAGCTGGGCAGTGATGACTGTGCGGGAAGATCTTGAGAACTTGTCTCGTAGCGGGAAAGGCTTGGCCGTTGACTGTGCTAATCCAGCACAGGTCGGGTGACGAGTCTTTATTCCATCTAGCACTGTGAAAAGAGCCTGGCTGTTTGGGATCGTATAATAGGGAGAGGTCATTCGCTGAAGCCCAGTCGGCTAAGATAGAGCCGTCAGCACGAGTGGAGGAATATCCCCAGTCTTGGTGATGACTATTAAAGTCTCCAACGTAAACAGCTGGGTGATTTGGGCTAGGCAGGACCTCATTATCCAATGAGGCACTGGGAGGCTTATATACATTGACGAGCTGAATAGTTCCAATAGTAGTGGAGTCGTAGAAGGTCGAAGAGGCCGTATGGTAAACGTCCGCAAGACACGATTTGGCGTTGATGGCTCGGCCATGTTTAGGATGGAGATTATAGCATATTAAATCGAACCCACTGACTCTAAATAATGTAAATGACTCTACCAGAAAATAAAACTATAGACCTAGATCCCTGATGAACATTGATACAAAGATCCTGAATAAGATCTTGGCAAACTGAATCTAACAACATATCATATTCATATTTGGATTCATCCCTGCAAACAGTGATGGTTCAACATCTCCAAGTCAACCAATGTAATTAATCATCATCATCAACATCAACAACAACAAGAATAGGGAGTGGTGCAGCGTCTTAAGCGCAGGTGGCACAAAGTGCAAGGACCCACTAAGGATCCGTTAGAGCCCCCGGCTCCCCACCTCAGGGCAGTTGCTTCACAAGAGGTGAAGCAGGTCTGCAGGTGTCTGTCTTTCTCCCTCCTCTCTCCATTTCTCTCTGTCCTATCCAACAGCAACGACAACAATAACCACAACAATATTAAACAACAAGGGCAACAAAAGGGAAAATAAATAAATAAATAAATAATATAAAATAATAAAATAAAAAATCACATGGTCATATCAATAGATGCCAAAAAGACATTTGACAGGTTCAAAATTTTCCAACCAATTTTTTTAATTTCTTTATTGAGGGATTAATGGTTTACAGTTGACAGTAAAATACAATAGTTTGTATATGCATAACATTTCCCAGTTTTCCACATAACAATTCAACCCCCACTAGGTCCTCTTCTGCCTTCATGTTTCAGAGCCTGAACCCCTCCGCCTGCCCACAGAGTCTTTTACTTTGGTGCAATACACCAAAGAAAGTGAATGAATGAATACAAGCCTACTGTAAAGGCCACAGACTTCTCAGCTGTGTTCATGAACTGAGAGCTCAGACCAACAGAAACTCAGAGATTACACAGCTTCCTATGATAAATATAAATACACATGGGCTCTGGGTCAGGTGGATTGGATAAAAAGTTAATTTTATCTGTATATTTTTTTCAGGATTGGGAGCTACTCTCTGCCCTAATCCAACTTTCTAGCCCCTTGCTCTACTCTGACATTATCTTCTCAGACAATATATTTGTCAACTCCCATGTTAGCTATTAAACTCAAGAAAAAACTATTATAGGCATAGGACCCTAGGAACATACCTAAAATAAGCTTCCACACTTATTTACACGTTAAGATCCCAATGTTATCTGCTCTGTTTTTACCTTTTAATTCCTAATCATTAGTCTTTTTCTCCTGCTTTATATCTTACCGTCTTTCAACTACCAAGTTGCAGACACTATCATGATTTCTTCCTGAATTCCCTAGGTAGACAACCTCACCAATGTGTCCTGGAACCTCACCTCTCCATAGCCCCACCCCACTATGGAAAGACAGAAACAGGCTGGGAGTATGAATTCACCTGCCAACACCCATGTCCAGCAGAGAAGCAATTACAGATGCCAGACCTTTCATGTTCTGCACCCCATAAAGATTTTTGGTCCATACATCTGGAGGGTTAAAGAATAGGGAATCTTCCAATGGAGGGAAGGGGATATGGAACTCTGATGGTATGAAACTATGTGGAATTGTATGGAATTGTACTCTCTTATCAGTCAATCTTGTCAATAATTATTAAATGACTAATAGAAAATATATGTGAAGGCATTCTACGCCGTGAGGGAGGGATTTGTACCTTTAGTTAGTCTTTGCACCTTTACTTAGTCTTGCCTTCACTCAGTGGTTCCCTGGGATTCTTCTATGCTTTTGCATTTTTGGTGATTTATGATTTATTCCAGTTATTGGTTCCAAAGTTTGCATACATGTGGTTTTTGCTGTCTCCTTTTAGTAGAGAGAAGTCATGGCACTCCTAGATAGTTGCCATCTTGCCTGATCCCTCTTATTTTATTTTTATTACTGATTTACAAAATTACCAAAGAACAGGGGTACAATTCCACACCATTCCCACCACTAGAGGTCTGTGTCCCCATTCTCTCCACTGGAAACTATAGTGATTCTCCCAAGGTTACAGATATGTGTTTACTATTATTGCTGTAACTATATATATTTCCTTTTATTCCTAATGATCCTGAATTCTCTTCCATTATAAGCCATGGCTACACTTATTACTCCTTCCAACTGTCTCTTTTTTCTCTTCTCTCTCTGGATCCTGACAGAATTGGGTTTCAGGGCCCTCTAGTCATCGAATATTTCTCCCCCTTTGGGGGTAGAAACAAAAATTATTTGGGGGATGCAGAAGGTAGAAAGTCTGGCTTCTGTAATTGCTTCTCTGCTGTACATGGTTATTGTTAGGTCGATCCATACCACCAGCCTGTTTCTGTCTTTCCCTAATGGATTTTTGTACCCAATAGCATTGCTCAGCTATAGTTTATGGTGGTGGTGGTGGTGAGAGGATTGAACCTGGGACTTTGAAACCTCAGACATGAGAGTCTCTTTGCATAACCATTGTGCTATCTCTCCTACTCTAGACCTGAAACTATTAATACACAGAATAAAATATCAGTGAAATACTTCAGAATCTTAACATCAAAGATGTGTTTGAAAATTCATCCCCAGGGAGCCATAGTGCAGCAGGTTAAGCGCATGTGGCACAAAGTGCAACAACCTCCTTAAGGATCCAGGTTTGAGCCCCCAGCTCCCCATCTGCAGGAGGCCACTTCACAAGCAGTGAAGCAGGTCTGCAGGTGTCTATCTTTCTCTCTCCCTCTCTGTCTTTCCCTCTTCTTTCCATTTCTCTCTGTCCTATCCAACAATAATTACACCAATAACAAGAATAATAATTACAACAATAAAACAACAAGGGCAACAAAAGGAAATAAATATTTGTTTAAAAAAAGAAAATTCATCCTCATAGGCAAATGACACTAAAACACAATTAAATAGATGGAACTACATCAAATTGAAGAGCGTCTACACATCAAAAGAAAATTCCAAATAATAAAAGATAGCCCAACAGATATGGGCAAGAGACTGGCACATTTTGATGATGGCTTTTTTGGTCAATACCAGGCCACCCCATTATCTGGGGCTTTATTCATGGAATCCTTGGATTCCCACATAGATATGATGGGCCTAGATCTTTAATAGATCCCTATCTCCACCATCATTGGTCACTTCCATCAGAACCACATGCTTGAAAGTTGTGTGCTCTACCAGATGTGCAACCTCAGAGATCACTTATTTCATAAAAACAATTTATTTATTTTTAAATATGTATTTATTATAAGGGAGGCCATTTCATTACTCAGCTCAGACATAAATTGGTGACAGAAATTGAGCCTGTGGGCCCTGGATTCTCAGGCATGAAAGTTTGTACTCTAACAGGCTGAAATATCTCCCAATCTCCAAGATTCTTCTAAATCTTCAGTAATATAGACTGTGTAATACTGGAACAAATGCAGAACTTTCTGATCCTGGTGCATGATGGTGGAAAAGTTCCTAAATTAGGGTGAGAGTGTTTTGCAGATACCTATCATGGTGAGATGATAAATTATACCCATATGTCAACAACTGTTCTGTAAATTATTAACCTCCCCAATACAGTAAGTGGGAAAAAAATCTCAGAATTAATCTAAAAGTCCTAAGAATACTTACACATCTACGAAACTTTGTGCCTATATAAAGGCTTACACATAATTAAAAACTGACTTTTGTCAAATATAAAAAAGCAATTAAGTTGAAAAAGAGCTATATTTTCTATCAGTGATGCTTTGAACGTGAAAAATTTCCATCTTTGTCTTGTTGCTGTAAGTATTTAATAAAAATGGATGAAAAATAGAAATTTAATATTTTAATATATCATAGATATAAATATATAAGTTCTAAAAATGTAGAAAAAATGTAAGCTTGGGTAAGCAAAAGTATCTTAGATGTGCTTTCAAATCACAGTTTATAAAAAGTAATAAATTGTATGTTAACTCTCTTTTCAGCCACCAGGTTCCAGATGCTAGCATGGTGCTGACCAGACTTCCCTGGACAGACAACCCCACCAGTGTGTCCTGGAACTCCGCTTCTCCAGAGCCCCAACCTACTAGGGAAGGAGAGAGGCAGGCTGGGAGTATGGATCAACCAGTCAAAGCCTGTGTTCAGCGGGTAAGCAATTACAGAAGCCAGACCTTCCACCTTCTGCATCCCACAATGACCTTGGGTCCATACTCCCAGAGGGATAAAGAATAGGAAAGCTATCAGAGGAGGGGATGGTATACAGAGATCTGGTGGTGGGCATTATGTTGAGTTCTACCCCTCTTATCCTATGGTTTTGTTAATGTCTCCTTTTTAAAAAATTTTTTAAAAATTTAAAAAGTAATAATGAAACTTCATAAAATTTTAAAAATAAACTTTTGTTCCTCAAAAGACACAGGAGATAAAATGTCTGTAAAATATATATCTAGTAAAGGATTCATACACAGAATATATAAAGAACTGTTGAAACTTTTCACTGAGAAAACAAATCAATTCTAAAATGGATAAAAATATTTCACCAAAAGGTATTTAAGTGCAAACAATCACACAAAATGATGTTTGATACCATTATTCACTGGAGAAATGTAAATAAAACTGCAATGAAATTTACTGGGATAACAAAATTTAAATTTTCACTTTGTCAGAAGTTGGAAAGTATGTAGAGAACTGAAATACTCATAG
Source organism: Erinaceus europaeus (assembly GCF_950295315.1). Taxonomy (NCBI): domain Eukaryota; kingdom Metazoa; phylum Chordata; class Mammalia; order Eulipotyphla; family Erinaceidae; genus Erinaceus; species Erinaceus europaeus. The sequence continues at coordinate 78,284,520 of NC_080185.1, read as the reverse complement.
ACTGCTAATGGAAAAGTAAATGGTACAATCCTTTGATAAAACAGTTTGGCAAGTTCTTAAAAAGTTAAATATACAGTTGCTATATGATCTAGACACACTATTCAGATTTGTACCAAAGATAAATTAAAGTATGTGTCAAAATAAATGTATGTGGATGTTCATAGCAACTTTATTTGTACTAATCCCAAACTGGAAACAGCTCAAATGTCCCTCAACTGGGGAACGGATAAACAAACTGTGAAATGATCATACAATAGATTACTGCCTGGCATTAAAAAGGAATAAACTATTCCATATGATTCTATTTATATAAAACTCTGGGAAATGCAACTAATGAATAATGACAAAAACCAGATCAGTAGTTGACTTGTGAGGAGGCTGAATGAGAAAATACTGCAGAAGAGCAGGAGAAAACTTTAAAGGGTGATGAATATGTTCAGTATCATAATTGTGGTAGTGTGTATATCAAATAGTATTAAATATACTTTAAATATGTACAATTTCAGTGAATTCCAGTTGTTTGTCTACAAAGATATTAAATTTAATAATCTTACCAAGATGTGTTTATAGACAATGTAGACACTGACAGTCTTATTCTAAAATTTATGTGGAGAAGCATAAAAGCTAAATTAACCAAAATAAATAGAAGACTAACAAAATGCAAGGAAATGATGTTTCCAATATTAAGGCCTATAGTTAGTAAAATAAAAGGCTGTTTCGTATTGGAAGAAGGATAGATACATAGATCAAAGGAACAAAATAGAGAACCAAGAAACAGAGTAACATAAGTATGCCCTACTGACTGAGAAAAGTGCAAATCCAATTCCACTGAGTAACCATAGACGTAAAAAATTATTAGTGATTTACAGTATTGTAACACTCAGTGCCCTCACCCTCACTCTCCCCATAAAGTATAGCCGCTATAGTTCTCCTAAGTTCTTATCGACAGGATGATTAATTTTTAATATAATTTCTTGTATTTTAGTTCTCTATATTCCACAAGTGAAACCATCTAAAGTTGTCTTTCACACCCTTACTTACTTCACTGATCATAATCTCTTCCTGTTCCATCCATTCTGTCCTCAAGGATATGTCATATTTTTAAGGTAGTACTCCAATAAGTATATGTCCCATATTTTTTTATCCAGTCATCTATTGATGGGCATGTCGATGGCTTCTATACTTTGGCTATTGTTTATATTGTAGATATGAACATAGAGTTGCATATGTTCTACTGAATTAGTGTTTTTGTGACTTCTGGGTAAATGATGAACAGCAGTTTTACTGGATCATATGGTATTTCCATTTTTATGTGTTTAAGAAGTTTCCTTACTGTTCTCCATAAAGACTGCACCACTGTTCATTCCCACCAGCACTGTAACAGAGTTCCTCTTTCTCTTCATCCTTGCCAGCAATGATTATTTTATGTTTTGATGTAGACCATTCACATGACTGTGAGGAGGAATTTCACTGTGGTTTTAACTTGCATTTCTCCAGTGATAAATGAAGTGATACATTTCCTCATATTTCTGTGGTTCATGTGTATCTGTCTCTTTTTTAGGAAACTGTCTATTCTTACATTTTGCTCACATTTTTATTTAATTAAGTAACTAACTAATTACTTAATTTGTTTATAAAATGGAAACACTGACAAGACCATAGGATAAGAGGGGTACAACTCCCACCACAAGAATTCCTTATCCCATCACCTCCTCTGATAGCTTTCCTATTATCTAACCTTCTGGGACTGTGGACCCAGGGTAATTATTGGGTGCAGAAGGTGGAAGGTCTGGCTTCTGTAATTGCTTCCCCAATGAAAATTGGTGTTGACAGGTTGAACCACACTCCCAGCCTGTCTCTTTCCCTAGTTGGGCAGGGCTCTGGGGAAGCAGAGTTCCAGGACATACTGGTAGGGTCAAACGCCCAGGGAAGTAAGGATGGCATCATGGTAGCATCTGTAAACTGGTGCCCCAGTAATGATGCTGAAGGGTTGATATTCCACGCCTGACATCTCTGGACACAGTCCGAAGTGAATCATGCCGAAGTGGTACTCACTGCATTGAATAGGTTGGGATCAGCAGATGCAGTGTCAATTGGTATGAATTGAGAGAAACATGAAAGAAAGTGAGCCCCACCCTAAAGGTCCCAGGCTGGGGAAAGTTGGGCTTTATAGAGGAAGCAGGAGGTTCCTACTGTCTTACAGTTTAAGAAGGCAATAGATAGTTATTGCTACAAGCACATTATTTGGTAATTGGGTTTCCTTTGATATATGCCTTTTTTAGGATTTTCTGTATCATACAAAACCTCACAATAATTTTCCATTTAATGTTATATATATATATATATATATTATTTTATAAAGTAACACCACCAGTTTCTTCTGTTCTCTCTGGTCTAAGCTTTTAGGAGAGTCAACATTTCAAAGACTCATCCTAGGGAAAATGGATCGACCTGTCAACACCCACGTTCAGTGGGGAAGCAATTACAGAAGCCAGACCTTCAGCCTTCTGCAACCAACAATGACCTTGGGTCCATACACCCAGAGGGTTAAATAATAGGAAAGCCTTCATGGGAGAGGATGGGATACAGGGTTCTGGTGGTGGGAAATGTGTGGAGTTGTACCCCTCTTATCCTATGGTTTGTCAATGTTTCCTTTTTTAATTTATTTTTTATTTAAGAAAGGATAAATTAACAAAACCATAGGGTAAGAGGGGTACAATTCCACACAATACCCACCACTCAGTCTCCATATCCCATCCCCTCCCCTGATAGCTTTACATTCTCTATCCCTCTGGGAGCATGGGCGCAGGCTCATTGTCAGTTGCAGAAGGTGGAAGGTCTGGCTTCTGTAATTGCTTCCCCACTGAACATGGACGTTGACTGGTCAGTCCAAAATCCCAGTCTGCCTATCTCTTTTCATAGTAGTGGAGCTCCAGGGCATATTGGTGGGGTCTTCAGTCCAGGGAAGCCTGGCCGGCATCCTGATGGCATCTGGAACCTGGTGGCTGAAAAGAGAGTTAACATACAAAGCCAAAAAAATTGTTGAAGAATGATGAACCCAAAGTTTGGAATAGTGGAAAGGAAGTGTTGGGGGTGGGGTACTCACTGCAAACTCTAGTGTACTTCTGCTTTCAGGTATATATTTTGTACTAGTCTATGGATACGTGTGAACATATGCTCTCTCTCACAGAACCTGGTATATATATATATAGATTTTGGGACTTTGTTAGAAAGTGATCCACATGGGATGGAATTAGAGAATACTATGAAAGGAAAGGTCTCACCCAAGTAATGAAGCTGAAGGTTTGTCATTCCACACGTGAACTCTCTGGACACAGTCTTAGCTGAAGCATGTTGAGGTGACAATCGTTGCGTTGATTAGGTTGCGATCGTCTGATGCAATATTATTTGATATGGATTGGGAGAGGCATGCGGGAAAGTGGGACCTATCATAAGGTTCCAGGACTGGGAGAAATATAGGCTCTATAGTGGAAATGTGAGGTTCCTGTTGTCTTAGGGTTCAAAAAGACAATGGATAGTTAATGTTATCATCACATTATTTGGTAATTGGGTTTTGAAAAGTCCTTTTGTTAGGGTTTGCTGTACAGTACCCAGAATCTTGTAAATAGCTGTGGCACTGGTTGCCTCCGATCAACTTGGTCTAGGCTTTTGAGAGAGTCTACATATCAAATACACAGCCTATAAATTAAAAAGACTCAGTCTGTGTTTTAAAAACTTCGAGACATACAATTAATTTTCCCCCTCTCATATTAATTAACTAGTGATTTATATGACTGCACTTTACTAGGAGTGCACATAAACACCATTCCCACCACCAGAAGACTGTATCCCATCCCACCCACCCACCCCCACCCCCCATCAGCCCAGGAACCTCATGTCTACCCCTCACCACAGGGTTTTTACTTTGGTGCCCTACTTTCAATTTAGTCAGATTCTGCTTTTAGTTTCCCTTTCAGATCTTCTTTCTCAACTTATGTTGATGAGTGGGATTATTCCATACTCATCTTTATCTTTCTGACTTAGCTCACTTAACATAATTCCTTCCAGCTCTGTACAAGATGGGTAAGAGAAGGGGGTTCATTGTTCTTGATAGTTGTATAGTATTCCATTGTGTATATATACCACAGCTTTCTCAGCCACTCATCTGTTGTTGGGCACCTGGGTTGCCTCCAGGTTTTAGCTATTATGAATTGTGCTGCTATGAACATAGGAGTATACACCTCTTTTTGGTTGGGTGTTATGGAGTCCTTGGGGTATAACCCCAGGAGAGGAATTACTGGATCATATGGAAGGTCCATGTCTAGCCTTGTGAGAGTTTTCCAGACTGCTCTCCACAAAGGCTGGACCAATTTACATCCCCCCCCAGCAATGCAAAAGGGTTCCTCTGTCCCCACAGCCTCTCCAGTATTTGTTGCTGCTGTCCTTTTTGATATATGCCATTCTTACAGGAGTGAGGTGGTATCATAATGTTGTCTTAATTTGCATTTCTCTGACAATCAGTGACCTGGAGCAGATTTTCATACATATGTTAGCCTCTTGGATCTCCTCTGAGGTGAATGTTTTGTTCATATCCTCTACCCATTTTTGGATGGGGTCATTTGATTTTTTGGTGCTAAGTTTGCTGGGCTCTTTATATATTTTGGTGATTAGTTTCTTGTCTGATGTATGGCATGTGAAGATCTTCTCCCATTCTGTAAGGGGTCTTTGTTTATTTAATATATTCTTTGGATGTGCAGAAGATTTTCAATTTGATGTAGTCCCATTGGTTTGTTTATGCTTTTGTCTTCCTTGAAATTGGGTTTCTTTCATCTAAGATGTCCTTGAAGTGTAGGTGAGAAAGTGTTTTACCAATGTTTTCCTCTAAGTATATGATTGCTTCTGGTCTAACATCCAGGTCTCTGATATATTTGGAGTTGATTTTTGTTTCCGGCTAGATAAAGAGGTTCAGTTTCATTCTTCTGCATGTTTCAACCCAGTTTTCCCAGCACCATTTATTGAAGAGAGCCTCCTTCTTCCATTTAATATCCTGGGACCCCCTATCAAAGATTAGATGTCCATAGGTGTGGGGATTTATTTCTGGGCTTTCAATTCTGTTCCACTTGTCTGTGTGCCTATTTTTGTTCCAGTACCATGCTGTTTTGATGATGATGGCTTTATAATATAGTTTGAGGTCTGGGAGTGTGATGTCTCCATTTGTCTTTCTTTTCCTCTAGTTGGTTGTGGCAATTCTAGGTGTTTTCAGGTTCCAGATGAATGATTGTAGTGTTTATTCTATTCTCTTAAAGAAGCTTGGTGGAACTTTGATGGGTATTGCATTAAATTTGCATATGGCTCTGGGGAGAATATTCATTTTGATGATATTTATTATTCCAATCCATGAGCATGGGATGTCTTTCCATTTCTTGGTATCAGTTTCTATTTCCTTGAATAGTGACTCATAGTTTTCAGTATACAAGTCTTTCATTTTTTTGATCAATTTTATTCCTAGGTATTTTATTGATTTTGCTGAAACAGTAAATGGGAGTGATTTCTGGATGTCTTCTTCTTCATATTTAGTGTTTGCATAAAGAAATGCCACCCATTTTTGTACATTGATTTTGTAGCCTGATACCTTGCTATATTGCCTAATAACTTCCAGTAGTTTTCTGCTGTATTCTTTAGGTATTTCTATGTGTACTATCATATCATCTGCAAATAGTGAGAGCTTGACTTCTTCCCTTCCAATCCTTCCTTTGATTTCTTTCTCTTGCCTGATTGCTATGGCAAGAACTTCCAATGATATGTTGAAGAGTAATGGTGATAGTGGACAGCCCTGTCTAGTCCCCGATCTGAGGGGAAATGCTTTCAGCTTCTGTCCATTGAGTAGGATCGTGGCTGTAGGTTTGCTATTTATAGATTCCACTATCTTGAGTAATTACCCATCAATTCCCATTTTTGTAGAGTTTTGAACATGAATGGGTGTTGGATTTTGTCAAAGGCTTTCTCTGCATCTATTGAGATAATCATGTGGTTTTTGGCTTTGCTTTTATTGATGTGGTGAATGACATTGATTGACTTATGGATGTTGAACCAGCCTTGCATTCCTGGGATGAATCCAACTTCGTCGTGATGAACAATCTTTTTGATGTGCTGTTGTATCCGGTTGGCCAAGATCTTGTTTAATATTTTGGCATCTATGTTCATCAGAGATATTGGTCTGTAGTTTTCCTTTTTTGTTGTGTCCCTATCTGCTTTTGGTATCAGGGTGATGTTGGCTTCATAGAAGGTGGAAGGGAGTATTCCTGTTTCTTCAATCTTATGGAAAAGCTTAAGAAGTATGGGTACTGTTTCCTGAAAGTTTTGTAGAATTCGTTTGTGAAGCCATCTGGTCCAGGACTTTTGTTCTTGGGGAGATTCTTAATAACTGTTTTGATTTTTTGTCTGTGATTGGTGTATTTAGGTTTTGTAGTTTTTCTTGCCTTAGTTTTCACAGGGCATCTGTTTAGGATTGTTTTATTTCTTCCAGATTCTCTAGCTTGGTGGGGTATAGTTATTCATAGAAGGTTCACTTGATTTTCTGGATTTTTGTGGTGTCAGTTGTGATATTTACTCTAGCATTTAGAATTCTATTAATTTGAATCTTCTCCCTTTTTTTAGTGAGAATGGCTAGGGGTTTGTCAATTTTGTTTAATCTTTCAAAGAACCAACATTTGGCTTCATTGATCTTTGTATGTATTTTCGATGTTTATTTCTGCTCTAAGTTTAGTGATTTCTGTCCTTCTGGTTGATTTAGGGTTCCTTCGTTCCTCTTCCTTTAAGTCCTTGAGGTGTGCAGTAAGGTCTTTCATTTGAGCTTTTTCTTGTTGTTTAATATGTGATTGTGTGGCTATGTGTTTCCCTCTCAATACTGCTTTAGCTGTGTACCGTATATTTTGATAGGTTGTGTCTTCATTTTCATTTGTTTCCAGGAAAATTTGAATTTCTTGCTTGCTTGTCTCTCCAACCCAGTGGTTCTTAAGCAGTATGTTGTTTAGTTTCCAAATTCTGTGTCTTTAAAAATTTTCTATTTGTTGTTAAGTGTTAGTTTTACTCCACTATGGTCTGAGAAGGTACTTGGGATGATTTCAGTGCTCTTGAATTCATTGATGTTGTCTTTGTGGCCTAACATGTGGTCTGTCCTTGAGTATATGTTGTGTGGATGTGAAAAGAATGTGTATTCAAGTTTTTCGTGTGAAGGGCTCTGTAAATGTCCAGGAGGTTTAGTCTGTCCATCTTATCATTTAATTCTCTCATATTGTTGATTCCTGGCTTTTTTGATCTATCTAAGTGTGAGAGTGGGGTGTTAAAGTCTCCCACTCTTATTGTATTACTATTGATGTTTTTTTAAGTTCTTTCAGTAGGTGCTTGATGTATTTAGTTCGTCCCTCACTGGGTGCATAAATGTTAATAATTGTTAAGTCTTTCTGGCTGATTGATCCTCTCATCATTATGTAATATGAATGCCTATCTTTTATTACTTTATTTAATTTAAAATCTATCGTGTCAGAGATGAGAATGGCTGTTTTTGCCTTTTTTGTGGGTCATTAGACTGTATGATAGTTTTCCATCCTCTCACTTCAAGTCTGTGTTTATCTTGTTGTGTCAAATGAGATTCTTGCAAGCAGCATATGGTTGGGTTATGTTTTCTGATCCATCCCCACACTCTGTGCCTTTTGATGGGTGAGTTTAAGCCATTGACATATATTTATATTATGGATTTAATGTATTGTAATTCCATTATTCAACAAATTTTTATTTGCTCTGATATGTTGCAAGTATTATAGTGAAGTTCTTGTTTATAAGAGGTCTTTTAGGACCTCATTCAGGGCAGGTTTGGTGATGGTTGCTTCCTTTAACTGTTGTTTGTCTAAGAAGGTTTTGATCCCTTTAATCTAGTTTGAATGAAAGTCTAGCAGGATATATTATCCTTGGTTGAAACCCTTTTTCATTCAGGGCTCGACAGATATCTTGCCATTCTCTTCTGGCTTTTAGAGTGTGAGTGGAGAAGTCTGCTGATAGTCTTATGGGTTTTCCCCTGTATGTGACTTTTTGTTTCTCTCTTGCAGTCTTTAGGATCCTTTCTTTATCGTTACTTCTTTTCACTGTAACTATAATGTGTCCTGGTGTCTTCAGGTCTGGGATGATTTTGTTTGGGACTCTCTGGCTCTCTTGAATTTTAATGTCCTTTCTGTTGTTCAGGTCTGGGACATTTTCTTCTATAATTTCCTCTAGAATGTTTGCTTCCCCTTCCTTTCTTTCTTCCTTTGGCAGGCCAATTATACAAATGTTACTTCTTTTGAGATCATCCCATATGTCTCTGTAGTTGTTTTCAGTGTCTCTAATCTCTTTTTTTCAAATATTTATTTTATTTATTTATTACCTTTGTTGCCCTTGTTGTTTTATTGTTGTAGTTATTATTGTTGTTGTCATTATTGGATAGGACAGAGAGAAATGGAGAGAGGAGAGGAAGACAGAGAGGAGGAGAGAGAACGATAGACACCTGCGGACCAGCTTCACCGCCTGTGAAGCGACTCCCCTGCAGGTGGGGAGCCGGGGTTCTAGCTGAGATCCTTATGCCGGTCCTTGTGCTTTGCGCCACCTGTGCTTAACCCACTGCGCTACAGCCCGACTCCCTCTAATCTCTTTTTGAGGTCTTAGTTTTCTTAGTTTTCTCTAGCTCACCCTCTGTCTGGCTAATTCTGTTTTCTGCTTCTGTTAGTCTGCTTTCCCTTCCATCAGATGCTTCCTTCAGTCCAGCTCTTTCAGCTTTCATTTCTCTAATTGCCTCAAGGTAGTTAGTATTTTCTTTGTGTGTCTCATCTGTTGTTTCCCTAATACTGCTAGCCCTTTCATCCAAATTTGTTTTCATTTCTGTGATTAATAAGTTTATTATTGCTTGCATAATTTTTCTTATCTATGGTTCCTTCTGGCTGATTTGTAGTTTATTTTGGGATCTTGTCTTCATTCTTTGTTGTAGCAGTTTTATTTGCTCTTGGTTTAACCGTTTATTATTGATGTTTTTATTTTTATGTTCTGTTATTCCTCAGTTGTTGTGTTTTGAGTACAAGCCATGCAATACTAAATACCTTTATGACAAATGCAATCACCAACCTCAGAAATTACAATATCAACTGAAGCAAGGATTGAAGCAATTTAACCAATACCAGTTAGCCAAATAATGTCTCCAGTCCGAGGAAAAATAGCAATCAAATCCAAGTGAAAAAGAAAGGAAAGGAAAAAAGGGATAACAAGAATACATAGCCATGCAAATCTACTGTCCACTGCGTATTCTAGGTGTGCAAGAGGAGAAAGGGAAGTAGAGCAGAGATACACACAAAGAGAGTCCATTCTGAGTCAGATTTGTTTCCCAAAATAATTCACAAAGGAGTATCAGTAAATTCAGAATGCCGAAGAAGGAGGAAGGAAGGAAGAAAGGAAGACAAGAATGAGAAAAAGAAAAGAGAGAGAGAGAGAGAGAAAAGAATAAAATAAAAGAAAAAACAGTAAAAAAAGAGCAGTGAAAAGAGTTTTTTTCTATTATTTATTTTTAATTAGCTAGGAGGAGGAAGAAGCGGGAGAGTGGGTAGAGGAGGTAGGAAGAGTGAAACAAGTTCCTCTCACAATGGATATGACAACCAGTCACTTAGCAATGGAAAAAACACTAAGAGTTAATTCTTGTCAACCTGAAGGAGGCGGGGGAAGGGACATGAGTATATATAATATTAATAATAAAATAGAACAGAGTAAAAAACCTATCCTGTCTTCAGCTTTGATCGCTCCAGGTAATTGCCTCAGGCCCCCTGAGCAGAGGCAGCTGATTGTTAGAAAAAATAAAAGAAACAAACAAACAAAAAAAAAAGAAATAAAGAAAAAAAGAAAAAGAAAAAACCTCCAGGCAGTCTTTCCCAGGGGGTGGGTGAGGCTCTGCTTGGTCTGATATGTGTAGCTCCAATTGGCCACTTAGAGAGAAAGAAAAATGGCCAAGGGATTTAGAAAGGAACAGGATTGAAATGACACTCCTGGTGAGCCAGGAATTTTGGTAAAGGAAGAAGCTCAGAGGGGGAGCCTGCTAGGAGCAGCTCTCTGGGCCCCAGGGTCTGGTTATGGGGGGGACAAGGGTGTGATTCAGGAATAATAATAAAAAAAATTCCCTTTCTTTTTTCTCTATTTTCTAACCCAAATAGAGCTATTGTCACCTCCTTGGTTTCACACCTAGGACTACTTATTCACGGTTCTTCTGAAGGCCAGGAATCCTACTTTTTCCAGCAGTTGTTATAGGAGCTCACTCCAGTAGCTGCTTCCAAGTCGTCATGTTGGCGCCGCCTGAGAAAGTTTTTATGTCTCCTCCTAGTCTGTCTGACAGTCTAGCAGATACAGCAGTGTTAGTTGAAAGCCTTTCTAATTGAGTGCTGTATATATATCTTGTCATTCCCTTTTGGCCTGTAGTATTAGTGTGGAGAAGTCTGCTACTGATACTATGAACCCACTTTATCTGACCCATCTTGGATGGAGCTAAAAGGAATTATGTTAATTGTGCTAAGTCAGAGAGATAAAGACAAGTATGGGATGATCCCATTCATAAACAGAAGTTAAGAAAGAATAACAGTGAGAAAAACTCAAAGCAGGATTTGACTGAATTTGGAGTAGGGCACCAAAGTAAAAGTCTCTTTGTGGAAGGTGAGGGTGGATGCTCAGTTTCACTGGAGCGAGGGTCATGGGAAGGGGAATAGGTTTTTGGTGGTGGAAATGGTGTTTATGTACACTCTTTTTTTACTTGTAGTCTATAAATAACTTTAATTAATATGAGAGGGGGAAATTGTTTGAATGTCTCAAACTTTGCAATGCACAGGCCATAGCCTGAGTCTTTATTTATTTATAAAAAGGAGACATTACATTGAGATAACACCTCACTCCTGTAAGAATGGCATACATCAAAAAGGACAGCAGCAACAAATACTGGAGAGGCTGTGGGGACAGAGGAACCCTTTTGCATTGCTGGGGGGAATGTAAATTGGTACAGCCTCTGTGGAGAGCAGTCTGGAAAACTCTCACAAGGCTAGACATGGACCTTCCATATGATCCAGTAATTCCTCTCCTGGGGTTATACCCCAAGGACTCCATAACACCCAACCAAAAAGAGGTGTATACTCCTATGTTCATAGCTGCACAATTCATAATAGCTAAAACCTGGAGGCAACCCAGGTGCCCAACAACAGATGAGTGGCTGAGAAAGCTGTGGTATATATACACAATGGAATACTATACAGCTATCAAGAACAATGAACCCCCTTCTCTTACCCATCTTGTACAGAGCTGGAAGGAATTATGTTAAGTGAGCTAAGTCAGAAAGATAAAGATGAGTATGGAATAATCCCACTCATCAACATAAGTTGAGAAAGAAGATCTGAAAGGGAAACTAAAAGCAGAATCTGACTAAATTGAAAGTAGGGCACCAAAGTAAAAACCCTGTGGTGAGGGGTAGACATGAGGTTCCTGGGCTGATGGGGGGTGGGGGTGGGTGGGTGGGATGGGATACAGTCTTTTGGTGGTGGGAATGGTGTTTATGTGCACTCCTAGTAAAGTGCAGTCATATAAATCACTAGTTAATTAATATGAGAGGGGGAAAATTAATTGTATGTCTCGAAGTTTTTAAAACACAGACTGAGTCTTTTTAATTTATAGGCTGTGTATTTGATATGTAGACTCTCTCAAAAGCCTAGACCAAGTTGATCGGAGGCAACCAGTGCCACAGCTATTTACAAGATTCTGGGTACTGTACAGCAAACCCTAACAAAAGGACTTTTCAAAGTTAACCCAATTACCAAATAATGTGATGATAACATTAACTATCCATTGTCTTTTTGAACCCTAAGACAACAGGAACCTCACATTTCCACTATAGAGCCTATATTTCTCCCAGTCCTGGAACCTTATGATAGGTCCCACTTTCCCGCATGCCTCTCCCAATCCATATCAAATAATATTGCATCAGACGATCGCAACCTAATCAACGCAACGATTGTCACCTCAACATGCTTCAGCTAAGACTGTGTCCAGAGAGTTCACGTGTGGAATGACAAACCTTCAGCTTCATTACTTGGGTGAGACCTTTCCTTTCATAGTATTCTCTAATTCCATCCCATGTGGATCACTTTCTAACAAAGTCCCAAAATCTATATATATATATATATATATACCAGGTTCTGTGAGAGAGAGCATATGTTCACACGTATCCATAGACTAGTACAAAATATATACTTTCCACTATTCCAAACTTTGGGTTCATCATTCTTCAACAATTTTTTTGGCTTTGTATGTTAACTCTCTTTTCAGCCACCAGGTTGTGATGATCCCACTCATCAACAGTTGTCGAGAAAGAAGATCAGAAAGGGAAACTAAAAGCAGGATCTGACTAAATCTAGAGTAAGGCACCAAAGTAAATACCCTGTGGTGAGGGGGAACATGGACATACAGCTTCCTGGGGCTGCAGGGGTTGGGAGTGGTGGGTGGAATGGAACACAGTCTTTTGGTGGTGGGAATGGTGTTTATGTACACTCCTATTAGAGTGTAGTCATACAAATCACTATTTAATTAATATGAGGTGGGGGAAAATTGATTTTATGTCTCAAACTTTTTAAAACACAGACTGAGTCTTTTTAATACATAGGCTGAGTCTTTGATACGCAGATTTTCTCAAAAGTCTAAACCAGGTAGATCAGAAGCAACCAGTGGCACAGCTATATACAAGATACTGGGTATTATACAGCAAACCCTAACAAAGGGACTTTTCAAAGTTAACCCAATTACCAAATAATGTGATGATAACAATACCTATCTATCTGGTCTTCTTGAACCCTAAGACAGCAGGAACATCACATTTCCACTATAGAGCCTATATTTTCCACAGTCTTGGAACCTAAGGGTGGGGCCCACTTTCTAGCATGCTTCTCCCACTCATATCAAATAGTATTTCATCCGCTTATTGCAACCTAATCAAAGCAACGAGTGCCACCTTAGCTTGCTTCAGCTCAGACTGTGTCCAGAGACTTCAGGTGTGGGATCATAACCCTTCAGCTTCATTACTCAGGTGAGACCTTTCCTTTCATAGCATTCTCTAGTTCCATCCCAGGTGGTTCACTTCCCAACAAAGTCCCAAAACCTAGATATAGGCCAGGTTTCGTGAGATAGATTATATGTTCACACGTATCCATAAACTAGGGCAAAGTATATACCTGAAAGCAGAAGTACACTAGAGTCTGCAGTGAGTACCCCCAACACTTCATCTCCATTATTCCAACTATTGAGTCCATGATTGTTCAACAATTTGTTTGGCTTTGTATGTTAACTCTCTTTTCAACCACCAGGTTCCAGATGCCATCAGGATGGCGACCAGGCTTCCCTGGACTGAAGACCCCACCAATGTGTCCTGGAGCTCTTCTTCCCCAGAGACCCACCCTACTAGAGAAAGAGAGAGGCAGGCTGAGAGTATGGATTGACCAGTCAATGTCCATGTTCAGTGGGGAAGCAATTACAGAAGCCAGACCTTTCACCTTCTGCAACCGACAGTGACCCTGTGTCCATACTTCCAGAGGGATACAGAATGTAAAGCTATCAGGGGAGGGGATGGGATATGGAGATTGAGTGGTGGGTATTGTGTAGAGTTGTACCCCTCCTATCCTATTGTTTTCTTAATGTCTCCTTTCTTAAATGAAAAATAAGTAAATAAATAAATAAACCTCAGACAAGCAACAGTTGAATCAGCTATCACGATAATTATGCCAAATAACAGAACACTTTAAAAAGCTACAATAATAGCATTGAAATATCTTCAATCTATGATATCAATAAATGTCAATGGCCTTTATTCTCTATTAAAAGGCACAGAGTAGGAAGATGTATCAGAAAACAAAATTCTAGCCAACTGGATACAGCAGTGTATTAAAAAGATTGTTCATCATGACCAAGTGGGGTTTATGTCAAGGATTCAAGGTTATTTTAATACATGTAATTCAATCAATGTGATCCACACAACATGGTTATATCAATAGATGCAGAGAAAGCCTTTACAAAATCCAACATCCTTTTATGAAATTTCCTCAAGATAGTGGAGTTTATATGTATAGCAAACGTACAGCAAATATCATACACAAGGGTGAAAAACTGGAAGCATTTACCCTCAGATAAGGTACTAAATAGGGATGCCCACTATCACCATTACTATTCAACATAGTGTTGGAAGTTCTTGTCATAGCAACCAGGCAGAAGCAAGGAATTAAAGGGATACAGATTGGAAGAGAAGAAGTCAAACTCTCCCTATTTGAAGATGGCATGATAGTATACATATAAAAACCTAAAAAAATCCAGCAGGAAGCTTTTGGAAATTATCAGGCAATAAAGTAATTTCTCAGGCTACAAAATTAATATGCAAAAGTAAGTGGCATCTCTCTATGCAAACACTAAAATAGTAGAAAAAGTCCAGAGATTAATTCCTTTTACTAGAGCAACAAAAACAATAAAATATCTAAGAATAAAGCAAACAATATAAGTGAAAGACTTTTATACAGAAAATTATGAGTTACTACTCAAGGAAATAGAAAAAGACACAAAGAAGCAGCAAGATATTCCATGTTCATGGGTTGGAAGAATTAATATCATTAAAATGAAAATACTCCCCAGAGCCATACATAAATTTGATGAAGTCCCCTACACCTAAAAAGACACCATAAAGTTACTAATGAAATAGTTTCAATTTAGACCTAGATACTCTCCTCACCTACTTCCTATTACACTTCCCCCAGTCACTCCAAAGTTAACCTTATCAAAGTAAGGAGTACCAAAGCTGAATAAGGCAAAAACTGGGATACTTCACTGATGACTCTTAAGTCACTATCAGGCCACCTCATCACCTGGGGCTCTTGTCAGGGAGTCCTGAGATTTTCACACAGAAATGATGGGCCTAGACCTGGAATCAATTCCTTTCTCCATTGTCAATGGGTCATCTCCATCAGGAACAACACAATGGGCACCTTTGTCAGGCCCCATAGTACCTTGCCCTCAATGTGATCAACAACAGCAGAGAATGTTGTATCCTCTGGAGGGAGGCTGGGTAACATACTCTATCTTCCACGTGAGGAATATGGGTCCTGAAATTGAGGCATCTTAGAACGTTCCTACTCATGACCACAGAATGCGAGCTCAGACCACTATATATTTAACACCTTCGTTCCCATAGCCCTCTTCCTGGATCCCTGTCCGAAGGGAATGCCGCAGTTGACCGCCTTGCCTCCACAGGAACTTTCCCAGTCTCTGTCTCTGATCCTGCTAATTTTCATTCTCTATCCCATGTTAATCTTAAAGGCCTTTGAGCTTGATTTCCTGATGTTCCTATACCACAGTTAAAACATATCCTCGCTACATGCTCTTCTTGTGCAAGTCTCATAAAGACACCTGCTATCCAGACCCTTGGAGTTAACCCCCGAGGTTTAAAAGCTAATGCTATTTGGCAAATTGATGTCACCCACATGCCAAACTTTGGCAAACAAAAATATGTGTTTGTCTCAATTGATACCTTTTCTAAATTTATGTGGGCTACAGCTCAGATAGGAGAAAGCACTAAAAAGCTTAAAAGCCATATGCTCTCCTGTTTTGCTGTGATGGGTTTACCTCTTCAACTGAAAACTGACTGTGGACCAGCATTTACCAGCAAACAATTTAAAGATTTTTGTTCCCTCTGGAACATTACTCATAACACAGACATTCCCTATAATCCACAGGGACAAGGCATTGTCGAGAGGGCCCATCAAACCCTTAAGGCTCAACTAAATAAAATTAAAGGAGGAATGTAGCCCCCGAATATCCAGCTAGCAAAAGCCTTAACTACGTTAAATCTCTTTAATATTTACAATAACTCGGACCTACCTCCTATCATTCTTCACTGGCAAACACCATCTACCCTCCCATCTATTAAGGTCAAATGAAGAGACCCGCTCGACAAAATTTGGAAAGGACCTGACCCACTATTGACCATGGGAAGGGGTTTCACATGCTTTTTCCCTCAAAATTTCTCTAAACCTGTCTGGGTTCCTGCCCGCCATGTCCGAAAATACCCGCAGGATGGCTCTGTTATCCCTGAAGAACAAGAAATACTACAAGAGGACCAGATGCAGGATACATCCCAGGACCCATAATACGACATGGCAGTACCTACAAAATCTGGCTCACAGAGACCTCTCTCCTACCCTTTCCCTGAATGTCTTATGTTATAACTGGCCAGTTGTTTTTGTGAGTGAGTGTGTTGAATGACAAAAAATTTTTTTTGCATGACCCATCTGCTCGGAGTACTCTAAAAGGCTTTATATAAAAATGCTGGACACAGCCAAAGTTTCTGGAGACGTCCAGAAACATTCCAAAATTTTTGTTTTTCTCCCTCTTTTGATTTTTATATATAGTTTTGATATAAATGTAAGTGTTTAGTCTTAAACTGTGTGACTAATGACAGATATAAATTTGCTTTTAAAAATAATATGTTTTTATAACAAAAGTTCTTTTTCCTCCAGTGTGTTATAACTAAATGTTTATGGGTATGTCTCAAGTTTGTTAACACTAACTTAACAGTCAAAAGTGTAACCCTACAGCTACACTATTACCAGACAAGGTAAATATTAATTTGTTAAGGTAACTAACTAATAAAAGTAAAAGTCTAAATGTTTAATGTGACTATACATTCCCAAAACTAAAATATATAAATTTTATATACAGGACACCTTTGAAGGGCCCCCAAAGGTGCCCTGTAAACTATCTTGTGGAAATTAATCCACAACAGATCTGGCATCAATCTGGCACTGTAAACGTTAAAATCATTATCACGAAAATGCGTTAACTCTCTAAGCAATTTGAGTCTGTTTACAATACATATTTTAGCTAAAATTGGTCTCAAGACCCTGCGGTAGAGACTGCTACAGGAGGTCACATTAGATGACCTTTAAATAAAATCATAAAGAGATTTTAAACCAATTATAATCATCGAGGTATCAACTATAACAAACCTATAACTTGTTACAAGTTCAAATTAACCACAAGAAGCAGATTGTTTTTGTTTCTTTCACAGGAATCCTGGAAAAACCATCTGAACCCCTGCACACCAAGACATCACCCACTAGACAGCATGACTACAGTGGGCACACCTCCCGAAACCCTAGATGTCACTTAACACGATCTGAAGAACCTGATACACAGACTCCAAGGACATAACTTTCTTTTTTTTTTTTTTTAATTTTTTTTTCCTCCTCCAGGGTTATTGCTGGGCTCGGTGCCTGCACCATGAATCCACCGCTCCTGGAGGCCATTTTTCCCCCTTTTGTTGCCCTTGTTGTAGCTTCATTGTGGTTATTATTATTGTCCTTGTTGACGCAATTTGTTGTTGGACAACACAGAGAGAAATGGAGAGAGGAGGGGAAGACAGAGAAGGGGAGAGAAAGATAGACACCTGCAGACCTGCTTCACCTCCTGTGAAGCGACTCCCCTGCAGGTGGGGAGCTGGGGGCTCGAACCGGGATCCTTACGCCGGTCCCTGCGCTTTGCGCCACATGCGCTTAACCCACTGCGCCACCGCCCGACCCCCAGACAGAACTTTATTAATGCCTGCTTGCCGTTCCTGCTTCTGATCTGCCCGTCACGTGTTGGCGGTTCCAGCTGGCTATCTACAGAAAAGCAGAATTCCAGCGGCTGACCTCCCTCATGCAGCGTCTCAGTCTCATCCCCTGCCAATTCTTCCCCTGGCCATCTACTTTGGACTGAGACTTGTATCGGACTTTCTGACATACCCTATAGACATTTTACACAATTTTAAAGCAGCTTATTTCCCTTCATGCTGCTGGTTTTTTATAGACTGATCCTGAGTAATTCATAGACTTTACAGACTGTTGCCTTGAGGACTATACAATGCCAAATAGCCCCTCTGTTGGTGGGTCATGCCATCCCGCCTCCCCCTCATTATGTACCCTTGCCCCTTCCCCCCCCAAGCAGGGAACGTTCCTTTACACACCAATCCTTCCCTTCACTTCACACTGGCTTTTACTACTCCCCTACTTGTCCCTTCCTGTTTTGTTATATCATTTAGGTTTATGCCCAAAAGGTTTCTGCTCCATGATAGTCTTTTACAGATTTTGAACCACCTTATGCTATTACTAGATAGAAAGATAGAAAAGTTGTAGAGATATTGTGAAGAGATGGTTGAGCAGGCTGCGCTTAAACCTATGAGATGAGTCCCTCCAGGTAAGTCTCTCTCTCTAAAGAGGGGTTGAGCACAGGAGGACACATAAATCTCACAAGGTTGGCAGCCATTTAAGCCTTCCCTCCTCCACAGAAAGTCCTACATCTTCCCACCTGAGCACGGCATTCCTTAAAAACATTTAAGCCTGCTCCATTCCATTTTTCTTTACTGTGTCCATTTAGATATAAAGGGATAGGAGGAGATGTTGCTGAGGAATTATTCCGATGCAGTCTCCGCCCCCAGGTTTTACCACACCCCGGGAAATCCTAGCAGTGCCCCCTTCAACCAATCCTGGCCCCACACGTCACCCCTGGTTGTTGCCCAATAAAAAGCCCCCTCACCCCCCCCCCCGGGCTCTCGGCTCCCTTCTCTCACAGATCTCTCTCCCTTCTCTCGCCCCGTGGTCAAGTAGTGGGGACGGCCATTGTCGGCTAACTCCACGTGGCCTGAGCCACTCCCCCATCCTATAATAAATATTTGTGTACTCCCTTGCTCCGGACTTCCTCTCTCTTCTCCGCGGTGCAGCCCGACACTGGACCACAACAACATACACCTTTCCAATATTTGGGAGCTACTCTCTTCCCTGATGCAGCTTTCTAGCCTTTTGTCCAGCCATGACATTATCTTCCCAGATAATAGCTTGAGTTCACCTGCATATCAGAGGTCATACTCGGGAAAAAAACTATAGTCATAGGCCCTTTGGAATATAACTACAATAGGCCTACTAGCTATCTTCAAAATAGAGACTTAAAATCTTCATCTGAAATATTCCAGCCTTTACTTTCATACTGAGTCAACAATTTCTTTGGCTTTATATGTTAACTTTTTTTTCTACCACCAGGTTTCAGATAATACCATGATTCCAAAAGGACCTCCCTGGGCAGATGATCCCACCAATGTGTCCTTGAGTCCCACTTCCCTAGAGCCCTGCCCCACTAGGAAAAGAGAGAGACAAGGTGGGAGTATGGATTGACCTGCCAACGCCCATGTTCAGTGGAGAAGCAACTACAGACGCCAGACCTTCCACCTTCTGCACCCTATAATTATCCTGGGTCCATACTCGCAGAGGCTTAAATAATAGGAAAGCTGTCAGTGGAGGGGATGGTTTATGGAATTCTGGTGGTGGGAATTGTGTAGAGTTGTACCACTCTTATCGTATGGTTTTGTCAGTCTTTTCTTTTTATGAATAATAATTTTTTTAATATTTATTTTATTTATTTATTCCCTTTTGTTGCCCTTGTTTTATTGTTGTAGTTATTATTATTGTTGTCGTTGTTGGATAGGACAGAGAGAAATGGAGAGAGGAGGGGAAGACAGAGAGGAGGAGAGAAAGATAGACACCTGCAGACCTGCTTCACCGCCTGTGAAGCGACTCCCCTGCAGGTGGGGAGCCGGGGTTCGAACCGGGATCCTTATGCTGATCCTTGTGCTTTGCGCCACCTGCGCTTAACCCACTGCGCTACAGCCCGACTCCCTATGAATAATAATTAAAAAAATCCCCACCAAGATCCCAACCACATTTTTAGGAGAATATAACAAATGCTACAAATGTTTATCTGGAACCACAAAAGACCTAGAATTGCCAAAACAATCTTGAGAAGAAAGAACAGAACTGGAGGCATCATATCTCAGGTCTCAGATTGTGTTATCGGGCCATTGTAGTCAAAACTGCTTGGTACTAGAACATGAATAGACACATTGACCAGTGGAATAGAATTCAGAGCCCAGAAGTAACCCCCACACCTATGAGCATCTAATCTTTGGCAAAGATTCCCAGACTATTAAATGAGGAAAGAGAGTCTCTTTGAAAAAATGGATTTGGAAAAAAAGGGGTTGAAACATGCAGAAGAATGAAACTGAACCACTATATATTCCACTAAACACAAAAGTATATTCCAAGTAGATCAAGGACTTGGATGTTAGACCAGAAACTATCAGATACTTAGAAGGAAATATTGGCAGAACTCTTTTCTGCATAAATTTTAAAGATATATTCAATGAAACGAATCCAATTACTAAGAAGTCTAAGGCAAGAATAAACCAATGGGACTACATCAAATTAAAAAGCTTCTGCATAGCAAAAGAAACCAATACCCAAACTAAGAGACCCCTCACAGAATGGGGGAAGATCTTTACATGCCATACATCAGTCAACAGTTTAATAACTAAATATATATAGATATTGTCAAACTCAATAAGAAAACAAATGAACTCACTCAAAATGGGGAGAGGATATGGACAGAATATTCACCACAGAAGAGATCTAAAAGGTTAGCAAACATATGAAAAAATGCCGCATTAATTGATGGTCAGAGAAATGCAAATAAAGACAGCAATGGGATACCACTTCACTCCTGTGGCATACATCAGAAAAAGTAGCAGCAACAAATGCTGAAGAGGTTGTGGGGACAAAGGAATCCTCCGGCACTTCTGGTGGGAATGTCAATTGGTCCAACCTCTGTGGAGAGCATTCTGGAAAACTCTCAGAAGACTAGAAATGGACCTACCCTATGAACCTGCAATTCCTCTCCTGGCATATATCCTATGGAACCCAATACACCCATCCAAAAAGATTTGTGTTCATAACAGCACAATTTGTAATAGCCAAAACCTGGAAGCAACTCAAGTCTCCAACAACAGATGAGTGGCTGAGCAAGCTGTGGTTTATATACACAATGGAATACTATTCAGCTATTAAAAATGGTGGTTTCACCTTTTACAGTTCATCTTGGATGGAACTTGAAGAAATCATGTTAAGTGAAATAAATAAGAAACAGAAGGGTGAATATGAGATGATCCCATTCACAGGCAGAAGTTGAAAAAGAAAAAATCATAATAAAAAACACTAAGCCGAACTTGGACTGGATTTGGTGTGTTGCACCAAAGTAAAAGACTCTGGAGTGGGTGGTTGGGAGAGAACAGTTTTTGGAAAACGATGACAAAGGACCTAGTAGGGGTTGTATTGTTATGTGGAAAACTGAGAAATGTTCTGAATGTATAAACTATTTTATTTACTGTCAAATGTAAAACATTAATCCTCCATTAAAGGGAAAAAGAAAGAAAGAAAGAAAAAAGGAAAGAAAGAAAGAAAGAAAGGAAGGAAGGAAGGAAGAAAGAAAGAAAGAAAGAAAGAAAGAAAGAAAGAAAGAAAGAAAGAAAGAAAGAAAGAAATGGCTGTTTAGAGCAGTGGAAACTTCATGCACGCTCTGATCTTTGGATTATACAGTGATGGCAAAGTAAAGTGGATCTCCATCCTCATGAAACCTGCAGCCTCCAGAGAGACTGGAAATAAACCAAAAGGCTAAAAAAAATATTTGAAATTATAAATTTTCAAGCATTCTTTAAAAAAAGAAAGAAAGAAAAGAAAAATTTAAAAAGAGGTGTGGTGACAGCATAATGGTTATGCAAAATACTTTTGTGCCTGAGGCTGTGAGGTCCCAGGTTCAATCCCCAGCACCACCACATGTCAGAGCTGTGCAGTGCTCTGGTGTCTCTCTCTTATTTCCTCTCTCTCTCATTAAAATAAAAAAAATAAAAAATATCTGAAATATATGAAATATTATAAAAGACAAGTCCTGGGATCTAGGTTCCAGCATGAACTTCAAATAGAAAGAATTGACCTCAGTCACTAGCTGATGGTAAAAGAGGAGGCCATAAGTGGCCATATTGGTATATGTCCTCTGTGATGGTGATGGGACTTCATCAAGTGGAACTAGAAACAGATCTACCTCACAATTTTTTACTGACCAAAGCATGGATTATATAAAAGCAGATTGAGGAACATCAAAGTATTTTTCCACTACTATTGCTAATGTCTGACTACTTGGGAAATTTTTCTAGTTGTCAATCATCACACAGAAGTTCTGACACTATATGAAATATTGTGTTTCAGCTTAAGTTAACCTTACAGATTCTAAATTCTGAGGGGGGTACTTGTTTCCATCACAGTATGAAAGTTCATATTTGTTATCTATGGGCACATATTGATCCAATAACTTGATAACTCTTGACCTATTCTAGACACTTTTTCATCAGAGAGCAGGAACTGAGCAAAGGAGATTGTGAGCACTGCACATAGCCAGCCATTATTAAATAAAGGAAATAGAATGGCAGAACTGCAGTGCAACAGGTAATGGCCATTATGAAATCAGATGATAATCAACAGAGAACAGTATAGATGGGATGAGCTGTTCATGCCTCTATAAAGAAGCTCTATTGGAGGGTGGGGGCAGATAGCTTGATGTTTATGCAAAGAGACTCTCATGCCTGAAGCTTCCAAGTCCTGGGTTCAATCCCCCTCACCACCATAAGCCAAAACTGAAGCATTGTTCAGGTGAAAAACATAAAAAACAAATTTATACTGGAACTGAGACTTAAAGGATAAAAAAATTAAAGCTGTACTCCCTCATATAAAAAGGTGAGAATGAAAGGGTGAAGGAAAGGGCAGTCAGTTGTGAAAGAATACCAGATGCAACCGTTCTGAAGCAAGAAGGAAGTTATATGAGGTTCAAAGGTTGGGTACAGAAAGAAAAAAGTTGAAGCAGTAGATATCGCCAGGTAAGGAGATAAGCTCAGAGGTACAACTGAGTGAAGACTATGTGGTGTCCTATAGACAATGACATGACTTTAAAAACATATATATTGGTACCAGAGTTATCACTGAGGTTCTGTATCTGCATGATGAATACACTTCTCCCAGTCGCCATTTCACTTAATTTGAAAGAACAGACATAAATTGGTAGAAGAGGGGGAAGATAGAATGGGAGAGGGAAAAAATCACACCTGCAGTACCGCTTCATCACTCGTGAAGCTGCCCATCCCTGCAGGTAAGGACTGGGGATTTGTACCTGGAACATTGTATATGGTAAAGTGTATGCTCAACTGGGTATACCACTGTCAGGCCCCCCTAGACTTTATTGTAACTGAGATGAAACTCATCCCTGAGTTTTAATGAGGGAAGTAGCATATGCTTCATATTTTAGGCAAATCATATTTACTGTTATGTGAACAGAAAGTATAAATATCAAGTAGAAGGTTGTTTCAATTATCTAGTTAGGTATGGTGGTTTGGACTAAGATAAAAAGAATTTGCCTGTTAGCATTGGAGAGTGCAGAAATGGTCAGTATTGTTGCTCTGTTAAAGTTTCTTGCTAGTCACGTCTTAGATAAAAAAAATAATCTTCCAAAAAATAAAAGACTTAAAATGTCTCTTTAAAAAGTAAAAGAAATGCTATTAAATGTGATGTAGTAGCTAATATCTCTACAAGATACTTTCCACCAGGTTGCTAGAAATCCAAGAGGTCAATAGGAAATATATATAGCCATGAAAACAATTCACACTGTTAGTGTTTGCCTAAGACCCCAAACACCACAAGTTTAATCTTCAGATCTGCCTTATGACAAAGCTGAGCAGTCTTTTTCTCCACTCTCTCATTTCCTCCTCTCTCATCCACTTTCAATATTTGTTTGTTTTAAACCAGAGCACAGCTAAGCTCTGGTTTGTAGGGGTTGAACCTATGACTTTTGGATCTCAGGCATAGAAGTCTTTGGTATAACCATTATGCCATTCTCCTGGCCCTCTCATCCATTCTCATAATAAAACAAGTAAATTCTTTTTTTAAAGTAAAAAAAAAATGGTGTGTATGTACGAGTTATTATCATTGATGGCATGATTGAATTAATGAGAATAGATTGTATTACTAAGGGGGGAAGGTAAAATAAAACAGAGAGAAACAAAGATATAATTTGATAAAAGAAATATTACTTTTTAATTACTTGTGGTAATTTTTATTTATTTGAATGATAATGATTCTATATGATTTTTTTTTATCAGTTTTCACATAACTTTATTGGGGGAAATGTTGGTTTGCAAGATGTTGTCACAGATGCACACTCATATCTCCCCCTGATGTCATCACAATTTCCCCTCTGCAAACATGTCATCATCTTCCATATGACACTGAGTTATAAAGTTACTACCCTTTTCAACCTCGTCCCATCTTCTACCTTTTTTTAAGTTTTTTTTATATTTATTTTATTTATTCCCTTTTGTTGCCCTTGTTGTTTTATTGTTGTAGTTATTATTGTTGTTGTCGTTGTTGGATAGGACAGAGAGAAACGGAGAGAGGAGGGGAAGACAGAGAGGAGGAAAGATAGACACCTGCAGACCTGCTTCACCGCCTGTGAAGTGACTCCCCTGCAGGTGGGGAGCCGGGGTTTGAACCGGATCCTCATGCCGGTCCCTGTGCTTTGCGCCACCTGCACTTAAGCCGCTGCTCTGCAGCCCGACTCCCATCTTCTACCTTTTTAATCTTTGGCTCTGTTGCAATAGACCATAGCTATTTAAAGTTTCATCCTGTATTTTGATTTCTTTGTATTTTAAGTTCCACCTATCAGTGAGATAATCTGGTAATTGTTCTTCACCTAACATTGTCTGCTCCAGTTCTATACACGTTGTAGCAATGTCAATTCTACCAATCCATGTCCATGGGATATTTTTCCATTCCCTTGTGTCTTCTACTACTTTTTTAAAATAGCTAATTAAAGTTTTTAGCGTATTAGTCTTTCTTGTGAAATTTATTCCAAGGTGCCTGATTCTTTTAGATATGGGATTTAGAAATGGGATTGTTTTCTTCACTTATTTCTCTAATTCATAATTTTCATATAATCATTCCATAGGTTTTCGCATATTGATTTTATACATCCCACTTCACTATATTGGTTTATTGCTATTACAATATTTTCCTTGGAATCTTTTGAGTTTTCCATGCATTTTATCATGTTTTTTTTGCAAAAACTAAGTTTCATTTTCTTTCCAATTTTAATCTATTTTGCTTCTTTTTATCTAAATGATAGCGTTTATAATACTATCTTAAATAATAATAGTGAGATTGCACATCCTTGTCTTGTTCCTAACCTCAACAGAAATGTTTTCAATTGTTCATTGTTGAGCATGATGTTATCTGTGAGTGTCATACATAACCTTTAACTATGTTGGTAAACATTTTTTTTCTCAGCTCTCATTTACATTGGTGCTGGGGATGGAACATGGGCCCTCAGTATGTCAGGCACAAAAGTCTTTTTGCATAGCCATTATGCTATCTCCCTCTGTACCCATTTTTTTCATGATACTAGTGGTTATTATTAATAGATGTTGGATCAGTATGAATATAACTTCCCATCATCTCTATGACACACATTGTGCTTGATAGCAATTGCTACTTTTTTGGTCATTACTCAGGCTTCACCACTCAAAGTGCATTTATTTATTTATTTATTTATTTATTTATTTATTTTGAGATAGGTGGAGAAACCAAGGGATAAAGGCAAAGATACTACAACATTAAAGTTTTCTCCAGTCCAATGGTGACTAGGATTTAACAATTTTATGTGGATTACAAAGCAGGCACACTATCCCAGTGATCAGTCTTGCTGGCCTAATAAGCATATGATGGTGATTATTCTTTAGTACCAGAAGGATTAAATGTGTTAAATGAATCACTGGAGAACCAGAAGGGATCTAGGATTAGATCCGGGTGATTCCTGAATTTAGTATAGTGTTCTGTTTATACCGGGTGTGTATGGATTTTCTGTTCCATGCCTTTTCCATCGACCTAAGGGTGTGGGTTATTGCTGGAGAGCAAAGGAGATGGAAAGGGGACAACTACAAAGTACTCATATTATCCCATGCCATATGTTGCTCCCCTATACACATGAGTGATGCCAACATGCCAGGTATCTCTAAACCAGTAAATTAAGAAGCAGGTAAAAAGCTAATCTGAATATTATAGCTGAATAGGGGGGAAATCAGTCAAAAACTTTTGATTTCTGTACCTCTACTGATTTTTAGGCATGCAAAAAACCCTCAAAGGTATATAGATACTTAATAAAAAATCAGTTACACAATATGTTAAGTGCTAGAAGAATTGGCAGAATTCTTCACAATCCTCCCTAATGTTTTCCTGAAGTTTCCCAGTGGGCCTACTCATGGGGATTCTATTTACTTGTACTTTGTTGCCAGGCAAGAATCAAGGTATTTTATTTCAACCAGATGTCCTGAGTTGGATTTTGCAAGATAGAGTAGCAAAGTAAGACATGTGTTTTCCTTTACACAGATCTTCTCAGGCCATCACCAGCTGCTTTCAGTCTCATGGGTGGACCTCTCCACTTGTCAGATTCTTTGGCTCCTGAGACTTATGAAAAGCCATGCTAGGTTTCTTTAATCCATTTTGGGCATTGCTGCTTCTCTTTTAAGTGTCAAATTACACTTAGAGCAATTTTGTCAGGCTGCCTCCCCATGTTGACCTTAACCTGGGTCCCAAGAATTATTAGGGTCTACTGACCCTAAAACATTTTGATTGTAGTACCTCTAATGTCAAAGAAATTTGAGAACCATACTGAATGAATGAAATTTACTGGATATCCTGACTTGTACATGCTTCTGAGTTATCAATGTCTCTTTTGACTGAGTTGTTTAACAACTCTATAAACTGTGGAAAAAATATGGAGTAATGCAAAATGGTCTTATTCACAGAAATTCAAATAATTTTTGTGTAATATAGTTTTTGTCCTGTGAATACTGACTGGTTTTACATTTAATTAAAAATTCCTTCCATATTTCTTAATTGTCTGTGGGAATGTACGTCCTTTGATTTGTTCTTTCAACAGTCTATAACATCTTACTCCTTTAGTAATTAATTATTGAGTTAAGTAAAATTTTGTCATGTGTTTCCTTTATACTTGTGTGAGTGAGAGTCATAATTCTACCTTTAAAGATTATACTTTTACACCACTATGCTGTTTTATAACTGCTTGTATAAGTTCATACTTGCCTCTTTTTTCCTATTTTATTTTTAAGACAGAAAGAAATTGAGAGATAAGGGGAAAAAAGAGAGAGATCTGCAGCACTGTTTCACTAATTGTGAAGCATCCCTCTTCAGGTGGAGTGTGAGGCTCAAACTCAGATCCTTACACATGGTAATGTGTGTGCTCAACCAGGTGCATTACCACCTGATCCCCTTGCCTCTCATTCCCTTTTGTCTGAAATGTCAGCATTCAGCTTTGTTCATTATCACATTTTCTTTTCTTCTTTATTTTTATTTTGTCATCACCCTTCACAGACATCATTTTTTAAATCTTTATTTATTGGATAGAGACAGCAAGAAATCAAGAGGGAAGGTGGTGATAGAGAGGGAGAGCGACAAAGAGACACCTGCAGCACTGCTTCACCACTCATAAAGCTTTCCCCCGCAGGTGCGGACCAGGGGCTTGATCCCTGGTCCTTGTGCATTATAGTACATGTGCTCAACCATATGTTCCACCACCTGGCCCCTCACAGAAATAATTTTTTTCAGATGTAGAGAGAGAGAGAGAGAGACAGAGAGAGAGAGACTCCTCCAATGTCATAATGGCTGGAACTTGGACCTGAGTCAAGGAAAGTGAGGAATCTTCGCAGGTGAGCTACATTTCTGACCCTCACAGTGATATTATCAATTTAACATTTTTTAAGAGTGCTAAATTAAAAACTATATTAATTGTAACTTCAACCAATGCTTCTTTCAGCTAGATTCTTTTTTCAGACTTATGTTTCTCAGGTTTCCCCACTTGACACTGGTATTATTGCTTACCATACAGAAAACCAATACTGGATGTTGCTTTTATTGAAAAAATAAAGGTGTTTATTTAAAAAAATAAGTAGATGTCACATTAAGGACTAACCTAGTGAATCTCCAGAATTACCATTCCACTGACCATGAGACAAGGAAGGGCTTTGAAGAGGGAAGAGTAAATGAATGCATCTAAGTGTCAGGTAATTAACCTCAGCTATGTCAGTCCCTATATTTGTTGGTGACAATGGACAAGCAGAAGTGTCCTGTAGCTGAACTTTCTGTGGAGATTCCTGATTCCTTATTTGTAGAAAACACTTAAAGTTTAGAGTTAACAATATTGATTAATGATAAACATCTTCTTTCAGGTCTTAGATTAGAGAGAGGGAAGTTGTGTTCACGTAAGAGTAACTAACTATTATCCTAATCCCTTGACCACAAGGCCTGAGACTTTACAGTCCCAGAAGACAAAGAGAGGGAATGCTATTTACTTATGATAAACAGAAGAACTAGTAGGTCTTTGTTACCTTTTATTGTTAAACAGTAAAATAGCTTTATACTGAAGGAGAACTCTCAGCAGGTTTCCAGGAAAATATGTATAGAATTCTTTTTATTGATTTAACAATATTTTTAGAGCAAGCAGTGAGCTTTTTAACCAGTCAGAATCTGCAGGAAGAAGCTCCTTGCCTTGTACAGAATAAATGTGATCACCCTCTTGGAGGCTGGGGTTCCTCATAATCCAAGTGTGGTTTGCTAGTGGGTTTTCACCATCTAAATAAACCAAGATTCCAAGTAGCTTGGTTACAGTAATGGCTGTCTATTCCCCTCTTAACCTCTAAGACAGCATGGACTCTTTCTCATTCTCTTTAAAATTGGTATTTCTCCAAGTCCTGGAACTTCTAGGACTTTGGTTGTATTTTTTTCATGCTTCTCCTCTTAATCCCCTACCCTGTGGTGCTGCCTCTGTAGACCTCAACTATACCAATGCAACCAGTGCCACTATACCACATTTCACTTTGGATTGTATCCAGAGACTCCAATTCTGAGATGTCAGCTCTCCAATTCCAATAATCTGTAGAGACCTTTACTAATACATGGGACTACCTAGTACCATTCCAAATGGCACATTCCTTAACAAAATTATAGACCCTATATACAGACCAGGGCCTAAGGGACAGGGTACATGTATCCATAAATCAGGGGAAACTATATAACTCAAAGCCAAAGTACTCAATAGTCTGCTGTGAGTTGACTTAGACTTATTAAGTTCAGCAAATAATTAGAAAGACCTAAGGAAGACACCATAATGTACCTAATCAAATATTCACTGCTTAGGCCTAGATACCTTTCTACCTCCTATTTCACTTCCCTCAATCCCTTTAAGATTAACCTCATCAGATACAGAAAGGACTACAAAATTTGAATAAGGGCAAGAGATTGGCACAGTTTAATGATGGCCTTTTTGTCACTGCTAGGACTCCATCATCTGGGGTTCTAGTCAGGAAATCCTTGAATTCCCACATAGATATGATGGGCCTAGACCTCTAATTCCTTTCTTCACCATCACTGGTCACTTCCATCATGAACATCTCCATAAGACCTCTTGTGGGCCTCTTTAGGCAGGACCTTGCCCTCACTGTAGAGCAGCAATGGTAGAGACTGCCCAATTCTATGAAGGGAGGTTGAGTCAACCTACCATGCTACTCCAGGAAGACTGGTCTTAAAATAAGAGCAGTCTAGAATGTTTCTAGCTGTGACCATGGACTCTGAGCTAAGACTGAAGGGGAATCAGAGGTTATATAGGCTCCCATGCTAAATATGTGTATATATGGGCTCTAGGTTAGACCAGTGGGGTAAACAGTTAATGGTATTTATATACTTTATTCATGTCTAGGAGCTACTCTCTCCCCTAACCCAGTTTTCTAGTCTTATTCTCAACTCTGACACCATCTTTCAATACAATACAATACAATACAATACAATACAATACAATACAATACAATACAATACAATACAATGCAATGCAGTACAATACAATACAATACAATACAATACAAGTCCACCTTCATTTTAGTTATTAATCTCAGGTAAAAATTACTAAAAGTCCCTTAAAACATAACTAAAGTAGACTTCTTAATTGCTTGCTACATGAAGACTCTTAATTTCACCTGCTCTATTCCTACCTTTGAACTCCTGTCTAATAAACAATTGTTCCTGCTTTTTAACTTACTGCCTTTCAGCCATCAAGTTGCAGATGTTACTATGATGCCATCCTGGCTTCCCTGGGCAAATGACCTCACCATTGTGTCCAGAAGTCTCACCTTTCTAGAGCCCTACCCCACTAAGGAAAGATAGAAATGGGATGGCAGTATGGATCAGCCTGCCAACAGCCATGTCCAGCAGAGAAACAATTAATTGAAGCCAGACTTTCCACCTTCTGCACCCCCAAAGGTCCATACTCCAATAGAGATAAAGAATAGGGAAGTTTCCAATGTAGAGGATAGAACATGGAAATCTGGTGGTGAGAATTGTATGAAATCGTACCCCTGTTATCTTACAATCGTATTAGTATTTATTAAACCACTATTAAAATTTATATATTGGATAAAGTTTTACATGAGACAGAGACAGGCATTAGGAAAAGGAAAGGACAGGGAGAGGGCAAGGATGAAGGAGAGGGAGAGAGGAGAGAGAGGGGAAAGAGAAGGGAAGGGAAGGGAAGGGAAGGGAAGGGAAGGGAAGGGAAGGGAAGGGAAGGGGAGGGGAGGAAAGAGTGTAGGTAGTGCAATTCTGGTACATGCAATACCCTGAATATGGAATCTTTAGCATTCAATTATGATGTTCTACCACTTAAATTATTTCCCTAGTCATGGATTTACACATTTTCAGTTACACATTTACACTGTCTGAAGTGGAAGACGCTTTGAAGAGGGTTAAACCAGGAACAGCTGCTGGCTATGATAACATCACCCCAGAACTCATTCTTAACCTGGGTCCCGCGGCAAAGAAGTGGCTCGCTTCATTCCTGTCCCACATCTTGGAATCTGAGTCTATGCCCAAAGTTTAGCGTCGTGCGAAGATTATAGCTGTTTTGAAACCAAAGAAAGACCCAACAATGGCCGCCAGCTATAGACCAATTTCTCTCTTCTCCATGTGTTACAAACTCCTTGAGAGGCTGCTTCTGTTACGTATTTCTCCTCATACAGAGAAATTCCTATCACCCGCCCAAGCTGGCTTCCGCCCAGGAAGATCTACCTGCGAACAAGCCCTGGCCCTCTCAACTTACATTGAAAATGGATTCCAGAAGAATTTAAAGACGGGTGCTGTCTTTGTTGATCTCACAGCAGCCTATGACACGGTCTGGCACCGTGGTCTCCTAGTCAAGATCTCAAGATGCCTGCCTCCATGGGTGGCCAACACTATATCGTTTCTTCTCCAAAACAGAAGATTCCGGGTGCATCTGGGTGACAAGTCTAGCAGATGGAGACTTGTCTCAAGTGGCCTCCCCCAGGGCTCTGTTCTGGCTCCTACACTATTTAATATTTACATCAATGACCTTCCAGAAACTTCTTCAAGGAAGTTCATCTATGCCGATGACATCTGCTGTGCAACTCAGGCAACCAAGTTTGACATCCTCGAGGAAACACTCACGAAAGACATGTCTCTGATATCTGATTACTGTAAAAATGGCGACTAATCCCTAGCACTGCAAAAATGGTATCATCTGTTTTCCATCTACACCATGCCTCGGCCTCGCGTGAGCTTAATGTGCAGCTTGGCGATACAAGAATCCGGCACGAAGCCCAGCCAATCTATCTTGGTGTTACTCTCAATCGCACTCTGTCATTTCACAAACATCTCATAAAAACTGCAGCAAAGGTGGGCACGAGGAATAACATCATTGCAAGACTGGCCAGCTCCGCATGGGGCGCCAGCGCTTCCACACTACGATCATCATCTCTGGCATTATGCTATTCCACTGCAGAATACTGTGCCCCAGTATGGTTCCGTAGCCCCCATGTCCACTTGGTCGATTCCAAATTATATTCCTCCATGAGGATAATTTCTGGAACCATCCGTTCCACCCCAGTTCCATGGCTGCCAGTTCTTAGCAACATCGCCCCACCAGATATTCGTCGGGATGCGGCATCATCTAAGTTCATTTCCCACATCTACGCTCGACCGGACCTGCCAATATACGCAGATATCTTCGCCCACCCTATCCAACGCTTGACATCTAGTCACCCAATCTGGTCCCCTATGCCTACACTGAATTTCTCTGTTCCAGACTCTTGGAAACAGAGTTGGCAGTCAGCTGAGGTAAAGAACAAACATCTCATCACAGACCCCTGCAAGCGTCAACCCGGCTTTGACCTAGCACGTTATGATTGGGC
The DNA here is from genome assembly GCF_950295315.1 of Erinaceus europaeus. NCBI lineage: Eukaryota > Metazoa > Chordata > Mammalia > Eulipotyphla > Erinaceidae > Erinaceus > Erinaceus europaeus. The sequence goes on along the minus strand of NC_080185.1, from coordinate 78,252,212 downwards.
CCTCCTCAATCGCTATCGAACAGGCCATGGCTGGTGCGCAGCTATGTTCCATCGCTGGGGAGCCAGAGACAACCCGAACTGCCCCTGCGGCTACAGACAGACTATGACACACATAGTCAACGACTGCCACCTCTCCAGATTCAAAGGAGGTCTCGAAACTTTACATCAGGCTCAACCTGACGCTGTTGACTGGCTGCGGAAGAAGGGCAAACGCTAGAAGAAATTGGGTGGCTTTAGGCAGTAACTAGTAATATTAAAAACACTTTTATTTTCCCTTTGAATTTCTTGTTTAACTATTTTTTCAATTTTGTGTAGAGATAGAAACTGAGAGAGAAGGGGTAGATAAGTGAGGGAATAAAAAAAAGAGATTATGGTATTGGTTCACTGCTCTTTATGCTCCCTACCCTTGCATGTGAGGACTCAGGGCTTAAACCTGGATCCTTGTGCATGGTTGTGTGTGCAGAACTAGGTGCACTACTTTCTGGCCCCCTCTTCTTTGAATTTCTAATTTTCTAAAGTTTTTATTTATAAAATGGAAACACTGACAAAACCATAGAATAAGAATGGTATGACTCCACATAATTCTTGCCACTGGAACTCCATATCCCATTCCCCCCACCACCCAATAGCTTTCCTATTCTTTAAACCTCTAAGAGCATGAACCCAGGGTCATTAAGAGGTGCAGAAGGTGGAAGGTCTGGCTTCTGTAATTGCTTCCCTGCTGGGCATTGACAGATCGATCCATACTCCCAGTTTATCTTCCCAAGCTGGGCAGAGCTCTGGGGAGGCCACCAGGACACATGGTGGGGTCGTCTGCCCTGGGAAGTCCAGTTGGCATCATGATAACATCTGAAACCTGGTGGCTGAATAAGAGTTAAGATAGAAAGCAGAGCAAATTGGTGTCAAGAATATTGCTGGTGGAAATCTGGGGCCTCCATTCCAGAAAAAGTGAGTAAATCTATTTTAGGTGTATTCCAATACTTTATTTTCTTTTTAAAATTAATTTATTTATAAAATGGAAACACTGACAAGACCATAGGATAATAGGGGTACAATTCCCACCACCAAAGCTCCATACCCATCAACTTCCCTGATAGCTTTCCTATTCTTTAACCCTGTGGGAGTATGGGGTCATTATAGGGTACAGAAGGTGGAAGGTCTGGCTTCTGTAATTGCTTCTCCACTGAACAAGGGTGTTGATAGGTCGATCCATGCTCCCAGCCTGTCTCTCTCTTTCCCTAGTGGGGCAGGGCTCTGAGAAAGCAGTTCTCCAGGGAATATTGCTGGGGTCATCTGCCCAGGATAGTCCAGTTGGCAACATGGTAGCATCTGAAAACTGATGGAAGAAAAAGAGTTAACATATAAAGCCAAATAAATTGTTGATTATTCATGAACCTAAAGGCTGGAATATTGCAGATGAAAATTTGGGGTCTCCATTTAGGAAATAGCTAGTAGATCTATTTTGGGTATATTCCAAGAGGCCCATGACTTTATTAGTCTTTGCCTGAGCCTGACGTCTGATATGTAGGTGGACCCAGGTTATTGTCTGGGGAGATGATGTCTTGGCTGGAAAAAGGGCTAGAAAGCTGCATCAGGGAAGAGAGTAGCTCCCAAATATGGGAAAAGTGTATAAATATTGTGGACTGTTAACTCCATCAATTTGATCACTTTCAGCATAGGAGCCTATGTAACCTTTACATCCCTGTAGGTCCTAACTTCCATTCTGTGGTCATCAGTAGGAACATTCTGAGTTGCACCAATTTCAGGACCCATCTTCTTCAGTGGTACATAGAGCATGTTATCCAACCCCCCTTTGGAGGATGGAACATTCTCTACCATTGTTGATCCACACTGAGGGCAAGGTTCTGTGGGGTCTCCCAAAGGTTGTTCCTGATGGAGATGACCAGTGATAATGGAGAGAGGGATCTATTCAAGGTCAAGGCTAATCGTGTTTGTGTGGGAATTCCAAGACTCCCCAACTATGGCCTCAGCTGATGGGGTGGCCTGATAATGACTAAAGAGTCATCATTAAAGTACCCTTATTCTTACCCTTATTCAGGTTTGGTAGTCCTTACTTTGATAAGGTTAGCTTTGGAGTGACTGAGGGAAGTGTAATAGAAAGTAGGTGAGGAGGGTATCTAGGTCTAAGTAGGAATTATTTCATTAGATACTTTAAGGTATCCATTTTTCGGTCTTCCTACTTGTTTGCTTCATTTATTGAGTCACTGCAAACTTTTGCTTTCAGGTATATATTTTACACTAATTTATGGATACATGTGTACATCTGCCCTATGTCATGGGTCCTAATCTACATCTAGGTTTTGAGGCTTTGTTAGGTAGTGGACCACCCAGAATGGAATTAAGCAGTCCTATGAGAAAGGAAAGGTCTCACCGGAGTAATAATGCTGAAGGGTTGACATTTCTTGCCTGATGTCTCTGAGCGCATTCTGAAGTGAAGCATGCCAAGGTGGTACTCATTGCATTGAATAGGTTAGGATCAGCAGATGCAGTATCAGTTGGTATGAATTGAGAGTAGCACGCTGGAAAGTAAGCTCCACCCTAGAGGTTCAAGGCCTGGGGGAAGTTTGGGCTTTATACAAGAAGCGGGAGGTTCCTGCTGTCTTACAGTTTAAGAAGGCAATATATAGTTATTGCTATAATCAAATTATTTGGCAATTGGATTGACTATGAAAATCCCATTGTTAGCATTTGCTGTATCATACACGGCATCACCATAATTTGTCCTTTGAAGTATATATCTGTATTTTATAAAGTAATGACACCAGTTGTTTCTCTCCTGGTCTAAGCTTTTAAGAGAGTCAACATTTCTAAGACTCAGCCTATGGTCTGTGCATTAAAAAGCTTGAGACGGGAGTCTGGCGGTAGCACAGCAGGTTAAACTCAGGTGGCGCAAAGAACAAGGACCGGTGTATGGACCCCAGTTAGAGCCCAGGCTCCCCAACTGAAGGGGAGTCACTTCACAAGCAATGAAGCATGTCTGCAGGTGTCTGTCTCTCCCCGTCTCTCTCTTCCCCTCCTCTCTCTATTTCTCTCTGTCCTAACCAACAACGACGACAATAATAATAGATACAACAATAAAAAGGGGGCAACAAAAGGGAATAAATAAATAAATATAAAAATATAGTTTTTAAAAAGTTTGAGATAATCAATCAATTTTCCCCCTCTCATATTAATTAAAAGGGGGAAAATGAGGCTAGTGGAAGTGGTGGAATTGTGCCAGATGATCTCCCCAAGTATGGAAAAATGTAATCCCTTACAATAAGTCATGAAAAAGTTAAGCAAGGGAAGTGTTCCTGTTTCTTCAATCTTTTGAAAGAGCTTTAAAGGTATAGGTATTATAGGCTCTATAGAGGAAGTGGGAAGTTCCTGCTGTCTTAGGGTTTAAGAAGGCAATCGATAGTTACTGCTATAATCACATTATTTGGCAATTGGATTAACTTTGAAAAGTCCCTTTGTTAGGATTTGCTGTGTCATACACAACATCACCATAATTTATGTTCTTTGACATTATTTGTATATAGCTGTGCCAATGGTTGCTTCTGTTCTCTGTTAAGAGAGTCAACACTTCCTTTATAGAGCCTATATTTCCCCAGTCCTGGAACCTCTAGAGTGGTGCTCACTTTCCTGCATGCTTCTCTCAGTTCTGATCCCAACCTAATCAATGAAATGAGTACCATCTTGGTATGCTTCACTTCAGACTGTGTCCAGAGAAGTCAAGCATGGAATGTCAACCCTTCAGCCTCATTACTTGGGTGAGACCTTTCCTTACATAGGATTCACTAATTCCATTCCAGGTGGTTCACTTCCCAAAAAGTCTCAAAGCCTACATATAGACCAGGTTCCATGAGATAGGGCATAAGTTCATATGTATCCATAAATTAGGGCAAAATATATACTTGAAAGCAAAAGTACACAATAGTCTGCAGTGAGTCAGTATGAAGTTCATAATGAAATAGAGTGTACTTAGACTTAGCTACCCTTCTCACCTATTTCCTATTATACTTCCCTCACTCACTCCCAAGATATCCTTATCAAAGCAGGGACTGCAATGATGAATAAGGGCAAGAGACTGGCGTACTTTAACAATGACTCTCTATTCACTGTCAGGCTATTCCATCAGCTGGAGCCCTTATCAGGGATTCCTGAGATTCCCAAACAGACATGATGGGCCTAGATGTCAAATAAATCCCTCTCTCCATTGTTACTGGTCATATATATCAGGAACAACAAAACAGACCCCATTGTGGACACCCATAGGACCTTGCCCTCAACTTGGATCAACAATGGTAGAAAATGTTCCATCCTCTGAAGGGAGGATGGACAACATACTCTATGCTACACCTGAGGAAGATGGGTCGATATTGGAGCAGCTTGGAATGTTCCTACTCATGACCACAGAATGTCAGCTTGGATCTACAGGGATGCAAAGGTCACATAGGCTCCTAAGCTGAATATGAGTCCCAGATCACATCAAATTTATGGGGATTACAGTCAACAATATTTATACACCTTTCCTATATTAGGGAGCTACTCTCTTCTCAGATCCAGATTTCTGGTCCTTTTTCCAGCCATGACAGCATTTTCCCAGACAATAATTAGGATCCACCTGCATATCAGATTTCAGGCTCAAGGAAAAAAAAAACTAGTTTAGCCACAGACCCTTTGGAATATAACTCAAATATGCCTACTAGCTATCTACAGAACGGAGACCCGTCAACTCTTCATCTGTACCACTTTAGCCTTTAGGTTCATGATTAGTCAATAACTTGTTTGTCTTTATATGTTAACTGTCTTTTCAGCCACCAGGTTCCAGATGCTAGCATAATGCCAACCATACTTCCCTGGACAGACGACCCCACCACTGTGTCCTGGAGCTCTGATTCCCCAGAACTCCACTCCACTAGGGAAGAGAGAGGATGGGTGGGAGTATGGATTGACCTGTCAACGTCCATGTTCAGCAGGGAAGCAATTACAGAAGCCGGAATTTCTACCTTCTGCATCCCACAATGACCTTGGGTCCATACTCCCAGAGAGTTAAAGAATAAGAAAGAGTTAAAGAAAATGGATGAGATATGGAGTTTTGGTGGTGGGAACTGTGTGGAGTTGTACCCATATTATCCTATGGTTTTGTCAGTGTTTCCTTTTTATAAATAAATTAAAAAATTAAAAGAAAGAAGCAAGGAAAGAAAGGCAAAATATAGGATAAATATTTGACTAGGCATGGTCTGGTGCAACAAGGTGAAAGATTCTGAGTGGTGTGGTGGGCAGGGGAGGGAATTGAATGGGCACTAGGCACCCAGTCCTTCATGATGCAGGAGTCCTCAGTGGAAATAGTGTGCAGACACATATCGATAAGAAATTGTAGCATTTGTTCTATTCTCCTAAAAAATGTGGTAGGGATCTTGATGGGGATAGCATTAAATTTGTAGATGGCTCTGGGTAATATATTCGTTTTGATGATGTTAGTTCTTCCAACCCATGGGGGTTGTATTGTTATATGGAAAACTGGGAAATGTTATGCATGCACAAACTATTGTATTTATTGTTGAATTTAAAACATTTATTCCCCAAAAAATAAATTTAAAAAATTAAAAAAGAAGAGTCTGTGCTTAGACAAGATGACGAGGCAGCTCCATGTTTCACACCATCACAAAGTATACATCAAATCCTCTCATCTCCACCCCCTTGCCACACTTTTAAATTTTTCTAGACTGGATTGTGAAGACACCTTCAACAAAACTGAGCACTTGGTGTGGGTCAGGTCCCCACCTGCTAGGGGAAAGCTTTGTGAGTGGTGAAGCAGTGCTACAGCGCCCTCTCTCTTTCTCTCTCTCTCTTTCTCTCTCTCTCTCTCTCTCTCTTTTTCTCCAACCCCTCAGATTTTTGGCTGTCTTTATCCAAAAATAAAGATAATATTTTTATTGTTGTAAAAAAAAGAAAAGAAATTGTACCCATGTGACAACTCTCTTGTTAATTATTTTTTGTTATTTTCAAGTTGTTGTTATTATTATATATTACACAATAACAGAGATTTAAATACACACTATTCCCACTACAAGAGTTCTGAATCTTCAGTCTCCCGGCTGTAATCCACCACAGTTCCCCTAAGGTTGTAGTCAAGGGCCGACCATCATCCCTTCAACTATCTGTCCACATTGATACATAGTTGTTCTTTTTTTTCTGAATCAATTCTCTCTCTCCCTCCAAGCCACTCCTAACAACATAATTACCTTCATATTTCCGTCTCCTTTTTCTTCTCTTTCTGGGTGCTGATAGAGTTGGAGTTCAGAACCCTCTTATGTTCATCAAGGTTGTTTTGAGGGAACAGAAGGTAGTGCAGGGTCCAGAACACATTGATGAGGTCATCTGCATAGAGAAGTCAGGATGGAGTCATGATGGTAGCATCTGTAACTTGGTGTCTGGAAGGTGGCATGACCTAAATTGAGACAAATTGGTTAATGAACAGAAACCAAATAGTAGGATTAGAGCAGATGAGATTGGGGATTTTAAGGTAGAAGGAAGCTAGAAAGTCCATTTTAGGAATGTTTCTGGGGGCACACAACTATGATAGTTTTGAGTTTGGTAGCTAGCTTGAAATTTCATAGGAATATTGTCTGAAAGAATAGTGTCATAGTAGAGAAAAAGGGCTAGAAAGTTGAATTAGGGTGGAGAGTAGCTCCCATTCTTGAAAAAAATATCTGTGGCTAAAATTAACTATTTACCTCCATCCACCTGATCCAGGAGATATATATCTGAGCCTGTGTTACCTCTCAATCCCTATTGGTCTGAGATTACAGCTCATGGTCACAACTGGGAACATTGCAGGCTTCACTTATTTCAGCACCATTCTTTCTCGAGTGGCAGGGCAGGATACCCGCCTCTCTTCAGAGATTGGGACTATCCTTACCATAATTCCTTTATGGTGAGGACAGTGTCCTGGGATGGCCCACAACATAACCGTGCAACCAGAGGTGGTGGAGAGAGAGATCCTTTAGAGGTCTAGGCTCATCATATGTGTATGGGAATCCAAGGATTCCCTGACTAGGGCCCCACATGATGAGGTGGTATGATATTAACCAAAAGGGCTGTTATTAAGTGGGCCAATCTCTTGCCCTTATCCAGCGTTTGTAATCATCTCTTTATAGTATGATCTTAGACTTTCTCTCAGTTGTTTAGACACTGAGTATCATTTGTTGAGCCCTGCCAGAGTTATGTTTTTGAGATCTGTCTTCTTTGGGCCTATTTGCTAGGCTGCCCAGCTAATTTGGTCTAATTCAAATCAATTAGAGAATTTATGATACATTCTTTAGGCTCTTCAACCATTATTGAGCACTTAGATTTTTAATTATATGATTGCCCCTTGCTTATAGATACGTGTACACTGAGTACCCTAAACCATAGCCTAATCTGCTATGTATTACTTAGGTAAATGACGTGCCATCTAACATAGGTGTAGGTAGTCCAACGTGTTAGGAAAGGTCTCATCAGATTTGAAGAGTTGCCAGGTTGACTTCTCAGGCTTCAGTCACAGTTCACAGTAGGAATTCAATAGCAGCATAATGTGGGGTGGCAGCACCAGTAGCAATTTGGTTGAAGGTGACAGAGGTGGCATGGTGGTAAGGAATCAGAGAAGAAATATCAAGAAGTTTGGGCATAGTCCTAGAGGTACCAGGACTAGGAGAAATGAAGATCTTAAAGAGAATGCAAGGTGTTTCATATAGCCTTAGAAAGAGCTTAAAATATCAATAATTAATTATTAGTATAACCAGGTTAGTTGGGGGGTTTGTTTTCTATGATAATCCTATGGTCAGTATCTATATTAATATATTTGACTTCACTATGCTTTGAATCCTTTTGGTAGTATCTGAATCTCTTTGTATTTTAGATATTTATAAGGCCAAAAGGTCTTGATCTGTCTGGCCTAAAGTTGTAGTTGATTTAGCTGTTTACAGAGCTGTATTGAAGATACATTTTTTGGAGTTCCTTGAACATTTAATAACATTATCAAAGTTTGATCATCTTTCAGATCTAAAATATTAAATATTTAGGCAAAAGCAAATATTTGTGCTTAGGACTATGGTCTAAGCAGTTAGGGAACTTGAGTTATTAAATCTACCCCCAACATGTCATATTAATGGTGATAGGACTAAATAGTGATAGGACTAACATTTAATTTCTTTCCCATCACTGAAAATCATGCTCTCCTCTGTCGCCCCCCTAGGTAACCACTATAGTATTCCAATTTAATTATGGGTTGTGTTGTGTCGGGTTGTTTATTTTAAGTATTTGTGTTCTGTTCTCTAAATTCCACGTATGAGTGAAACCATCCTGTGGCTTTCCTTTACTTCTTTGCTTACTTCACTAAGTGTAATGTTCTCCATTTTCATCCATTTTATCCCGAAGGATGTAAAATCATCTTTTTTTTATTGCTGACTAGTACTCCGTAGAGTATATGTCCCATAACTTTTTTACCCAGTCATCTGTAGAGGAACATTTTGCTTGCTTCCCATTGTTTGCTCTTGTAGATAATGAACATGGGGGTACATATATTCCTTCGATTTAGTGATATTGTCTCTTTTGGATAAATGCCTAGGAGTGGAATTGATGGGTTTCCATCTGTATTTGCTTAAGGATTCTCCATATTGTTCTCCATTGGTTGTACAACTTTGCATTCCCACCAGCAGTGTAATAGAGTTCCTTTCTCTTCACATCCTTTCCAACATTCATCTTCTCCTATTTTGCTGATGAGGGCCATTTTTACAGGTGTGAGGTGGTATCTCAATGTGGTTTTAATTTGCAGTTCTCTGGTGATAAGTGAATTAGAGCATTTCTGCATATGTCTGTGGGCCATGCATATCTCTTCTTTAGAGAACTGTCTACGAATGTCCTTTTTATTGGGTTGTTTTTTCTTTTCATTGAAGCGTATGAGTTCTTTCTTTTTTCTTTTTTTATTTTTGATCTCCATTTATTTATTAGATAGAGACAGCCAGAAATTGAGAGGGGAGGGGAAGATGGAAAGGGAAAGAGACAGAGAGACACCTGCAACCTTGCTTCACCACTCTTGAAGCTCTCCCCCTGCAGGTAGGCACTGTAATGTGAGCGCTTAACCAGGTGTGCTACCACCTGGTCCCAAGGTGTATGGGTTCTTTATAGATGTTTTATATCAACCGCTTGTCTGAAGTACAGTGTGAAAATATTTTCTCCAATTTGATGAGTTTCCTGTTTATCTTGATGGAGTTTTCCTTTGACGTATGGAAGCTTTTTAATTTGATATTGTCCCATTTATTCAATCTTGGTTTTGTTTCTCTTGCCCATGGGGTGAAGTCTCCAAATATGTCTTTAGTGCTAATGTCATGAAATGTTTCATCAATATGTTCTTCTATGTATTCTATACTTTCAGGTCTGATATCCAGATCTTTGACCCATTTTGAGTTAATTTTAGTGTATGGTGTTAACTGATTGTCTAGTTTCATTTTTTTACATGTGGCTGTCTAATTCTGCCAACATCATTTGTTAAAGAGACTTTCTTTTCCCCAATAGGCAGATTTGGCCCCTTTGTCATATATGAGGTGTCTGTACAGATGTGGATTGAGTTCTGGATTCTATCTTATTCCATTGGTCCATATGACCTTTTTTGTTCCAAGACCGCATTGTTTTAATTAGTACTGCTTTGTAGTATAACCTAAAGTTGTGTATAGTGATGCCTCCATTTTTCTTATTTTTCCTTACAAGTGCTTTTGCTTTTCATGGCTTTTTAAAGTTCCACATGAATTTTTTAATAATATGTTCAATTTCCTTAAAGTATGTCATTGGGATTTTAATAGAAATTGTCTTGAATCTGTAGATTGCTTTTGGCAGAATTGCCATTTTAATGATATTTACTCTCCTAATCCATGAACAGGGGATGTTCTTCCATTTCTTTGTGTCATCTTCTATTTCTTTTAACAGTGTTTTATAGTTTTCCTTGAAAAGATCCTTTACATCCTTTGTTACATTTACTCCTAGGTTTTTGATCTTCTTGGATTCAATTGTAAATAGTATTGCTTCCTTCAGTTTTGTTTCCTCTGACCCATATTTTGCATAAAGAAATACCACAGATTTATGGGTATTGATTTTTTAGCTTGCTACTTTACTGAATTTACTAATGATTTCCAGTAGTTTCTTGTCAGAGTTTCCAGGGTCCTCTAGGTATTCCAACATACCATCTGTGAATAATGAAAGTTTAACTTCATCATTTCTGATTTGGATTCCTTTGCCATCTCTTTCCTGTCTGATTGTGATGGCAAGGATTTTTAGGACTATGTTGAATAAAAGTGGTGAAAATGGGCAGCTTTGTCTAGTTCCTGATTTTAGGGGTGGCGGTACTTTCAATTTTTCCCCACTGACTATGATGTTAGCCATGGGCTTCTATATATAGCCTTTATTATGTTAAGCAATTTCCCTCCCACTCCTAGTTTCTCGATGGCCTTTGTCATAAATAGGTATGACACAGTGTCAAATGCTTTTTCTGCATCGATTGATAAAATCATGTGATTTTTATCTTTCTTTTTGTTGATATAGTGGATTACATTTATTGACTTATGGATGTTGAACTGTCGCTATTTCCCAAGGATGAATCCCACTTGATCTTGGTGGATTATTCTCTAAATATGATGGTTTATTTAACTATTTCCTGTCTCCTGCTGATGGTTGGATCTTTTTGTTGCTCCATTTCTAGTTTGTTGAGGTGGGTTGTTAGATGGTTTACTAGTGATTTCTCTTGTTTATTAATGTAGGTCTGTGTTTCTATGAACTTCCCTCTCAGCACTGCTTTTGCTTCATCTTATGGGGTCTGGTAACCGGTTTCTCCATTTACATTGTCATCAAAGTAATTCTTAATTTCTTTTTTGATCTGTTCAGTGACCAAATTATTGTTCAGAAGCATGTTGTTTAGTCTCCAGGCTTTTGAGAAATTTGTTTAATTATTTTTGGTTGATTTCTAGTTTCATGCCTTCGTGGTTTGAGAGGATGTATTTTATAATTTTAATATTTGTGTATTTGTTTAGATTTTATGGTGTTGGTTATTGTTGGTCAGCAGGTGGTGCTGTTGTAACCTATAGGTTGCTCTTGTTTGTACAGTCCATCACAGTGGGTGGAGGAGGGGTGTTTTGGGCTAACTTGGTCAGGAAAGCTATTTGATTTTTGTGTACTTGCTTTAAATTATGTGGGAAAAAAACCTGAGTCAAAGACTGAAAGGTTTTAAGTTACAATTTCTTTTCTTCTGGGTCTGATAACTGCACTACTGTTTAAGACTATGCCGGTCAGGACTGTGTAACCTGCCTGGACCTCTGGATTGACTGTGTCTCCTATTTGCCCCAACTACACACTCGAGCCAAAAACTTTTTGGCTAAGTGTATCTTTCTCCTTTGGATAGATAACTAGGAAAGAAACTGTCAGCTGCTATGGTAGATCTATTTTTTATTTTCACGTATAAAAAAGAAACACTGACATAAATCATAGGATAAGAGGGGTACAACCTCACGCAGTTCCCACCACCAGAACTCTGTATCCCATCCCCTCCCCTGATAGCTTTCCTGTTCTTTATCCCTCTGGGAGTATGGACCCAAGGTCATTATGGTGTGCAGAAGGTAGAAGGTCTGGCTTCTGTAAATGCTTCCCCACTGAACATAGGCATCAACAGGTCGATCCATACTATTTCTAATATTTTGAGGATTCTCCAGACTCTTTCCCACATGGAATGGAGCAATTAACATTCCCATCAACAGTAGTGACTTACACCACATTCTAGCTAGCATTTATCATTTCTTTCTTTCTTTGAGTATGACATTCTCACAAGTGTGAGGTGCTATGTCATTGTTGGCTTAAATTGCATTTATCTAATTCTCAATTATTTTGATCATGTTTTCTTTTTTTAAATTTTTTTAAGAAATGAGGCATTAACAAAACCATAGAATAAGAGGGGTACAATTCCGCACAATTCCCATAACCTGATCTCCATATCCCACCCCCTCCCCTAATAGCCTTCCCATTCTCTATCTCTCTGGGAGTATGGATCCAGGGTCCTTGTGGGTTGCAGAGGGTGGAAGGTCTGGTTTCTGTAATTGCTTCCCCGCTGAACATGGGCATTGACTGGTCGATCCATACTCCCAGTCTGTCTCTCTCTTTCCCTAGTAGGGTGGGGCTCTGAGGAAGTGGCGCTCCAGTACACAGTGATGGGGTCTTCAGTCCAGGGAAGTCTGGTCAGCATCCAGAACCTGGTGGCTGAAAAGAGAGTTAACATACAAAGCCAAACAAATTGTTGAACAATCATGGACCTAAAGACTATAATAGTGCAGATGAAGTATTGGGGGTATTCCCTACATGCTCTTGTGTACTTCTGCTTTCAGGTATATATTTTTCCCCTGCTTTATGGGCACGGGTGAACCTATGCTCTATATCAGGGGACCTGGACTATATCTAGGTTTGGGGAATTTATTGGGGAGTGGAACACCTGGAATGGAATTAGAGAATACTATGAAAGGAAAGTTCTCACCTGAGTGATGAAGCTGAAGGGTTCTCATTCCACATCTGAAGTCTCTGGTCACAGTCTGGAGTGAAGCATGCTGGGGTGGCACTCGTTGTGTTGATTAGGTTGAGATGTGCGGATGCAATATTATTTTATTTGAATTGAGAGCAGCATGCAGAAAAGTGGGCCCCACCCTAAGGTTCCAGGACTGGGGGAAATATAGGCTCTATAGTGGAAATGTGAGGTTCCTGTTATTTTAGAGTTCAAGAAGACAATGGATAGTTATTGTTATCATCACATTATTTGGTGATAGGGTTAACTTTGGAAAGTCCCTTTGTTAGGGTTTGGGGTATAGTACCCAGCATCTTGTATATAGCTGTGCTTCTGTTCTCCCTGGTCTAGGATTTTGGGAGAGAACATATCAAAGACAGCCTATGTATTAAAAAGACTCAGTCTGTGTTTTAAGAAGTTCTAGACATATCAATTTTTCCTCTAGAATGCTTGCTTCTCCTTCCTCTCTTTCTTCCTCTGGCAGGCCAATTATACGAATGTTCCTTCTTTTGAGATCATCCCATACGTCTCTGTTGTTGTTTTCAGTGTCTCTCAATCTCTTTTTGAGCTCCTTCACCTCTTTATTAGTTTTTTCTAGCTCATCCTCTGTCTGGCTAATTCTGTTTTCTGCTTCTGCTAGTCTGCTTTCCCTTTCTTTGGCTGCTTTCTTCATTACAGCTATTTCAGTTTTCAGTTCTCCAATTGCCTCAAGGTAGTTAGTATTTTCCTTGAGGGTCTCATCTGTTGTTTCCCTAATACTGCTATTCCTTTCCTCCAAAGTTGTTTTCATTTCTGTGATTAATAAATTTATTATTGCTTGCATGTTTTTCTTATCTATGGTTACTTCCGGCTGATTTGTAGTTTCTTCTAGGCTCTTGTCTTCATTCATTGTATTAGCAGTTTTATTTGCTCTTGATCTACCCATTTTTAAAGTGTTTTTTATTTTTATGTTCTGTTGTTTCTCAGTTGCTTTGTTTTTTATGTAGAAGCTACACTATACTAAATACCTTTATGACAAATGCAATCACCACCCTCAGAAATTACAATAGTAACTAAAGCAATGACTGAAGCAGTTTAACCAATACCAGTTAGTCCCACAATGTCTCCAGTTCAAGAAAAAATAGCAACTAAATCTAAATGAAAAAGAAAGAGAAAGGAAAAAAGGAATAGACAATTATGCAAATCTACTGTCCACTGTAGATTCTAAGGGTAGCAAGAGGGGAAGGGGAAGTAGAGCAGAGACACACAAAAAAAGAGTCCGCTCTGAGTCAGACTTCTTCCCTGAACTAGTTCACAAATAAGTATCAGTGAATTCAGAAGGCAGAGGGAGGAGGAAGGGAGAAAGGAAGACAGCAGAAAAAAATAGAGAAAAGAAAAAAGAAGGAAACAGAAAAAAAAAGCAGTGAAAGGATATATATATATATATATATATATATATATTTTTTTTTAATTGGCTTGGAGATGGGAGAAGGGCGATAGTGTATAGAGGAGGTATGAAAAGTGAGACAAGTTTCTCTCACAGTGGGTGATAATTCTTGTGGTCTAGCAATGGAAAGTATACTAAGAGCTAATTTTGCTCACCTGAGGGAGGGGAAGGGATATGAGTGTATATATAATAGTATTTGTAAAGTAGAACAGAGTAAAAAGCCCAAGTAGTGGGTCTACAGCTTGGACAGCTCCCCATTAGCCTATGTATATTTAGTCTAGACAACTGATTGAGAAAGAAAACACAATACAAAACAAACGTGAAAAAAAGAAAAAAAAAACTTTCAAGCAGGCTGGGTGGGGCTTGCTTGATTAGCTAAATGTCACTTGAATGGGTCTAAGTCCCTTACTCAGAGGAACAACAGAAATAGCCTAGAAATTTGGAAGCAGGGTTTAATGGCACCCCAGTGGGCCAGGAATCTTGGTAAAGAAAGGAGCTCCACGGGGAGCCTGCTAGCAGCAACTCCTTACCCCTGGGGTCTGGTTATGGGGAGAGGGGGACTGAGAGAAATAATCAAGAAATTTCCTTTCTTTTTGCTCTAATTTTTAACCCAAACTGAATTATAATCACCTCTCTGGTCTACCTTTAGTATGCCTCCTTGCTTGTCCCGCTGAAGGCCAGGATTTCAAGGCTTTCTAGCAGTTGATGTCAAAGCCCACGGGTGCTGCTACATTCCAGTCGCCATCTTGGCTCCGTCCCCTCCATGTTTTATTTTTTAATTTAAATTGTTTTATAAGAAAATAATCTATAAGACAATTGTAGTGACATGGATACAATTACTTATCTACCTCTAATAGGTGTCTTTGCACCACTTCCACCACAAATTTAGGTCTTTCTCTACTATTACACACTGAATTTCCAACTTTCTGTCAATTCCGCCCACCTCCCCCAGTCCTTTATTTTGCTGCAACAGACCATACACATTCTGCATTTTCTTTCATTGTTTCTTAAGTTCCACCTACTTATAAATGAGATCATACAGTTCTTATCCTTTTCCTTCTGGTTTGCTTTACATAGCATAATCCTTTCAAGTCCCATCTGATATGAGACAAAGAAGACATTTTCATCATTTCTTATAGCTAAGTAGTATTTCATTACATATAAATACCAAAATTTCTCACCCAGGTGCCTGCCATTAGGCATCCAGGTTGCTTCCAAATTTGGGATATTACAAATAGTGCTGCTATGAGCATAGTTATATATAGAAATCTTTGGATACTTGTTTTTGCTTCTTCTTCTTTTTTTAATAAATGCTGGGAAATTATGCCGATGCAGTCACATCTGCCATGTTGTCTCCTCAGGCTACTGCTAGTTCCCACGAGAGTTGGGACATTCTCAGAGTGCCTGTTCCGCCATGTTATGCCCTCAGGGCATTGTCTATATCCCCCTGATGTCCGGAGTGCTTTGGTTACTCCTCCCCCCTCCCATTCTCAATAGAGTTATCATTCTATCCTGGAGTGCTATGGTTACTCCTCCCCCTTCCCATTCTCGCGAAAGCTGCTCCTATAAAAGCCTTTTTTCTTCCACACCTCTCTCTCTTGCCAGCGCTTCACTCCGGTGTTCAGATGCAGGAAAGGTTACTGCGTGAGGCAGCCATTTTTGCTACCTCCACGTGGCCCAACCTGCTTCTCTAGCACCCAACTCTGAGGTGCCAGCGCAAAGAAAGATTTGTGTTTCCTCTTCGCTCCGGACCCCCCTCTCTTCTCCACGCACAACAACATCTGGCTCAACAACAAATAAATCCCTAGGAGAGGAATTTCTGTCATAGGATAGTCTCTCTCCCTCCCCCCTCTTCTTCTCTTCTTCTGCTCCTTCTCAGCCTCCTCCTCCTCCTTCTTCCTCAGAGAAAATACAGCATCAAGACTACAAGTGGGGCCCCTAGCTCCCCACCTGTAGGGGAGTAGCTTCACGTTGAAGCAGGTCTGCAGGTGTCTATCTTTCTCTACTCTGTCTTCCCATACTCTCTCGATTTCTCTCTGTCTTATCCAACAACTATGACGACAATAATAATAATGATGAGCAACAAAATGGGAAAATATTTTCCAGGAGCAGGCACTGAGCCTCAGTGATAACCCTGAAGGAAAAAAACAAAACAAACAAACAAACAAAAAAACTACCTGTGGGGAGCTTAACTTGAACCTGGGTCATACATATAGCAAAACAGCACACTATGCAAGTCAGTTGTTTCAATGGCCTACGGCAAATCCATTTCTTTTATTTATTTATTTATTTTAATTTAAGAAAGGATAAATTAACAAAACCATAGGGTAGGAGGGGTACAACTCCTCACAATTCCCACCACACAATCTCCATATCCCCTCCCCTCCCCTGATAGTTGTCCCATTCTCTATCCCTCTGGGAGCATGGACCCAGGGTCTTTGTGGGTTGCTTCTGTTGTGGGTGGAAGATCTGGCTTCTGTAATTGCTTCCCTGCTGAACATGGACGCTGACTGGTCAGTCCATACTCCCAGTCTGCCTCTTTCTTTCCCTAGTAGGGTGGATCTCTGGGGAAATGGAGCTCCAGGACACATTGGTGGGGTCTTCAGTCCAGGGAAGCCTTGCTGGCATCCTGATGGCATCTGGAACCTGGTGGCTGAAAAGAGAGTTAACATACAAAGCCAAACAAATTGTTGAGCAATCATGGACCCAAAAGTTGGAATAGTGGAGAAGTGTTAGGGGGGGTACTCACTGCAAACTCTAGTGTACTTCTGCTTTCAGGTATATTATTTTGCTCTAGTTTATGGATACGTGTGAACATATGCTCTCTCTCACAGAACCTGGTCTATATCTAGGTTTTGGGACTTTATTTCTAAAGTTCTGAGAAATCTCCAGTATGTTTTCCATACAGGGGATGAACCAATTTACATTCTCACCAACATTGTTGAAAGGTTTTCCTCAAACCCTTAAGCGTACTAGCCGCTTATGTTTTTTTGTTTGTTTGTTCTCTTAATTAGTGTGTGTTATTCTTACAGGTGTACATTTTTTTCGTACATCCATAGTCTATTTGAATTGTCTTAATTGGTGAATGTTCTGTTCTGTTCCTTTCTTCATTTTTAATAGGATTATTTGTATTCTAGTTACTGAGCTTCATGTGTTCTTTGTATATCTAGGCTATTAACTCTTGATATGAAGGATAGCATGCAAATATGTTCTCACATGCAGTATGCTGCCTTTTTGTTTTGGAAATGGTTACTTTTGAGTGCAGAAAATTTTCAGTGTGGTGCAACCTGCTGATTTATCTTTGGTTTTGTTTCCCTTTCCAATGGATTCTGGCTACCCAAGACATTGAAGCAAACAATCTGAGTATTCTGTCAGTGTTTTATTCTATATAATTTATGTGTTACCAGTTTTTTAAATTTATTTTTATTTATAAAATATAAATGTTATCTCACCATAATTTATGACTTTTATGATTTTTATATATAGCTGTATCTTATAAAGTAGTATCACTAGTTGCTTCTGTTCTCCTTGGTCTAAGCCATTTGGAGACAATGTTTCAAAGAACAAGTCATAATTGGAAATGTATTAACAATTTGACCCCACTGTTCAAATTCAATCTGATTTCCAATTTTAAATGACTAGATTAAAGGAACATGTACTCAGTCTATGGTCTATGCATAAAAAAGTTTGAGACATTCAATACATTTTTACCCTCTCATGTTAATTAAATAGTTATTTGTGAGGTTGTAAGTCTTGTATCATACAGGAAATCATAACAATAGGATTTTTAAAACTACTTTTCTCTTTTTTATCTTCCCTTTTTTGTTTCCCTTGTTGTTTTATTGTGGCTGTCACTGTTGGATAAGAGAGAGAGAATTTGAGAGAGGAGGGGAAACAGAGATGGGGAGAGAAAGATAGACACCTGCAGACCTGCTTCATCCTTTGCGAAGCAAACCCCCTGCATGTGGGAGCCGGGGGCTCAAACTGAGATCCTTGCACAGGTCCTTGCGCTTTATGCCATGTGAGCTTAACCCGCTGCTCTATGTCCTGGTACCTAACAATAGGATTTTCAAAGTTAACCCAATTGACAAATGATTTGGTTATAGCTATAACTATCTATTGCTTTCTTAAACCTTCCCCTTTTGATATAAAGTGCATATTTCTCCCAGTCCCAAAACCTCTAAAGTAAGGCTGACTTCTTAACAAAACCTAGACATAGATCAGGGTCCATGGGATAGGGCAGATGTACATGTAATTATAAGTACATGTATTTATAAGTTAGGAGAAAATATACCTTAAATAAAAGTGCACTAAATTTACAGTGAGTCAAAAAATGAAGTAGGAAAATAGAAAGAACTAAAAAGACACCTTAAAGTACCTAGTGAAATAGTTTCTACTTAAACCTAGATAACCTCCTCACCTACCTCCTATTACACTTCCCTTAATTACTCCTAAGCTAACTGTGTCAGACAAAGTACGGACTGCAAAGTATGAGTAGGGGCAAGAGACTAGCATACTTTAACAATGACTCTTTAGTCACAGCCAGGCCACACCATCACATGGGACATATTCAGAGAGCCCTGGGGTTCCCACAAAGACATGATGGGCTTAGACCTCCAACAGATCCCTCGACCCACACTCACTGGTCGTCTCCATCAAGAACAACATAATGGAGCCCTTTGTGGGCCTCTATAGGGTCTTACCCTCAACGTGCATCAATAATGATAGGGGAGGCTCCATTCTCCAAAGGGAAGTTGGACAACATATTCTACCTACTACCCAAGGAAAATGTGTCCTGAAATTAGTGAAGCCTGAAATGTTCCTATACATGACCACAGAATGTGAGCTCAGACCTACAGGAATGCAGAGGTTACACAGGCTCCTGTGCTGAATACAGGCCACAGATCAAATCTATGGGGTTTAGAGTTAACAATATTTATATACTCTTCCCATATTTGGGAGCTACTCTCTTCCCTGATCCAGCTTTATAGTCCTTTATCCAACTATAACACCATTTCTCCAGACAATAACCTGGGTCCACCTGCATATTAGGTGCCAGGTGAAGGCAAAAACTAGTGAAGTCATGAGCTCCTTGAAATATACCTAAAACAGACCTAGTAGCAATTTCCAAAATGGAGACCCCCAAATCGTCATCTACAATATTCTTGCCTTTAGGTTCATGATTAGTTAACATTTTTTTCTGCATTGTATCTTAACCCTTTTTTTAGCCACCAGGTTCCACATGTTACCATGATGCCAACACAACTTCCTTGGGCAGAGGACCCCACCATGTGTCCTGGAGCCCCGCCTCCCCAGATCCCTGCCACACTAGAGTAAGAGAGAGACAGGCTGGGAGTATGGATAGACCTGCCAATGCCCATGTTCAGTGGAGAAGCAACTACAGAAGCCAGACCTTCCACCTTCTGTACCCCACAATCATCCTGGGTCCATACTCCCAGAGGGATAAAGAATAGGGAAGCTATCAAGGGAGGGGATTGGATATGGAGCTTTGGGGTGGACAATGTGTGGAGATGTACCTCTCTTGTCCTATGGTCTTATCTATGTTTCCATTTTATAAAGGAAAAAATCACTAATAAAAAATAATCATTAAAAAAAAGAAAGAAATTAATGCAGCATGGAATGTCCCTAGCCATGACCACAGAATGTAAGCTCAGACCTACAGGATGCAGAGTTTACATAGGCTCCTGTACTCAATATGGGTCCCAGATCAAATAGATGAGTTTACAGTTAACGATATTTATATATGTTCCCCATATTTGGAAGCTACTCTCTTCCCTTATGCAGCTTTCTAGTCTTTTTTCCAACTATGATACCATCTCCCCAGTCAATAATCTGGGTCTACCTGCATATTAGATATCAGGTGAAGTAAAAAACTAGTCAAGTCATGGGCTCCTTGTAATATATCTAAAATAGACCTACTAGCTATTTTCAAAACAAAGACTCCAAATCTTCATCTGCAATATTCCAGCCATTAGGTTCATGATTAGTCAGTAATTTGTTTGGCTTTATATGTTAACTTTTTTTTCAGCCACCAGGTTCCAGATGCTACCCTGATGCCAACTGGATTTCCCTGGACAGATGACCCCATCAGTGTGTCCTTGAGCCCCACCTCCCCAGAGCTCTGCCCCACTAGGGAAAGAGAGAGACAGGCTGGGAGTATGGATCAACCTGCCCATGCCTATCTTCAGTGGGAAAGCAATTACAGAAGCCAGACCTTCCACCTTCTGTACCCCATACAGATCTTTGGTTCATGCTCCCTGAGGGATTAAGACTAGGAAAGCTTTCAAAGGAGGGGATGGGATACAGATTTCTGATGGCAGGAATTGTATGGAATTGTACTCCTCTTATCCTATGGTCTTGTCAACATTTTCATTTTATAAATAAAAATTTAAAAAGGACATTCTCTTTACCAACTGAAAAAATATGGTCTTTGCTCTCTTTTCTCTTTCTTCTACCTCTGAATATCCTATAATTCTCACATTCATCTTTCCGATAGAATCTTCTATTTCACAGTGTTACTTCTCTACCATCTTTGAATTTATAAAGTGTGCTCACTGTATCCTCTAGTTCTGATACTCTCTCCTCTCTCTGAGTATACTTCCAAAACTTATCATTTAAGTCTGAAATGCATTCAAATAATCTTTCATACCCTGCAATTTTTTGAATGAAAATATGATTTCTATTGATTAATTGAGAGAAATTCTCAAATCTTAGTTTATCTTAAGATGAGATTCTTGAATTCCCCTCATAATAAAATTTCTAAATTCTTTCTCCTATATATCTTGTATATACCTGGGGTCTTTCTGTAGCCATTCTTTCCACGGACTCAGCACTACTAAATTGGGTAGTTGAAGTTTTCTGGTGTTTGCACATTTAGTGAGGCTACTGCTGCTGAGCCAAAGATTCCTTCTGAAGGAGAAAACTGGCAGAAGCATGTTGACTAGGGGACCTGAGAACTGAGGTTAGGTATGCTCATAGAGTGTGCTAAGGCTGGAGAGGATATCTGAAAAGAACACTAAAATTTCCTGTTCAGAAGTGGTCCAGCAGGGATAAGTACTCCAGAGTCCATAAGCAGAGGCAGGATTGCTGGGGCAAAGTTGCAGTGGAGGCTACAAAAACATACGAGGACCCTTAGGTAGAATCAGGATAGGCCAGAGCACAAGTGTCAAACTATGTAGAATGAAACTTTAGCCCTCAAAACCCACATGCAGTGGTATGTCAACTCTGATAGATAACCTAGAGGAAGGCATATGAATTCCAGTCACAAAGGCATTCCACTTAGGGGGATACCACCATGCTGTGGTAACTATTCCCCTTTTCATGAAGCCCAGACAATTTCTTGCCTTCAAAACCATGTTTTAAATTATTTTCATGGTCCATTAACTAAGTCTGTGTAAACATTGTGGAATACTCATCAAGGAGCATTGGTCATTTCAACAGGGAGTCCACACAAAATGAGGAGGGAATTAATAATTGTGAATGGCATATTCCTGGTGTCTGAGGAGTGTTAGGCACAGATTTTCCTGGGGGAGAGTGCTGTAAATTGGCAGGGTCAGAGGGGAACTTGTGTTTGGCCTTGAATATGCTGATTTTAAATAAGCAACACATAAGGGATAGGATACTGCAAAGAAGAAGAAGAACAATATCAGCAAAAAGCAAAAAAGGAATGTGAACATTTGTTCTGAGATAAGGAGAGCTTCAGTTATGTCCAAACAGAATCATGTAGGGATATAGTAAAAGAACTTTCAAAAAAGTATTTTATGGAGACATTTAATGGCCTTAAGTGTTAGGGTTAGGAAATTATGCTTCTATACTGATGCCAGTGAAAGGTTTTTAAGGGCTACTATAAAGAAAATAATATGATGGGACCCAAATTTAAGCATACTTATCTACTGCAAAGTGACCACTGGCACTGGGGCAAAAAAGGTGGTAGCAGCAGATGTCAGATTGGAGGAAGAAGATCTTGTTTTCAGATGATTTATCACTCTACTAATCTAGGAATTTTAGTCTATGTATGCCTAGCTCTATGAAGCTGAATTTTGGATTAATATCAACTTTACACAGAAGTTAAAATAACTGATGAATAAGAAAAAATTTTTCACTTGATCTCTTTTTCTTCCTTACCCCCTCCTCTGTATGACACTTTGTATCTCTCTCTCTCTCTCTCTCCATATATATATATATATATATATAATATAGCTGTTGGGCACAATAAAAATTAGTAAAGTCATGGGCTCCTTGGAATAGACCTAAAACTGACTCCTCAGCTCCTTCCAACATGAAGATTCTATATGCTTTTGATTATTAACCAATTTGTTCTGCTTTACATATTAATGTTTTTCAGCCACCAAGTTGTAGATGCTACCATGACGCCAACCTGACTTCCGTGGGCATATACAAATGTGTCCTGCCACCCCACCTCCCCAAAGCCCTACCTCACTAGGGAAAGATAGAAACAAGCTGGGAGTATGGATTGAACTGCCAATGCCCATGTACAGACGAGAAGCAATTACAAAAGCCAGACCTTCCACCTTCTTCCCATACTCCCAAAGGGATAAAGAGTAGGGAACCTTCCAATGGAGGGGATGGGATATGGAAATCTGGTGGTGGGAATTGTATAGAATGGTACCCCTCTTATCTCACAATCTTGTCAATCATTATTAAATCACTAATACAAAAATTAAAAATAAATAAAGATAGCTAAAAAAAAAGTAACTATACCATACTTCTTTAGTGAACTGGAAGAGTTATTGCTTATCCAACAACAATCTGTCCATTCTTTTTTCTCCTTCCTCTGAATTGACAATGAAAGTGATTAAATAATTTTGTCAATGAACACTTTGTTATTAGTGATGTAATATCAATTTATAGAATTATGAGAAAATAGGCAAATAATTTTACACTGTTCCCACCACCAGAGTTGTGTGTCCCTATTCCCCCCATTGGAAACTGCAGTAGTTCTCCCAAGGTCACAGATACAGGTTGACTATTATTTAAATATATGCATATATATGTATATATATTCATTTTTCTATGATAACTGCTTTCTATTCCTTTTTTTTTAATTTTTTATTTAAGAAAGGATTAATGAACAAAAACATAAGGTAGGAGGGGTAGAACTCCACACAATTCCCACCACCCAATCTCCATAACCCACCCCCCCCCCATGATAGCTTTCCCTTTCTCTAGCCCTCTGGGAGCATGGAACCAGGGTCATTGAGGGTTGCAGAAGGTAGAAGGTCTGGCTTCTGTAACTGCTTCCCCGCTGAACATGGGCGTTGACTGGTCGGTCCATACTCCCAGTCTCTCTTTCCCTAGTAGGGTGTGTCTCTGGGGAAGCTGAGCTCCAGGACACATTGGTGGGGTCTTCAATCCAGGGAAGCCTGGCCAGCATCCTGGTGGCATCTGGAACTTGGTGATTGAAAAGAGAGTTAACATACGAAGCCAAACAATTTGTTGAGCAATCATGGATCCAAAGCTTGGAATAGTGGAGAGGAAGTGTTAGGGAGGTACTCACTGCAAACTCCAGTGTACTTCTGCTTTCAGGTATATATTTTGCAATAGTTTATGGATACGTGTAAACATAAGCTCTCTCTCACAGAAACTGGTGTATATCTAGGTTATGGGACTTTGTTAGAAAGTGAACTACCTGAGATGAAATTAGAGTGTACTATAAAAGGAAAGGTCTCACCTGAGTAATGAAGCTGAAGGGTTGTCATTCCACACGTGAAGTCTCTGGACACAGTCTGAGGTGAAGCATGTTGAGGTGGCAATCGTTGCGTTGGTTAGGTTGTGATCGGCGGGTGCAATATTATTTGGTTTGGATTGGGAGATGCATACGGGAAAGTGGGCCCTATCCAAGGGTTCCAGGACTGGGGGAAGTAGGGGCTCTATAGTGGAGATGTGAGGTTCCTGCTGTCTTAGGGTTCAAAAAGACAATCGATAGTTAATGTTATCATCACATTATTTGTTAATTGGGTTTACTTTGAAAAGTCCTTTTGTTAGGGTTTGCTTTACAGTATCCAGTATCTTGTATATAACTGTGCTATTGGATGCTTCTAATCTACTTGGTCTAGGCTTTTGAGAGAGTCCTCATATCAAATACACAGCCTATATAATAAAAAGATTCAGTTTGTGTTTTGAGAAACTTTGAGACATACAATTGATTTCCCCCTCTCATATTAATTAACTACTGATTTATATACGTTCTGGTCTTAAATAAGGCTCCTTTGGCCTGTTGTTTAAAACAGTCACTTAGCACCCTTGAGAAAAATCTATCAGCCAACATTTTTCCATTCAGTTCTCAAAGTAACCAGCATGGGGGCCTAAGTTGCATAGGAGCAAATAAGCAGAAGGTTGTAGGAAGGGAGTATTTTGTATGATGTTCCTAAGCAAAGCCCAGAGTTGCCTTTTTGATCTCTGCAGAAACATCAGCCAGGACTGTGTCATCATTTGGAACCGACCAGCCTGTCTGATCTTTTCAGCACTGCATCTGGGTCACACCGCACAGGAAGGGACAGGAAGTCTGTCATAGGGTTTACTCACTAGAAAGCTGAAGAACCCACAGTTGTTCTCTCCAGAGCACAGTGCACAGGAGATGCAGAGCTGTAAGAAGGGGAGCTACAGGTTCCCGAATCTCTGCTGCTCCTGAGCACCTCGTCCTTACACCCAGATTTGCTTACGGTCAGATTGCTTGATAATATTGGCAGTTTTAAAAAGAACTTCTTGGGAGTCGGGCGGTAGCGCAGCGGGTTAAGTGCATGTGGCAGAAAGCGCAAGGACCAGTGTAAGGATCCCAGTTCAAGCCCCTAGCTCCTCACCTGCAGGGGAGTCACTTCACGGGCAGTGAAGTAGGTGTCTTTCTCTCCCCCTTTCTGTCTTCCCCTCCTCTCTCCATTTCTTTCTGTCCTATTCAGTGATGACATCAATAACAACAACAATAATAACTACAACAATAAAACAAGGGCAACAAAATATTTTTTAAAAATCTTAAAAGAACTTTTCCCAGAGGAGAGATCCCAAACAGCTACTTGGAGCACTATAGACGCCATTGGCTCTTTGGAGCAGATAAAGGCCCACAAAAGCATGAAATCATGAAAAAGTATAATTGTACCTGAAAGCTGTAACTGTGAAGGAATTGTACATTTTCTAAGTGTACACAGGTGGCTTAATGGTGGGGATTATGTCAAACTGTAACTAGAAGTGTGACTAGCAAGCCCCAAAGACCCCCCCTCTCATCTATATTTCCAACATTTTCATCTCTTCTTTATCTTGTTTGCCTTCTTTAATCCAGGTTCTCACTCAAATTCTAGGTACCTTAAAACTTTTATTTATTTTTATGAGATAGAGACAGAAACAGAAATCAGTGCACTGTTCATTTCTGGCATGCAGTGGTGCTGGGGGTTGAACCTGAGACCCCTTGGGCCTCAAGCATTAAAGTGTCGTGTGTAACAATGCACTGTCTCCCTAGTCCTTCTCTTTCCATCTTCTGTTCACATCAGTACAGTTTCTTTCTTATAATTTTTAAGATTAATAATTTCATAATGACTTTTCAAGATTATAAGATTACTAAGGTATAGTACCACACTACACCCACTACCAAAAATCTGTGTCCTCCTTTGCCCTCCAAAGATAACTACCACAGTTGTCACAGAATCTTAGAGACAGTTTAGCTACTTTCCCCCCCAAGTTTATGTGTTTCAGTTCTTCATACTGAACATATGAGTGAAACCACTTGGTAGTTGTCTGTCAGAGAAACACAGGTCATCAGATATCAACTATAATAACAAGAGCCTGCGAACCCAAAAAACTGAAGGATGAAACTCCTTAATTTTATCTTCTCTTCCCCATATATATTTTTTTTAACATTTTCTTTTTTTTAATTTTTTATTTAAGAAAGGATTAGTGAACAAAAACATAAGGTAGGAGGGGTACAACTCCACACAATTCCCACCACCCAATCCCCATAACCCACCCCCTCCCATGGTAGCTTTCCCATTCTCTAGCCCTCTGGGAGCATGGACCCAGGGTCGTTGAGGGTTGCAGAAGGTAGAAGGTCTGGCTTCTGTAACTGCTTCCCCGCTGAACATGGGCATTGACTGGTCGGTCCATATCCCCAGTCTGCCTCTCTCTTTCCCTAGTAAGGTGTGTCTCTGGGGAAGCTGAGCTCCAGGACACATTGGTGGGGTCTTCAATCCAGGGAAGCCTAGCCAGCATCCTGGTGGCATCTGGAACTTGGTGATTGAAAAGAGAGTTAACATATGAAGCCAAACAATTTGTTGAGTTTCTATTCCTTTCTAAGTCACACCTACACTTGTTACTATTTCTAAGTGACCTTCCTTTTTCTCTTTTTTCTCTCTGGGTCCTGGTGAAGTTAAAGCTGTGAGCCCTCTAAGTATCTCCCACTAGAATTTCTATGCCTCTGGGAATAAGGACCACATATCACACTTTTTGTTAGGTGCAGAAGGTAAGAGACTGAATACTTACTGAAAGCTTATTTTGTGTCAGTCACTTTTCTTGGCTCTTAATATTAAATTTATTTATTTATTTTGGATAGAGACAGAGAAATTACGAGTGAAGGAAGAGTGACTGAGAGACAGTGATACTTATAGCATTGCTTTACTACTTGTGAAGTTTCCACTTGCAGGTGGGGACCAGGGCCTTGAACGGTGGCATTTGCAGATAGTAATTTCTTTGCTCAGCTGGGTGCACTACCACCGATTCCCACTATTCTCGATTCTTGAATAAAACCATGAACCAAACTATACAAATATATCTACCTTCATGGAATTCCCTTTAAATTGTAGCTTCAGGGGAGGGGTGGTAACACAATAAGTAACCACATACTTAATATGTCATATGATGACATGTGCTAAGAAGGAAAACACAAAAAAGAAAAGAAACAGGGTGATGGGCAACTGATCCAAAAGAAAGCTTTGATAAGGTGGCATCTAAGATGAATCCTGGAAAAAGTGAGGGAGAAGTCATGTGTCTACTTGGGAGAAAAACATTTTAGGCAGGAAAAAAAAATCCAAAGTGGGAGCAAACTTTGCAACTTTATGTAACAGTAGATATGTTAATATGTATGGAAAATAATTCAAGGAGAATAGTGGTAGAAAGGAACCCATGGAAGTGACTAGCAATCAGGTCATGCACGGTCTTATAGATTAAGGAGATAAATAATGTCAAAGAGAAACAGGAACTTGAAACAGGACTAACTGTATTTTTTTAATTTTTATTTATAAAAAGGAAACACTAACAAAACCATAGGATAAGGGGGGTACAATTCTACAAAATTCCCACCACCAGAACTCTGTACCCCATCACCTCCCCTGATGGCTTTCCTATTCTTTAACCCCGTGGGAGTATGGACCCAGGGTAATTATGGGGTGCAGAAGGTGGAAGGTCTGGGTTCTGTAACTGCTTCCCTGCTGAACATGGGCATTGGCAGGTTGATCTATACTCCCAGCCTGCCTCTCTTTTTCCGTAGTGGGGCAGAGCTCTGGGTCAGCAGGACTCCAGGATACATTGTTGGGGTCGTCTGTCCAGGGAGGTCCTGTTGGCATCATGGTAGCATCTGGAACCTGGTAGCTGAAAAAAGAGTTAACATATAAAGCCAAAAAAAATATATTGACTAATCATGAAATTAAAGGCTGGAATATTGCAGATGAAGATTTGGGGTCTCCGTTCTGTAGATAGCTAGTAGGCCTATTTTAGTTATATTCCAAATGGCCGGTTACTATACTAGTTGTTTCCTGAGCCTAACCTCTGATATGCAGGTAGACTCAGGTTATTGTCTGGGGAGATGATGTATTGGCTGGAAATAGGGCTAGAAAGCTGCATCAGGGAAGAGATTAGCTCCAAAATATGGGAAAGTTGTATAAATATTATTGACAGTAAACCCCATCAATTTGATCTGGGGCCCATATTGAGCACAGGAGCCTATGTAACCTCTGTATCCCTGTAGGTCTTAGTTCACATTCTGTGGTCATGAGTAGGAACAGTAGGAACGTTCCAAGATGGCCCAATTGCAGAACCCATCAGGTGGTAGATAGAGTATGTTATCCAGTCTCCCTCCGGAGGATGCAACATTCTCTACTGTTGTTGATCCACATTGAGGGCAAGGTACTACGAGGGTCCAAAAAGGGGTCCAATGTGTTGTTCCTGATGGAGACGACCAGTGACAATGAAGAGAGGGATCTATTTGAAGTCTAGGCCCATCATGTCTATATGGGAACGCCAGGACTCCCTGACAAAGGCCCCAGCTGATGGGGTGGCCTGATAGTGACTAAAGCATCATCATTAAAGTATGCCAGTCTCTTGCCCTTATTCAGGTTTGGTAGTTCTTACTTTGATAAGGATAGCTTGGGACTGAGTGAGGGAAGTGTAATAAGAAGTAGGCGATGAGGGTATCTATATCTAAGTAGAAACTATTTCATTAGGTCCTTATGGTGTCTTTTTAGGTCTTTCTACTTGCTTGCTTCATTTATTGAGTCACTGCAGACTGTTGGGCAATTTTGCTTTAAGGTATATATTTTGTACTAATTTATGCATACATGTGTACATCAGCCCTATCTCATGGTACCTGATGTATATCTAGGTTTTGAGGCTTTGTTAGGAAGTGAACCATCTGAAATGAAATTAAAGAATCCTATAAGAAAGGAATAGTCTCATCCAAGTAATGAGGCTTAAAGGTTAACATTCCATGCCTGATGTCTCTGGACACAGTCTAAAGTGAAGCATGGTGAGGTGGTGCTTGTTGCATTGAACAGCATTTTAACAGAAGCTTCTTTTAAAAAATATTTATTTATTTATTCCCTTTTGTTGCCCTTGTTTTATTGTTGTAACTATAGTTGTTGTTATTGATGTCATGGTTGTTGGATAGGACAGAGAGAAATGGAGATAGGAGGGGAAGACAGAGGGGAAGAGAGAGAGAGAGAGACACCTGCAGACCTGCTTCACTGCCTGTGAAGTGACTCCCTTGCAGGTGGGGAGCTGGGGGCTCGAATTGGGATCCTTATGCCAGTCCTTGTGCTTTGCACATAATCAGCTGAGCTACAGCTGTACTCCCTAATGGTTATGCAAAGAGACACATGCCTGAGGCTCCAAAGTCCCAGTTCATTTCCCTCATACCACCATAAGCCAGAGCTGAGCAGTGCTCTAGTTATTGCTGTTTTTTTAAATATATTTATTTATTTTCCCTTTTGTTGCCCTTGTTTTCATTGTTGTTGTTGTAGTTATTGTTGTTATCATTGTTGAATAGGACAGAGGGAAATAGAGAGAGGAGGGGGGAAGGCAGAGAGGGGAAGAGAGAGACTAGAGAGAGCCTGCAGACTTGCTTCACCACCTAAGAGACTCCCCTGTAGGTGGGGAGCTGGGGCTCCAGCTGGGATCCTTATGCAAGTCCTTGTGCTTTGTGCCACGTGCACTTAACCTGCTGTGCTACTGCAGGGCTCCCTTAACAGAAGCTTCTAACTACAGGGTAGGAGAGAGATTAGTGAGTTTCAGAGACAATAGCAAAATAGTGGACTGCCCATGGAAGAATAAAGTAGTAATCTAGTAAAAGGATACAGGAGCTAGGAGCAGGGTGGTAAGAAGCCATCAGTCTCTGTGTATAGTAAAGGCAAATTGGATATAGGATTTTCAAAAATAGGAATTTAAGAATGACTTCAGTAATTGTGGTCTGAGATACTGAGTTGGGAATATCAAGAGATTAACAGGGTTGGTGGAAAAATACCTTCAGTTTTGATCATATGGAGGTTAATATACTAATCAAACTTCCAAGTGGAAATGTAGAAGACAAGGCAAGTAGGTAAATTAGTGATGAGGACATTGTTGAAGACTGGAGGAAGGTGGTAGGAAGACTGTGGAACTTGCCTGCTCATGTTTGCCCCTCAGGAGCGGTAGTTCTAGCTGACTGTAGCCATATGGGAATATGGATCCAGAGCTAGTAGTCTTTTTCTTTCTTTCTTTCTTTCTTTCTTTCTTTCTTTCTTTCTTTCTTTCTCTCTCTCTCTCTCTCTCTCTCTCTCTCTCTCTCTCTCGCTCTCCCTCTCCCTCTCCCTCTGCCTCTCCCTCTCCCTCTCCCTCTCTCTCCCCTCTCTCTCAGTTTTTAATGTGAAATCTCATGATTTGTAAGTGCTTGAAATTAACTGTGTGTGTGTGTACATGGACTAGCATGTGGGACCTCATACATGTGCTGTCTCTCTGCTCTGAGTGGCTTTTTAAATTTCAACAGAAGGAGAAAAGCAAAGGAGAGAGGCCACAATGCCAGAATTTTCCCCAGTGCCATTGTAGCACTCCCTTTGCAATACTGGGGCTGGAACCGAAGTAGTCATCCAATCTGGTAAGCTATCTTCCTGACCCTAGTATTCAATTTTTTTTTAAATCAAAGCTTTAGCCAGCCCTGCACCAAGGATGGTGCATCTGCTTGCTGAACATGGGCAGGAGGCTTTAATTTTTAGAAATGTGCTTCAGGAGATGAGGTGCTTACAGAAAAATAAAAGCTAGCTGAAGTAAATGTATATTACGCACTAGATTGTCTCACTATAACATTTCTTCTTCATGTGAAACCATATATTCCATTTTCAAAGAACAAAAAATGAAGTCCCAGCTCAAATGCAACTTACAGGCTTCCTGAAGCCAATGGTGAAACCCATGGTCCCAGTGAAGCTGTTAAAAGCAAAGACTAGTAAGACTCTTGAGTACCATTACCACTGCCAGGAGATGTCTATTATTTGTTTGTTTTTCACTTCAGGGGAAGAAAGGGCAGCCTTTTTGAACAGTGTAAGCAGCTAGGTCAATATATCTAGTGAGAACACAGGAAAAATAATGTAACAACTCTTCACTGTACAGTTGGAGAAACTGAAGTCCTTCAAAAGTATAGTAACTTGCTCAGAGTGACCCAACAAAATAGTTTCATGGTCAAGTCAATTGACTCTTTGTCTAACATTCTTTCCTATGTTCTTATGATAAAGATCAATTAATCTGGAAATTCTCCTAACATCTATAATTCCTAGACTGAATTAGTCAGATTTAAAATCAGTTGTAAACTGCCCCCCCCACCTTTTCTTATCAGTATGATGATAATGTTCTGGGTAAATTTTATGTTTCATGGGTTAGGACTAATGAGGTGACACAGATACTTCTGAAGCACTAAGATATCATTAAGTATCTGAAAGAAAAACTGGCCATTGTTAGTGTATATTTAAAGTTTCTGACCTTTGTCATATCCCCTTACTGGAGGCTTTGTCTTTGTGTTGCTGTTTCTTTTCTAATTTGTCTGTCTTTCTTAC
The DNA here is from genome assembly GCF_950295315.1 of Erinaceus europaeus. Classification (NCBI taxonomy): domain Eukaryota; kingdom Metazoa; phylum Chordata; class Mammalia; order Eulipotyphla; family Erinaceidae; genus Erinaceus; species Erinaceus europaeus. Next base: position 78,220,894 of record NC_080185.1, on the reverse strand, counting down.
TGGCCTAGGCTTTAGGCCTATCCTCTTCAACTCAGATAAACTGCTAATTATTCATAACATGGCAGCGGGAGTAAACCAAAGGTGTACACCTCACTCTCATCCACCAATTATTTTATTCATGATCTCACACTAGCAACTCTTGTCAGTTGTGACTCTTGGCTAATCCTCATTCTTCACAAAATCTATTGTTCTGACATTCTCTCTCTCTCTCTCTCTCTCTCTCTCTCTCTCTCTCCCCCCATGTATCTGTGTTTTCTCTGAACCCCTTCTGACTTGTGCAGCTGTTGAAGATGCTGCAGTGCACATCTGGACCATTTGGCTGACTTGTTGAACTTCCCCCAGGGATTACTTTAGGGAAAGTACGGGAGGAGTACAGAGGTCAGAACACTTGCCTTTTCAATAGAGAGAGATACCAGTAGTGCCTGGTCCTTAGGTGAACCACCTTTGTAAAACTTCTCATTCTGACCTGCTTTCCTTGCCTTCCCCATTTGTTCACTGAAAGAAAACTCCTACACTCAAAATTGTCACCGTGGGGAAGTGATAGATCCTCTCACATACCACTTTCTACATTGTAAAGAGATCAACACTTATCTTTTCAACTAATTAACTAATATGTCAAAAAAATGTTCTGGAACTGTTTACCCTTTGCGGGGCAACACCAGCCAGTTCTACCTAGCAGTGGGTTGTTTGGTTACTGAATCTTATGCCTCAGACTCACTCAGACTGAGTGCCTCAGTCCCACCCCATTCTAACTCTCTTGGGCTCCCAGGCTCCTGGGTCTCCTTTTCTTTTGGCGCGCCATTGGATTGCAAACAGCAGGCACAGTTTCCTTCCAAACCCTGAGCTGTTTTAATTAGTTTAACGTCTGTTAAATGCTTTGAAGATTGAAAACAACAGATAAGTACTGGATGATGCTATTAACAACTGTAGTTAATTGCAAACATTTCTATAAATACGGATTTCGGCTTTTTCCCCCCCTAGCTCCATTTTCTTTACCAGGTTCCCCAACTTTTCTCTGTGTCCCCTTCCTAGCCCCCCTCATCCCCACTTACAGACGAGGAAGGGTTAAATTGGGGTGGAGTCTAGGAATGACCGACAGTGAGAGTGACCAACTGGAGCTCCGCAAGCAGGAGACGATAGTAGAGCCGCAAGGCAGAGGGGGACTCACACCCCCCAAGGCCCCGCCTTGCAGCTGGAGGCCCCGGGTGTAACGGCAGGGGGCGGGGCGCTGGGGCTTGGAGGGCCCAGTGGTTGGGCGTCAGGGGCGCTGGAGGGTTGGGGCGGGGTCGGCCTGGGCCTCCTCCCTCATTCCCGTGGCAGACTAAGCCGCTCCTCTCTCCCGCCCCTCCTCCTCCCTTTCCCACCCCTCGGAGCGAAGCAGCACATGCGGCTGCTCCCAGCTCCGTCCCACCCAACCTCGGTCGCGCAGGAACTGGTCCCTGCAGCCCCCAACCGATGGCAGGACAGTAGGCGCTTGTCAAGGGTCGTGAACGACTGAGGCAGACGTAGCAGCTCCTGGGACTCAAAGAGTGGGTGTCTGCGGAGGCCATGGGCTACCCTGAGGTGGAGCACAGGGAACCCCTGCCTGCCACAGCGCGGCTGGAGCCGGGAAGCCAGGGCTGTGTCTGTCGCGGGGCCCCTGCCCGGGCGAGCGAAGGGAACAGCTGCCGGCTCTTCATGGGCTTCTTTGGCCTCTCGCTGGCGCTCCACCTGCTGACGTTGTGCTGCTACCTAGAGTTGCGCTCAGAGTTGCGGCGGGAACGCGGAGTCGAGTCCCGCCTTGGCGGCCCTGGCACCACTGGCACCTCTGGCACTCTAATCAGCTCCAGTGGCCTCGACGCTGATGGTTCCATCACCCGCAACTTTGGGCAATCGTCACCTCAACAGCAGCAGCTGGGACCAGGGGAATCCACAGTCACTCAAGAATCCCAGGACAGTCATCAGGTGAGTCATCTACTAAGGGCGGCAGAAGCCAAGGCCCCCTATCCTTGTGGGCAGGGTGGGGGGCCTTGGCCCTCAGAAGGGGTAGGTGGACCGGGCAGAGGTGGTTCTAGAGCAGGTTGCTTTCCCTCCTTAGTTCAGATTGCCCAGACCCTCTCGGGACCTCTGGATTTAAGAACTCTGGCTGGCGCTCGCAGCCACAGGCTAAGGCTGCCTCAGGAAAAGTTGGCGGCACTCCCAGCCGGCCTGGCGCGGAGGTGCCTGAGCTGCCCCTCTGGCGGGCTAACTGCAGCAGCTTGGCCCTTCAACTCCTGATGAGATTCTCGACCCGCGGTGCTTGTTTTTTCGTGTCCAGAGTCTATGCCAGCACCAGCAGGCTTTCCTTTGGAGTTGAAGCTGTAAACAGCTGTAATAACTGCTCCACGCCTGTTGGAATGACTTTTAACCATGTTTTCAGCGCTGGGTCCTTGTGCGCTGACCTGAAAGTAGGCTTGTTCACACTTAAAGCTTCAATTTGAGACTGATTGTCCTTGGTTGTCTACTGAGAATCAGAGCCCCTGAGGAATTCTGGTATAAATATGCTGTCTTGCTAGGCAACTTCTGAAAAGCAATTTTAAAACTCCATGCAAAGAACAGTCACCCTTTACATGCCAGTGCTGACTTTTTCCTTAAGGAGAGTGGGTGCAGTGGGTAGAGTGAGTGTAAATTTTCCTCACTACTGGTAACCTGAGAATAAGAATTTACCATTGGAATCATAGTCAACGACTGCCACCTCTCCAGATTCAAAGGAGGTCTCGAAACTTTACATCAGGCTCAACCTGATGCTGTTGACTGGCTACGGAAGAAGGGCAAACGCTAGAAGAAGAAGAATTGGAATCATTACTCAAGAGTAGTCTTTCAAGAGCAATTTTATATTTTTAAAATATTGTTTGTTCCCTTCTTAGCAACCTTACAAGCTTTGGTTGTTTTCTACTTTTTTAGGTCTTTATTTAGGTTAATTTAATGCACTTTAAAAATTAGTATTCTCTTGAAGGTCATATGTTTTCTTATGTGTACTTAAGAGAATCCTTTTGAATATATTTTAAAAATGTAGACTTATACCTTACTTGGAAGAAGACAAGTTGTACAAATACATTCCTTCAGGTGAAGGACTCAGGCCTTGTATATGTACTACTACATCCAGAACCACTGCCGTCACTTTATAACCATTACTTGTGCTATTTTGACGACCTTTCCAAAGCTGGTGTCATACAATGATAAAACTGTTTATACTGTGTATAGTTCAGTAGTCTCATTCTTGAAATGTTTGCAAGCACATCCAACTCATTGGATGCCAGATGGTGGTGCACCTGGTTGAGCCTGATCGCACTTTACAATGTGCAAGGACCGGGGTTCAAGCCCCCTGGTCCTACCTGCAGGGGGAAAGCTTCATAAGGGGTGAAGCAGGGGTGTGGGTGTCTCTCTGTCTATCTCCCTCTCTCTCTTCTTTCAATTTCTGGCTGTCTTTATCCAATAAATAAATATAATAAAATTTAAAAAAGAAAGAAAACCAAATATAACAACTAGACATTAGTAGACATGCTTCTCATACTTGAAGCTTTTAAACACAGTAGCTAAATTATAATAAACAAGGATTCTACTTTCTCTAATCCATCTTTCCCACTCCCACTCGTGCTCAATAGAAATATTTAGTAGTGGAACATCAACATTCTGTGAAAAGATGGGATTGAACTTCTGTAGTCAATTGATGTACAAGATTTTTCAACTTCAGAAAAGGCAGTCATGTTTATAGACTGAGGATTAGTAGCATCATTGTACTCTATGGTGTCTGATATCTTGGGACTTTCATAGATCTGTAGTGGTATCTAGTTGCCTGACCTTTGTATGATACTGCAATAGTTCTGTCTAGAATTAAATATAGCTCCCTATCATCTGTACATTATTCCTTCTATTTTATTCTTTTTGAGTGGTATGAGTGATAGGTCTTTACATATGCTGACATTGGTTATAATCTTAGCTTTTTAAAGTTTTAAGGGACCATATGAACCATATGAGTCTTTTTTTTTAATAGAGGCAGTGAAGCAGGGGTTGGGGGGGAGACTAGGGAGACCACAACATTGAAGTTTCCCTCAGTACAGTGGAGGCTGGAATATATAAGTCCATTTTGTTTGATTGCCCTGAGGGAACATATAGCACTTGAAGGAGAAGTGGCATGTCTAAGGTCATGCAGCTAAGGTAAATTAGAGGGTTTTTTTTTCCCTAATCATTGCTAGGATTTCACCATTTAAAGCTGACTTTTTCCTGTAGAAAGATACAGAGAGAAAATCACCACCACACCTAAGCTTCTTCCAGTGTGGTAGAGGCTAGTCTTGAACCTCCATCAAATCCAAGGCAAAGCCAGCATAATATCCAGGTAATATGTAGTACTGGCTTTGGAAGTAGTTCTGACTCCCAGTTCAGTGTCCATTCATTTGTAGCATACTGCATTATGGAGACTTTTAGTTAGTTTGGGGTGGAGCACCATAGAAGTTTTACAAAGTAGAGGGATCCAAACTTGATAACTTTCTTCTATTCTGCCTAGATTCAGACCATACAAAATTTAACCAGGGGGCTAGGCAATGACACACCTGGTTGAGCACACATGTTACTATACACAAAAACCCAGTTTTGTGTCCCCACTCCCCACCTACAGGGGGAACACTTCACAAACAGTGAAGCAGATAACCCTGAAGCAATTAAAATAATTAACCAACATATCCCTTATTCTCCTGAACTTCACTTTCAGGAGGATTGAAGTATGCTTTGAAAGAATTTTAACTCAAATTAAATTTAATTTTAGCTTCAGGACATTCATTTTTCCCATATTTCAATGGGAAAACTTGATTGGCTATTAGAATTAAGTTGATACTGCTACCTTCAGGTAAAATTTCTAATGCTCTGGTGCACCCTCTGCTGGCTTTGTGGGGGCATTTAATTGTTGTATCCGCTTACAGTCAAGATTCTAAGTTGTGCTGACAGATTCTGATTCATAAATAAGGAAGTAAACAGCCTTGTAGATTTGGCCATGTAGGTCATATTTTTATATTTTAGTTTTTTTTCCAACACAAACAGCTGCTGTTACAGCAACGCTTAGATGAAGAGGAAGAAAGATAAAAATATATGCCTTTTAATGGGCAGTGCTTTCAGGCTTCTCACCAATTTATCTGCAAAAGATGAAGCCAAACTGATGAGAACAAATTGCAGTAAGATTATAGGAATATGTCATGAGACTAAGTGGGCAGAACAGTGAGGGATACTTCATTGTATACGGTCATGCAAACTCATCCATGCTTATGACATGATGGGCTCAATTAAGACTTAAGAAAGGATTGAGAAACCACTAACTATACATATATGTTACCCCTTAGTTAAGAACTTCAAAGACAGGATACTAACATATGTTGGGGCAATTAGGATACATAGCAGAGAGATCAGTAAAATGCTCCAAGTGTGTTAAAAAAAGCCTTCCCAAGGGTTTGTGTGTGTGTGTGTGGGTGGGGATGGGGGTAGCACAGTATTTTTGCTTAACTAAACTTTCATGTCGGAGGCACCAGAGATGTTGAGTCCCTGGCATCACCATAAGCCAGAGCTGCACACTGTTTTAGAAAAGAAAAATAAGCAAAAAAATAAACAAACAAACAAAAAACAATAACATAAAACAAATTCCCTAGTGGGGACAAAATTGCTGATGATATAAAAGTAGGATTCATTTCAGACCAACCTTCTGATAAACTAGAAAAACAATAAAAAATCACCTGAAAACTCAATAAAATACAACCAGGATCACTCCAGAAACTCACTAAGCCACAGATACCAAGTTGTGATTGCTACTATGATTTCAGCTTGAACTCCCTAGGTAGATAACCTCACAAATGTGTCCTGGAACCTCACCTGTCCGAGCCCTAACCCACTAGGGAAATATAGAAATAGGCTGAGGGTATGGATTGACCTGCCAATGCCTACGTCCAGTGGAGAAACAATTACAGAAGCCAGAACTCCCACCTTCTACACCTCATAAAGAATTTTAGTCCGTACCTCCATAGGTGTAAATGATAGGGAAAGATGACCAGAGTACTCTCAACTCCATTCCATCAGGACCCAAATAAAGAAGGGGGGGAGTATCTACCTGTGAAATCTTATAAATTAGAAAACTCTTACCTTGACATTAATAAAAGTAGATGTATCTATACATTAAAAAAGGAAAGATCAAGGTGAATAATGTGACTTCACCATTCTTTTTTTTCAAATATTTATTTATTCCCTTTTGTTGCCCTTGTTGTTTTATTATTGTTGTAGTTATTACTGTTCTTGTTATTGATCACGTTGTTGTTGGATAGGACAGAGAGAAATGGAGAGAGGAGGGGAAGAAAGAGGGGGAGAGAAAGATAGATACCTGCAGACCTGCTTCACCACCTGTGAAGTGACCCCCCTGTAGGTGGGGAGCCCGGGGCTAGAACCAGGATCCTTATGCCTTGTGCTTTGTGCCACCGGTGCTTAACCCACTGTGTTACCACTCAACTCTCAGACTTCACCATTCTTAATAGCTAAGTGGTATTCAATTGTGTATATAGTCCAAAACTTTCTTAGCTACTCATCTGTTGTTAGACACCTAGGTTGCTTCCAAGTTTGGGCTGTTGCAAATTATGCTACTATGAACATAGGTGTGCATAGATCTCTTTGGATAGGTGTGTTTGTTTCTTTGGCATATATTTCTAGGAGAGGAGTTTCAGGTCATTGGGTATGTGCATTTCTAGCATTTTGATTGTTCTCCAGACTGCTCTCTAAGGGGATAATCCAAAAACAGAAGGATGGATATGGGATGATCTCACTCACAAGCAGAACTTAAACAAAAACAGAAAAAGGAAACAAAGTAAAAATTAGGCTGGTTTGGTGTATTACACCAAAGCAAAAGACTCTGGGGATGGAGGGTAGAAAGCTATCATGGAGAGATGTGAAATTTTAACCATTTGTCAACAACTATACTTTAAGCCATTGATCACCTCCAATAAAATGTTAATAAACAAATAAATAAATAGTACTGGAAAAAATAAGAGTGTCCCTTTGGACTTCATGGAATCCTGTCCCCATTATATTGAATAGCCAAAACTAGAAATCACTGCTATTCATTCTGCGAATAAACTGGCCCTGAGCCAGAAAAATAGTTCACTTGGATGGTTTACTGCTTTGTTATGTGCTTGACAAAGCCTGGCTTGACCCCTAATGCATTGAAGAAAGCTTTGGTACTGTGATCTCTCCCTCTCTCTCTCTCTCTCTCTCTCTCTCTCTCCTTCCCTCCCTCCCTCTTTCTTTCCTTTCTTTCTTGTTATTTCCCTTTCTATTTCTCTTTCTTTATCTTTAAAAAAAATACAGAAATAGGCCCCTCTGTCACTCTGTCATGTTTTGGTTCCTAAAGTCAGGTAAACAAAATAAAAACCTGATCATTTTCATGTTAAACATGGAAAGTAGATTTGCATGCACACTCATAGGGGATTCTGGTGATTGCTCTTCAAGAAAAACTTAACAGCTGATCAAAGTTCCCAGAAATCCAAGTGAATGGTTCTAAAGATTGGAGGATCTTTCTTTCTTTCTTTCTTTCTTTCTTTCTTTCTTTCTTTCTTTCTTTCTTTCTTTCTTTCAGAAAGGGCTGTGAGGTTCTAATAGAAATCTACAAATCCGTAAAAATATGAGTAAGATTGATATATTGTTATAATTTAATAACCTAGTTCAACAAACATAAATTGTATTATGAGCCAGGCTTATGTTAGGTAACGGACACCTTTTAACACTTGAATATTTTTTGGTGGTGAGAAATAGTTCATTCAAATAGTTGCTTCAAGAGATAATCTAAACTGAAATTCTAAGGTTTAAGAAGTATCCCCACCAAAATAAACAGAATAACTATGACAGATTAAAAGGTTTACTCAGAATCCTTAGGGGTATTTGAAGTGTACTCCAATTTACTTGAGGTGATGTCATAGAAATCAACCTTAACTTTTCAGGGATCATCTCTTGGTTTACTTAGATAGAACACTTTTATATACAGACTTGATATTACTTTAAAAAAAAAAATATATATATATTTTCCTCCTTCAGGGTTATTGCTGGGCTCAGTGCCTGCACCATGAATCCACCGCTCCTGGAGGCCATTTTCCCCCCCTTTTGTTGCCCTTGTTGTAGCTTCGTTGTGGTTATTATTATTGCCCTTGTTGACGTTCGTTGTTGGATAGGACAGAGAGAAATGGAGAGAGGAAGGGAAGACAGAGATGGGGAGAGAAAGATAGACACCTGCAGACCTGCTTCACCGCCTGTGAAGCGACTCCCCTGCAGGTGGGGAGCCGGGGTCTCGAACCGGGATCCTTACGCCGGTCCCTACGCTTTGCGCCACATGCGCTTAAGCCACTGCGCCACCACCTGACCCCCCAAAAATATTTTTTTATTTATTAATGAGAAAGATAGGAGGAGAGAGAAGAAAGAGAAAGAACTAGACATCTCTCTCCTACATACACTTCAGGGGATTGAACGCAGGATCTCATGCTTGAGAGTCTAAAGCTTTATTCACTCCTGAACCACTTGACATTACTTTTTAAGGCTGGTGTATCAAGAAAATGCTAGGTATCAGGGGCCAGGCAGTGGTGCACTCTGCTAAGTACACACTTTATCATGTGCAAGAACCAAGGTTTCAGTCCCTGCTCCCCACCTGTAGGGGAAGTTTCACTAGCAGTGAAGCAGGTCTGCAGATGGCTGTCTTTCACTCCCCCATCTTCCCCTTCTCTCTCAATTTCTATCAGACTGATAAAATAAAATGGAAAGGAAAAAAATGGCTTCCAGGAACAGCAGATTAATATTTATTTATTTATTTTTAAAATAAACACTGACACAAACCATAGTATAAGAGGGGTATAACTCCACACAATTCCCACCACCAGAACTCTGTAACCCATCCCCTCTCCTGATAGCTATCCTATTCTTTATCCCACTGGGAGTATGGACCCAGGGTCATTATGGGGTACAGGAGGTAGAAGAATTCATAGTTTTGAAACTGAGCCTCAGTGATAAACCTGGTAGGAAAAGGAAAGAAGGAAGGGAAGGGAAGGGAAGGGAAGGGAAGGGAAGGGTAGGGAAGGGAAGGGTAGGGAAGTGTAGGGAGGGGTAGGGAAGGGTAGGGTAGGGAGAGGAAATACTAGGTCTCATTAAATCCAATAATTTTTAGGTAAGGCGAATCTAGGTGAAACAGTATTCTATAGGTTTAAATCTTGACTGTTCAGTGTCACATTCAAGGCTTTTGCTAAACTGCCTCCATTATTATTTTATTTTAATTTTTATTTACTCAATTTGTATCCTGTCTTGGAATAATTTTCTAGTTACTTCTGTTGTGTTTAACAAATCTTGTATTTTTTTAATTACAGCTTCCCAGAAAGGTGCTTTCTGTTTTGTTTTATCTCACAGTGTCTGACACAGTGCTAGTTATAGTTAGGATACTTGAATACTTAATAAATTAAATGTTGTGGGGGTCGGGCGGTAGCACAGTGGGTTAAACACACATAGTGCAAAGCGCAAGGACCAGCTAAGGATTCCCGTTCAAGCCCCAGACTCCCCACCTGCAAGGAGATCGCTTCACAAGGCACAAGCTGCGAAGCAGGTCTGCAGGTATCTATCTTTCTCTCCTCCTCTCTGTCTTCCCATCCACTCTTGATTTCTCTCTGTCCTATCCAACAATGACAGCAACAACAATAATAATTACAACAACCATGGTAAGCAGCAAAGGCAACAAAAGAGAAAAAATAGCCTCCAGGAGCAGTGAATTCGTAGTGCAGGCAACAAGCCCCAGCGATAACCCTGGAGGCAAAATAAATAAATAAAATAATTTAAATGTTGTTTGGGGTCAATAAAGATGTTTATGTACAACAAAAGCATTTTCTCTTTAACAGGCATGCTTTCCTCAGGTCTTACTAAGCCTGTGAACTGTCAGTTATAGTTAGGTAAATAATTATTTACACTGATGATGTTTTGCTGGTTTCTATAATCTTTACGAGGTGAAATGGAGATTTCTAACCACATTAATTCTAAGATGATACAAAAATCATTTTGCAAAGTATCACTTGATTTTGTGTTTTATGTGCTATCAGATTTCATCTATTTCATCTTTTCTTATGTATTTTATGGAAAATAGTCTGCATTTATAACTGCCTTGTAGGAATGATCTCTTTGTACTAGAGAATGTCTGAAGCTATTGAATCTTCAAGAACATTACCAAGAGAAACCACTTGCTTTGTCTGCACATTGGCTTTCAGAGAGGACCATTTTTAGTTTACTACTCTATAAATGCTTAGCACTTAGCTCTTCCTTTTTTATTTTTTCATTTCCACTTTTCTATTAAAGCATGGCATGATACAGAGAAGTTGATAAATAATAAATGTGCAACTCAGTGCATCATTATTAACTGAATATGCAGATATTACCAGAATACAGGTGAAGAAATAGAACATTTTATAATCCCTACTTTATGTCCCATCCCTATCACTCACTGTACCATCTTCTTTCTCCAAAGTAACTGACTATACTGACTTCTAATATCCAATATTATTTTTTATCATTTTGAATTGATATAAATGAATTCAAATGATGTATATTCTGGGTGGGTCTGTTTTCTTTTTCACAACACTATAATATCCTGCCTATTACTACATACAGTTGTATCTTTTTATGTATCCTTCTTTGAATATGCCACAATTTATTGGATCTACTGATAATTTCTATCTTAGTCAATGAAAGAAAAAAAAATGGAGAAAAAGTGGGCACTGGGAGAAGTGGAAAAAAAGTGGGCAATGGGAGAAGTGTATTTGTTGTGCAGGTGTGCCCAAGTGATAACTTTGGTGGCAATAAAAATAAGAAAGAAAGAAAAAATAACGTGCTTGTCTTTTGCTTATATGTACTTGAATTCTGTTGGAGATGTACATAAGATTGAAATTTCTGGTTCATTGGGAATATATTTTCAACTTTATTGATAATAATGGTTTTATTAATAATTGTAATTTTGGGGTCACCTTGGCTTACAATACTATACATGTTTTAGAAGCATAATTTCATACCTGTTCAAAGTGTATAACCACATGACACCCAACACAAAAATATCACTACCCCTATTGCAAATTCTGTTGGACCTTGCACTAATCTTTTTATTGGATCATTAATTTACATTTCCTTTATTATTTAAAATGTTCTTTTTATTATATAGTTCTTAAGCATGTTAATATAAACACCAACCGGTGATTTGGTGGGTTCCTGAAGTCGTTCTAGTCCTGTCTTCTTGGGGTCCCAGGTGGTCTCCTTTGGTATTCCTAGTTGACCCGGGAGAGGAGAGGAGAGAAACACAGCTGCTGCTGCTCCATAGCCCCGCCTCCAGAAGTCTCTCTTCTATCATGCTCTAATCTTGCAATGCACTGTCGTAGTTCCCCAGTCTACTTTCATAGATTCAGTGTATAGTCTGAGTCCAAAGGTTTACCTACATTTGATTTTTCTTTTTCCCTTGCCCTGCTTACTCTATATAAGTAAGGTCATTCACAGTTTTCCTTTTATATAAGTCCTTTTAGTATTTCTTATAGGGTTAGTCTAGTGGTGTTGAATTCTTTAATTGCTGTTTGTCTGCAAAGCTTATCTTCAGTCTTTTAAACCTGACTAATAACATAGCTAGTACGAATATTCTTGGGTGAAGGTCTTTTCATTCATAACTTGGAATACATGTTGCTGATACTTTTTGGTTGCTAAGTGTTTGTTTTGAGAAATCAGCCAATAGTATTAAAAGAGTTCCTTTATAAGTGACTTTTTGCTTTTCTCTTGCTGATTTTAAGATTTTACCATTGACATTTGCAATTTCAACTATTAGGTGTCTTAGTGTACTCGGGTTTGGTTTTTTTTTTTTTTATTAGAACCCAAGACCTTTCTGTACAAGATTGTCCACCTCCTTCTTTAGTTTGAAGAAAAGTCTGGGCTATAGTTTTTCTCAAGTAAGAATTATCTAATGACAGTTTTTCTAAGTTACTGTGACATTGTTATTCCTACCAGCAATGTATGATAATTCTTGTAATTCTACATTATTTCTAATACTTCCACATCCTTGCTAAGATAAAAACTATTCTAGTTCTCATCACACTCCTTTTAATCAGAGCCAGCTGGGTGGGAGTGTAGTAGTATTTCATAGTAATTTTAATGGACTTTTACACAAGACTAATGAAGTTTTATTATGTATTTTATGTTTATATCTATTTATCTATCTTCTGTGAAGTGCCTATACAAGTCCTTTGCTCATTCTTCTATAGGATTGTTTGCCCTTTTCATATTAGTTTGTAGAAAATCTTTATAAAACCTGACAAAGTCATGTAAATATTGCAAATATTTCTGTAGACTATTCATAATATCCTTTAATAAACAGAAGTTTTTGTTTTTTATTTGTGATTAGTAGTGGAATAAAGATTATAAGATTACAATGTATAGTTCCACAATACACCCACCAACAACATTCTGTGTGCCCACCTTTCCACCTCCCAAAGATAACCACGATAGTTCTCACAAGTTTTAGAAACAGTTTGCTTGCCAGTAGTTGTCCTTCATCTCTTTACATATTTTACTAAGCATAATTACCTACACTTATTTTTTATATTTATTTATTTATTCCCCTTTGTTTCCCTTCTTTTATTGTTGTAGTTATTGATGTTGCTGTTGTTGGATAGGACAGAGAGAAATGGAGAGAGGAGAGGAAGACAGAGAGGGCTAGAGAAAGATACTAGACACCTGCAGACCTGCTTCACAGCTTGTGAAGTGACTCTCCTGCAGGTGGGGAGCTAGGGACTTAAATCTGGATCCTTATGCCAGTCCTTTCACTTTGCGCCACCCACGCTTAACCCTCTGTTAAGTTAGCGCGACTAATTTAGCGTGACTGGGAGTCGCGCTACCGCCCGACTCCCAGTCACCTACAGTTCTATTTGTTTTGTCCCAAAGGGCACAATGTCATCTTTTTTGATTGCAGAGTTATAGCCAGTCATTTTTTTTTGTACTCCAGAATTATCACTGAGGTTCAGTGCTTGCACTGCACTATGAATCCACTGTGTGCGGCCATTTTTTAAAATTTAATGAATAGGACAGAGAGAAATTAAGAGGGAAGAAGGAGATAGGAAGGGAGAGAGAAAGCTAGACACCTGCAGACCTGCATCACCACTTGTGAAGCGACCCCTCTGCAGATTGGAAGCTGGGGGCTTGAACCAGGATTTTTGCATGTATCCTTGGGTTCATACTATGTGTGCCTAACCCGGTGTGCTACTGCCCAGCTCCCTGACAGTCATCTGTTAATGGCATTGAGGCAGCTTCTACTCTTTGACTATTTTGAATAATGCAGCCATGAACATAGGGATGCATATGTCCCTTCAAATTAATGTTTGCATGTCCTTTGCATAAATGTCTAAGAGTGATATTGCTGGATCATAAGGTAGTCCCATTTTTATTTGTTTAAGGACTCTCCATACAGTCTTCCAAAGGGGCTGCACCAGTTTGCATTCCCACCAGCAATGTAACAAACCTCTTTTTCTTCACAACCTCTTGACCATCTCTCCTTTCCTGTTTGGTTGATATAAGCCATTCTCACAGGTGTGAGATGGAATATCAGTGTAGTTTTATTTTTATTTTCTCTAATGATAAATGAGGTTGAATGTTTCTTTATGTTTCTGTGGGCCATGTGTGTCTCTTCTTAAAAAAAAACTGTTCAGTTTTTTAACGCACTAATATGGGCTTATTTTTTATTTATTTTGTAAAGCTATACTAATTCTGTGCATATGTTTGATATTAATCACTTGTTGGATGTGTGATATGTAAATATCATCTCTCATTTATTGGATTACATATGTAGTTTGCTTTGAATGTTTAAAAGTTTTTAGTTTCCTTTTTAATTAATTCATTTATTTTTATCATCTTTATTTATTTATTGGATAGAGACAGCCAGAAACTGAGAGGAGGAAGGGGTAGAGAGGGAGAGAGAAAGAGAGACAGCTGCAGATTTGTTTTACCACTCACAAAGCTTTCCCTCTTTAGGTGCGGACCAGGGGCTTGAACCCAGGTCCTTATGCACTGTAATATGTGCTCTCAACCAGGTGCACCATACCACCCAGCCCCGTATTTAGTTTCATGTAGTCCATTTATTTACTCTTGTTTTCATTTTCCATTCACATGGGGTTGAGTCCCAATATATATTTGATATGAAGATCCTGTAAAATTTTGGCGATGTTTTCTGCTGTAATTTTTATAGTTTGTGGTCTAATATCTTGGCCTCACCCAAGTAATGAAGCTGAAGGGTTGTCATTCCACACCTGAAGTCTCTGGACACAGTCTGAAGTGAAGCATGCTGAGGTGGTACTCGTTGCGTTGATTAGTTTGGGATCAGCAGATGCAATATCATTTGATGTGAATTGAGAGAAGCATGCAGGAAAGTGAGCCCCACCCTTGAGGTTCCAGGACTGGGGAATTATAGAGGAAGTGGGGAGTTCCTGCTGTCCTAGGCTTAAGAAGACAGTAGATACTTATTGCTATAGTCACATTATTTGTCAATTAGGTTAACTTTGAAAAATCTCTTTGTTAGGATTTGCTGTATCATACAAAACATCACCATAATTTATGTCCTTTGAAATTATTTGTATATAGCTGTGCCACTGGTTGCTTCTGTTCTCCCTGGTCTAGGCTTTTTGGGACTTTGTTAGGAGGTGAACCACCTGGGATGGAATTAGAGAATCCTATGAAAGGAAAGGTCTCACCCAAGTGATGAAGCTGAAGGGTTGTCGTTCCACACTTGAAGTCTTTGGACACAATCTGAAGTGAAGCATGCTGGGGTGACACTGGTTGCATTGATTAGGTTGCGATCAGCGGATGCAATATTATTGGATAAGAATTGGGAGAAGCATACGGGAAAGTGGGTTCATTTTTCTTAATAGTTGTATAGTATTCCATTGTGTATATATACCACAGCTTTCTCAGCCACTAATCTGTTGTTGGGCACCTGGGTTGCTTCCAGGTTTTAGTTATAAGGAATTGTGTATAATTGTCTATTCTTGATTTTGCTTTTTTCCTTTCTCTTTTTCTTTTGTTTGGTTGCTATTTTTTCTTGGACTGACAGTGTTGTTTGGCTAGTTGGTATTAGTTGACTTGCGTCAATTTTTGCTTCAGTTGAGATTGTGATAATTTATGAGGTTTCTGACTGCATTTGTCATAAAGGCCTTTAGTATAATGTGACTTGTACTAAAAACACAAGAGCTGAAGAATGACATAACAAAAAAATAAAAACCACATCAATAAAAAAAATGGCTAAATCAAGAGCAAATAATAATGCACCACAATGAATCAGGGTAGGAGCCAGAAGAAACTCTAAGTTAGTCAGAAGTAGGTACGAATTGTATGCAAGCAATAATAAACCTAATAATCACAGAAATGAATACAACAAAGAAAGAGGTAAAAGAGCTGAAAAAGAGATTGAGAGACAGCGAAAACGACAACAGAGACATATGGGATGATCTCAAAAGAAGTGACATTAGTATAATTGGGCTACCAGAGGAATAAAGAGAGGGAGGGGAAGTAAATATTCTAGAGGAAATAATAGAAGAAAACTTCTCAGACCTAAACAACAGAAAGGACATTAAGATTCAAGAGGCCCAGAGAGTCCCAAACAGAATCAACCCAGACCTGAAGACACCAAGACACATCATAGTTATAATGAAAAGAAGTAAGGGTAAAGAAAGGATCTTAAAGGCTGCAAGAGAAAAATAATAAGTCATGCATAGGGGAAAACCCATAAGACTATCAGCAGACTTCTCCACGCAAACTCTAAAAGCCAGAAGAGAATGGCAAGATATCTGTGGAGCCCTCAATGAAAAAGGGTTTCAACCAAAGATACTATATCTCGCTAGACTCATTCAAACTAGATGCAGGGATCAAAAACTTCTCAGACAGATGAGAGTTAAAGAAGGCAGCCATCATCAAGCCTTCCCTGAAAGATGTTCTAAAAGACATCTTATAAACAAGAACATCTCTAAATACTTGCCATATATCAGAGCAAATAAACAATTGTTGAATAATGGCACTACAATACATTCAATCCATAATATCAATGAATGTCAATGGCTTAAATTTACCCATTAAAAGGCACAGAGTGGGAAGATGGATCAGAAAACGAACCCAACCATATGTCGTATGCAAGAATTCCTTCTGACCCCACAAGACAAACACAGACTTAAAGTGAAAGGATAGAAAACTATTATACAGGCTACTAATGGACCACAGAAAAGGGAGGAACAGCCACTCTTATTTCTGATATTATAGACTTTAAATTAAATAAAGTAATAAAAAATAGGCAAGGACATTACATTATGATTAGAGGAGCAATAAACTAAGAAGATTTAACAATTATTAACATCTATGCATCCATGCTTTTTTAATACTGCTTTGTAGTTTAAACTGAAGTTGTGGAGCACGGTGCCTCCATGTTTTCTCCTTTTTCTCAGAAGTGCTTTTGTCATTCTTATTTTTTTTCTTTTTTGTGGTTCCACCCAAAATCGTTAGACAAAATTTTCAATTTCCTTGAAAAATATCATTGTGACCTTGGTAGGGATTCCATTGAAATTGTAGATGGATTTTTGTAGAGTTCCTATTTTAATAATGTTTATTTTTCCCATTCAGAAATAAGGAGTATTTTTCTATTTCTGTGTTCCCTTCTCTATTACTGTTAGCCATATCCAGTAGTTTTCCATGTAAAGGTATCAACTTCATGAGATTTATTCCAAGGCATTTTGTGTTTTGGGTTTCAATCGTATATAAGTTGAGATTTTTATTTCCCTTTTATTTTCTTACTCCTCTTTACAGAAATGCCACAGATTTATGAGTTTTAATTTTTTATCCTGGTAATTTACTATATTTTTAAATTATTTCCAGTATTTGTCGTTGTTAAGAGTCTTTGGGATTCTCTAGATATACTATCATGTAATCCACAAATAGCGGTTGATCAATTTATTCCCTTCCAATATGATATACTTTTAGTATCTCTTTCTTGTTTTATTGTAGTGTTGAAGACCTGGAGGGATATGTTGAATAGTGGAGATAGTAGAGAACCTCGTCTAGTTCCCAATTTTAAAGGAAAAACATTTATGTTTACCCCACTGAGAATGATGTTAGCTGTGGATTTATAATAAAAAGATTTAATTATGTTGAAGAATTGTTCCTCTAGTCTCAATTTCTGGAGGGTATTAATCATAAATGGATGATGTACCTTGCCAAATGCCTTTTTGGCATCAACTGATACGATCACGATTTTTATCTTTCTTTTTGTTCATATAGTGGATTCCATTGATTGACTTGTAGACGTTGAACCATTGCTTTTTTCCAGGGACATATCCCACTTGATCTTGGTGAATTATTCTCTTGATATATTTTTGAATTTGCCAATACTTGTTGAGAATTCATGCATTGGTATTTATCAGGAATATGTTTATCATTTTCTTTCTTGGTAGAGTCCTTTCCTGCTTTCAGTATCAACCTCATATGTACTTGGGGATGATTTTCCCCTTTACTTTTCTGAAAGAGTTTGAGGAAAATTGGTGTTATTTATTCTTTGACAGTCTTACAGAATTTGTTAGTAAAGCTGTCTGGGCCTGGGCTTTTATTGTTGGGAAGATTTTTGATTACTGATCCAATTTCTATACTAGCAATTTGCCTGTTTCAGCAATATTCTTGTGTTAGGCTTAGCAGGTGGTATGAATTTAGGAATGTATCCACCTCATCTAGGCTGTCCAATTTTCATAGAGATGATCATAATAGTCACGTATGGTTCTATGTATCTCCCCATCTTCTGTTGTAATTTCAGCTCTCTTGTTCATAATTGTTTTTACCATATCTTTTTGTGAGTCTAGTCAGTGTTTCATCTATTTCATTTATTCATTTGAAGAACTAGCTCTTGTTTCCATTGATATTTTAGGTCAACTTTCTGATTTCTATTTCATTAATTTCTACTCTGACTTTGACTATTTCTTTCCTCAAGCTTACTTTTGTATCTCTTTGTTGCTTCTTTTCTAGTTGATTCACTTGTGATATTAGATTCCTTACTTGAGATCGTCACTGTTTATTAAAGTGGACCAGTATTGCTTTGAACATTCGTCTTATGGTGGCTTTTGCCATATCCCACAGCATCTGATAATGGGTTTCTTAATTTTCTTTATTCTTTAAATAATGTTTAAATTTTCTTTTGATTTCTTTAGCAATTTAGCTGTTATTCAGAAGTGAATTGTTTACTCTCCACAGTTTGAATGAATTTCCTTGTTTCTTTTCTGTGGTGGATTTCTTTTTTTATATTTTATATATTTATTTATGAGAAAGATAGGAGAGAAAGAACCAGACACCACTCTGGTACATGTGCTGCCAGGGATCCAACTCAGAACCTCATGGTTGAGAATCCAATGCTTTATCCACCACTCCACCTTCCGGACCACTGTAGTGAATTTCTAACTTCATTACCTCATGGTCAAAAATCCTTTTTATGATTTCAATATTAACACATTTATTGAGGCTGTCTTTCTGCCCCAACACATGGTAAATTCTTAAGAATGTTCTTTTTTATTGTATTTATGAAAAGGAAACACTGAAAAAACCATAGGATAAGCGGGGTACAACTCCACACTATTCTCACCACCAGAACTCTGTATCCCATCCCCTCCCTTGATAGCTTTCCTATTCTTTAACCCTTTGGGAGTATGGAGCCAAGGACATTGTGGGATGCAGAAGGTGGAAGGTCTGGTTTCTGTAACTGCTTCCCAGCTCAACATGGGAGTTGACAGGTTGATCCATACTCCCAGCCTGCCTGTCTCTTTCCCTAGTGGGGTGGGGTTCTTGGGAATCAGAGCTCCAGGACACATTGATGGGTTGTCTGTCCAGGGAAGTCTGATTGGCATCATGCTAGTATCTGGAACCTGGCGGCTGAAAAGAGAGTTAACATACAAAGCCAAACAAACTGTTGACCAATCATTAAATTAAAGGCTGGAATAGTGCAGATGAAGAGTTGGGGGTGGGTGTCTCCATTTTGTAGATAGCTAGCAGACATATTTTAGTTATATTCCAAAGGGCCTGTGGCTATACTAGATTTTTTTCCCTGAGCCTGAAATCTGATATGCAGGTGGATCCTAGTTATTGTCTGTGGAGATGATGTCATGGCTGGAAAAAGGACCAGAAAGCTGGATCAGGGAAGAGAGTAACCCCCAAATATTGAAAAGGTGTACTAATATCATTGACTATAAACCCTAGATTTGATCTTTTTGGGGCCCATATTCAGCTTCGGAGCCTATGTGACCTCTGCATAGTCTGGTCCTAAGTAGGAATGTTCCAAGCTGCCCCAATATCAGTAACTATCTTCCTCAGTTGTAGCATAGGGTATGTTGTTCGGCCTTCCTTCGGAGGATGGAACATTTTCTACCATTGTTGATCCAAGTTGGGGGCAAGGTCCTATAGGGGCACACAGAGGAGTCTATTTTGTTGTTCCTGATAGAAATGACCAGTAACAACGGAGAGAGGAATTTTTTCGAGTTCTAGGCCCTTCAAGTCTGTTTGGGAATCTCAGGATTCCCCAAATAGGGTCCCAGCTGATGGGGTGGCCTGATAGTGACTAAAGAGTCATCCTTAAAGTATACCAGTGTCTTGCCCTGATTCAGCTTTTTCAGTCCTTGCTTTTCTAAGGTTAGCTTTGGGGTGAGCTAGAGAATTGTAATAGGAAGTAGGTGAAGAGGGTGTCTAAGTCTAAGTAGGCACTATTTCATTAGGAACTTGATACTGACTCACTACAGACTATTGTGTATTTTTGCTTTCAGGTATATATTTTGCCCTAATTTATGGATACATGTGGACCTATACTCTATCTCATGGGACCTGGTTTATATCTAGATTTTGGGACTTTGTTAAGAAGTGAGTCACCTGGAATGGAATTAGAGAATACAATGAAAGGAAAGGTCTCACCCATGTAATGAGTGTGAAGGATTGACATCCCATGCCAGATGTCTCTGGACACAGTCTGAAATGAAGTATGCTGGAGTGGTATTCATTATGCTGATTAGGTTGGGTCAGCAAATGCGATATTATTTGGTAAGAACTGAGAAAAGCATGCAGGAAAATGAGCCCCACCCTAGAGGTTCCAAGACTGGGGGAAATATAGGTTCTAAGGAGGAAGCGGAAGTTTCCTGTTGTCGTAGGGTTTAAGAAGGGAATAGATAATTATTGTTATAATCATATTATTTGGCAATTGGGTTAACTTTGAAATATGTCTTTGGGTTTGCGGTATCAAACACAACGTGGCCATAATTTATGTCCTTTGACATTATTTACATATAGCTGTGCAAGCAGTTCCTTCTGTTCTCCCTGGTCTAAACTTTTAAGAGAATTCAGCATATCAAAGACTCATCCTATCATCTGTGCATTAAAAACTTTGAGATAATCAATCAATTTTCCCCTGTCATATTAATTTAATAGTGATTTATATGACTACAAATTAATAGGTGTGTACAAAACAACATACCCACCACCAAAGGACTGTGTCCCATCCCACCCTCCCCCCTCTCGAACATCCCACCTCACCCTCAACTCAGGGTTTTTACTTTGGTGCCCTACTCCAAATCCTTCTTTGAGATTCCTTTTCTGTTCTTCTTTTCAACTTCTGTTTATGAGTGGGATCATCCAATAGGGATCATCCAATACTTATCTTTGTCTATCTGAATTGTCTTACTTAACGTAATTCATTCTAGGTCCATCCAAGATGGGTCAGAGAAATTGGGTTCATTGTGCTTGATTCCATTGTATATATATGATAGCTTTCTCAGCCACTCATCTGTTGTTGGACACTGGGTTGTTTCCCTGTTTTAGCTACTACAAGTTATGCTGCTATGAATATAGGTGTATACATATCTTTTTGGTTGGGTATGGAATCTCGGCGATATTTTCCTTGGAGAGGAATTACTGGGGCATATGGAATGTCCGTGTCTAGCCTTGTGAGACTTCTCCAGACTTCTTCCAACATAGGTTGGACCAATTTACATTCCCACCAGCAGTGTAGAAGGGTTCCTTTGTCCCCACAGCCCCTCCAGCATTTGTTGCTGCTGTCCTTTTTGATGTATGCAATTCTCATTGGGGTGACGTGGTATCTCAATGTTGTCTTTATTTGAATTTATCTGACAATCAGTAACCTGAAGCAATTTTTCATGTTTTTGTTAGCCTTTTGGATCTCTTCTGTAGTGAATATTCTGTTCATATCCTCTACCCATTTTTGGATGGGCTCAGTTGCTTTTTTTATTGCTAGTTTGCTGATCTCTTTGTATATTTTGGTTATTAGTCTCTTGTCTGATGAATGGCATGTGAAAATCTTCTCTCATTCTGTGAGGGGTCTCTTTATTTGTGTGATGGTTTCTTTGGCTGTGCAGAAGCTTTTCAATTTGATGTAGTCTTATTGATTTGTTTCTGCTTTAGTCTTCCTTGCAGCTGGGTTTGAATCATCAAAGATGTCCTTGAGGTTTAGGTGGGAAAGCGTTCCACCAATGTTTTCATATATGTATTTGATAGTTTCTGTTCTAACATCCAGGTCCTTGAACCATTTGGAGTTGCCTTTTGTTTCTGGTGTGATAAAGTGGTTCGGTTTTATTCTTCTCCATGTTTAAACCCAGTTTTCCCTGTACCATTTATTGAAGAGAGCTTCCTTTTTCCATTTACTATTTGGACCTCTTTATCAAAGATTAGGTGTCCATAGGTGTGGGGATTTAGTTCTGGGCTTTCAATTCTGTTCCATTGGTCTGTGGGCCAATATTTATTCTAGTACCAGGCTGTTTTGATGATGATGACCTTAAAATATAGTTTGAGATCTGGGAGTGTGATGCCTCCAATTCTGGTTCTTTTCCTCAAGATTGTTTTGGGAATTCTAGGTGTTTTCTTGTTCCAGATAAAAGACTGAAGTTTTGTTCTCTTCTCTTAAAGAAGTTTAATGGACTTTTGATGGGGATCACATTAAATTTGTATATGGATCTGGGGAGAATAATCATTTTTATGATATTAATTCTTCCAATCCATGAACATGGGATTTCCTTTTATTTCTTGGTTCATTTTCTATTTCCTTGCATAGTGACTCATGGATTTTATTATAAAAGTTTTTCACTTCTTTGGTCAGGTCTATTCCTAGATATTTTATTGATTTTGCTTCAACAGTAAATTGGAGTGAATTCTTGATATCCTCTTCTTCGGTTTTAGTGTTTGCATAGTTAAATGCCAATTTTTGTACATGGATTTTGTAGCCTGGCACCTTGCCTTATAACCTAATAATTTTCAGTAGTTTTCTACTGGATTCTTTAGGTTTTTCTATGTATACTATCTTATCATCTGCTAATAGTGAGAGCTTGACTTCTTCCCTTCTAATCTGCATTCCTTTGATTTCTTTCTCTTGCCTTATTGCTATGGCAAGAACTTCCAATACTATGTTGAAGAGTAATGGTAATAATGGACACCCATGTGTGGTTGCCGAAATGATGGGGAATGCTTTCAGCTTTTGTCCATTGAGTATGATGTTGGCTGGAGGTTTGCTCTATATGGACTCCACTATTGAGGAATTTCTCAACTATTCCCATTTTTATAGTGTTTTGAACATGAATGGATGTTGGGTTTTGTCAATGGCTTTCTCTGCATCTACGGAGATAATCATGTGGTTTCTGGTTTTGCTTTTATTAATGTGGTGAATGAGATTGATTGACTTACTTATGTTGAACCATCCTTGCATTCCAGGGATAAATCCCACTTGGTTGTGATGAAGAATCTTTTTGATATACATCTGTATCTGGTTGGGCAGGATCTTGTTTAATATTTTGGCATCCATGTTTATCAGAGATATTGGTCTGTAGTTTTCCTTATTTGTTGTGTCCCTATCTGCTTTTGATATCAGGATGATGTTGGCTTCATAGAAGGTGGAAGGGAGTGTTCCTGTCTCTTCAGTATTGTGGAAGAGGTTTAGAATTATAAGTATTAACTGTTTCCAGAAGGCTTTGTGGAATTCCTTTGTAAAACCATCTGGTCCAAGACTTTTTTGTTATGAAGATTTTTAATAAATGCTTCAATTTTTTGTCTGTTATTGGTGTATTTAGGTTTTGTAGTTCTTCTTGGATCAGTTTTGAAAGGGCATATATATCTAGGAATTCTTCCATTTCTTCCAGATTCTGTAACTTGGTGGCTTATATTTCTTCATAGAAGTTTTGCATAGTTTTCTGGATTTCTGTGGTGTCAGTTGTGATATCTTACAATTCTATGTCACTGTGTCACTTACAATTATATTTATTTAAGCCTTCTTTTTGTTTTTTGTAGTGATAGGGGTTTGTCAACCTTGTATAATTTTTCAAAGAACCAACATTTGGCTTCATTGATCTTTTGTATGGTTCTCTTATTTTTTATGTTTTTTTCTGCTCTAATTTTATTTTATTTTTTATTTTTTATTTAAGAAAGGATTAATTAACAAAACCATAGGGTAGGAGGGGTACAATTCCACACAATTCCCACTACCCAATCTCCAATTCCCACCCCCTCCCCTGATAGCTTTCCCATTCACTATCCCTCTGGGAGCGTGGACCCAGGGTCATTGAGGGTTGCAGAAGGTAGAAGGTCTGGCTTCTGTAATTGCTTCCCCGCTGAACATGGGCGTTGACTGGTTGGTCCATACTCCCAGTCTGCCTCTCTCTTTCCCTAGTAGGGTGTGTCTTTGGGGAAGCGGAGCTCCAGGACACATTGGTGGGGTTTTCAGTCTAGGGAAGCCTGGCCGGCATCCTGATGACATCTGGAACCTGGTGACTGAAAAGAGAGTTAACATATGAAGCCAAACAAATTGTTGAGCAATCATGGACCCAAAGCTTGGAATAGTGGAGAGGAAATGTTAGGGGGGCGGGTACTCACTGCAAACTCTAGTGCACTTCTGCTTTCAGGCATATATTTTGCAGTAGTTTATGGATACGTGTGAACATATGCTCTCTCTCACAGAAACTGGTGTATATCTAGGTTTTGGGACTTTGTTAGAAAGTAAACCACCTGAGATGAAATTAGAGTATACTATGAAAGGAAAGATCTCACCCGAGTAGTGAAGCTGAAGGTTTGTCATTCCACACGTGAAGTCTCTGGACACAGTCTGAAGTGAAGCATGTTGAGGTGGCAATCGTTGTGTTGGTTAGGTTGTGATCAGCAGATGTAATATTATTTGATATGGATTGGGAGAGGCATACGGGAAAGTGGGCCCTATCCAGTGGTTCCAGGACTGGGGAAAGTAGAGGCTCTATAGTGGAGATGTGAGGTTCCTGCTGTCTTAGGGTACAAAAGACAATGGATAGTTAATGTTATCATCACATTATTTGGTAATTGGGTTAACTTTGAAAAGTCCTTTTGTTAGGGTTTGCTGCATAGTACCCAGTATCTTGTATATAGCTGTGCTATTGGTTGCTTCTGATCTACTTGTTCTAGGCTTTTGAGAGAGTCTGCATATCAATTACACAGCCTATATATTGAAAAGATTCAGTTTGTGTTTTGAAAAACTTCATGACATACAATTAATTTTCCCCCTCTCGTATTAATTAACTAGTGATTTATATGACTACATTTTACTAGGAGTGTACATAAACACCATTCCCACTACCAAAAGACTGTGACCCATCCCTCCAACCCATTCCCACCCCACACTGTCCCAGGAAGCTGCATGTCTACTCCCCATCACAGGGTTTTTACTTTGGTGCCCTGCTTACAATTTGGTTAGGTCCTGCTTTTAGTTTCCCTTTCAGGTCTTCTTACTCAACTTCTGTTGATGAGTGGGATCATCCCATACTCATCTTTATCTTTCTGCTCTAATTTTAGTGATTTCTGTCCTCTGGTTGCTTTAGGGTTCCTTTTTTCTTTTCCTCTGAGTCCTTAAGGCATGCAGCATGGTCGTTTATTTTAGCTTTTTCTTATTTTCTAATATGTGATTTTATGGCTGTGAGTTTCCCTCTGCTTTAGCTGTGTCCCAAATATTTTGACAACTTGTGTATTCATTTGCATTTGTTTCCAGAAACATTAAAATTTCTTGTTTGAGTTCCTCTGACCCAGCGGTTCTTAAGTAGCATGCTGCTGTGTTTCCAAATTTTGTGACACTTAGTAATTTTCTGTTTGTTTTTGAATGTTAGCTTCACTCCACTGTGGTCTGAGAAGATACTTGGGATGATATCAGTGCTTTTGAATTTGTTAATACTGTCTTTGTGGCATAACTTGTGTTCTATCCTTGAGGATGTGCTGTGTGGATTTGAAAAGAATATATAGAATGTAAATTGGTACAGCCTCTGTGGAGAGCAGTCTGGAAAACTCTCACAAGGCTAGACAGGGACCTTCCGTATGATCCAGTAATTCCTCTCCTGGGGTTATACCCAAAGGACTCCATAACACCCAACCAAAAAGAGGTGTGTACTCCTATGTTCATAGCAGCACAATTCATAATAGCTAAAACCTGGAAGCAACCCAGGTGCCCAACAAGAGATGAGTGGCTGAGAAAGCTGTGGTATATATAAACAATGGAATACTATGCAGCTATCAAGAACAATGAACCCACCTTCTCTGACCCATCTTGGACAGAGATAGAAGGAATTATGTTAAGTGAGCTAAGTCAGAAAGATAAAGATGAGTATGGGATGATCCCACTCATCAACAGAAGTTGAGTAAGAATATCTGAAAGGGAAACTAAAAGCAGGACCTGACCAAATTGTAAGTAGGGCATCAAAGGAAGAACACTGAGGTGACGGGTAGACATGCAGCTTCCTGGGACAGTGGGAGGTGGGAGTGAGTGGCAGGGATGGGTCACAGTCTTTTGATGGTGGGAATGGTGTTTATATACACTCCTAGTAAAATGTAGTCATATAAATCACTAGTTAATACTAGAGGGGAGAAATTAATTTTATGTCTCGAAGTTTTCCAAAACACAAACTGAATCTTTTCTCAGTATATGCAGTGTAATTGATATGCAGACTCTCTCAAAAGCCTAGACCAAGTAGATGAGAAGCAACCAATGGCACAGCTATATACAAGATACTGGGTATTGTACAGAAAACCCTAACAAAAGGACTTTTCAAAGTTAACCCAATTATGAAATAATGTGATGATAACATTAACTATCGATTGTCTTTTGGAACCCTAAGACAGCAGGAACCTCATATCTCCACTGTAGAGTCTCTACTTCCCCCAGTCCTGGAACCATTGGATAGGGTCCACTTTCCCGTATGCCTCTCCCAATCCATATCAAATAATATTGCATCTGCTGATCACAACCTAACCAACACAACGATTGCCACCTCAACATGCTTCACTTCAGACTGTGTCCAGAGACTTCACATGTGGAATGACAACCCTTCAGCTTCATTACTCGGGTGAGACCTTTCCTTTCATAGTATACTCTAATTCCATCTCAGGTGGTTCACTTTCTAACAAAGTCCCAAAACCTAGATATACACCAGTTTCTGTGAGAGAGCGCATATGTTCACACGTATCCGTAAACTACTGCAAAATATATACCTGAAAGCAGAAGTACACTAGAGTTTGCAGTGAGTATCCCCCTAACACTTCCTCTCCACTATTCTAATCTTTGGGTCCATGATTGCTCAACAATTTGTTTGGCTTTGTATGTTAACTCTCTTTTCAGTCACCAGGTTCCAGATGTCATCAGGATGCCGGCCATGCTTTCCTGGATTGAAGACCCCACCAATGTGTCCTGGAGCTCCGCTTCCCCAGAGACCCACCTTCTAGAGAAAGAGAGAGGCAGACTGGGAGTATGGACCGACCAGTCAATGCCCATGTTCAGCGGGGAAGCAATTACAGAAGCCAGACCTTCTAACCTCTGCAACCCACAATGACCCTGGGTCCATGCTCCCAGAGGGATAGTGAATGGGAAAGCTATCAGGGGAGGGGATGGGATATGGAGAATGGGTGGTGGGAATTGTGTGGAATTGTACTCCTCCTACCCTATGGTTTTGTTAATTAATACTTTCTTAAATAAAAAAAGTGAATAATCCAAAAAAAAAGAAAAGAATATATATTCCAATTTTGGGGGGGTGAAGAACTCTGAAAATGTCCAGGAAGTCTAATCTGTCCATCCCTTCATTTAATTCTCTTGTTTCTTTGTTGATTCTCTGCTTTGTTGATCTTTCTAAGGGTGACAGTGTGGTGTTGTAATTACCCACCATTATTGAGTTACTATTGATGTATTTTTATAGTTCTTTCAGTAGGTATCGGATATTTAGATGACCTCTCGTTAGTTGCATAGATGTTAATAATTGTTAAATCCTCTTGGTTGATTGATCATCTAATCATTATGTAATGACATTGCCTATCTTTTATTACTTTATGTAATCTAAAATCTATTGTGTCATAAATGTAATGGCTGTTCCTGCCTTTTTTGTGGTCCATTAGCCTGTATGATAGTTTTCTATCTTTTCACTTTAACTCTCTGTTTGTCTTGTTGGGTCAGAAGGAATTCTTGCATGCAGCAATGGTTTGGATTTTTCTGATCCATCCTCGAATTTTGTGCCTCTTAATGGGTGAGTTTAAGCCATTGACAATTACTGATGTTATGATTTAAATATACTCTATTACCTTTATTCAATAAGTTTTTTTTCTTTGATATATGGCAAGTATTATGGTGATGTTCTTGTTTATATGATGTCTTTTAAAACCTCTTTCAATGCAGGCTTGGTGATGGTTGCCTCTTTTAACTGTTGCCCCTTTGAGAAGGTTTTGAGCCCTCCATCTAGTTTGAATGAAATTCTAGCAGGATATATTATCCTTGGTTGAAACCCCTTTTCATTGAGAGCTCAATAGATATCTTGCCATTTTCTTCTGTCTTTTAGAGTTTTAGTGGACAGGTCTTCTGACAGTCTTATGTGTTTTCCCCTGTATGCTGCTTTTTGTTTTTCACTTGTAGCCTTTAGGATCTTTTTTTTATCCTTACTTCTTTTCATCATAACTATGATGTGTCTTGGTGTCTTCAGGTCTGGGTTGATTCTGTTTGGGACTCTCTGGGCCTCTTGAATCTTAATGTCTTCTGTTGCTTAGGTCTGGGAAGTTTTCTTCTATTTCCTCTAGAATATTTACTTCCCTTCCTTCTCTTTCTTCCTCTGGCAGGCCATTATACTAATGTTACTTCTTTTGAGATCATCCCATATGTCTCTGTTGTTGTTTTTGGTGTCTCTCAATCTCTTTTTGAGCTCTTTTACTGCTTTCTTAGTTTTCTCTAGCTCATCCTCTTTCTGGCTAATTCTGTTTTCTGCTTCTATAATCTGCTTCCCCTTCCCTCAGCATCTTTTTTTCAGTTCAGTGATAGTATTAGTTTGTTCTGCTAATTGGCCTTTTAGCTCAGCTATTTCAGCTTTCATTTCTCTAATTACCTCGAGGTAGCTAGTATTTTCCTTGAGGGTCTCATCTATTGTTTCCCTAATTCTGATAGTCTTTTCCTTCATAGTTGTCTTCATTTCTGTGATTATTAACTTTATTTTTACTGACACAGTTTTTTATCTATTGTTACTGCTGACTGATTTGGAGTTTCTTGGGTTCCTGTCCTGATTCTATGTGGTAGCAGTTTTATTTGCTCTTGATTTAATCTTTTTTGTGATGTGGTTTTTATGTTTCTGTTCTGTGGTTCTCCATTTGCTGTGTTTTGAGTACAAGCACGCTCTACTAAAGACCTTTCACAAATGCAGTCACCAACCTCAGAAATTACAACAATATCAACTGAAGCAAGGATTGATACATTTCAACCAATACCAGTTAGCCAAACAACATCTAAGTCCAAGAAAAGAAAACCAAAAGAAAATGAAAGAGAAAGGAGTAAAGGGAATCAAAGAATAGCCAATTATGCAAATATACTGTTCACTATAAAATCTAGGGATAGCAAGACTAGAAATGGAAGTAGAACACACACACACACAGAGCGAGAGAGAGAGATGAGAGAAAGAGGAAAGAGAGAGAGAGAGAGAGAGAGAAAGAGAGAGAGAGAAAGACCACTCCGAGTCAGATTTCTTCCCCAAGGGGGTCGGGCGGTGGCGCAGTGGGTTAAGTGCATGTGGCACAAAGGGCAAGAACCGGTGTAAGGATGCCGGTTCGAGCCCCCCCCCCACCTGCACGGGAGTCGCTTCACAGGTGGTGAAGCAGGTCTGCAGGTGTCTATCTTTCTCTCCTCCTCTCTGTCTTCCCCTCCTCTCTCCATTTCTCTCTGTCCTATCCAACAATGAACAACATCAACAATGGCAATAATAATAACCACAACGAGGCTACAACAACAAGGGCAACAAAAGCGGGACAAATGGCCTCCAGGAGCGGTGGATTCATGGTGCGGGTACCGAGCCCGGCAATAATCCTGGAGGAAAAAAAAGAAAAAAAAAGATTTCTTCCCCAAAACAATTCACAAATGAATTAGTGAAAGTAAAGATTCTTTTCAATTAGCTAGGAGTAGGGTGAAAAGATACTGGAGGGAAGAGGGAGAGAGAAACAAGTTCCTACCAGTCACTTATCAATGGAAAAAACAACAACAGTTGATTTTTGTCAGCCTGAAGAAGGAGGAAGAAAAGGGACATACATATATAATAATAGTTATAATAAAAATAAAATAGAGTAAAAAGAAAACCCTAACAGTCAGTCTGCTGCTTGGACCACCCAGGATTGGCTGCAGCAGGCTGAACAAAGCCAAATGTAAGATGTATCCAAAATAAACAAACAAAAAACCCACCAGGTAGTCTTTCCCTAGCAGGGCTGAGACTCTGATTGGTCAGGTATTTTGTCACTCAAATAGAGCTCCAGCCACCTGAAAAAAAGAGAAGGAAAACAAAAAGAAAAAAAAGCTTGGAATAACACCCCTGGTGAGCCAGGAATCTAGGTAAAGAAAATATCTCAGCTGGAAGCTGGGAAGCCTGCTAGGAGAGGCTGTCCAGCCCATGGGGACTGGTTCTGAGGTGGGAGTAGAGGGGTGAGTTGAGAAATTCTCAAGGTAAAGATTTTCTTTTCTTTTTTTTCTCTTTTTTAAATTTATTTTTTATTTAAGAAAGGATAAATTAACAAAACCATAGGGTAGGAGGGGTACAACTCCACACAATTTCTACCACCCAATCTCCATATCCCATCCCCTCCCCTGATAGCTTTCCCATTCTCTATCCCTCTGGGAGCATGGACCCAGGGTCCTTGTGGGTTGCAAAGGGTGGAAGGGCTGGCTTCTGTAATTGCTTCCCCACTGAACATGGACATTGACTGGTCATTCTTTTCTATGTTCCCCTGGCCTCCATTTGCCAGTCCAAGAGTGTTTCATAATACTCCTCCTTGGTGTCACCCTGACCACTCTTTGTTCATGCTTCCACTGACAGCCCAGTATCCTATGCTATCCAGAGAATCCAACGTCACAAGCTGATTCTTTTTGGAGCTCACGCCAACTGCTGCTTCCAAGTTGCCATCTTCCTTAAGAATATTCTTTCTTTAAATTTTTTAGTATTTATTCACTTTTGTTGCCCTTGTTTTAGTGTTGTAGTTATTATTTATACCACTGTTGTTGGGTAGGACAGAAAGAAATGGAGAGAGGAGGGACGACAGAGGCAGGAAAAAGATAGACACCTGCAGACCTGCTTCACTGCCTGTGAAGGGACTCCCCTGCAGGTGGAGAGCCAGGGGCTTGAACTTCAATCCTTATGCTGGTCCTTTTGCTTTGTGCAACCTGTGCTTAACCCGCTGTGCTACCACCCGACTCCTCCTTAAGAATATTCTATGTGCATTTGAAAAAAATATATATTGTTTTGGATTGAAATGATCTGAATATATCTGTTAAGTTCACCTCATCTATAACTTCATTTAAGACTAATACGTTTTCTAAGTAGTTTCCTTTATGGCTAGTTTTTTTTTTAGCTTCATTTCAGAAATATTTTCTTACTTTTGGATTCTTTATATTACCTTTTAGAAACGATGTCATGGGAGTCGGGTGGTAGCGCAGCGGATTAAGTACACGTGGTGCAAAGCGCAAGGACTGGCATAAGCATCCGGGTTTGAGCCCCCGGCTCCCCAACTGCAGGGGAGTCACTTCACAGGCGGTGAAGCAGGTCTGCAGGTGTCTGTCTTTCTCTCCTCTTCTCTGTCTTCCCCTCCTCTCTCCATTTCTCTCTGTCCTATCCAACAACGACTACATTAACAACAACAATAATAACTACAACAATAAAACAACAAGGGCAACAAAAAGTAATAAATAAATAAACATTAAAAATATAAAAATGATGCCATGTAATTTTTATATAATTTATATTCTATCTAGATTTGATTTTAGTGTTTGGTGAAATATAGCAGTCAAAATTTTCCATAAATATTCAACTGAGCCAATACCATTTGTTATAAGGAAAGTATTTTTACATTTGTCTATAGTATTTCTTGATCTAAATGAAATGTCTGTGTATGTGTAAGATCTTGTATGTTCTTCACTCTTTGTATTTCTATGTGTATTTAAATGTAAACTTGTAGTACTCCAGACTGCTCATCTTTACTTTGTGACCTACTTGTTTATCAACTGCTTGGAATTATGGCCCGCTCTCTTACAAGTCAGTATTGTAACAATATATGAAAACTTTGGTGATGGAAAATGGCAATAAGGTGCTTTAAAATCACATTTTTGCATCACCTATCTCAGTGTCTGCCTAATTACCACAGTCAGTTATATTTGTTGTTCACAGTATAATTTATTTTTCATTCTTATTACAGTACAGTATATATAGTAGATTCTTGAATATACATTTAGAAATATATAAATGAATAAAATGTTATAAATGATTCAAAGGTAATATTAGATTTCTTAAACACAGTTGACAAACCTACTACCAGTATAGTAATTTATGCCTGAAATACTGTTAATGGATGGTTTCTTCTTTATCAGCAATTTCATTTATCAGCTATGCTTCAGGAATGGAATGCAGTCACTTAGTGAGCATTTTCTGTAATTTTGTGGAGAACGACATAAGCTAGATTGTAGAATAGTCCCCTTTTCCTCCCACAGACACAACAGTTCATTAGAAATCTATGACAAATGCCCTTTGTGAGAAATCCAGAAAACAATCGAAAAGCTCCACTCCAAGTAAATGTGATATCAGAGTGACTAAATCTAGTAGGGAGTTTGGTGTACCTTTTCCTTGGCAAAGACCATATGATAAGGAAAAACTCTTCCAAGGAAGGCAAAGAGTTGACTCACATGTCCAGAGTCAGTTTTCTAAATTTGTATTCTCAAAGGAATGATTTCTGTTTTGTCATCTTTGAGAGTTCTGCTTAAGGAAGAATGGAGATGGTGCTTAGGCTTTTAGGCATTATACATCTTTCCTCTTATAGAGCACAGAGCAATAATACAAAAAATATCTTATCTCTCAACATATCATTGAGGAAGGAAATATTTCATTTGTGCACCTAATGCTCCAGTTTCAACAGAATTGTCCAAAATATGATCATCTGATTTGATAGTCTTGGAATTCTGAGAGTTCTAACATAGTCCAATTTTCTTAGGGTGCAGGGAAGATAGAGAGACAGTGGTCTCATTTGTAATCACTATAGGTTCTCCTTACTTCTCAATACGGACTGTGTGGTATGAAACATTTTTTTTTCTTTTTCTCACCCCGAAACAATTTTTTAAAAATATTTATTTTATTTATTTATTCCCTTTTGTTGCCCTTGTTGTTTTATTGTTGTAGTTATTATTGTTGTTGTCGTTGTTGGATAGGACAGAGAGAAATGGAGAGAGGAGGGCAAGACAGAGAGGAGGAGAGAAAGATAGACACCTGCAGACTTGCTTCACCGCCTGTGAAGCGACTCCCTTGCAGGTGGGGAGCCGGGGTTTGAACCGGGATCCTTATGCCGGTCCTTGTGCTTTGCGCCACCTGTGCTTAACCCACTGTGCTACAGCCCGACTCCCGGTATGAAACAATTTAGCTTTCAGTTTACTCTTGTGGAAAGACGAATGGATCTGTGCATTTAGTACTCAAACTTTGGCAGTATCTAAAGAACTTGTATCACTTTTACCTGATATTGGAGAACTGGTAGAACTGTCACAGTCTACCTACTTGACGGAGAATGAGAAAGGAGAAGGTAGTTTGGAATAATGTATGAGCTCTTCCCCTATATCCCTGCTTTCCATAGAGTTGATGAACAAAAAACACAGCTGCTTGCTTTTCCCTGAAGAAGAAGAGTTGTTAGAGGCCTTCAGAATATCTGTAGATTATTGAAGGATCTCTTAACCTTTACAAGGACAGTTCCATGAAGGCTGGGAAAGATACTTCCTATAATATGCAGACACCAGCACAGAAAAATCAAGGAAAATGAAAATTGGCAAAATGTTTCAAACTAAGGGGTATACTAAATCCCCAGAATCCTACTCTAACATATTCTAAAGTAAATTCAGATTTATTGATATAAAAACTCGCACCAAGACCAACAGAACAATGCATGAACAAAATGAGAATTTCAACAAAGAGAAAATATAAAACTATCAAACAAAAGTCATATGGATAAATAACCTAATACTTGAAAAATCCACCAGAATCAATAGCAGACCAGGTTAAGCAGAAGAGAGGATTGGTGTGAACTCCTATCATTGGGGATAACTGAGAATATTAAAAAAAAAAAAAAAAGCTTAAGGAGTTTGTAGAAAACCATCAAATGATTTAGGAGGTAAAAATATATATTTGGGGGAAGCTCAGAAGGAGAAAATAAAAGAGACCAGAAACCCCCTTCTATACTGCTCATGGGAATACAAACAGTTCCAACCATTGTGGAAAATAGTCAGGACATCCCTTAGAACACTAAAAATGGACCTACTCTATAACCCAGATGATTCACTTCTGGGGATTTATCCAAAGAAAACAAAAACACCTATACAAAGAGGTCTATGTACACCTGTGTTCATGGCAGCACAATTATTAATATTTCAAAAGAGGGTACAACCCAGATGTCCAACAACAAATGAGTAGCTAACAAAGTCGTGGTGTATATCTAGAACGGAATACTACTCAGCTGTTAAAAATGTCAAGGTCACCATTTTCATCTCATCTTGGATGGAACCTGAAGGAATCAGATTAAGTGAGACAAGCCCAAAGGTAAAGGGCAAATACATACCATGTGTGTGACCCAGGTGTAAGCTTGACCTTCACTGAATTCAAGGAAATGTCAGTGCTGTTCTCTCTCTCTCTCTCTTCTCTCCCTCTCTCTCTCTTCACAGTATGATTCAGCAGTCCCAATCTAGGTGCTTTTCCAAAAGAATTGAGATCAGGATTTTAATGAGGTATTTGATGCCTATGCTCATTACACTAAAGGCAAGACATATAAATGATCTAGTCATTGAAATTAAATGTGTCAAAAATGTGATGTGTACATACAGTGAATATTATTCAGTCTTGCAAATGAAATTCTATAGTATATGGCAACATGGATGGACCTTAAGAATATAAAGAATAGGAGAACTATCAGGGGAGGAGATGAGATGTAGAGTTTTGGAGGTGGGAATTGTGTGAAGTTGTGCCCCTCTTATCCTGTTTTTCTCAGTGTTTATTTTTTATAAAAAAAATTAGAAT
Source organism: Erinaceus europaeus (assembly GCF_950295315.1). Lineage (NCBI taxonomy): Eukaryota > Metazoa > Chordata > Mammalia > Eulipotyphla > Erinaceidae > Erinaceus > Erinaceus europaeus. The sequence goes on along the minus strand of NC_080185.1, from coordinate 78,186,254 downwards.
TAAAAATATCATAACTTAAATAAGCTGTTCAAAGACAGAAATATTACGCAATTTCCCTCATATAGGTATCCAAAATAGCTTATTTACAGGCGCAATGAATGAAATGGTGGTTTCCTATAGCTGGTGGTTGTGTAAATGTGGAGTTACTTATCAGAGGGTATTAGGTTTCATTTAAACAAGTTAAACAGAATTGTGCCTATTGTCACAACAGTGATACGCTTTACAGTTGAAAATTTGTTTAGAGAGTAGATCTCATGTTTAGTTTTACCATACATAAACCCTTAGGCTCTGGCTACATTATTGAGATTGACAGTGAAGGAAGAGACTGAGAGTAGGAGTGGGCCCAGTTGCACCCAAGGAAACATCTTCTTCCACGACAGCCCCATCAAGATCATTGAGAACTGCCTCTTCGGCTTAAATTCAAAAACTATTGAGGGGCCTAATTAGTCCCCAAGCTCAATATGAATTTGGCTAGGGCCTTTTTGGGATCACATTATTTCCTCCTCTTACGCACATTTTACCCTAAAAGCACTGCTAAAAAATGCTTCATGAAAGTCTTTCTGGTTATAATGTTCTTATACAATTAGTTAAAAGTGTTTTTTTGTTATTTCTTCTGTAGTAATTTATGTATTATTCATAATATTTATTCTTTAAGTGTTTAGTAAAATCAGTGAAGCAACTGGGCCTGAATATTTGAGGACAGAGGATGGGGATGTTTTGTTATTTTATCTTATTTTAGTCTTTTTTATTTATTTGTTTATTTATTTATTCTCTTTTGTTGCCCCTGTTTTATTGTTGTAGTTATTGATGTCATTGTTGTTGGATAGGACAGAGAGAAATGGAGAGAGGAGGGGAAGACAGAGAAGGGGAGAGAAAGATAGACACCTTCAGACCTGCTTCACTACTTGTGAAGCGACTGCCCTGCAGGTGGGGAGCCGAGGGCTGGAACCAGGATCCTTACATCGGTCCTTGCTCTTGGCGCCACGTGCACTTAATCCGCTGCACTACCACCCAACACCCATAAATACATATTTTTAAAAGATTAAATTAAGAGGAAGTTGCTTCACAAGCGGTGAAGCAGGTCTGCAGGTGTCTTTCTCTCCCCTTATTTGTCTCCCCCTCCTCTCTCCATTTCTCTTTGTCCTATCCAGCAAAACTGACATCAATAGCTAGAACAATAAAACAACAAGGGCAACAAAAGAGAATAAATAAATAAATATAAAAATTATTAATTTAATTCTTTAGTTGTAAAATGGAAACAACGACAAGACCATATGATAAGAGGGGTAAAATTCTACACAGTTGCCACCACCATATCCCATCCCCAACCCCGATAGCTCCCTTACTTTTTATCCCTCTGGGTGTATGAACCCAAGGTCATTATGGGGTACAGAAGATTGAAGGTCTGGCTTCTGTAATTGCTTCCCCACTGAATATGGGCATTAACAGGTTGATCCATACTCCCAGTCTGCCTCTCTTTTCCCTAGGGGCAGGGATCTGGTGAGGTGGGGCTCCAGGACACATTGGTGGGGTCATCTGCCCATGGAAGTTCTGATTGTAGCATCTGGAACCTGGTGGCTGAAAAAAGAGTTAACATATAAAGCCAAACAAATTGTTGGCTCTTCATGAATCTAATGACTGGAATATTGCAGATGATGATTTGGGGTCTCCGTTTTGGAAATAGCTAGAATGTCTATTTTGGATATATTCCAATGGGGCCATGACTTTACTAGATTTTGCCTGAGCCTGACATCTGATATGCAGGTGGACCCAAGTTATTGTGTGGGGAGATGATGTCATGGTTCTCAGCTTGTTTCTTTTTTATTTATATTTGTTTGTTTTTGATAGGACAGAGAAAATTGAGAGGGGAAGAGGAAATGAGGAAAGAGAAAGAGATAATCTGCAGTACAGCTGCAATTCTTGTGAATCTTCTCCCATTTAAGTGGGGACGGGGGATTGAACATGGGTCATTGCACAAGGTAAAATGTGAGCTCAAGCAGGTTCACCACTACAAGGGCTCTGAATGGAGAGATTTTAAACTCTGGATTTTATATATTAGTAGATGTGTTTTTTTTTGTCATCACTGGGGCTATACCAATCCAGGATGATTTTTCAGACAGAGAGTCAGACAGAGATAAAGAAGCAGAGAGAGGTAATAGAGGCAACCATGGCACTGTAGTTTCATCCAATGTGGTGGGGGCTGGGCTCAAATATGGGTTATACACATGGCAAAGCAGAGCACTATCAAAATGAGCTATGTTTCCAGCTGTTGCCAAAGATTTTTTTGTTTTTCCTTATGTCAGTTTCAGTAGATTTTATATCCTAAGAATTGTTTTCAGTTTAGGAAATTTTAAAAATACATCCACACAAAGAGTTTTATCATTTCCTGGATATATTTTCTTCTATGTTAAAATATATCTAACAGGATTAGGTGGTGGCACATCTAGTTTTTCTCATATATTACAGTGCCCAAGGACTCAGGTTCAAGCCCCTGGTCCCCAGTGGCAGGAGGGAAGCTTCACAAAAAACAAAGCAGTGCTTTCAGTCTCTCTTTTTTTATATTAAATTTTTTAAATTTATTTTTAAGAAAGGATAAATTAACAAAACCATAGGGTAGGAGGGGTACAACTCCACACAATTCCCACCACCCAATCTCCATATCCCATTCCCTCCCCTGATAGCTTTCCCATTCTCTATCCCTCTGGGAGCATGGACCCAGGGTCGTTGTCGGTTGCAGAGGGTGGAAGGTCTGGCTTCTGTAATTGCTTCCCCGCTGAACATGGATGTTGACTGGTTGGTACATACTCCCAGTCTGCCTCTTTCTTTCCCTAGTAGGGTGAGTCTCTGGGGAAGCGGAGCTCCAGGACACATTGTTGGGGTCTTCAGTCCAGGGAAGCCTGGCCTGCATCCTGATGGCATCTGGAACCTGGTGGCTGAAAAGAGAGTTAACATACAAAGCCAAACAAATTGTTGAGCAGTCATGGACCCAAAGGTTGGAATAGTGGAGAGAAAATGTTAGGGGGGTACTCACTGCAAACTCTAGTATACTTTTGCTTTCAGGTATATATTTTGCACTAGTTTATGGATACGTGTGAACATATGCTCTCTCTCACAGAACCTGGTCTATATCTAGGTTTTGGGACTTTCTCTCTCTTTCTCTGTCTCTCTTCCTCCCTATCTCTTTCTCTCTTTCCATTTCTATCTCCCATTCACTTTCAATTTCCCTCTCTACTATCAATTAAAAATTATAAACAGTAAATAAATATATCAATAAAAACAGTTAAAAATACATCTAATATAAAATTTATCATTATAACCATTTTAATTGTACTTCCAGAAGTATAAAGTAGATATACAATATTGTGTACTCATCACTATTAAAAAACACTTTAATATTCTAAAACTAAACAAAATCTGTGTTTTCACAAACAATAACTCCTTGTTTTTCTCCCCATCTGTCCTTTATCACTTCTATTCTATGTCCTATATCCTTGAATTTGTCTATTTTGGGTACCTCTTATAATTTAAATCATACAGTGTTGTCCTTTTTACTTCAGTCTAACTTCACTCAGAATATCTACTCTCACCCTCCACCCAGAGATTTTTACTTTGGCACCTTTCTCCAAACTCAGTCAGATCTTGCTTTGAATTTCCCTTTCTGTTCTTTCTCAACTTCTGTTTATGAGTGGAATCATCCCATGCTCATCTTTGTCTTTCTGACTTATGTCATTTAACATGATTCCTTCTAGGCCCATACAAGATGGGTCAGAGAAAATAGGTTCATTGTTCTTAATAGCTGAGTAGTATTCCATTGTGTAAATATACCACAGCTTTCTCAGCCATTCATCTGTTGTTGGGAACTGGTTTGCTTCCAGGTGTTAGCTATTACAAATTCTGTTGCTATGAGCATAGGTGTACGCATACATTTTTGGTTGGGTGTTATGGAGTCCTTGGGGTATATCCCCAGGAGAGGAATTACGGGGTCATATGGAAGGTCCATGTCTAGCCTTGTGAGAGTTCTCCAGACTGTTCTCCACAAAGGTTGGACCAACTTACATTCCCACCAACAGTGCAGAAGAGTTCCTTTGATCCCACAGCCCCACCAGCATTTGTTGCTTCTGTCCTTTTTGATATTTGCCATTCTCACAGGGAGGTGGTATCTCAATGTTGTCTTTATTTGCATTTCTCTGACAATCAGCGACCTGAAAAAAATTTTCCTGTGTTTGTTATCCTTTTGGGTTTCTTCTGTAATGTATATGTTCTGTTCATATCCTCTGCCCATTTTTGGATGGGGTCATTTGCTTTTTTTTTTTTTTTTTTGCTAAGTTTGCTGAGCTCTTTGTATATTTTGGTGAATAGCCTCTTGTCAGATGTATGGCATGGGAAGATCATTTCCCATTCTGTGAGGGGTCTCCTTGTTTGTGTGATAGTTTATTTAGCTGTGCAGAAGCTTTTCAATTTGATGTAGTCCCATTAATTTGCTTCTGATTTAGTGTTCCTTGAAATTGGGTTTGTATCATCAAAGATGTCCTTGAGGTTTAGGTGAGAAAGTGTTCCATCAATGTTTTCCTCTAAGTATTTGATAGTTTCTGGTCTAACATCCAGGTCCTTTATCCAATTGGAGTTGATTTTTGTTTCTGGTGAGCTAAGGTGGTTCAATTTCATTCTTCTGCATGTTTCAACCCAGTTTTACCAGCACCATTTGTTGAAGAGAGGCTCCTTCCTCCATTTAATACTTTGGGTCCCCTTATCAAAGTTTAGATGCCCATAGGTGTGAGGGATTAGTTCTGGGCAATCAATTCTGTTCCACTGATCTGTGTGCCTATTTTTGTTCCAGTAGCACGTTGTCTTGATGAAGATGGCCTTTTAATATAGTTTGAGCTCTGGGAGTGTGATGCCTCCATTTCTGTTTCTTTTCCTCAAGATTGTTTTGGCAATTCTGGATGTTTTCTGGTTCCAGATAAATGATTGTAGTTTATGTTCTATTCTCTTAAAGAAGCTTGGTGTAACTTTGATGGGTATCACATTGAATTTGTAAATGGCTCTGGGGAGAGTATTCATTTTGATGATATGTATTCTTTCAATCCATGAGCATGGGATGTCTTTCCATTTATTGTTTCGTTTTCTATTTCCTTGAATAGTGACTCATAGTTTTCAGTATACAAGTCTTTCACATCTTTGGTCAGCATTATTTCTAGGTATTTTTTTTTTATTTTGCTGCAACAGTGAATGGGAGTGATTTCCAGATATCTTCTTCTTTAGATTTAGTGTTTGCATAAACAAATGCCACTGATTTTTGTACATTGATTTCATAGCATGACACCTTGCTATATCGCTTGATTACTTCCAGTAGTTTTCTGTTGGTTTCTTTATGTTTTTCTATGTATACTATCATGTCATCTGCAAATAGTGAGAACTTGACTTCTTCCCTTCCAATCTGTATTCCTTTGATTTCTTTCTCATGCCTGATTGCTATGGCAAGAACTTCCAATACTATGTTGAAGAGTAATGGTGATAGTGGACAGCTCTGTCTAGTCCCCCATAGGATGGGGAATGCTTTCAGATTCTGTCCATTGAGTATGATGATGGCTGTAGGTTTGCTCTATATGGACTCCACTACCTTGAGGAATTTCCCATCTATTCCCATTTTTTGTAGTGATTTGAGCATGAATAGTTATTGGATTTTGTCAAAGGTTTTCTCTGCATCTGTTGAGATAATCATGTGGTGTTTGGTTTTGCTTTTATTGTTGTGGGGAATGGCATTCATTGACTGACGTATGTTGAACCAGCCTTGCATTCCAGGGATAAATCCTACTTGGTCGTGATGAACAATCTTTTTGGTATACTGTTGTACTCGGTTGGCCAGGATCTTGTTTAATATTTTGGCATCTATATTCATCAGAGATATTGGTCTGTAGTTTTCCTTATTTGTTGTGTCCCTATCTGCTTTTGATATCAGCATGATGTTGGATTCATAGAAGGTGGAAGGGACTGTTCCTGTTTCTTCAGTCTTGTGGAAAAGCTTTAGAAGTATAGGTATTAACTGTTTCTTCAAGGTTTTGTAGAATTAGTTTATAAAACCGTCTGTTCCAGGATTTTTGTTGCTGGGGATATTCTTAATAACTGTTTTGATTTCCTTGTCTGTGATTGGTGCATTTAGCTTTTGTAGTTCTTCTTGGTTCAGTTTTGCAAGGGCATATTTTTCTAGAAATTCTTCCATTTCTTTCAGATTCTCTAGCTTGGTGGCATATAGTTCTTCATAGAAGTTTTGCATGATTTTCTGGATTTCTGTGGTGTCAGTTGTGATATCTCCTCTAGTGTTTACAATTCTATTAATTTACATCTTGTATTTTTTTTAGTCTGACTAAGGGGTTGTCAGTCTTGTTTAATTTTTCAAAGACCAGCATTTGGCTTCATTGATCTTTTGTATTGTCCTCTTATTTCGATGTTTTTTTTTCTGCTCTAATTTTAGTAATTTCTGTCCATGTGGTTGCTTTAGGGTTCCTTTGTTCCTCCTCCTCTAGGTCCTTAAGGTGTGTAGTGATGTTGTTTATTTGAGATTTTTCTTGTTTTTTAAAATGTGATTGTATGGCTATGAGTTTCCATCTCAATGCTGCTTTAGCTGTGTCCCAAATATTCTGACAACTTGAGTCTTCTTTCTCGTTTGTTTCCAGGAACATTGAATTTGTTGCTTTAGTGTCGCTCTGTCCCAGCTGTTCTTATGCAGTATGTTGTTGAGTTTCCAAATTCTGTGACTTTTAGTACTTTTCTGTTTGTTTTTGAATGTTAGCTTTACTCCACTGTGGTCTGAGAAGATACTTGGGATTATTTCAATGCTCTTGAATTTGTTGATAGTGTCTTTGTGGCCTAACATGTGGTCTGTCCTTGAGTATGTGTTATGTGGATTTGAAAAGAATGTGTATTCTAGTTTTGGGGGTGAAGGACTCTGTAAATGTCCAGGAGTTCTTGTCTGTCCATCCTTTCATTTAATTATCTAGTTTCTTTGTTGATTCTCTGCTACATTGATCTGTCTTAGTGTGAGAGTGGCATGTTGAAGTCTCCCACTATTACTGTATTAGTACTGATGTATTTTCGTAGTTCTTTCAGTAGGTGCTTGATGTATTTAGATGGTCCCTCATTGGTTGTATAGATGTTAATATTTGTTAAATCTTCTTGGTTGATTGATCCTCCTATCATTATGTAATGAGCTTTACTATCATTTATTACTTTATTTTATTTATAGTCTATTGTGTCAGAGATGTAATGGCTATCCCTGCCTTTTTTGTGGTCCATTAGTGTGTATGATAGTTTTCTATCATTTCACTTAAGTCTGTGTTTGTCTTGTTGGTCAGGTGGGATTCTTGCAAGCAGCGTATGGTTGGGTTATGTTTTCTGATCCATCCTCCCACTCTGTGCCTTTTAATGGGTGAATTTAATCCATTATCATTTATTGGTATTATGGATTTAATGTATTGTAGTACCATTGTTCAACAATTCTTTATTAGATCTGATATATGGCAAGTATTATAGAGATGTTCTGGTTTATAAGAGGTCTTTTAGTACCTCTTTCAGGGCAGGCTTGGTGATGGTTGCCTCCTTTAACTGTTGTCTGTCTGAGAAGGTTTTGATCCCTCCATCTAGTTTGAATGAAAGTGTAGCAGGATATAGTATCCTTGGTTGAAACCTTTGTTCATTCAGGGCTCTATAGATATCTTGCCATTCTCTTCTGGCTTTTAGAGTTTGAGTGGAGAAATCTGCTGATAGTCTTATGGGTTTTCCCCTCTATGTGACATTTTGTTTTTTCTCTTGCAGCCTTTAGGATCCTTTCTTTATCTTTACTTCTTTTCATTGTAACTATGATGTGTCTTGTTATCTTCAGTTCTTGGTTGATTTTTTTTGGGACTCTCTTGGCCTCTTGAATCTTAATGTCCTTTCTGTTGTTTAGATCTTAATGTCCTTTCTGTTGTTTAGATCTGGAAAGTTTTCTTCCATTATTTCCTCTAGAATATTTACTTCCACTTCCTCTTTTTCTTTCTCTGGTAGGCCAATTATACAAATGTTGTTTCTTTTGATATCATCCCATATGTCTCTGTTGTTGTTTTAAGTGTCTCCAAATCTCTTTTTGAGCTCTTTTACCTCTTTCTTTGAAAACCCCTAATTCTCAGTCGGCAGCTTAGAATGCTGGATTGGCTGCAGACAGCCTGGAGAAAGACAGCCAATTGTGAGAGGAATCCAAAAACCCGTCCAGGTAGTCTTTCCCAGGCAGGTATGAGACTCTGATGGGTCAGGTATTTTGTCACTCAAGTAGAACTCCAACCACTTAAAAACAAAGAGAGTAGTTAAAGGAAGAGGGTTGCAATAATACCCCTGATGAACTGGGAATCTTGTTAAAGAAAATAGCTCAGCAGGGAGCCTGCTAGGAGTGGCTGAGCTGCACCTGTAGGCTGGTATTGGTGTCTGGGGGGGTGAGCTCAGAAATAATCAAAGGATTTTTTTTTGTTACCCTGACCTCCGTTTGTTAGCCTGAGAGTTATAGGTCTGTATTTTGGTGTCACTATGACCAGCCTGTGTTCCCCCTCTTACAGACAGCCCAATATCCTACCAGATCCAGTGGATTCTGGGTTTCAGGCTGCTGCCTCTTTGAGCTCATGGCAGCTGTGGCTCCAAAGTCTCCATCTTGCCCCCTCTCCAAGTATTTCTTTTTCAATAAGAGATAGAAAGTGAGAGCAAGCCCAAGCATCACTGTGGCACATGCAATCCTTGGGATCAAACTTAGGACTTCATACTTCACATTTTATGCGCTGCACCACCTCCTGTGCTGTTCAATAAATTATTATAAAATAAGTCTCAGATTAGATGATTTTGCCTACAGACATAGGCTAATGCTAGGAAGATCTTTATATTTTATTCACTCACATGCAGATGAACACTAGAGTTGTTTGTAGTTTCTGACTATTTCTATTGCCATGAATATTGGTGTACAAGTATTTGCTTGAGTTTCTGATTTTAGTTCTTTAGTGTAGAATTGTTGGATTATATGGTAATTTCAGATTTAAGGTTTTTTTTATTAATTTTATTTTTGAGAGAGATGCAGAGAGAGAGAAACACCAGAGCACTGCTCAGCTCAGGCTTATGGTGGTACGGGGGATTGAACCTGGGACTAAGGAGCCTCAGGCATGAGAGTCTGTTTGCATAACCATTATGCTGTCTCCCCTGCCCCCAGATTTAAGTTTTTAAAGAACTCCCAAAATGTTTTTCATAGTGGTTACAACATTTTACATTTCTACCGCAATACACAAGGATTCAAATTTCTCTCAATATATCAACACTTGTTATTTTATTATTACTGTTTCAAAACTTTTAAAATTAGTGACTTACTAGTTTCTTTTTTTTTTTTAACCAGAGCACTGTTCAGCTCTGGTTTATGGTGGTGCGGGGGATTGAACCTGAGACTTTGGAGCCTCAGGCATGAGAATTTGTTTACCTAACCATTATGCTGTCTACCCTCCGCCTGACTTACTAGTTTCTTAAAGCTACAGTTTCACACTTATATATGTGTCTGTGTAAGAAACTGCATCCATCACTAATGTTTTGTACCCTACTTTTCATAACCATCATAGTCCTCACAAAATCTACAAGATAATTCAGTTACTATGGCTTTTGAAAATTCATTTACTTTATAGCTTTCCTTTTTTATTGAGGCTCACCTTATTTTTTTTTACTTCATTTATTTTGGATAGAGGCAGAGAAATTGAGAATGAATGGGAGAAATAGGGAAAGAGACAGATACAACTATGCCCTGCTTCATGACTTGTGAAGCTTCCCTCATGAAGGTGGGAACCAGGAGCTTGAACTGTGGTCCTTATGCACTAAAATATGTATACTCAAGCAGGCATGCCCAACCCAGCTGCTATTTTATGGCTTTCCTAATAATGAATGTGAAATGGTTCTCATTGTGGTTATCATACCTATTGTAAAATTTAGTTTAAAAAGTATAGATTCAGTGCTAACAGAGTAGCTTAGCTCACCTAGATATTGTACCTACATTTCTGTGAGATTGACTTAGGCTCTTACCACATTGCAAAAAGCTTTTATTCTGTTATCTTTCTTCCCTCTCTTTGTAATTCTTTTTTTTAATTTTCTTTTTTTAAATTTTTTTTAAATTTAAGAAAGGAGATATTAACAAAACCATAGAATAAGAGGGGTACAATTCCCATAACCCATTCAATTTCATTCTTCTGCATGTTATAACCCAGTTTTCCCAGAACCATTTATTGAAGAGAGCCTCCTTCTTCCATTTAATACTTTGGGCCCCCTTATCAAATATTAGATGTCGATAGGTGTGGGGGTTTAGATCTGGGCTTTCAATTCTGTTCCACTGGTCTGTGTCTTCTTCTTCAGCTTTAGTGTTTGCATAGAGAAATGCCACTGATTTTCGTACATTGATTTTGTAGCCTGACACCTTGCTATATTGCCTAATAACTTCCAGCAGTTTTCTACTGGATTCTTTAGGTTTTTCTATGTATACTATCATGTCCTCTGCAAATTGTGAGAGCTTGACTTCTTCCCTTACAATCTGTATTCCTTTGATTTCTTTCTTTTGCCTGATTGCTATGGCAAGAACTTCCAATACTATGTTCAAGAGTAATGGTGATAGTGGGCAGCCCTGTCTAGTCCCTGATCTGAGGGGAAATGCTTTCAGCTTCTGTCCATTGAGTATGATGTTGGCTGTTGGTTTGCTATATATGGATTCCACTATCTTTAGGAATTTCCCATCTATTCCCATTTTTTGTAGAGTTTTGAGCACGAATGGGTGTTGGATTTTGTCAAAAGCTTTCTCTGCATCTATTGAGATAATCATGTGGTTTTTGGCTTTGCTTTTATAGATGTGGTGAATGACATTGATAGACTTATGTATGTTGAACCAGCCTTGCATTCCTGGGATGAATCCCACTTGGTCGTGATGAACAATCTTTTTGATATGCTGCTGTATTCTTTGTAATTCTTATCTGAAAAAAGTCAGCCCAAATTGGTGAAGCTCCAGTGATGAAAATAGTAGACATTTAGAGGATTTTACAGTGATAGTACAAAGGAATATATGAGCCCTTCAACTCATTTACCTTATTGGACATATTAATATTAAGTACAGTACAGCATAAAACTAGGAATTTATGTATGTGTAAAGTATAGGTCTTACATTTTATCATGTGTACCTTTTTGTAACCACCCATGTCATTATATGTAGAAATACTTCATCACTATAAACATATCCCATATGGGATCCATATTTCCTCTTCTCCATCACTTCCAGCCCCTGATAACAAATCTCTTCTTCATCTTTATAATTTGTCATCTTAAAAATGTATATTAATAGAATTGTGCATTACTCGGTGTTTTCAAAGATATGCTCATGAGTTCAATATGAGCCCCAGATCAAATCGATGGGGTTTACAGTTTACAATATTTATATATTTTCCCCATATTTCAGAGCTATTTTCATTCCTGATTCAGCTTTCTGGTCCTTTTTCTAACTATGACACCATCCCCCCAGGCAACATCTTAGGTCACCTGCATATTAGATGCCAGGCACAGGCAAATCTTGTTGGGTCATGGGCCCTTGGAATATACCTAAAATGGACTTACTAGTTTTTCCAAAACGGAGACCTCAAATCTTCATCCACAATATTCCAGCCTTTATGTTCATGATTAGTCAGCAATATGTTCTGTTTTCTATCTTAACTATTTTTCAGCCACCAGTTTCCATATGATACTATGATGCCAACCAGACTTCCCTGGGCAGAGGACCCCAACATGTGTCTAGGAGCCCCACGCTTCCCCAGATCTCTGCCCCACTAGGGAAAGAGAGAGACAGGCTGGGAGAATGGATAAACCTATCAATGCCCATGTTCAGCAGGGAAGCAGTTACAGAAGGCAAACCTTCTACCATCTGCACCTCATAATGACCCTGGGTCCATGCTCCCAGAAGGTTAAAGAATAGGAAAGCTATCAGGACAGGGGATGGGATTTGTATCTTTGGTGGTGGGTATTGTACGGAATTGTACCCTCTTATCCTATGGTCTTGTGAATGTTCCCATTTTATAAATAAAAACTTAAAAAAATATACAAGTTGAACAACATAAAAATGCTTCTACAAAGTGAAGGACACACACACAAAAGAAAAAGCAAACTACTGAATAGGAGAACTTATTTGTGAATGACATATTTGATAATGAGCTAATGGATATATAAATTTGACTCAACAGCAAAAACTTAAAACAAATAATCTAATTAAAAATTGAATCAAATTCTGAGTAGGCATTTCCAAAGCAGATGGCTTAGCAGGAGTATGAAAAATTGCTCACAGTCACAATTCAAATCTACAATTAGGTATCACTACAGATCTATTAAAATACCTTTTATAAAAAATGACATTAAATTACAAATGTTGATGAGTTTGTGGAGGTAATGATTTTTTTCATTTTGTTACGGCTTTGTGGTTTACAATATGGTTGTTGACATATGGGCATATTTACCTGACAATAAGTGACATGGAGCATTTTTAGTATGTCTGTTGACCTTTTGTATCTCTTCTTTGGTAAAGATTCTTTCTATTTAAAGTCCCCATTATTTGGACAGAATTGTATTTTTTAGTTGCTGAGTTTGTTGAGTTCTTGATGGATTTTGGTTATTAGCTCATTGTCTCATGTGTGGCATATAATGATCTTCTCCCACTATATGGGGAGTCTTTCTGTTTCATTGATGGTTCCTTTTGCTGTGTAGAAGCTTTTCAGTATAATGAAGTCCCATTGGCTTACTTTTCACTCTCGTGTTGTTTATGAGATTTTCAATTGGTGCTGCTACTATGGAAAAAGATGGGGACCCCTCAAATAATTAAACATAGAGTAAACATATTACATAGAAATTCAATTTCTAAATGTTTAAAGAATATGAAAAAGGAAGTTGGGGGTGGGGGGGTCTCCGTTTTGTGGTTAGCTATTAGGCATATTTTAGTTATATTTATTTATAACATGGAAACACTGAGAAGACCATAGCATAAGAGGGGTAAAATTCCCACCACCAGAGCTCATATCCAATCCCCTCCCTCAATAGTTTCCCCATTATTTAACCTTCTGGAAGTATGAACCCAGGGTCATTATGGGGTGCAGAAGGTAGAAGGTCTGACTTCTGTAATTGCTTCCCCATTGAACATGGACATTGACAGATTGATTCATACTCCCAGCCTGTCTCTCTCTTTCCCTAGTGAGGCAGGGTTCTGGGGAATCGGGGTTCCAGGACATATTGGTGGGGTCTTCTGCCCAGGGAGGTCCAGTTGGCATCATAGTATCATCTGGAACCTGGTGGCTGAAAAAGAGTTAACATATAAAGCCATACACAGGCTGGGATACTGTAGATGAAGATTTGGGATCACCATTTTGAAAATAGCTAGTAGGTCTACTTTAGGTATATTCCAAAGGGCCCATGATTTTATTAGTTTTTGCCTGAGACTGACATGTGATATGCAGGTGGACCCAGGTTATTATCTGAGTAGATGATGTCATGGCTGGAAAAAGGGCTAGAAAGCTGGATCCGAGAAGAGAGTAGCTCTTAAATATGGGAAAATTATATAAGTATTGTTGATTGTAAACCCTGTCAATTTGTTCTGCGGCCCTTATTCAGCATAATGGCCTATGTAACCTCTACATCCCTGTAGATCTGAACTTCCATTTTGTGATCATCAGTAGGAACATTCTGAATGCACTTATTTCAGGATCCACCTTCTTCAAATGGTAGATAGAGTATGTTATCCAATCCTCCTTTGGAGGAGGGAACATTCTGTACCATTGTTGATCCACATTGAGGGCAAGGTCCTTTGGGGGCCCCCAAAGGGGTCCATTATGTTGTTCCTGATGGAGATGACCAGTGATAATGTAGAGAGGGATCTATTCAAGGTCTAGGCTCATTGTGTTTGCATGGGAATCCCAGGACTCCCCAACTAGGGCCCCAGCTGGTGGGGTGGCCTGATAGTGACTAGAATCATCATTAAAGTATGCCAATCTCTTGCCCTTATTCAGCTTTGGTAGTCCTTTCTTTGATAAGGTTAGCTTTGGAGTGACTAAGGGAAGTGTAATAGGAAGTAGGTGAGGAGGGTATCTATGTCTAAGTGGACACTATTTCATTAGGTACTTTAAGGTGTCTTCTTAGGTCTTTCTACATTCTTGCTTCATTTATTGACTAACTGCAAACTATTGTGCACTTTTGCTTTCAGGTATATATTTTGCACTAATTTTTGGATACATGCGTACATCTGTCCTGTCTCACAGGACCTGGTATGTATCTAAGTTTTGGAACTTTGTTAGGAAGTGGACCACCTGAAATGGAATTAAGGAGTCCTATGAGAAAGGAAAGGTCTTATCTGAGTAATGATGCTGATGTCTCTGGACATATTCTTAAGTGAAGCATGCTGAGGTAGTACTCAATGTATTTATTAGGTTGAGATCAGCAGATGCAGTCTCAGTTGGTATGAATAGACAGTAGCATGGTGGAAAGTGAGCCCCACCCTACAGGTTCCAGGACTGGGGGAAATTTGGGCTTTATAGAGGAAGTGAGAGGTTCCAACTGTCTTAGGGTTTAAGAAGGCAATAGACAGTTATTGCTATAATCATATTATTTGGCAATTGGATTAATTTTGAAGATCCCATTGTTAGGATTTCCTGTATCATACATGACCTCCCCATAATTTGTCCTTTTATGTCATTCATATATATATATATATATGGACAGAAATATACATAAAACTTGTTTTACGTCATTATCCATCAGGGAAGTGCAAATTAAAGCCACAATTTAGATATCAGTTCACATTCACTAGAATGACTACTATGAAAGGGATTAAAATTTTTAAAATATAGATGTAGTTTAAAGCAAAATAGTTTGGCAGTTCCTCAGCATTTAAAATAGAACTATCACATGATTCAGCACTTCCAATCCTAGGTACATACCCACAATAAATTAAAGCATATTTTTACACAAAACCTCTACATAGATATCCACAGGAGCATTATTTATAATAGCTAGAACAGGCAGTCAAATCAAATGTTTGATGGCTAAGCAAAATGTGGTATAATACAGTCATGTGTCACTCAGTGATGTGTATAAAGTCTGAAAAACTTGTCTTTAGGCAGTTTTGTTGTGTGAACACCATAGAATGTAATTATGCAAATCTATATGGTTTTACTTCCTACACATATAGCCTATATGATATACCCTTTGAGACCAACATTTTACACGTATATTATTCAGTCATAAGAAGGAATGAAATATTTAGAGAAATGCAAATTAAAACCACAATTAGATTCCAGCAATTCCATTACTAGGCATATTCTCACTGATTCAAAGAGATATATGCACTTCCATTTTTATACTGGCTATATTCTCAATAGCAAAAACTTGGAAACAAGCAAAACACCCTTTGACAAATGCCTGGTAATAAAGTTATGGGACATATATGCAATGGAGTTCTACTCAGCAATAAAAATGATGATATTGTGTCTTTAGGGATAAAGTAGATGGAACTGGAGATTATGCCCAGTGAAGCAAGTAGGGAGGTTAAGGACAATTACAGAATGGTTTAAATCATATGTTAAATATAGAGAATTGAAAATACAAATGTGAAAAAGTGTTAACCTATATCTAACACTGTGGGAGAACTATAGTGGTTATCTGTGTGGGTTGGAATGGAGGCACAAACTTTTGATGACAAGAGTGGGGGAAAAACTGTACTGTAAACCACTACTTTGAAGCTCTAAAGTTTTTTTTTTATAAAAATAAATAAAAAGAAGGAATGAAATATGGGCAAGATAACTCTCCTGAGAAGTTGCCTACTATGCCATGCATGTGACCCAGGTTTTAGCCTAGTCCCCACCACACTGGGTAAGCTTTGATGCTCTGGTGTATTTCCCTATCTTTGTCTCTGTCTGTCTCTATGTGAAAAAGTTGGTCCAGAGCAGTGAAGCCTAAGTAACAACTACAAAAAAGTGGTGTGTGTGTGTGTGTGTGTGTGTGTGTTATACCTATATAAATACCAAATATATTATTGTAAGTAAATGGAACCAGTCACAAAAACCCACAGTGTATGACATCATGCATATGAAGTGTCCATAATATGCAAATATGTAAGATACAAAAATTATATTGGTGAATTTTTGGGGTTAGGAGAGGGAAGAGGGATTATGTGAATATGAGTTTGAGGGGGATTACTGATGGAGTTTTCTGGAGGGATGAAAATGTTCTAAAACTGAGTTGTAGCAATAGCACTAGAAGGGAATAAACGATGCAAGAGATACCACAAAGTTATATACCTTGGCAACCATTATTAAAAATCATTGAATTATGTACCTAAAATAGGTGAATCCTGTACTATGTGAATTATATATAAATGAAGGTCTTGTTTTAAAACTATCTGACACTTAGAAGATGGTCAATAAATGCACTGCTTGTTTCTTTACAAAGAAAGAAGAGGATCTTCAATTCTATTCACCTCAATTTTCTTCAGAGCTATCTTCCCCAGTCAATATCTTCAGGACTCCATTCCAAGATCAACTAAGATTGGGAGTCTAGTTACATATGTATGATTAGCTAAATACATATGTGATTATAGCAAACCTGTGATTTCTGGAATGATTCAGTATGTTTAGAACCTAGAGTTCATATGGCTCCAGGGAAGTGCTTACACTAGAGGAGGCATGTAGTAATCTTCGCCCAGAATGATTTCTGTTTCTTTCTATCTCATACTTTGACTGCCTTTGCTAGAAATATCTACCTATTCCCAGATCCTCCTTATAGCTTCCCTCTCAGAATCTTAAGAGTAGTATATTTTGGTGATTCTTAATGAAGGGTGCTATGTGTCTTACCTGGGAACCTTTTTCAGAAGGCATGCCCCCTGACCATACTCAATTATATATCATCAGAGTCTCTATACTAGGATCATGAACATATATTGTTTAGAAGAAGAATAGGAAACTTCTCAGGTGATGATGTTATCATCCCGTTTTAGAACTATAAAGGAAGAAATAAAATAAGTGGATAAAAGCGGTAACACTTTGATTCCCTATACCTAAATTCACTCCCTGTATCACCTATGATGCTGGTACTATCTTTGAAGACCATTGGACCATGAGTTTTACTCCAAATAACACTGCGTTATCACATTGAGTGAGTGCTTAATGAACATCTCTGTGGAACCCCATTTGAGAAATTAATTCATAAACTGTATTTTGAGGACTGAGTGATTTTAATTGTCAGTTCCTCAGCTAGATGTCGTTTGGAATATCCAAGGGTGTGGGTAGTTCCCTGTGCTTGTGCTGAAACCACTTTAAACAACAGGAAAGCTATCAGGGGAGGGGCTGGGATACGGAGTTCTGGCAATTGTGTGGAATTGTACCTCTGTTATACTATAGTTTTGTTAGTGTTTACATTTTATAAATAGAAATTTAAAAAAAAGAATAGGCTGCTGAGTAATAACCTGCAGTCACATCCACCTGTCTATGGACCTGTACTTCAGAGATGGAGTGATTTTTATTGGAATAATGACTTACAACAGACATATAAATTAGCCATAATGTTTTAAATTCAAAAGAACTTTATTCCTGAATTTTATTTGTCGTTTGTAGATCTTGTTTCATAACCTGAAAGAGGTAAAAAAAAAAGTTGTTTAAGTTGTAAAATGGTTTACAGTTCACAGTAAATTACAATGGTTTGTACATGCATAACATTTCCACATAACAATACAACTCACACTAGGTACTCCTCTGCCATCATGTTCCAGGACCCGAACTTCCCAACCCCATTGTATTTTACTTTGGTTCAATATACCAATCCCAGTCCAAGTTCTGCTTTGTGTTTTCCCTTTTGATCTTGTTTTTCAACTTCTTTCTATGAGTGAGATCATCCCATATTCATTGTTCTCTTTCTGACTTATCAAACTTATCATTTTTTCTTTAAGCTCCACCCAAGACGGGTTGAAGAACGTGAATTAACCATTTTTAATAGCTGAGTAGTATTCAATTGTGTATATATACCACAGTTTACTCAGCCACTCACCTGTTGTTGGGCATTTGGACCATAGGAGAAGAGGGATACAATTCCACACATTTCTTACCACCAGAAATCCACATCCCATCCCCTCCTCGGATAGCTTTCCTATTATTTTTCCTACTGGGAGTATGGAACCAGGATAATTATGGGGTGAAGAAAGTGGAAGGTCTGGCTTCTGTAATTGCTTCCTCCCTGCACCTGGGCATTGACAGGTCAACCCATATTATCAGCCTGCCTCTCTCTTTCCCTAGTGGGGCAGGGTTCTGGGGAGGTGAGGCCCCAGGACACATTGGTGGGATCATCTGCCCAGTAAAGTCTGGTTGGCATCATGATAGCATCTGGAACCTGGTGGCTGAAAAAGAATTAAGACATAAAGCAGCCCATCTTGGATGGAGCTTGAAGAAATCATGTTAAGTGAAGTAAGTCAGAAACAGAAGGATGAAAATGGGATGATCTCATTCACAGGCAGAAGTTGAACAACAATATCAGAAGAGAAAACACAAGTAGAACCTGAACTGGAGTTGGTGTATTACACCAAAGTAAAAGACTCTGGGGTGGGGGGGAGGGGCAGGGAATACAGGTGCTAGAAAAGGATGACAGAGGACCTAGTGGGGGGTTGTATTGTTATGTGGAAAACTGAGAAATGTTATGCATGTACAAACTATTGCATTTACAGTGGAATGTAAAACATTAATCCCCCAATAAAGAAATTTACAAAATAAATAAATATATAACGTTTATAAGGATTCAAAAACAGAAAAACAAAACCACAAGCAAATATTATAAAACAAACAAAAATAGAACCCTATCTCATACTTCTCACAAAATAAATTTAAAATGGAATAGTGTATCAAACTTATGACGTGAAACCATAAGGCTCCTATAGAAAAGCATAGGGAAGAAGAGCAAACAAGAAAAATGATATAAAGCAGAACAAACTGTTGACTAATTATGAACTTAAAGAATATTGCAGATGAAGATGTAGGGGTCTCCATTTTGGAGAAAGCCAGTAGGTATATTTTAGGTATATACCAAGGGGCCCATGACTTTACTGGTGTTGTGGTTAGAAAAAAGACTAGAAAGCTTGATCAGTAGAGATAGTAGCTCCCAAATATGGGAAAATTATATAAATATTGTTAACTGTAAACCCCATAGATCTGATCTGGGGCCCATAGTTAGCTCAGGAGCCCATGTAACCTCTGCATCCCTGTAGGTCTGAGCTTGTATTCTGTAGTCAAGGCTAGGAACATTCCAGGCTTCATTAATTTCAGGACCTATCTTCCTCAGGTGGTAGGTAGAGTATGTTATCCAACCCCCTTTTTGGAGAATGGAGCATTCCCTACCATTGTTTATCCACATTGATGGCAAGCTCCTATAGGAGCCCATAAAGGGGTCCATTGTGTTGTTCCTGATGGAAAATAAATAAATATTTTATAAAAGCATCTTTATTTCTCTCTCCCTCTCTATCCTCCCTCTTCTCAATTTCTCACTGTCTCTATCTAAAATAAGTGATATATTTCAAATATAGAAAAGTAGTCAAGAGAATGGACTTGAAGGCAAACTGCCCAGGTGTCACGATACCATCTTGGTGACATTTAATTTTGTGATCTTGGGCAAATTAGTTAAACTCTCCAACCCTCAGGTGATTTTCCTCTTCTGCAGAAAGTGGTTCAATTCCCTGCACCACCATAAGCCAAAGCTGAGCAGTGTACCAGTAAAAATAAATAAATAAATAAACAAATTAACTAGGAAAAAAAGGATATAAAAATGGAGCAAGCAGACCCAGCATTTTGACCATATAAATAGTAATAGAGATGTTGTATTGAAGGCGGGGGTAAATAGCATAATGGTTATGCAAAGAGACTCTCATGCCTGAGGCTCCATAGTCCCAGCTTGAGAAATATGGGTTTTATAGAGAAAGGGGAAGTTTCCTGCTGTCTTAGGGTTTAAGAAGGCAATAGATAGATACTGCTATAACCAAATTGTTTGGCAATTGGGTTAAATTTGAAAATCCCATTGTTAGGATTTGCTGTACCATATAAGACCTCACCATATCTTATGTCCTATTTACATATAGTTCTATCTTGTAAAGTAACACTACTAGTTGCTTCTGTTCTCCCTGGTATAAGTTTTTAGGAAATTTAATATTTCAAAGAGCAAGTCATTATTAGAAATGTATTAACAATTTGAGTCCACTGTTAAAATTCAAAGCATAATTTGACAGAGTTTGGAGTATGGCACCAAAGTAAAACTCTCTGGGTAGAAGGTGAGGGTAGATGTTCAGCTTTCATTGTTGGGAAGGAGGTGGGAGGGACACAGATCTTTGATGGTGGGAATTGTGTTAACATACATTCCTATTAACTTATAGCCTCACAAATTACTATTTAATTAATATAAGAGGGGAAATGGATTGAATATCTCAAACCTTTTGATGCATAGACCATAGCTCTGTGTACATGGTCCTTCAGTCTAAGCACTTAAGACTTCAAATTGGTTGTCATATTGAATTTTAACATGGAGAATATTCTGTTCATATCCTCTCCCTATTTTGGATGGGATCATTTGTTTTCTTGTGATGTCTTTATATATTTTGGTTATTAGCCTCCTGTCTGATGTGTGGCATGTAAAGATATTTTCTCATATTATGAGGAGTCCCTTTGGGTGGTGGTTTCTTTTGGTGTGCAGAAGCTTTTTAATTTCATGTTGTCCTATTGATTTACTTTTTATTTAGTCTTCTATGTGATTGTATTTGCTTCACTGAAGATTATTTTATCTATTTATTATTGAATAGAGACTGAGAGGAATTGACAAGGGTGGGGAAGACAAAGTTAGAGAGAAAGAGACACCTGCAGCCCTGCTTTACCACGTGTGAGGCTTTCCCCCTGCAGGTGGGGACCAGGGGCTTGAACCTGCAACCTTGTACACTGTAATGTGTGTGCTTAACTAGGTGCACCATCGCCTGCCCTCTATCTTTAAAATTTATATGGAAAAGAGTTTTGCCAATAGTTTCCTCTAAGTATTTAATATTTCTGGTCTAACGCCAAATCTTTGATGCATTTGGAATTTATTTTTGTATTCGGTGAAATATAGGGGTTCAGTTTCATTCTTCTGCATGTTTCAATACATTTTTTTCCAACACCATTTGTTGAAAACACTCCTTTCCCACATATAATAGTTGTTGTTGTATCCCTGTCTTCTTTTGGTGTCAGAATGATATTGGCTTCATGGAAGCTGGAAGGAAGTATTCCTGTATCTTCAATCTTTTGGAAGACTTTTAAAAGTAGAAGTATTTACTCTTCCTAGAAGATTTTGTAGAATTCATTTGTAAAACCATCTGGTCCAGGACTTTATTCTTGGGAAGGATTTTGATAACTGTTTCAATTTCTTTGACTGTGATTGGCCTGCTAATATTTTCTAGTTCATCTTCTTTAATTTTGGAAGTTTGTACGTATCTAGGAACTTGTGCATTTGTTCCAGATTCTCTACCTTGGTGGCATAGAGTTGTTCATAGAAGCCTCGCATGATATGTTATACTTCTGTCGTGTCTATTGCATGATATGTTGTACTTCTGTCGTGTCTATTGTGATATTTCCTCTTTCATTAACAATCTTATTTATTTGAATCTTCTGCCTTGTTTGTGTTATGCCTCTGGCTAAGGGTTTGTCAATTTTGTTTTTCTTTTCAAGAACAAACATTTACTTTCTTAGAACTTTTGTGTGGGTTTCTTATTTTCAACATTATTTATTTCTGCCCTAACTTTAGTTATTTCAGTCCTTCTGGTTGCCTTAGGGTTCTGTTGCTGTTGTTGTTGTTGAACCATTATGGACATGAAGGGTGGAATAGTGAAGAGGAAGTGTTGGGGGTACTCACTGCAGACTGTTGTGTACTTCTGCTTTCAGGTATATATTTTGCTGTAGTTTATAGATACATGTGAATATATACTCTATGTCCAGGGACCTGGTCTATATCTAGGTTTTGGGGCTTTGTTAGGAAGTGAACCACCTGGAATGGAATTAGAAAATACTATGAAAGGAAAGGTCTCACCCAAGTAATGAACCTGAAGGGTTGTCAGTCCACACCTGAAGTCTCTGGACATAGTCTGAAGTGAAGCATGCTGGGGTGGCACTTGTTGTGTTGACTAGGTTATGTTCAGTGGATGCAATATTATTTGAGATGAATTGAGAGAAGCATGCAGGAAAGTGCGCCCCACCCTAGGGTTCCAGGACTGGGGGAAATATAGGCTCTATAGAGGAAATGTGAGGTTTCTGCTGTCTTAGGGTTCAAGAAGACAATGGGTACTTACTGTTATCATCACATTATTTGGTAATTGGAATAACTTTGAAAGGTCCCTTTGTTAGGGTTTGCTGTATAATACCCAGCATCTTATATATATAGCTGTGCCACCGGTTGCTTCTGTTCTCCCTGGTCTGGCTTTTGAGAGAGTTAACATATCAAAGACTCAGCCTATGTATTAAAAAGACTCAGTATGTGTTTTAAAAAGTTTGAGACATACAATCATTTCCCCCCTCTCATATTAATTAGTGATTTATATGACTGCAATTTAATAGGAGTGTACATAAACACCATTCCCACTACCAAAAGACTGTGTCCATCCATCCAACCCATTGCAGTCCCCCCCCACCATGGGAAGCCGAATGTCCACCCTCCCCCTCACCACAGGGTTTTTACTTTAGTGTCTTACTCTCAATTTAGTCAGATCCTGCTACTAGTTTCCCTTTCTGTTCTTCTTTCTCAGCTTCTGTTGATGAGTGGGATCATCCCATACTCATTTTTATCTTTCTGACTTAGCTCACTTAACATAATTCCTTCTAGCTCCATCCAAGATGGGTCAGAGAAGGTAGGTTCATTGTTCTTAATAGCTGTGTAGTATTTCATTGTGCATATATACCAAAGCTTTCTCAGCCACTCATCTGTTGTTGGGCACCTGGGTTGCTTCCAGGATTTAGCTATTATGAATTGTGCTGCTATGAACATACACATATCTTTTTGGTTGGGCATTATGGAATCCTTGGGATATATCCCCAGGAGAGGAATTACCAGGTCATATGGAAGGTCCATGTCTAGCCTTGTGAGAGTTTTCCAGACTGCTCTCCACAGAAGTTGGACCAATTTTCAGTCCCACGAGCAGTGCAGAAGGGTTCCTCAGTCCTCACATCCTCTCCAGCATTTGTTGCTCCTGTCGTTTTTGTTGTATGTCAATCACACAGGAGTGAGGTGGTATCTCAATGATGTCTTTATTTATGTTTCTCTGACAATTAGCGACCTGAAACAATTTTTTCTGTGTTTGTTAGCCTTTTGGGTCTCTTCTGTAATGAATGTTCTATTCATATCCTCTGTCCATTTTTGGGTGGGGTCATTTGCTTTTTTGTTGCTAAGTTTGCTGAGCTCTTTATATATTTTGGTGATTAGTCTCTTGTCCGATGTATGGCATGTGAAGATCTTCTCCCATTCTGTGAGGGGTCTCTTTGTTTGTGCGATAGTTTCTTTGGCTGTTTAGAAGCTTTCAATTTTATGTAGTCTCATTGGTTCGTTTATTCTTTAGTCTTCCTTGCAATTGGGTTTGTTTCATCAAAGATGCCCTTGAGGTTTAGGTGGGAAAGTGTTCCACCAATGTTTTCCTCTACGTATTTGATAGTTTCTGGTATAACATCCAGGTCGTTTATCCAATTGGAGTTAATTTTTATTTCTGATGAGATTAGGTGGTTGAATTTCATTCTTCTGCATGTTTCAACTCAGTTTTCCCAGCAGCATTTACTGAAGAGAGCCTCTTTCCTCCATTTAATACTTTGGGCCCCCTTATCAAAGATTAGATATCCATAGGTGTGGGGATTTAGTTCTGGGCTTTCGATTCTGTTCCACTGGTCTGTGTGCCTATTTTTATTCCAGTACCATGCTGTTTTGCCTTTTAATATATTTTGAGATCTGGGAGTGTGATACCTCCATTTCTTTTCCTCAAGATTGTTTTGGCAATTCTGGGTGTTTTCTGGCTCCAGATAAATGATTGTAGTTTATGTTCTATTCTCTTAAAGAAGCTTGGTGGAAAGATAGTTAACATACAAAGCAAAACAAATTGTTGAGCAATCATGGACCCAAAAGTTGGAACAGTAGAGAGGAAGTGTTGGGGGGGTACTCATTGCAAACTCTAGTGTACTTCTGCTTTCAGGTATATATTATGCAATAGTTTATGGATACGTGTGAACATATGCTCTCTCTCACAGTACTTGGGTGTATATCTAGGTTTTGGGACTTTGTTAGAAAGTGATCCACCTGGGATAGAATTAGAGAATGCTATGAAAGGAAATGTCTCACCCAAGTAATGAAGCTGAAGGGTTGTCATTCAACACCTAAAGTCTCTGGACACAGTCTGAGCTGAAGCATGTTGAGGTGACAATCATTGTGTTGATTAGGTTGCGTATGTTGAACCAGCCTTGCATTCCAGGGATAAATCCCACTTGGTCGTGATGAACAATCTTTTTGATATGTTGCTGTATCCAGTTGGCTAAGATCTTGTTTAATATTTTGGCATCTATGTTCATCAGAGGTATTGGTCTGTAGTTTTCCTTTTTTATTGTGTATCCATCTGCTTTTGTTATATGAATAATGTTGACTTCGGAAAAGGTGGAAGGGAGTGTTCCTATTTCTTTCATCTTATGGAAAAGCTTTAGAAGTATGGGTATTAACTCTTTCCTGAAGGTTTTGTAGAATTCAGTTGTGAAGCCATCTGGTCCTGGACTTTTGTTGTTGGGGAGATTCTTAATAATGGTTTCAATTTCTTCGTCTGTGATTGGTGCATTTAGCTTTCGTAGTTCTTCTTGGTTCCATTTTGGAAGGGCATATGTTTCTAGGAATTCTTCCATTTCTTCCAGATTCATTAGCTCGATGGCATATAGTTCTTCATAGCAGTTTCACATCATTTTCTGGATTTTTGTGGTGTCAGTTGTGGTATCTCCTCTATCGTTTACAATTCTATGAATTTGAGTCTTTTCACTTTTTTGTTTAGTGAGTCTGGCTAGGGTTTTTTTAATTATGTTTGATTTTTCAAAGAACTAACATTTGGCTTCATTGATCTTTTTTATGGTTCTCTTATTTTTTGATGTTTATTTCTGCTCTAATTTTAGTGATTTCTGTCCTTCTGGTTGCTTTAGGGTTCCTTTGTTCCTCTTCCTCTAAATCCTTGAGGTATGCAGTAAGGTTGTTTATTTGAGCTTTTTCTTGTTGTTTAATATGTGATTGTATGGCTATGAGTTTCCCTCTCAATACTGCTTTAGCTGTGCCCCAAAGATTTTGGTAGGTTGTGTCTTCATTTTCATTTGTTTTCAGGAACATTTGAATTTCTTGCTTGAGTGTCACTCTGACCCAGTGGTTCTTAAGGAGTATGTTGTTTAGTTTTCAAATTCTGTGTCTTTTAATAATTTTCTGTTTATTCTTAAATGTTAGCTATATTCCCCTGTGGTCTGAGAAGATACTTCGGATGATTTCAATGCTCTTGAATTTGTTGTTGCTGCCTTTGTGGCCTAACATGTGGTTTATTATTGAGTATGTGTTGTGTGGATTTGAAAATAATGTGTATTCTAGTTTTGGGGGGGGGTGAAGAACTCTGAAAATATCCAGGAGGTCTAGTCTGTCCATCTCTTCATTTGCTTCTCTTATTTCTTTGTTGATTCTCTGTTTTGTTGATCTGTCTTAGTGTGAGAGTGGGGTGTTAAAGTCTCCCACTATTATTGTATTACTATTTATGTATTTTTGTTCTTTCAGTAGGTGCTTGACGTATTTAGATGGTCCCTCATTGGTTGCATATATGTTAATAATTTTTAAATCTTCTTGGCTGATTGATCCTCTAATCATTTTATAATGGCCTTGCCTATCTTATTTATTTAGTTTAAAATGTATTTTGTCAGATGAGAATGGCTGTTCCTGCTTTTTTTTGTGTGTGGTCCGTTAGCCTGTATGATAGTTTTCCATCCTTTTTCATTAATTCTGTGTTTATTTTGTTGGGTCAGGTGGGTTTCCTGCAAGCAGCATATGGTTGGGATCTGTTTTCTGATTCATCTTCCCATTCTGTGCCTTTTGATGAGTGAGTTTCAGCCCTTGATATTTATTGATATTATGAATTTAATTTATTGTAGTGCTATTATTCAACAAGTTTCCATTTTTCCTGATATGTTTCCAGTATTATAGTGATGTTCTCGTTTATGGGCAATCTTTTAGAACCTCTTTCAGGACAGACTTGGTGATGGTTGCTTCCTTTAACTGTTGTCTGTCTGAGAAGGTGTTGATCCCTCCATCTAGTTTGAATGAAATTCTAGCAGGATATATTATTCTTGGATGAAACCCTTTTTCAGTCAGGGCTCAATATATCTCTTCTGGCTTTTAGAGTTTGAGTGGAGATGTCTGCTTATAGTCTTATGGGTTTTCCTCTGTATGTGACTTTTTGTTTTTCTCTTGCAGCCTTTAGGATCCTTTCTTTATCATGACTTCTTTTCATTGTGACTATGATGTGTCTTGGTGTCTTTAGGTCTGTGTTGATTCTGTTTGTGACTCACTGGGCCTCTTGAATCTTAATCCTTTCAGTTGTTCAGTTCTAGAAAGTTTTCTTCTATAATTTCCTACAGAATGTTTCCTTCCCCTTTCTCTCTTTCTTCCTCTGGCAGGCCAATTAATACGAATGTTACTTCTTTTGAGATAATCCCATATGTCTCTGTTGTTGTTTTCAGTGTCTCTCAATTTCTTTTTGTGCTCCTTTACCTCTTTCTTAGTTCATCCTCTTTCCAGCTAATTTTGTTTTCTGCTTCTGTTAGTCTGCTTTCCCTGCTCTCAGCCTCTTTCTTCAGTTCAGCTATTTCAGCTTTCAGTTCTCTAATTACCTCAAGCTAGCTAGTATTTTCCTTCAGGGTCTCATCTGTTCTTTTCCTAATTCTGCTAGCCTTTTCCTCCATAGTTTTCTTCATTTCTGTGATTATTAAGTTTACTATTGCTTGCATGGTTTTCTTATCCATGGTTACTTCTGACTGATATGTAGTTTCTTCTGGGCTCTTGTCTTCATTCATTGTGTATCAATTTTATTTGCTCTTGGATTACCCATGTTTTATTGATGTATTTTTTATGTTTTTGTTCTGTTGTTGCTCAGTTTTTGTGTTTTGAGTACAAGTCACGCTATACATTAGTATACTTTTATGACAAATGCAATCACCAACCTTGGAAATTATAATAGTAAGTTAAGCAAGACTTGAAGCAGTGTAACCAATACCAGTTAGCCAAACAATGCCTCCAGTCTAAGAAAAAATAGCCACCAAATTCAAATGCAAAAGAAAGAGGAAGAAAAAAAGGGAAAGCAAGAACAGACAATTATGCAAATCTACTCTCCACTGCAAATTCTAGGGGTAGCAAGAGGAGAAAGGGAAGTAGGGAAGAGTCAAACACAAAGAGAGTCCACTGAGTCAGATTTATTCCCTAAAATAATTCACAAACAAGTATCAGTGAATTCAGAAAGCAGAAGGAGAAAGGAAGAAAGGAAGACAAAAGAAAAAGGAAAAAGAGAAGAAAAAAATCTGTGAAAGGAAAGAGTTTTTTTTAATTTAATTAGCTAGGAGAAGGGAAAAGGGGGAGAGTGAATATAGGAGGTAGGTAGGGTGAAACAAGTTTCTCTCACAATGTATAGGACATCTAGTCACCTAGCAATGGAAGATACACTAAGAGTTAATTTTGCTCAACCCGAAGGGGGGGGGGAGGGACACGTTAATATATAATTGTAATAATAAAATAGAACAGCGTTAAAAAAAAACCCTAACAGTCATTCTGCAGCTTGGACGGTTCCTGATTGGCTCGGGCACCTTTAGCATGGACAACCAATTGTAAAAAAAAAAAAAAAAAAAAAAAAAAAACCTCTAGGTAGTCTTTCTCTGGCGGGGTGATACTCTTATTGGTCAGATATTTGTCACTCCAATTGGGCTTGCGCCACTTAGAAGGGAAAAAAAAAAAAGAGCAAAGGGAATCAGAAAGGAAAAGGGTTGGAATGACACCCTGGTGATCCAGGTATCTTGGTAAAGAAAAAAACTCAGTGAGCAGCTTGCTAGTAGCAGCTCTCCAGCCCCTGGGGTCTGGTTGGGGGGGAGAGGGGTGCGCTTCAGAAATAATAAAAAAAATCCTTTCTTTTTTCTCTGTTTTCTAACCCAGATTGAACTATAATCACCTCCT
Organism: Erinaceus europaeus; assembly: GCF_950295315.1. Classification (NCBI taxonomy): domain Eukaryota; kingdom Metazoa; phylum Chordata; class Mammalia; order Eulipotyphla; family Erinaceidae; genus Erinaceus; species Erinaceus europaeus. The sequence continues at coordinate 78,157,946 of NC_080185.1, read as the reverse complement.
TGGTGTCACACCTAGGACCCCTTATTCACCGTCCTCCTGAAGGCCAGTAATCCTACCCTTGCCAGCAGTTGTTGTTGGAGCTCACGCCAGCAGCTGCTTCTTTTTTTTTTTTTTTTTTTACTTTAATAAAATTTTTATTTTGTACTGTATTTTCATATACAATAAATACATATAATGTAAATAATGTATATAATTTTATATACTTACTATTATTAAAATGTTTAAATTTTTTTTTAAATTTTTTATTTAAGACAGGATTAGTGAATAAAGGCATAAGGTAGGAGGGGTACAACTCCACACAATTCCCACCACCCAATCCCCATAACCCACCCTCTCCCATGATAGCCTTCCCATTCTCTAGCCCTCTGGGAGAATGGACCCAGGGTCGTTGAGGGTTGCAGAAGGTAGAGGGTCTGGCTTCTGTAATTGCTTCCCCGCTGAACATGGGCGTTGACTGGTCGGTCCATACTCCCAGTCTGCCTCTCTCTTTCCCTAGTAAGGTGTGTCTATGGGGAATCTGAGCTCCAGGACACATTGGTGGGGTCTTCAATCCAGGGAAGCCTAGTCAGCATCCTGGTGGCATCTGGAACCTGGTGATTGAAAAGAGAGTTAATATACAAAGCCAAACAATTTGTTGAGCAATCATGAATCCCAAGTTTGGAATAGTGGAGAGGAAGTGTTAGGGAGGTACTCACTGCAAACTCTAGTGTAATCCTGCTTTCAGGTATATATTTTGCAGTAGTTTATGGATACGTGTGAACATAAGCTCTCTCTCACAGAAACTGTTGTATGTCTAGGTTATGGGACTTTGTTAGAAAGTGAACTACCTGAGATGAAATTAGAGTGTACTATTAAAGGAAAGGTCTCACCCGAGTAATGAAGCTGAAGGGTTGTCATTCCACACGTGAAGTCTCTGGATACAGTCTGAGGTGAAGCATGTTGAGATGGCAATCGTTGCTTTGGTTAGGTTGTGATCGGCGGATGCAATATTATTTGGTTTGGATTGGGAGATGCATACGGGAAAGTGGGCCCTATCCAAGGGTGCCAGGACTGAGGGAAGTAGGGGCTCTATAGTGAAGATGTGAGGTTACTGCTGTCTTAGGGTTCAAAAAGACAATCAATAGTTAATATTATCATCACATTATTTGTTAATAGGGTTAACTTTGAAAAGTCCCTTTGTTATGGTTTTCTGTACAGTACCCAGTATCTTGTATATAGCTGTGCTATTGGAAGCTTCTAATCTACTTGGTCTAGACTTTTGAGAGAGTCCGCATATCAAATATGTAGCCTATCTATTTAAAAGATTCAAGTTTGTCTTTTGAGAACCTTTGAGACATACAATTGATTTCCCCCTCTCATATTAATTAACTACTGATTTATATGTCTACATTTTGCTAGGAGTGTACATAAACACCATTCCCATCACCAAAGGACCGTGACCCATCCCTCCCGCCCACTCCCACCCCCCACTGGCCCAGGAAGCTACATGTCTACCCCTCACCACTGGGTTTTTACTTTGGTGCCCTACTTACAATTTGATCAGGTCCTGCTTTTAGTTTCCCTTTCAGATCTTCTAAGTCAGCTTCTGTTGATGAGTGGGATCATCCCATACTCATCTTTAACTTTCTGACTTAGTTCACTTAACATAATTCCTTCTAGCTCTGTCCAAGATGGGTCAGAGAAGGTGGGTTCATTGTTCTTGATAGCTGCATAGTATTCCATTGTGTATATATACCACAGCTTTCTCAGCCATTCATCTGTTGTTGGGCACCTGGGTTGCTTCCAGGTTTTAGCTATTATGAATTGTGCTGCTATGAACATAGGAGTACACACCTCTTTTTGGTTGGGTGTTATGGAGTCCTTGGGGTATAACCCCAGGAGAGGAATTATTGGGTCATATGGAAGGTCCATGTCTAGCCTTCTGAGAGTTTTCCAGACTGCTCTCCACAGAGGCTGTACCAATTTACATTCCCACCAGCAATGTAAAAGGGTTCCTCTGTCCCCACATCCTCTCCAGCATTTGTTGCTGCTGTCCTTTTTGATGTATGCCATTCTTGCAGGAGTGAGGTGGTATCTTAGTGTTGTCTTAATTTGCATTTCTCTGACAATCAGTGACCTAGAGCAGTTTTTCATATGTTTGTTAGCCTTTTGGATCTCCTCTGTGGTGAATGTTTTGTTCATTTCCTCTGCCCATTTTTGGATGGGGTCATTTGCTTTTTTGCGGCTAAGTTTGCTGAGCTCTTTATATATTTTGGTGATTAGTTTCTTGTCTGATGTCTGGCATGTGAATATCTTCTCCCATTCTGTGAGGGGTCTCTCTGTTTAATAGTTTCTTTGGATGTGCAGAAGCTTTTCAATTTGATGTAGTCCCATTGGTTTGTTTCTTCTTTGGTCTTCCTTGCAATTGGGTTTGATTCATCAAAGATGTCCTTGAGGTGTAGATGGGAAAGTGTTTTACCAATGTTTTCCTCTAAGTATTTGATTGTTTCTGGTCTGACATCTAGGTCTTTGATCCATTTGGAGTTGATTTTTGTTTCTGGTGAGATAAAGTGGTTCAATTTCATTCTTCTGCATGTTTCAACCCAGTTTTCCCAGCACCATTTATTGAAGAGAGCCTCCTTCTTCCATTTAATCCTTTGGGCCCCCTTATCAAAGATTAGATGTCCATAGGTGTTGGGATTTACTTCTGGGCTTTCAATTCTGTTCCACTGGTCTGTGTGCCTATTTTTGTTCCAGTACCATGCTGTTTTGATGATGATGGCTTTATAATATAGTTTAAGGTCTGGGAGTGTGATGCCTCCATTTCTGTTTCTTTTCCTTAGGATGTTTTTGGCAATTCTAGGTGTTTTCAGGTTCCAGATAAATGATTGTAGTGTTTGTTCTATTCTCTTAAAGAAGCTTGGTGGAACTTTGATGGGTATTGCATTAAATTTGTATATGGCTCTGGGGAGAATGTTCATTTTGATGATATTTATTCTTCCAATCCATGAGCATGGGATATCTTTCCATTTCTTGGTATCTGTTTCTATCTCCTTGAGTAGCGACTCATAGTTTTCAGCATACAAGTCTTTCACTTCTTTGGTCAACTTTATTCCTAGGTATTTGATTGATTTTGCTGAAACAGTAAATGGGAGTGATTTCTGGATGTCTTCTTCTTCAGATTTAGTGTTTGCATAAAGAAATGCCACTGATTTTTGTACATTGATTTTGTAGCCTGATACCTTGCTATATTGCCTAACAACTTCCAGTAATTTTCTACTGGATTCTTTAGGTCTTTCTATGTATACTATCATATCATCTGCAAATAGTGAGAGCTTGACTTCTTCCCTTCCAATCTGTATTCCTTTGATTTCTTTCTCTTGCCTGATTGCTATGGCAAGAACTTCCAATACTATGTTGAAGAGTAACAGTGACAGTGGGCAGCCCTGTCTAGTCCCTGATCTGAGGGGGAATGCTTTCAGCTTCTCTCCATTGAGTATGATGTTGGCTGTAGGTTTGCTATATATAGACTCCACTATCTTGAGGAATTTCCCATCTATTCCCATTTTTTGTAGAGTTTTGAGCATGAATGGGTGTTGGATTTTGTCAAAGGCTTTCTCTGCATCTATTGAGATAATCATGTGGTTTTTGGCTTTGCTTTTATTGATGTGATGAATGACATTGATTGATTTACGGATATTGAACCAGCCTTGCATTCCTGGGATGAATCCCACTTGGTCATGATGAACAATCTTTTTGATGTGTTGCTGTATCCGGTTGGCCAAGATCTTGTTTAATATTTTGGCATCTATGTTCATCAGAGATATTGGTCTGTAGTTTTCCTTTTTTGTTCTGTCCCTATCAGCTTTTGGTATCAGGGTGATGTTGGCTTCATAAAAGGTGGAAGGGAGTATTCCTGTTTCTTCAATCTTATGGAATAGCTTAAGAAGTATGGGTATTAACTGTTTCCTGAAAGTTTTGTAGAATTCGTTTGTGAAGCCATCTGGTCCAGGACTTTTGTTGTTGGGGAGATTCTTAATAACGGTTTCAATTTCTTTGTCTGTGATTGGTGCATTTAGATTTTGTAGTTCTTCTTGGTTCAGTTTTGGAAGTGCATAGGTTTCTAGGAATTGTTCCATTTCTTCCAGATTCTCTAGCTTGGTGGCATATAGTTCTTTATAGAAGTTTCGCAGAATTCTCTGGATTTCTGTGGTGTCAGTTGTGATATCTCCTGTATCGTTTACAATTCTATTAATTTGAGTCTTCTCTCTTTTTTGTTTGGTGAGTCTGGCTAGGGGTTTGTCAATTTTGTTTAATCTTTCAAAAAACCAACATTTGGCTTCATTGATCTTTTGTATGGTTCTTTTATTTTCGATGTTGTTTATTTCTGCTCTAACTTTAGTGATTTCTGTCCTTCTGGTTGCTTTAGGGTTCCTTTGTTCCTCTTCCTCTAAGTCCTTGAGGTGTGTAGTAAGTTCGTTCATTTGGGCTTCTTCTTGGTGTTTAATATGTGATTGTATAGCTATAAGTTTCCCTCTCAGTACTGCTTTAGCTGTGTCCCAAATATTTTGATAGGTTGTGTCTTCATTTTCATTAGTTTCCAGGAACATTTGAATTTCCTGTTTGAGTGAGTGTCTGACCCAGTGGTTCTTAAGGAGCATGTTGTTTAGTTTCCAAATTCTATGTCTTTTAATAATTTTCCGTTTGTTGTTAAAAGTTAGTTTTACTCCACTGTGGTCTGAGAAGATACTTGGGATGATTTCAATGGTCTTGAATTTATTGATGCTGTCTTTGTGGCCTAACATGTGGTCTATCCTTGAGTATGTGTTGTGTGGATTTGAAAAGAAGGTGTATTCCAGTTTTTTGGGGTGGAGGAGTCTGAAAATGTCCAAGAGGTCTAGTCTGTCAATCTCTTCATTCAATTCTCTTGTATCTTTATTGGTTCTCTGCTTTGTTGATCTGTCTAAGTGTGAGAGTGGGGTATTGAAGTCTCCCACTATTATTGTATTACTATTGATGTATTTTTGAAATTCTTTCAATAGGTGTTTAATGTATTTAGATGGTCCCTCGTTGGGTGCATAGATGTTAATAATTGTTAAGTCTTCTTGGCTGATTGATCCTCTAATCATTATGTAATGTCCTTGCCTATCTTTTATTACTTTATTTAATTTAAAATCTATCGTGTCTGAGATGAGAATGGCTGTTCCTGCCCTTTTTTGTGGACCGTTAGCCTGTATGATATTTTTCCATCCTTTCACTTTAAGTCTGTGTTTATCTTGTTGTGACAGATGTGATTCTTGCAAGCAGCATATGGTTGGGTTATGTTTTCTGATCCATCCCCCCACCCTGTGCCTTTTGATGGGTGAGTTTAAGCCATTGACATTTATTGATATTATGGATTTAATGTATTGTAGTGCCATTGTTCTAAAAAACAATTTGTTTACTCTGATATATTACAAGTATTATAGTGATGTTCTTGTTTATAAGAGGTCTTTTAGTACCTCTTTCAGGGCCGGCTTGGTGATAGTTGCCTCCTTTAACTGTTGTTTGTCTAAGAACGTTTTGATCCCTCCATCTAGCTTGAATGAAAGTCTAGCAGGATATATAATCCTTGGTTGAAACCCTTTTTCATTCAGGGCTCGATAGATATCTTGCCACTCCCTTCTGGCTTTTAGAGTTTGAGTTGAGAAATCTGCAGAAAGTCTTATGGGTTTTCCCCTCTATGTGACTTTTTGTTTCTCTCTTGCAGCCTTTAGGATCCTTTCTTTATCCTTACTTCTTCTCATTGTGACTATGATGTGTCTTGGTGTTTTCAGGTCTGGGTTGATTCTGTTTGGTACTCTCTGGGCCTCTTGCACCTTGATATCCTTTCTGTTATTCAGGTCTGGGAAATTTTCTTGTATTATTTCCTCTAGAATGTTTGCTTCCCCTTCCTCTCTTTCTTCCTCTGGCAGGCCAATTATACGAATGTTACTTCTTTTGAGATCATCCCATATGTCTCTGTTGTTGTTTTCAGTGTCTCTCAATCTCTTTTTAAGCTCTTTCACCTCTTTCTTAGTTTTCTCTAACTCATCCTCTGTCTGACTAATTCTGTTTTCTGCTTCTGTTAGTCTGCTTTCCCTTGCCTCAGCTTCTTTCTTCATTACAGCTATTTCAGCTTTCAGTTCTCTAATTGCCTCAAGATAATCAGTATTTTCCTTGGGGGTCTCAACTGTTGTTTCCCTAATACTGCCATTCCTTTCCTCCAATGTTGTTTTCATTTCTGTGATTAATAAGTTTATTATTGCTTGCATACTTTTCTTATCTATGGTTACTTCTGACTGATTTGTGGTTTCTTCTGGGCTCTTGTCTTCATTCATTGGGGTAGCAGTTTTATTTGTTTTTAATCTACCCATTTTTTTTTATTTATGTGTTTCTCTCTCTTTTTTTTTTTAATGCTCTGTTGTTCCTCAGTTGTTGTGTTTTGAGCACAAGTAACACTGTACTAAATACCTTTATGACAATTGCACTCACCAACCTCCGGAATAACAGTAGCAACTGAAGTAAGTATTGAAGGAGTTTAATCGTTACCAGTTAGCCAAACAATTTCTCCAGTCCGTGAAAAAATAGTAACCAAATCCCAGTGAAGAAAGAGAAAAGGAAGAGAGGATAGCAAGAATAGACAGTTATGCAAATCTACTATCCAGTGTATATTCTAGGGGTAACAAGAGTGTAAAGGGAACTAGAGCAGAGATAGACACATAGAGAGTCCACTCTGGGTCAGATTTCTTCCCCAAAGTAATTCACAAATTCAGAAAGGCAAAGAAGAAAGAAGTGTATGACAAGATTAAAAAAAAAAAAAAAGAAAAGAGAGAGAGAGAGATAGAGAGAGATAAGAGAGAGAAAAGGGAGAAGATAAGAAGAAGAGTTGTAATTAAAGAGCAGTGCGAGGAACTTCCCAAATGTGTATCAGTGAATAAAAAAAAACAAACAAAAAAAAAACCCTGTTTGGTGGTATGGGGTATCCTGCTAGTAGCTGGTCCCAGGCACTGCTTACGGGGGGGGGGGGGGCGGCGGGAAGGATGTATGCTTGAAAATTAAAAGGAAGAAAAAAGAGTTTTTTCCCCCTACTCTAATTCTTAACCCAAATTAAGTTATAGACACATCCTTGGTATGACCGTTATGGCCCCTTATTGGCTGGCCTGCTAAAGGCAGAAAATCCTATTGTTTACAGGAGATGTGTCCGGAGCTCAAAGGCTAGCTGCTTCTCAATCGCCATCTTCCGGGAAACCCCTCCCTCCATAGTTTTTTAAAGGATTTCTCAAAAATGAAAACTAGCTCCAAGTCCTTTGATCCAATGAGAGCTATACTCAAGAAGTCTTTGGATCCACCCTCAGGGTCGCGGTGGACCTTGGCAACTCCCAAGAGAAAGCCCCCGAGCTAAAGTGCTCTCTCCGGGTCCTCTGCCTGCCACGCTCTGCAACCGGCGGAGGAGCCGCCTTCCCGGGCGGGCGGAGGACAATGCCGGGCGCACTCGCCTTGCCTGGCGCCGCCTGGGAATTCTGGCGCCCCGCGAGTCCGTGTCACCTTTGTTCTAATTGTTAACCCAAATTAAACTGTAATCACTTCTTTGGTGCCCCCCCCTTATTGACTGGCCTGCTAAAGGCAGAAAATCCTACCGTTGCCGACGATGCTATCAGAGCACTCGCTGTTAGCGATTTCTCAGGGCGCCATCTTCCCCCGATCCTCCCCAGCAGCTGCTTCTATGCCACCTCTTGGCTCTGCCCCTTGAATATATTTTAATGCCACTATTCTAAACTTTTAGAGTATTCTGGTATATGGCATGTTTATGGTGATGTGGTAGTTTATAGGAGACCTTTCAGAACTTCTTTTAGGGCAGGCTTGGTTCTAGTTGATTCCTTTAACTGTTGCTTTTCAGAGAAGGTTTTCATGCCTCTGTCTAGTCTGAATGTTAGTCCAGCAGTAGTCAGAGTGGAGCTGTGAAGAAGTCCTTGGCCCTGTTTGTTCATAAATAAATCCTGTTTGTACTCTATAGGTTCTGAGGCAATTCTCCACTGTGTCTCCCCACATATCAAGATAACAATTTAGAAAGGCTCCCATGATACAGCCCCACCTCTTACCACAGGGAGAATATATATTCTCCTGAGTTGCTTGGTTAGTTGTTTGTCCCCTGATGTCATCACAGGGCCTCCCTGATGCTGCTCCAGCCTTCAAAGGACAGTAGCAATGGATACTCACAGTTGCAATTAGTGAGACTTAGGAAGTCCTCTCCCCACTTCAGTAGTCTGTTGATAAATATCAAACCAGAGGTGGTGCCTCAACTGGCAAACTGCTGGGCTGTTACTAGCCGCTCTCAAGTAGATACAGGCTTTTAGCCCCAGGAATCTCTCCTTAAGCTCCTCTATGTCCATAAACCATACATGTTTGTACTCACCCATAACTTGGTGGGTCCCCAAAGTAATCCTTGTATTGTCTTGTTGTGTTCTACCCTGATCCTCTTTGCTATTCCTAGTTGACTGGGACAGAGAAATTCAGCTGCTGCTACTCTGTATCCATGCCTCTGGAAATCTTATAGTGATAGTCTGATTTCTTCTTTTCTAATCTATATGCCTTTGATGTCTCTTTCTTGTTTGATTGCAGTGGTGAGGACCCCAAAAACTATGTCGATTAACAGTGGAGATAGTGTATATCCTGTCTGGCTCCTGACTTACAGGAGAATGATGTTAGCTATAGTTTTGTCATAAAACTAGTCTTTATTATGTTGAGGAATGATGGGGCTAGCTGGTGGTGTTCCTGGTTGAGTTCACATGTTACAATGTACAAGGGCCTGGATTCAAGCTCCCTGTCCCCATCTGCTGGTGGAAAGCTTTGCAAGTGGTGAAGCAGTGTTTCAGGTATCTATCTCTCTCCCCCTTACAATCCCTTTCTATTTTGATTTATGACCATTTCTACCAAATAAATAAATATAATACCAAAAAAAAAAGGAATTAGCCTTCTATTTCCACTTTGCGGGTGTCTTTATCATAAATGGATGTTGTAGCATATCGAATTACTTTTCTGCATCGATCGATCAATTGATCATGTGATTTTAATCTTTCTTTTTGTTGATATGATTAATTGCATTAATTGATTTGTGGATGTTGAACCATCCTTGTTTACCAGAAAATAAACCCAACTTGGTCTTGGTGACATCCTCTCTTAAAATACTGTTGGACTTGCTCTTGATCTTGCTAAATATCTTTGCATCAATGTTCGTCAGGGATATAGGTCTATAGTTTAATTTTCTGGTAGAATCCTTTCCTGCTTTGGGGATGAAAGTCATGTTAACCTCATAGATTATTTGCCATACTACAATTTTTTGAGGGGAATCGGTGTTAGGTAGTCTTTGAAAGTCAGATATATATATATATATATATATATATATATATATATATATATATATATACACACACACACACACACATATATATACTGTCTGGGCCTGGACTTTTATTCTTCAGAATATTTTTAATTACTGATTCAATTTCTATACTAGTGATTTGTTTGTTTAAGCCATCTACTTCCTCTTGGGTTAGGCTGGAAAGGTAGTATGATTCTAGAAATGCATCAGTCTCATATAGGTTGTTCAGTTTATTTGCATAGAAATGTTCAAAATATTCATGTATGATTCTTTGTATCCCCCCATCTTCAATTATTATTTCATCTCTATCATTCCTGATTGTTTTTATCATAGCTTTCTCTCTTTTTTCTTTTTTGTGAATCTAGCCCATGGCTTATCTATTTTATTGATCCTTTCAAAGATCCAGCTCTTGGTTTTATTAATCTTTTGGATTTTCTTTCTAGATTCTATCTCACTAATCTCTGCTCTGATATTGACTATTTCCTTTCTCCTTCTGACTTCTGGGTCTCTTTGTTGCTCCTTTTTCTGCTTAACACTGTTGTAATATTCTATACCTTACCTGAGATCTTTGCTGGTTGTTGCTATGGGCCTATACTTCACTTTTAGGACAGCTTTTGCTGCATTCCACAGGGTCTTATAGCTGGTTTCTTGAAGTTCATTGTTCTCTAAGTAATTTTTAAATTGTCTTTTAGTTTATTCATTTACCTAGGTGTTAATCAAAAGTTCAGTCTACATAGCTTGTGTATATATCTTTATTTCTTGTTCATGGTTGATTTCTAACCTCACTGCTTCATGGTTAGACTAGTTTTTTTTTTATGATTGCAATATTCACATATTTATTAAGACTGTCATTGTTCCCCAACACATGGCCAGTTCTTGAGAATGTTCAATGTGCACTTTAAAACAATGTGTATTCTAATTTTAGATAGTGTTAAATGTTCTGAATTTCTGAATATATCTGTTAAGTTCATCTCATCTATGAGTTCATTTAACCTCTATATTCTTGTTGATTTTTTCTCTGGTGATCTGTCTCTTGCCATGAGTAGTTTGTTGAGTTCTCCATCTAATATTGTGATGCTTCCAATGCCTCCCTTAAGGTCAATAAATACTTTTTAAAATATATATATTTGGATGCACATATATTGGTAGCATATATATTGATGATGGTTGTGTCTTCCTATTGAATTGATCAGTATACTGTCAATGTATGTCTCTTTTCACCTTCTTTTCCTGAAAGTCAAATTTATATGATATTAGTATAGTTGTTCTAGCCCTTTAGTTTGTGTTATTGGCTTGGAATACCTTACGCTAGGCTCTCACCCAGAGCTTCTGTTTGTATTTCTTCTGGATGTGTGTTTTTTGGAGACACAGAATAAATAGGTCTTGCTTTTTAATCTGTTTAGTCACTCTGAATCTTTTGACTGGTGAATTTAAGCCATTTACATTGGGTGATTATTGATAAATGTGGTTTGCTTATAGCCACTCTTGGTTTTGTTTTGAGGTTGTTTTATGTTCTTGTTGACTCTTTTCCTGTTTGTTGTTTTATGTGAAAGTTTTTCTATAATGGTCTTGCCTACTGTACATATGTTTTCTATTTGGTTTTATGCTATATTTTGCTTTGTGGCTATAAGGAATTGTGTCTAACTTACAACATCTACAAGTCTTTTTTAAGTTGGTCTTGGTTCATCAACATTGGAATATGTCGCTCTGTCTATTTTGCTCTCCCCTTCCCTGTGTCTGGTTTCCCCTGTTGTTGTTGTGTTACTGGTTTTATTTTAATACTGATTGTCTCATTAAAAGTTGGAATTCCTTTGCTTCTTTTCATGTGTGATTCCTCTCAGTAATTCTTTCAAGACAGGATAAGTAGTGGCAAATTTCTTCAGTTTCTGAATGTTTGCAAAGATATTTACTTCTCCTTCATATTTAAATTTAGCATGAGATAGTATTTGCGATTGGAAATAGTTATCTTTTTTAAATTTAATTTAATTAATTTATTTATTCCCTTTTGTTGCCCTTGTTGTTTTATTGCTATGTAGTTATTCTTGTTGTCATCATTATTGGATAGGACAGAAAGAAATGGAGAGAGGAGGGGAAGACAGAGGGGGAGAGAAAGGTAGACACCTGCAGACCTGCTTCACTGCTTGTGAAGGGACTGCCCTGCAGGTGGGGAGCCAGGGGCTTGAACTGGGATCCTAACACTAGTCCTTCTGCTTTGCGTCACATGCGCTTAATCCGCTGCGCTACTGCCTGACTCCCGGCAATAGTTATCTTTTAATACTTTGAGTATGTCATCCAACTCTCTCCTTGCTTCTTGTGCTTGTGATGAGAAATCCGATGAAAGCCTGATAGTTCTGCCTCTGTATGTGACTTTGTTCCTTTTCCTAGCAGCCCACAATAATTTTTCCTTGTCCTTTGTTTTGGACAGTTCTACAGTTACCTGTCTTTTACCACAATGTGAATATTGCTCAAATATATAATTTTTCTGCTGTAATTTTGTTGAATATGTTCCCTATTTCTGTCTCTTTTTCTTCTTCAGGGATCTCAATTACTCTGATATTCATCTTTTAGATGGAGCTTGCTATTTCATAGAGAAGTGCTTCATTTTCCCTAATCCTTTCATCTCCAAGAGCTTTAAATTCAGTGTGCGGTGGATGTATCTTCAGCACTGATATTCTCTCCTCCACCTGATTTAGCCTGCTTCCAAGGCCTCGTGCCTCAACCAGAACTGCATTCAAAGTGTTCTTTAAGCAATGAAGTTCTGTTAGGTTTTCCCCTGACTTTTGTAATTTGGTAAAAATTACCACTGTGTTGTTGAATCTTAAGTTTCTTAAATTTATTTTGTGAGTTTCTGAATGCTGTCTTTCTGTCTGTCTGGTCCTTTGTGGTTACTGTCATTTCTGTCTGTATCTCTTAGTTTCTGCATTTATTGTTGCTTTCATTCTGGTACCAGTGAGAGTCTCTGTGACTATGGTTTTGAATTTACTTGTTTATGTATCTTTGTGTGGCAAGGGAGGGATTTATCCTGTAGCACCAATCTGGTTTACTGTCTTTGATGTCAGTATAAGGTCTCCCTGCTGTTTTTCTAGACTCTGTGGATTTTACAGCCTACAGCCTTGGAGAATTCCTTTCTCCTTAGTGGAAAAAAAAAAAAAAGCAAGATTCATGGCCCCAGAAATGCTCTTTCTAGGCCCATCGCGTCTGTTTGGGAATCTCAGGACTCTCCAAATAGGGCCCCAACTTATGGGGTGGCCTGACAGTGATTAAGGAGTCATCATTAAAGTATGCCAGTCTCTTGCCCTTATTCAACTTTTGTAGTCCTTGCTTTGATAAGGTTAGCTTTGTAGTGAGTGAGATAACTGTAATAGGAAGTAGGTGAGGAGGGCATACAATGAAATTAGATACTATTTCATTAGGAAATTTATCAGAATTAGGGAAACAACAGATGAGACCCACAAAGAAAGTACAAGATACCTAGAGGTAATTTGAGAAATGAAAGCTGAAATAGCTGAGCTAAAAGAAAAGTTCTTAGGAGCCTATATCTTAACAATCCTTGCTTGAGCTTGATAGCTCACATCTAGATGGACCATAAATATGCCTGGGAAGATGGTTTAAGATTTGAGAGCAAACTTGAAGAAGATATATAAGTGCAATTAACTGTTTACTGCAGTGATCTAACCTGGTGCCCATATCCATTCATATTTAACACGGGAGCCTGTAAAACTTCTGAGTCCCTGCCAGAGCACTCAATAACTGTAGTCACAACTGGGAACATTGTAGGCTTCACTCATTTCATAGCTATTCTTCCTCAAGTGATAGAGTAGGATGGTCCAACTTCCCTTTGGAAGTTAGGCAGTCCCTATCATTACTATTTTATAGTGAGGGTACAATCCTGAAGAGGCCTATACAAAGGCTTATAGTTATGTTCTCAATTGGTTTGACAAGTAATGATAGAGAGAGGGGTCTATAAAAGGTCTAGGCCCTTATTATCTGTGGGGGAGGATCCAAGTATTACCTGCCTAGAACCCCGGGTGATGAGGTGGTCTGATAGTTGCCAAAGAGGCCATATTTACATGAGCCAGTCTCTTGCCCTTATCCAGCTTTTGTAGTCACTTGTTTATCTGACAAGTTTAGGCTTTCTCCCAGTTGTTAAATCTTTGGGTGTCCTTTATTGTATCTGAATAAGTATTAGGTGTATGGAATCTGACCTCACGTTAGGGAGGAATTAAACCCAGGATTCTAGAGGGGTCTCAATTATCTCCAAGTTTTTCTGCACTTACTTTTTTGATGATTATAACAAAGGTTGTCATAGAGACAATAAAATTCTTTACTAGACATATAGTTTTTTGCCAATATAACTCTTGGCCAGTTGTATAGTTGTATAGTGTTTCTTCTGAAGCTTATCAAGGGGTAACAATAATGCTGGTGCTTTGTCAGAAGAGATTAAAAATGATGGAAGAATATTTACTTCCTTTTGTTTAGTTAATTGAGTAGATAAAGTGATCGAGGGAAGTAAATTAAGGGGTAGGATAGGAGGGTGTTTAGGCCTAATAATATATAGATGTTTAGAGAATTTATTATGCCTTCTTTAGTCCATTCTACTAGAATGCCAGGCTTATTAGGTATAAATCTTATATTATTTTATGAAAGATCTCAACATATTAATGGAGTTGGGAGGTTGACATCTCAGGCTTGGCATCTCTGGTGATAATCTACAGTAACATGTCAGTAGCAGCATAATGTAGCATGGTGGCACTGGTTGAATTCATTTGGTTGAGGTTAACAGAGGCAGTATAACAGGATAAGGTATCAGGGAGAAAAAAACATCAAGAAATATGAGCACAGGTTTCAAGAGTAGGAGAAATATGGATGAGGCTTTCAGTGCTTCTGCAGATGTCTCAGTTGTAGTTGCTAACATTTGTTAAGATCCATAGCCGTAGGTATTGTTGTTTTCAGGGAGAGTCTGAACTGTCAGCCTTTATTCCTAGGCCATGCTTTATATAAGTCATGCAATTTAATTTTCCTTTTCTGAGGAATAAAAAGCACCTCTGTGCATTGATATATATATATATATATATATATATATATATATATATATATATATATACACACAATGATAATTAAAATTATAGAAGATAAAAGTAGTATGAATTTATTGCTCATACATATTTTGGATAGTACTTTTTGAATAAATACTGGGCAGATTTATTTTATTCTCACATATGAATCTTGTTACCCCGAGTTTTTGCAAATAATTATTTTGAATACTGATACAGAGTATTTTTTGTACTTTTTGTGTATTTGTGCATACTCCCTTTCTTACTAGTGTTGTTTGATTTACATAATATTCACAGTCCTTCTCAACTATCAACTAAGGAAGTCTGTGAGTCTACCTCAGTTCCTTTTTTTTTAATATTTATTTTATTTATTTATTCCCTTTTGTTGCCCTTGTTGTTTTATTGTTGTAGTTATTATTGTTGTTGGATAGGACAGAGAGAAATGGAGAGAGAAAGGGAAGACAGAGAAGAGGAGAGAAAGATAGACACCTGCAGATCTGCTTCACCGCCTGTGAAGTGACTCCCCTGCAGGTGGGGAGCCGGGGTTCGAACCGGGATCCTTATGCCGGTCCTTGTGCTTTGCGCCACCTGTGCTTAACCCATTGCGCTACAGCCTGACTCCCCCTCAGTTCCTTCTTAAACTACTCTTGTAGTGACTATCTAGTTAAGTGCTCTTTCATGTCTGTATGAATACCTCAGTGAGATTATATTTCTTCAAGTGACATTTGGCCATGCTATTACCTCCTCAGAAATCTGGTATATCTACAAGGTCTGGCTGGACTAGTGGCTCTGCCTGGGGACTCAGAGACAGACAGATAGAAATCTGGTATATCTCCCCAGTGGATCCAATCAAGATTCTTAAAATGATCTTCCAATCCGTTTGTAATCCTTCTTGCAATGTTTTGCAACAGTTATTGTTACTTGCCATCTCACTCTTACTCCATATAGTTTTCAGGTCTCATTCTGACGTTCGTTGATCCATTTCCCAAATTAGAGTTTTTTCCCTCAAGCTTGCCACTTGCGTCCCTTCAGTTCTGTAACAGCTCAATTTATATCATATATCTTCAGTGAATTCTGTTTTGCCTGTCCATCTCAACACTTCACTAAACTTTATTTGGTATTGTACTATATTGCATGTTATCTGGTTTGCAAAGTTAGGCTGGAAAATTCAAAACAGAGACTATGTTTCTTTTCTGTAGCTTTTTCAGTACCAGTACTACTATTTAAGCAATAATTGTACTCAGTACACTTTTAGTTAAATTTATTGTTATTTTATTTACCAGAGAACTGCTTGGCTTTGGCTTATGGAGGTAACAGGGGCCAACAATGAACCTCTGGTCCCCCAGACATGAAAATCTGCTGAGTAGCCACTGATATATTTTACTGCCCAAAAGTACATGTTAAAATTTTATTTATTTCTTACACATGTATCAACTACTGTATTTTACTATTGACTATAAAACAAAAAGGGAGGAAAGAGCAAAATTCATTATATGGTCCTAGCTGAAACCAAGACTTGAAATGTAGATTTGTGGGAAAATGAGTGAATTCAAATAAAGTCTGAAAATTAGTTATTAATGTTGTATCAATGCTGATCTCTGTTTATAATCATTGTATTATAGTTAGAGGATGTAACATTAGTGATGAAGAGTATATAAGAACATTGTGTATTTGTTTTTTATTTTTTCAATATTTTTATTTATTTATTTTTGGATAAGATAGAAATTGACAAGGGGAGATAGAGAGGAAAAGAGACAGAAAGACACCTGCAGCCCTGCTTCACCACTCACGAAGCTTTCACTCTGCAGATAGGAACCAGGGGCTTGAAGTTGAGTCCTTGAGCGCTTGTTGTGTATGCGCTTAACCAGGTGCACCACTGTCTGGTTCCATTGTATACTACTTTGTATGTGTGTGCACTACTCTTGAAACATCTCAGTAAGTCTAAAATTACTTAAAAATAAAAAGTAAGAGACGGGCAGGCTGTAAATAGCATAGTGGTTGTGTGGGGAGCCTCTCATGCCTGAGGCTCTGAAGTGCCAAAATCAGTTCCCAGAACCACCCTGTGCCAGAGCTGATCAGTGCTCTTGTAAAGGAAGTGTATGACTTTCATATGTGAGACTTCTTGTGAACAGCACAAAATGGTGGGGCAATACTCTGTTCTCTCTGTGTATCACAGTCATTTTTTAAATGAAAGAAAATAAATGAAAGCAAAACAATATGCTTACACACACAGACACACATGCACGCACACACACACGTACACAGAAAAGTATTAATGAAAAAGAGAATCAGGCTGAAGTTCAGGCCTTAAGTTGCATGTTTTGATACTAAAAGTATATGCAAATTTGATGTTCTACTCACTGCATACCACCCAGATCACCAGAAGTAAAATTTAATATGTTAAAATACTCTAATACTGAACTCTAAAACATGGTTCTTGGAGAGGATATGGAGGGAAAGGAACTTTCTTATATTACTGATGGGAGTACAAATTGGTCCAGCCCCTGTGAAAAACAGTGGAAACTCAGCAGAATGCGAAAAATGGAAGTACTCTATGGCATAATAATTCTTGTCCTGAAGATATATCCAAAGAGAACAAAAAGATATATTTGAGGAGACCTATAATTTTGTAACTCAATATTCAATCATTAATAACATTTTAAAATAATATTGTGGAATATATGCATATGAAATAACCACTCATCAGTTAAACATGATGATGTCATCTCCTTTGCTTACTCTTGGTTGGAACTTGAGGGAATTATGCTGAGATAAGCCAAAAAGAAAAGGATGAATACAAGATGATCTCACTCATAGGCAGAACATAAGAAAGAAAAAGCAGTATTTTTTTCTCCACATCCTCTCCAACACTTGTTTTTGTACTTTCTAATGTGTGGTTTACTCACAGGTGTAAAGTGATATATAATTGTCTTGATTTGTATTTATCTTATAATCAGTGACTTTGAACATTTTATTCATATAGATTTTGGCCCTTAAAGCTCTTCTTCTGGTGAAGATTCTGTTAATTTCTTCTCATTTTAAAATTGTTTTATTGGGTTTTTTTAAGTATTTATTTATTCCCTTGTGTTGCCCTTGTTGAAATAAATTCTTTTTTAAAAAGTATTTTATTTATTTTATTTTTGAGAGAGATTCAGAGAAAGACACAGAGAGAAACACCAGAGGACTGGCTTATGGTGGTGCGGGGGACTGAACCTGGGATTTCGGAGCCTCAGGCATGATAGTCTCTTTGCATAACCATTATGCAAACTACCCCCACCATGTTTTATTGACTTAATGATGGTTGACAACACCATAGGATGAGCGGTACAATTCCGCAAAATTCCCACTGCCGGAGTTCTATATCCCATCCCCTCCATTTTCTTTTCTTTCTCCCTCTTGGACCCAGGATCATTATGGGGTACAGAAGGTGGAAGGTCTGGCTTCTGCAATAGTTTCTCTAGTGAACATGGACATTAGCAGGCCAGTCCATACTCCCAGCCTGTCTCTCTCTATCCCTAGTGGGACAGGCCTCTGAAGAGGTGGGCTTCTAGGACACAATGATAAGGTCCTCTGCCCAGGGAAATCAGGTTGGCATCATGGTAGCACCTGCAACTTGTTGGCTGAAAAGCATTAAGATATAAAGCAGAACAAATTGTTTAGTAATCAGGAACCTCAAGGTAAGAATATAGCAGATGATACTTGGAGGTCTCCAATTTGGAAAAAGCTAGAAAATCTACTTTAATTATGTTATAAGGGGTCTATGACTTTACTAGTTTTTTGCCTGAGCCCAATAGCTAACATGCAGGTATGCTAAAGCTATTGTCTGGGGAGATGTTGTCAGAGTTGGAAATAGGACTAGACAACTGCATCAGGGAAGAGAGTAACTCCTAAATATGGGAAGAGTATATACATACTGTAAACTGTAAATCCTATTGATCTGATCTGGTACCCTTATTCAGCACAGAAGCCTGTAACTTCTGTATCCCTGTAGGCCTGAGCTCACATTTTGTGGTCACAACTAGGAACATTCTTGGTTACACTCATTTCAGGACCAGTCTTCCTTGATGGCAGAATATTTTGGCCCAGACTCTTTTTTGGAGAATGGGGCAGTCTTTACCATTGCTGTTCACATTGAGGGCAGGGTCCTATATAGGCTCACAAGATGGCCCATGATGCTGTTCCTGATGGAGATTACCAATGATGGTGAAGAGAGGGAACTGTTAGAGGTCTAGACCCATTATACCTATGTGGGAATCCCAGGATTCTATTATATTACTAGGACCCCAGATGATGAGGTGGCCTGGTATTGACCAAAAGAGCTATCATTAAAATATGGTAGTCTCTTGCCCTTATCCAGATTTTTTAGTCTTTATTTTATATGACAAGTTTAGACTTAGAGTGATTGAGGGATGTGAGTAAGGAATATATCTAAGTTCCTCTCCTCGTATTTTATTTTATTCTATTTTTATTTGGGGATGATGGTTTATAGTACAGTCCATGACACTTAGGTACAATGACTCAGGATAGGTTTCTAGATGTTTGGGAGAAGGAGAGGGGAATGAAGGAGAGGGCAGGGAAGGGAGGGGAGGAGAAGAGGGGAAGAGAAAAAAAACATAGCACTGAATCTTCCTTCAGTAAGGTAGAGACAGGACTCTAACCTGGATTTCTCACATGGCAAAGCAGTGTTGTGCTGTGATACGGAGGAGAGAGAGAGACAGTGGAGATCTGGAGTGGAGAGGGAACACAGTTCTTTATTCACGTGGACACCTCAGAGTTGGGTGAGAGTGCAGTGGTTCGGGCCACGTGGAGCTAGCCAAAATAGCCGCCTTGTGCAGCACCCTTTTCTGCGTCTAACCACTGAGGTGAAAACTGGGCAAGAGAGAGAGGGGCGGTAGAAGAAGGGATTTATAGGGCAAAAACTGGGAGTGATGTGCCGTGACAGGATTGGTTGGGAAGGGCACTTCGAGAATATAGTATTAACTCTCGCGGTAACTGGCACTAGCCTGAGGGGACATCTGCACAGCATCTCCCCCTTTCTTTTTACCTAATGGCCACAGTATAGGAAATTTAGTGTGGAGCAGGCTTAAACGTTTTTTAAGGAATGCCATGCTCAGCTGGGAAGATGTAGGATGTTTTTGTGGGGGAGGGAAGACTTACATGGCCGCCAACCTTGTGAGATTTATGTGTCCCCACTGTGCTCAACCCCTCTGTAGAAAGAGAGACTTACTGGAGTGAATCATCTCATAGGTTAAGCTCTGCTAGGCTCCACCATCTCCTCACAATATTTCTACACCTTTTCCTATCTTTCTATCTAGTCATCGCATTAAGATGGGTCAATGTTTGTAAAAGACTCCATCTGTGACAGAGGAATAGTAGTGTAGGGGTGAGTAGAAACCTTTTGGGCATAAACATGAATGCTATAACAAAACAGGAAGGGACAAGTAGGGGAGCAGTAAGAGCCAGTGTGATGCCAAGGGAAGGCTGTTGGGCAAGGGGGCATTTCCTGTCTCTGGGGGTGTCCCCTGTCTCTGGGGGCAGGGCTTAGTAATGGGGGAAGGGTGTTTCCTACCTCAAAGGACAGGACCTGCAGGCGGGAGGGTGTGACCTGCCAAGCGAAGGGGCTGTTTGGCATTGTATAGTCCCCAAGGTAACCAGCTGCAAAGCCCATGAACTACTGTGGGTCAGTCTTTGAAAAAACAGCAGTGTGAAGGGAAGGAAGCTGCTGTAAAATTGTGTAAAGTGTCCAAGAGGTGTACCAGTAAGTCCAATAGAAGTGTCAGTCCAAAGCAGATGACTTTGGAAGAAATGCCAGGGGATGAAATGCTGCACGTCTGTCTTGATGGTGAAGGTCAGCCACCAGAATCCCACTTTTCTGTAGAAAGTGAGCCGGAACTGCCAAAACATGACAGGCAAAGCAGAAGCAGGAAGGGCAGACAGGCAGTAAGAAAGTTCTGTCCTTGGAGTCTGTGAATCAGGTTCTTCAGATCGTGTAAGGTCATACAGGTTTCGGAGAGTGTGCCACTGTAGTCATGCCGTCTAGTGGGTGATGTCAGAGTGAGCAGGGGTCCAGATGGTTTTTCCTGGGATTCCTGTGAAAGAAACACAAACAATATGCTTCCCGTGGTTAGAAGGGCATCTGATTCAAAATTTTTTATAGAAAAAGAGGTTTGGTGCCTTAGCCAACTGAATATTAGGGGGATGTATCTCCCCTTATTTCTTTCTTCACTTAATTGAGCCTAGGAATTTGGTGGGCCTTCTCAACAACCATTTGTCGTTGGGGGTAGTAAGGGATGTCTGTGGCATGGGTGATGTTATAAAGGGAAACATCTTTAAATTGTTGGCTGACAAAGGCAGGCCTATAGTGGCAGGACGAGATACACCAGTTAAGTGTAGAAAAATATGTGAATGTCGTTAATTCACATAAGTTGTATATGGAAGAACTTCTTATAGTTTAATACCTTACCATATGAGCAGATGCTTCTTCATGTGAAGGCTTTGACATAGTTGTAGTCAATTACTTGTGAAAAAAAAAACTTTTAACAAGTTAGAAGTTTACTATAATTGATAATTCAATGATTATAATTGGTTTAAGTATCTTTATAATTTTGTTTAAAAGTCATCTAATGTGACCTCCTGTAGCAGTCTCTACAGCAGGATCTTCAGATCAATTTTAGTTAAAATATATATATTGACTTTTTAACTATTTTTACTTTATACTATAAACAGACTCAGGTTGCTTAGAGAGTTAACGCATGTTAGTGACAATGGTTTTAATATTTACAGTGTCAGATTGATTCCAGATATGTTGTGGATTAATTTCCACAAGATAGCTTACAGGTCAGTTTTGGAGGCCCTCCAAAAGCGTCCTGTATGGAGAATTTTTATTTGAGTTTTGGGGATGTATTGTCATGTTAAAATTTTAGACTTTTACCTTAAATAGTTGCTTTTAGCAAATTAATTTTACCTTGCCTGGTAATAATGTAGCTTCAAGGTTACACTTTTAACCATTAAGTTAATATTTACCAAACTTGAAACATACCCATAAACATTTGGTTATAACACACAGGAGGAGAAAACCTTTTGTTACAAAAACATATCATTTTAAAAACAAATTTAGATCTGTCTTTACTCATACAGTTTAAGACTAAGCACTTTGCATTTATACCAAAGTTATATATAAAAAAATCAAAAGAGGCAAAAATAATTTTTTTGGAATGTTTCTGGATGTCTCCAGAAACCTTGGCTGCGTCCAGCATTTTTATATAAAGTCAATGAAGTTTCAGAGTACTCTGAGAAAAATGGGTCATATAAAATTTTTTGTCATCTAACACACTCACAAAACACAACTGGCCAGTCATAGCATAAGATATTCAGAGAAGGGGTAAGAGAGAGAGGTCTGTGAACCATATTTTTCAAATTCCGCCATGTCGTATTATGGGTCCTGGTGTGCGTCCTGCATCTAGTCCTCTTGCAGTATTTCTTGTTCTTCAGGGATAGCAGTGCCATCGTGCGGGTATTGGCAAACATGGCGGGCAGGAAACCAGACAGGTTTGGAGTAATTCTGTGGAAAAACGCATCTGAAACCCCTCCCCATGGTCAATAGGGGTTCAGGCCCTTTCCAAATTTTATTGAGTGGATCTTTCCATTAGACCTTAATAGCTGGGAGGGTGGATGGTGTTTGCCAATAAAGAATAATAGGAGTTGGTCTGAGTTTTTGTAAATATTAAAGAGATTTAATGTAGTTAAGGCTTTGTGGGAAACCCCACAAAATGTACGGCAAAACTAGAATCGTGGCATATGAGCCACTCTGTATCTGTGAGAGAAAAGGGAAGAATAATTGAATCCGGTTCCTTTCCTAAGACCTGCACCGATCTGTTTCTTCCTTGGCGAACCATGAATGCTAATGCATCTATCTTGGTAAGGAGTCTTGGAGCTCTGCCTACTGGCATATGAAGCCACTTGAGAACCCTATGGTTCTGCCACAGTGATCCCACTACTGTGGGGGTGGATTTAAAGATTAGAAGGTTTACCAGAGAGGTGGGGGAGAATCGAATGAGGTGCATGTCTTGGAGGACCTGGTTAACCCTTTCCAGTGCTAAGGAGGCTTAGGGAGTTAAGATACGTTTTGAGGAGGGCTGTTTGTTTCCTTTTAACAAGTCAAACAGCGATTGGAGGCAGCTAGTAGGCAGACAAAGATACTGCCTAAGCCAATTTAAATTTCCAAGAAAACTTTGTAAAGAAGCAAGAGTGAGATTAGAAGGAAAAGTAACGTAAGGTTTTAAGGGATAAATCTGCATTAGAGAAATCTCTGAATCTAAGAAATATATTGGAGGAATTAGCTGTATTTTCTCAAGAGCTATATTAAGGCCACTTTTCTTTAAGGCAGGAATAAGGAAATCACGTAGGGCACAGAGATCTGTATCTAATTCCCCATTTAAGATGTCATCAATATAATTAAGAACCTTAAGGCCCTTACGGATATATGGGAAAAGGGCAGATTTAACAGCCTCTTGACAAATTGTAGGACTATTGGCCATGCCCTGGGGCAGTACCACCCATTCATATCTATCAGCAGGGGTGGTGTTTTTAATAGATGGAACAGAGAATGCAAAACATTTACAGTCTTGTGGGTACAAGGGAATAGATAAATAACAATCCTGTATATCAGTAGCTATGATTAGAATTCCCGTGGGAATTGCAGAAGCAAGAGGCAAACCCCTTTGGGGGGAGCCCCAGACCTGCATGGTTTTATTAACTGCATGGAGATCTTGGAGGAGGTGCCATTTTCCTGAGCACTTTTTAATCACAAAGACTGGAGTATTCTATGGGCTTCAGGAATGACAAATGCGTCCCAAGGACAACTGCTCTCGGATGAGCTCTTTTAAAATTTCTAGCTTCTCCCTAGGCAAAGGCCACTGGCCACAATTCCACCCAGACATGCTCATTAGAAAGCCAATCTAAGCAGGGAGTTTGGTTACGAACAGTGGCAGTTAGTATTGAGGGTGCTGGTTAGATCTAGAAGTCTCGCAGGAGCAGGTGTTGCGCTCTGCAGAGGCATCTGTGGATATTATAACATCAAGAGATTCCAGAAGATTCCTGCCCAATAGGTTGGTGCTAGTATCAGCTACCAAAGGACGGAAGTGTCCGGTAGTCCCTTCTAGGTCTTCCCACACAAGGGAATCTCATGTGAGAAAGGCTTGGGTCAACCCTCCAACTCCATGTAAACGGGGCCATGGGAGGAGTTCCCAACTCTGGGAAACCTCTGCTTGCCTTAAAATAATCTTTTCTGCCCCCGTGTCAATCAAACATTTAAAAGGAATATTGCCAATCCTTACTGTCATAGTAGGGTAACCTTGTTCTAAAAAAGGAGTGGTCCACAAAATCTCAGGCTGTGAATTTGCACCATTCAGGGGCATGCCATATTTATGAAACTTGGACCAACAATCTCTCCTCCAATGAAAACCTTTCTGGCATCTAGGACAAGGTGTTCGTGGCCTCTGGCTCCATTACTGGAGGCGGGGTTTCCCTGACTGGAGGCGTGGTTGTCCTGACTGGAGGTG
This sequence comes from Erinaceus europaeus, assembly GCF_950295315.1. Lineage (NCBI taxonomy): Eukaryota > Metazoa > Chordata > Mammalia > Eulipotyphla > Erinaceidae > Erinaceus > Erinaceus europaeus. The sequence continues at coordinate 78,133,953 of NC_080185.1, read as the reverse complement.
GGGTGGCGGCTTATCTGGACATTGGTTACACCAATGCCCTTGGCGACCACACTGAAGGCAAGCTCCCTTTTGCTTTTGTGGGGTAGCTGCATAAGACTGTGTCATAATGGGTGCCCCATAAGAGCCTGGTCTAAGTTCCTGTGTTGCTAAAATTCAATTATCTGGGAGCTCTCAGGTTTTTTGGAGAAGTATGGATGCCACACGTGAGGGTTTTGTCTATTGGAGGCCACATTTACTGGGAAGGTATGGACTTGCTTTGATAACGAGGTAGCAGGGTGAGGAGGAGTCACGGAAGTGGAAGCTGCCCGAGGAGAGGCAGCAGCAGCCCAAGAAGCTGAACATGTGTCTGCAAAAATGGAACCCTTGGGGCAAAATGCAGAGGGCTTAGGTAAGGTAAGTGCCAATACAATATCCCTTAACTCTTGTATCTCAGCCTCAAGGTCCCTTAACTTTTTGGCAGGGCACCCTATATATATCATGAAGGCTGCAAACATAGCCAAGAGGATCCACGGTGTGGCCCCAAGTAAAATGTCTCCGAGATAGAAAACCTGTCCCATTAAAAAAAGAGTAAAGGGTTTGGGAAATCTCTTTGTAAAATGGGAAGTCTCCCATGGTGGAGAGGAACATGAGGCCGCAGAGAGTCAAGTGGCTCTATACTTACCTGCATCTGGGTGGGTCAGTCCCTGTTCAGGTGCCAGGTGTCATGCTGCCACACGGAGGAGAGAGAGAGGAGAACCGGAGTGGAGAGGGAACACAATTCTTTATTTACATGGGCACCTCAGAGTTGGGTGAGAGTGCAGTGGTTCTGGCAACATGGAGCTAGCCAAAATGACCGCCTTGTGCAGCACCCTTTTCTGCGCCTAACTGAAGTGGAAACTGGGCAAGAGAGAGGGCTGGTAGAAGAAGGGCTTTATAGGGCAAAAACCTGGAGTGATGAACCGGGACATGATTGGTTGGGAAGGGCACTTCAAGAATATCATATTAACTCTCGCAGGAACTGGCACTAGCCTGGGGGGACAACATGGCAGAACAGGCACTCCGAGAATGTCCCAACTCTCACGGGAATTGGCACTAGCCTGAGGGGACAACTGCACAACAAAGCAGAGTACCAGTAAAGTGACTCATTGAAAGCAAAGTGAGCTGTAGTTGACCCCAGTCAGTTTCTTCCTATATTGTGTGAGAATACAGTTAATGAGAAAGGCAGTACTGCTTGGGCATATGCTTTTAACTGTGTATTACATCTCTCTTAAAAATTCTCAAAAATGTTCTCATCACGGGTCCAGGTAACGGTACACCAGGTAGAGTGCACTTGCTCAAGGACCCAAGTTCAAGCCCCTGTAAGGGTGAAGCTTCACTATGTTAAAGTAGTGTCACAGGTGACTCGCTTTCTTTCTTCTTCTCTATCTCTCCTTCTCTTCCAATTTCTTTCTGTCTCTATCAATAACAGGAAAAATAATGTTTGAATACTTCTTTGCACATAGTAGAAGCAACTCCAACTTTCACTCATAGGTGGTAATCACCCCACTTTTTGATGGGGTTGTTTTTGTTGTTGGTGGTGCTGTTTAGTGAGTTCTTTTTTTTTCTAAATTTTATTTTTCAATTTTTAAATGTATTTTGAATATAGACAGAGAGATTGAGAGGGGGAAAGAGAGAGAGAGAGAGAGTTAGAGAGAGCTGAAATACTATTTCACCACTTGTGAAGCATTCCCCTGCAAGTGGGGGCTGGGTGATCGAAAATGGGTCCTTTTGCACTGCAATGTGTATGCTCAACCAGATGATCCACTGTGTGGTCCTGTGTTTAGTGAGTTCTTTATAAATTTTGTTTATTAGGACTTTTGTCCAATGTATGGCATATAAAGATATTCTCCCATTCTGTAAGGAGTCTTTGTTTTGGTGGTGGGTTTCTTTCACTATACAGAAGCTTTTCAGCTTGTCATAGCCCCACTGGGTTATTACTGTTTTTGTTTTCTTTGTAAATAAACTTGAGTTATTGATGATCGGTTTAAAATTTAGATTGAAAACAGTTCTACCAGTGTTTTCCTCTAAATGTTTGATGGTTTCTGGTCTACAATCCAAATCTTTGATCATCTATTTGGAGTCTACTTTAATATGTGGTGAGATGTAGTGATCCAATTTCATTATTTTGCATGCTTCAACCCAATTTTTCCAACACCATTTTTTGAAGAGACTCTCCTTTCTCCATTTAATGTTTTGGCCTCCTTGTCAATAACTAGTTTGCTTTCACTATGTGCAAGAAAAGTAGAGGAAAACAAGCAAACAAAAATGATAGAGAAAGGGCCATGGGGAGAATCTAAAATCAACATGAAAGAACTAGTCTTGAAAATGAATAAACTTCTGTAGAAACAGCCACTGAGTTTCAATTTTCTTGTTTTCTAGTGAGTTAGGGTTGGGAATCAAACACATACAGCTTGAGGGGAAGTTATTAGGGAAGGAAGACAAGGAGTCAAAGGACTTGAGAGTAATTCCAAGATAGTGATTGGCAAAATAAAGTCAAGCCAAGTCCCAGTAGAGAATGCAAGGTGGTTGACTTTGCATAATGTGGCAACTGTTCTTTAGTTTTATTGAGGTAGTAGGAAGAAAGATCCTTTAGCTTTCTTGTGGTATGAAAGTCCTTATATTCCCCATACCATCAAAACTATCCAGTAACAGAAAGACACTACTCTAAAAGGAAACTTCAGTGCTATTAAGAAAAAGAAATGAAAGCTATGTGTCTAAAATGACTGATGCATAATTACATAATATATGGTAACATACTATAAACGACTTAAAGATAATGTACAGACCAAGTAAGCAAACTTCAAAGGCATTATGCTTTTACAAAAACACTTTTCCACTCTGCTGTCTCTAAGTCCTTGCTCATGCTCAGAATGCTCCTTTAAATTTTCAGCCTATCGGTAATGTTATAAACCTGTAGTATTAATGTCTTATAATACCTACTACAGTTTCTAGCATACCTTATTTTTGAGTCCAGATATAGAAGAAAAATTAGTGAGTGCTTAGTGTTCAGGAAAGACTTAACATGAAAATACGATACTTAAGCTCATCACTAAGAAAAGACATGTATCCTACTGCCAAAAAAGAGAACAGAGCACCATCACATGTTTTGTTTCAGAATTTTGTAATTAAGATATGATTCACATATCGTAAATTCAGCTTTTTAAAGTGTATAATTCATAGTATTTAGTGCATTCACAGAGTTGCACAACTGTTATCACACTAATTTCAGAACATTTTCTTTACTTCACTAAGATACTCTATGTTCATTATCAGTCACTTCTCAAATTACCCTGCTCCCTGTAATCCCTGTCAACCACTAACCTTCTATTTCTATATATTTGCGTAGTCTGGATATTTCACATAGATGGAACCATTCAATATACATATTTTATTTTGTCTGGCCACTTTCACTTACCATATTATTTTAAAACTTAATTTTTGGCTGGGTGACACACCCTGAAGCCTGGAGACCCTTGGGTGCCCCAATTCTGGCCCAGAAATATCAGGAATGGGTGACATGAGAGGGAGCCACCCTGCAACCTGGGGACCTTTGGGTGCCCCAATTCTGGTCCCAGGGCCCCAAGAGCTGGGAGACATGGGAGACCCTTCCCCTGGGGACCCTTGGGTGCCCCATTCTGGCCCAGGAATCCCAGGAACTGGCATGAGAGGGATCCACCCCAGAGCCTGGGGACCCTTGGGTGCTCCAATGTGTTTTCTGGCTCCAGATAAATCATTGTAGTTTTTGTTCTATTCTCTTAAAGAAGCTAGGTGGAACTTTGATGGGTACCGTGTTAAATTTGTGTATGGCTCTGGGGAGAATTTTCATTTTGATGATATTAATTCTTCCAATCCATGAACATGGGATGTCTTTCCATTTCTTGTCATCATGTTCTATTTCCTTGGGTAGTGACTTATAATTTTTAGTATACAAGTCTTTCACTGCTATGGTCAGGTTTATTCCTAGGTATCTTATTGACTTTGCTTTAACAGTGAATGGGAGTGAATTCTGGATATCCTCTTCTTGGCTTTAGCATTTGCAAAAAGAAATGCGACTGATTATTGTAAATTGATTTTTACATAATATATGGTAGCATACTATAAACTATATGTAGCCTGACACCATGCTATATTGCCTAATAACTTCCAGTAATTTTCTCTGGATTCCTTAGTTTTTTCTGTGTATACTGTCATATCATCTAAAAATAATGAGTGCTTGACTTCTTCCCTTCCAATCTGTATTCCTTTGGTTTCATTCTCTTGCCTGATTGCTATGGCAAGAACTTCCAATACTATGTTGAAAAGTAATGGTAATAATGGACAGCCCTGTCTTGTCTCCAATATAAGAAGAAATGCTTTCAGCTTCTGTCCCTTGAGTATGATGTTGGCTGAAGGTTTGCTATATATGGAATCCACTATCTTGTGGGATTTCCCAACTATTCCCATTTTTTAGTGATTTGAGCATGAATGGGTATTAGATTTTGTTAAAGGCTTTCTGTGCATCTAATGAGATAATCATGTGGTGTTTGGTTTTGCTTTTATTGATGTGGTAAATGGCATTGATTGACTTATGTATGTTGAACTAGCCTTGAATTCCTGGGGTAAATCCCACTAGGTTGTGAGGAACAATCATTTGGATATACTGCTGTATCCGGTTGACCAGCATCTTATGTAATATTTTGGCATCTATGTTCATCAGAGATATTGATCTGTAGTTTTCCTTTTTTGTTGTGTCCTTATCTTGCTATGGTATCAAGGTAATGTTGGCTTCATGGAAGTTGGAATAGAGTGTTCCTGTTTCTTCTATCTTGTGGAAAAGCTTTAGAAGTATAGATATTAACTGTTTCCTGAATGTGTTGTAGAATTCGTTTGTAAAGCCATCTGTTCCAGGACTTTTGCTGTTTGGAAGACTCTTAATAACTGTTTCGATTCCATTGTCTGTGATTGGTGCATTTAGGTTTTGTGGTTATTCTTGGTTCAAATTGGGAAGGGCATATGTTTCTAGGAATTCTTCCATTTATTCCAAATTTTCTAGCTTGGTGGCATATAGTTCTTCATAGAATTATTTTCTGATTTCTATGATGTCAGTTGTGATATCTCCTCTATTGTTTACAAGTCTACTTACTTGAGTCTCTTCTCCCTTTTTCTTCTTTCTGTGAGTCTGACTAGGGGTTTGTCAATATTATTTAATTTTACAAAGACCCAACATTTGTCTTCATTGATCTTTTGTATGGTTCTCTTATTTCCTATGTTGTTTATTTCTGCTCTAAATTTAGTGACTTCCGTCCTTCTGGTTGTTTAGGGTTCCTTTGTTCCTCTTCCTCTAATCCTTAAGGCATGAAGTAACGTCATTTATTTGAGCTCTGCCTTATTCTCTAATGTGTTGTGTATGGCTATGAGTATCCTTCTCAGTACTGCTTTAGCTGTGTACCAAAGATTTTGATAGCTTGTGTCTCCATTTTTAGTTGTCTCCAGGAACATTTGAATTCTTTCCTTGAGTGCCTCTCTGACCCTGCAGTTCTTAAGCAGCGTATTATTGGATTTACAAATTCTGTGACTTTGAATAATTTTCTGTTTCTTGTTGAATATTAGCTTTACTCCACTGTGGTGTGAGAAGATACTTGGGATGATATCAATGGTCTTGAATTTGTTCATACTGTCTTTGTGTCCAAACCTGTGGTCTATCCTTGAGGATATGCTGTGTGGATTTGAGAAGTATATATATTCCTGTTTTTTTGTGGTGAAGAACTCTGAAAATGTCCAGTAGGTCTAGTCTGTCCATCTCTTAATTTAGTTCTCTTATATCTTTGTTGATTCTCTGCTTTGTTCATCTAAGTGTGAGAGTGGGATGTTAAATTCTCACACTATTATTGTATTACTATTGATATATTTTTATAGTTCTTTCAGTAGTTTTTTGGTGTATTTAGAAGGTCCCTCTTTGAGTGCATGGCTATTAGAAATTGTTAAATCTTCTTTGTTGATTGAATAATTATGTAATATCTTTGCCTATCTTTTATTACTTTACTTAATTAAAAGTCTACTGTTTCAGGGATGAGAATGGCTGTTCCTGCCTTTTTTGTTGTCCATTAGCCTGTCTGATAGTTTTCCATCCTTTCACTTTAAGTCTCTTTTGTCTTGTTGGGTCAGATGGGATTCTTGCAAGCAGCCTATGGTTCAGTTGTCTTTTCTGATCCATCTTCCTACTCTGTGCCTTTTAATGGGTGAGTTTATGCCATTGACATTTATTGATATTATGGATTCAATATACTGTAGTGTATTCAATGTTTTTTTATTTACTCTAATATATGGCAAGTATTTGGGGATTTTCTTATTTATAAGAGGTCTTTTAGAACCTCTTTCAGGGCAGGCTTGGTGATGCTTACCTCCTTTAACTGTTGCCTGTCTGAGAAGGTTTTGATCCCTCTATCTAGTTTGAATGAATGTCTAGCAGGATAGTCTGGCTAGCAGTATAGTCTGGCTTTTAGAGTTTGAGTGGAGAAGTCTGCTGATAGTCTTTTCAGTTTTCCCCTGTATGTGACTAATTGTTTTTCTGTTGCATTCTTTAGGATCCTTTCTTTATTCTTACTTCTTTTCATTGCAACTATAATGTGTCTTGGTGTCTTCAGGTCTGGGCTGATTCTGTTTTGGACTCTCTGGGTCTCTTGAATCTGAATGCCCTTTCTGTTGTTTACATCTGGGAAGTTTTCTTCTATTATTTCATCTAGAATGTTTACTTCCTCTTCTGCTCTTTCTTCCTCTTGTACTCCAATTATATTAATGGTACTTCTTTTGAGATCATCCCATATGTCTGTGTTGGTGTTTTCAGTGTCTCTCAATCTCTTTTTGAGCTCTTTTACCTCTTTCTTAGTTTTCTCTAGCTCATCCTTTGTCTGGCTAATTCTGTTTTCTGCTTCTGTTAGTCTGCTTTCCCTTCCCTCAGCTTCTTTTTTTTCATTTCAGTATTGTATTAGCTTGTTCTGCTAATTAGCCTTTAGCTCAGCTATTTCAGCTTTCAGTTTTCTAATTACCTCAAGGGTAATTAGAAAATATGTTTTCCTTGAGGGTTTCATCTGTTGTTTCCCTAATTCTGATAGCCCTTTCCTCCATAGTTGTCTTCATTTCTGTGATTATTAGGTTTATTTTTGCTTGCATACATTTATCTATTGTTACTTCTGACTAACTTGGAGTTTCTTCTGGGCTCCTGTGGTGATTCATTGTGTTAGCAGTTTTATTTGCTCTTGATTTAACCATTATTTTTTTTATTGATGTGGTTTTTACTTTTTTTTTCTGTCGTTCTTCTGTTGTTCTGTTTTGAGTACCAGCACGCTATACTAAAGACCTTTCACAAATGCAGTCAGAGACCTCAGAAATTAAACAGTAGCAAAATAGCACATCAGTCAGTGAAAAAGTAGCAACCAAAAGAAAAAGAAAGAGAAAAGAAAAAAGTGAGAACAAGAATAGGCAATTATGTAAATCTACTGTCCACTGTAAATTCTAGGGAAAGCAAGAGGAGAAAGGAAAATAGAAAAGAAAGACATGCACACACACAGTCCACTCTGAGTCAGATTTCCTCTACAAAATAATTCCCAAAGGAGCATCAGTGAATTCAGAAAGCAAAAGAAGGAAGCAAAGAAAAAGAAAAAGGGTGCAGTGAAAGCATTATTATTATTATTTTTAATTAGCTAGGAGGATAGCAAATGGAAAGTAGAAATAAATTCTCACAATGGATTCTCACCCAGCCACCTATCAGTTAAAAAAAAAACCAGCAACCTGAAGAAGGAGGAGTGAAAGGGACAGTTGTATATAAAAATACTAATAAAAATAAAATAAAATAGAATACAATAAAAAAAATCTAAGAGTCAGTCTGCTGCTTGGACTGCCTAGGAGAGGCTGCAGGTAGCCTGAGAAAACACAGCCAATTATAATAAGTATAAAAAAAAAATCTCCAGGTAGACTTTCCCAGACAGGGTTGTAGCTCTTGTTTGTCAGATATTTTGTCACTCAAATAGAGCTCCAGCCACTTAAAAAAAAAGAAGAGGAAAACAAAAAGAATAAGGCTTGGTATGACACCCCTTGTGGGTGTCATGGTAAATAAAATAGCTTAGCAGTAAACCTGCTATAATTGGCTGCCCAGCTCCTTAAGGCTGTTTCTGGGGTGGGGGGGGGGCGAGTTCAGAAATAATCAAGCCAAACAGATTTTCCTCTGTTTGTCCTTTTGGTTTCGGTTTTTCAGCCCAAGAGTGAGTTATAGGACTATATTTTGGTGTCACCCTGACCACCCCTTGTTCACCCTCATCCAGACAGCCCAGTATCCTACCCTATCCTGAGAATTCCAGGTTGTAAGCTGCTTCTGTTTGGAGCTCACATCATCTGTTGTTTCTAAGTTGCCATTTTGACTCCGCCCTCTATTTTGATTTAATTTCTTTATATGGTATAAGATAAGGGTCCAACTTGATTCTTTCGAATGTAAATATCTAGTTTTTATAGCACCAATTGTTAATGAGTATCTTTTCCCCCTTTGATAGCTTCATACTTTTGTCAAAAATATATAGACTCTATAGGTTAGGGTTTATTTGTGAATTTTATATTTTATTCACAGAACTGTTTTTGAATCTTTCTTATTTACTGATTTATATTCTGTGGGTTACTGAACTGTATCTCTGCATGGAAGAAAATAGACCCCACAAAGGCATATATTTTGTCCTCATGGTACACTTATATTCATAGAATTTATAGCAATCAACCAATAATTAATTATAATCAACAATATTCTCTGTTGAATGAATTGATAGTCATTACCCTTAGTTGTCAACATAGGAATGAAATAATATTAAATAAATAAACATTGGACAACATACTATCTGGCAAAAAGTGTATAAGAATTGATAGTTATTAAGTTATTCATATTAATTGTATAATTTTTATGCATAAATAATATGGTGAATACTAAACTGATAGTGTAGTTGGTCTTCTGGTATAAAATACAGGTTGATGTGAGCTTGGGGTTATTTTGAACAAAGTATTTTTTTAACTGGGGAACAAGAATTTGGCAGACTTACTTTCCCAATCTTTAGCTTCTGAGTCTGGATCCTTTATTTCTTGGACAACAGAAAAAAAATGCAAATGAATATTGCTGCTGGGATGGAAAGGCAAAAAAGAGTGTAATGTAAAGTGGGGGAAGGAGAGAAGGCATATGAATTGAAGTATTTTAGGTCTAAAAGAAACAAAATCTGTATCACTGTGATTCTGTAACTATTTTGCACTAACCACAAGGCCTAGTGGCTGATTAGAGGGATTTGCATTCCTGAGAGTCTACTGTGTGCTAAGAGATTTACATATATTTTAATTAAGTTTCCACAATTTTACAGATGAGAAAACAGGCTCTGAAGAAGCAGATTGAAGAGCAGAGCTCAGATGTAATCCCACTTCTATTTTTATTCCAAAACCTGTGATCAGAAGCAGCATTGATTTTATTAGTTTTATTTTCAAATTCAAACTCTTTAGTATGTGTGTGACTGATCAGTCCAATTTTTTTATTCATCTAAAGTTTTATTTTGTTGTCTTGGTGATACCTAGCAAATATTTACATTTTTATTAAGTCCTGTACTATAATTTTAACTGACATGTTAGAAATTCTACATCTGCTAAAAATGTTTTTGAGAAATTTTAAATTATAAACTTCTGCACTTTCATTATCTATGATAACAATTTTACAAACAAAAAATAATTGTGTCGTTTGTAGTTTGGCAATTTCTGTGCTGGGCAGTATGACTGGGAGAGTGTACATGACTATTTGAATATTTTCTTTGGACTAAGTATAGTGATATATTTCTTCTTTATACTTGTTTCACTTACTGCATGTGAGAGAAGGAGTTTCACACAACACAGAGAGAGAGAGAGACACCAGAGCACTAGTCTGGTACATGCAGTAATTAAAAATATTCCTAGAAACAAAACAAATCCTAGGAGCAGATAGCTTTACTGAAGATCTCTACAAGACTTTCAAAGAACTGATACCCATCCAACTCAGACTTTTCACCAAAATTAAAGGGGGTACACTTCTGAAAGCATTTTGCATGACCAATATGATTTTGATTCCCAAAGCAAGAAAAGTCTGTGGAAAAAATAAACAAGAAAAGAAAGGAAGAAAAGTGTAGACTGATATCCCCAGTGATCACTGATGTACAAATCCCTAACAAAATCTTGGCAAAGCAAACCCAAAGACATATCAGAAGGCCAACTGGGATACCAGGGAGGTTCAAAATATGCAAATAAATATACCACAACACATCAACAAACAGAAAGATAAAAACAAACAAGCAAAAATCCTTGAGTGGTCTGGGAGGTGGCTCAGTGGATAAAGTGTTGAACGCTCAAGCATGAGGTCCTGAGTTCAGTCCCTAGCAGCACATGTACTGGAGTGATGTCTGGTTCTTATTCTCTCTCCTCCTATCCCTCTCATTAATAATAAATAAATAAAATATTTAAAAACTTAATTAAAACCAACTGATGCTGAAAAAGTATTAAACAAGATTAATCATTCATTTATTATAAAAAAACCTCTTAATAAATTATGAGGGTTCCGGATGCCAGCAGGATGCCGACCAGACTTCCCTGGACAGACGACCCCACCAATGTGTACTGGAACTCCACTTCCCCAGAGACCCACCCTACTAGGGAAAGAGAGAGGCAGACTGGGAGTATGGATCTACCAGTCAACGTCCATGTTCAGCGGGGAAGCAATTACAGAAGCCAGACCTTCCACCTTCTGCAACCCACAAGGACCCTGGGTCCATGCTCCCATAGGGACAGAGAATGGGAAAGCTGTCAGGGGAGGAGATGGGATATGGAGATCGAGTGGTGGGAATTGTGTAGAACTGTACCCCTCTTATACTATGGTTTTGCTAATGTATCCTTTCTTTAAAAAAATTTTTTTTAAAAAGAACACCGGGAAAAAAAAAAAGGTTAGTGTTTTCAGTGGAAAAAAAACTATGAATAGATGAAATAGTTCTGAAAATCGTAAGGTAGACAAGGATGCCCACTCTTTAATTTTATTTTTATTAGTTATTTAATATTAGTCTTCAAAGTTCTAAGAATACAATATGTATTTCTACCCCACTAGCAAAGTTCTATACCCTCCTTAAAATAACCATCATAGTTACCACAAAGTTTTAAAGACAGGCTTGACTTTTTAAAGTTGATTTATTGCAGTTCTTTGTATTCCACATATGAGCAAAACCATTTCATTACACATAAAGGATTGTCCACTCTTTTTTAAAAAAGTTATTCAAAATATTTATTTATTCCCTTTTGTTGCCCTTGTTTTATTGTAGTTATTGATGTCATCGTTGTTGAATAAGACAGAGAGAAATGGAGAGAGGAGGGGAAGACAGAGAGGGGGAGAGAAAGGTAGACACCTGCAGACCTGTTTCACCGCTTGTGAAAGGGACTCCCCTGCAGGTGGGGATCCGGGAGCTAAAACCGGAATCCTTAAGCAGGTCCTTGCGTTTTGTGCCACGTGCGCTTAACCCGCTGCGCTAATGCCAACTCCCCAAGGATTGTCTGTCCACTCTTACCGTTATTATTCAACATGGTCCTGGAAGTTTATATTACAGAAATATGTCAATAGGAAAGATATTAAAATAATTCAGACTGGAAGCAAGCAGTTCTTTGCAGATGACATAACATACATAGAAAACCCTAAAGATTCCTAAAAACTACTAGCAACTAGCATCTACTGGTAAATTTAATAAACTAGAATGAAAAAAAAATCCTTAAATGCATAGCACTCTTATAGACAATGAGTTAACAAGAAAGGGAAATGAAGAAAGTAATTCCATTTACAACTGACCCTCGCTCCACTCCCCCCCCCAAAAAAAACCGCCTTGGTATATGTAAAAGAGAAGTGAAACATCTTTACAATGAAAACTGTAGGATATTATTAAAAGAAACAGAGATAGACACAGATGAATAAAAGAGCATAGGCTGGGCATTGCCATACCCTCTAGAGTACAAACATTATCATGTTCAAGGATTTGGGTTTGAGTCCCTGGTTCCCACCTGTCGGAAGGAAGCTTCATGAATGATAGAACACTGATGTAGGTGTCTTTATTTCTCCTTATCTGTGCCCCCTTTCATTTCAACATATATTTGTGTATATCTAAAAGCAATAAAAATGAACAAAAGGGGGGGATGAAATGTCTAATGCTAGTGGTATTTTCACTGTGCAGGCACTGAGCCTCAGCAGTAACCTTGGTGGCAATAAAAAAGAGAAAATAAAAGGAAATGAAAAGCAAAAAGAAAAAAATACACATAAGAACATCCATCATTCATGAATTAGAAAAATAAGTATTATTATAATAGCCATCTTACCTATAAGGTGTCCTACTTAAATCATAAATTGAGTCCTGTCCCTTTCAAAATCCCAATGCCATTGTTCAAAGAAATTGAACAAACAAAACAGTTCTACAGATTATGTGGAACCACAAAGAACAATGATTACCCGAAGCAACACTGAGAGAAAAATACAGAGATAATAAATAACTCTCAGATTTCCAACTAGATTTCAAGGCAATAGTAATTATAACAGTGTACTAGTGCTCACAAAACACTCAGGCCAATGAGACAGAGTTAACAGTTAACAGATAAATCACCATAATGTATGGACATCTAGTATATAACAAAGGAGACAAACTCATGCTATGGAGAAAAGATGACCTCTTCAACAAATGGCATATGGAAATCTGGATAACTATATGTAGAAAAATGAAGTTACTCAATCACATAGCCCCATAAAGTGAAAGTTATTAAAATAGATTAAAGCTTGATTGTTTGACATGAAAGTATAAAATACATAGAGGAAAACATAGGTGAAACACTTCAGGACCTTTGTTTCAGATGCATTTTTAGAGACTCAACCTCACCGGCATGGAAAAACTTAAGAAATAATAAGCAAATATATATGTTGAAAGTTTCTATATATTTATATAATTTGCTACAATGATAAAATGGCATCCTACTTGTTCTGAGACAATTGAAAAGAAGAAATGTTCTCAAGAGAATGATTTTCCAAGTACAATTCATTTTCAAAAATTTAATCTGTGTTATTTAGAGACATGAGAATCAGGAAAAGTAGATCACTAATTGCAAGTTTGATGTTTATAGTTCAAGTGGTCTTTAATGAAAGCCAAGCCTACCTGACCTTTTGGTAATATCAATTCTTAAAAACCTTGTGTCTAATGAATCAATAGGACACTGCACTGGAACTCCATACAATACTGTTTTGTCTAGAGTGGATATCAATTTGAAGTGAACCAATATGATTTGAAAATATCAATGACCTCATGATATATAGAGAGATACTATTGCTATTTGTGAAACAGAAATGAATCTACATATTTTAATTGATGGATTATTGCAAAGGTATAGTTGGGGCTCAGTGACTGAATGATTCCATCATTTCTGATGGCCATTTTTCATAGAACATTAGACAGAGAGACATGGAGAGCATGGGATGACACATGTAGCACTACTGTACAGCTTGTGAAGCTTCCCTCCTGCTGGTAGATACCAGGGGCTTTAAAACAGGTCCTTACACATGTACACTGTACTGGGTGCACTACAACCTAGTCCCAAAAATTAATGAACCTGAAATAATTGTGATATCATGACCTAAATATAACAATATGTAACACTGTTACATGTTGGTAAATTACTGTGAATCTGTATTCCTGTGATACTTCTATATGCACAGATGTAAAATGTGCTTATTATTATATAGTTAACATTATTAATGGATGAAAATAGTAATATCTAAGATTGGTACTCTCTTAATGCAAATAATTATGCTAAATACAACACGTGTATGAAAACCCACATGTCATCAACTAAACATATATATATATAAACTTTTATATATATAAAAGTTTAATGTCTGCTTAGTATGTCTTTGTGGAACAATGCTGTAACTATTCCCAAGCATTTATGTTATTCACAAATATTCTATACTCCATACTTAAGAAGTATGGAGTATAAAGATAAGCTAGTAAAAAATTTAAAAAATAAAAATTAAATTAAAAAATTAAAAATTAAAAAAATGGGGCCGGGTGGTGGTGAACCTGGTTGAGCGTACATGTTACAGTGCTCAAGGGCCCGGGTCCAAGCCCCCAGTCCCCACCTGCAAGGGGAAAGACTTGCAAGTGATGAAGCAGGGCTGCAGGTTTCACTCTCTGTCTCTCCTCCTATCACCCCCTCCCCTGTCAGTTTCTGACTGTCTCTATTAAATAAATAAAGATAAAAGATAAAAAAATTAAAAAGACAAGCTAGTAATTGGAGAAGGTAGTTATACATCACATATCTTTTAAGGGAGTGATATTGAAAATATATGAAGAAATCTTACAATAAAGCAGAAAAATAAAAATAATAAAAGGAAACCTAATAGAAAGGTGGGCAAAATATTTGAATAGATGGTTCTCTAAAAAATACAAACATATGAGATATGTTCCATTTCATTAGAGAAATGTAAATTAAAAGCACAATGAAATGCCATATGTATTTTTCCTGCAAAACTCATGTTGCTGTTTATTATTATTATCATTATTTTATGTGACTCTAACTGTACTCATTATAAAAGCAGAACTCTATTTATTCTTTGAATCTTGCCAGTGAACTTCCCAACTAAAGTTGTTTTTCAAGGCAATAGTCCCCTTCTTTTTCATAAGTTGTTCCTGTGAATAATTTGACATTACTTTTGTGGGAAAAAAGAAGGCAGGCTACACTTGTAAAGACAGGCCTTGATTTTCACCACTGAGGTGCTTCTCAAATCATGTCATAAAACAGATCATATTTTTTTAAGGAACAATATTATTACTAGACGTTGTGTTCCAGGCCAGAAACAGATCAAATAAGTCATAAAAATAATCAACAGTTACACATAAAAATATATAATAGCTATGTATTTCTAATGACTTTTGGGTTCTAGAAGTTGGGTATTTACAGTCATTATGCAAGGGACACCAGTGAATCATTCTTCTTCTTCTTCTAGCGTTTGCCCTTCTTCCGTAGCCAGTTAACAGCGTCAGGTTGAGCCTGATGTAAAGTTTTGAGACCTCCTTTGAATCTGGAGAGGTGGCAGTCGTTGACTATGTGGGTCACAGTCTGTCTGTAGCTGCAGGGGCAGTTCGGGTCGTCTCTGGCTCCCCAGCGGTGGAACATAGCGGCGCATCGGCCATGGCCTGTTCGATAGCGATTGAGGAGGGCCCAATCATAATGTGCTAGGTCAAAGCCGGGTTGACGCTTGCAGGGGTCTGTGATGAGGTATTTGTGAATCATTAAATGTGCATAAAGCACCTAAAATGCAACACTATCTTGTACTAAGTTTTTTTTAATTTTTTTAATATTTATCTATTTGATAGAGAAAGCTGGAAATTGAGAGGAAGGGGGAGTTAGAGAGAGGAGACAGACACCTGCAACACTGCTGCACCACTTGTGAAGATTTCCCTCTGTAGGCTGGGTCTGGGGCTTGAAGCTGGCTCCTTGCATACTATACTATGTGCACTCAACCAGATGCTCTACCACCAGGCCCCTAGTAAATTTTTATAAAAAATGGAGTGTTAACTTCAAGAAAACTATATTTATAATAAATGACCATTTATTTTGCTATCCTATAGTGTGGAAAATCTTATGGGGTTTAAGACAGTAAATGATCTGAATGATCTAATCCAGACAGGGTATAAAAACTACCTATGGAACATTTTCTGGGCCTGAACACAAGAGACCCTGAATAGGCCGGGTGCACATGCATACATAGCTTTAAAAATTTCTTTGGTTATTACTATGCATGGCCAAATTTAGCATTTTTGGTATTGATATGTTCATATATATTTTTCTTTTTTTAATTAAAAATTATTTAAACAAGGAGACATTAGCAAAACCATAGGATAAGAGGGGTACAACTCCACACAGTTCCCACCACCAGCTCTCCATATCCTTTCTTCTCCCCTGATAGCTTTCGTATTCTTTATCCCTCTGGGAGTATGGACCCAAAGTCATTGTGGGATGCAGAAGGTGGAAGGTCTGGCTTCTGTAATTGCTCCCATGCTGAACATTGGTGTTGAGGGGTCGATCCCATGCTCCCAGGCTGCCTCTCTCTTTCCCTAGTAGGGTGGGGCTTTGGGGAAGCAGAGATCCAGGACACATTGGTGGGGTCCTCTATCCAGGAAAGTCAGAAAGCTGGATCAGGGAAGAGAGTAGCTTCCAAATATGGGAAAGTTGTATAAATATTGTTGACTGTAAACCCCATCGATTTGATGTGATCTGGGGCCCATATACAGCTTAGGAGCCTATGTGACCTCTGCATCCGTGGACATATGAGCTCACATTCTGTGGTCATGAGTAGGAACATTCTAAGCTGCCTCAATATTGACCCATCTTCCTCAGGTGTAGCACAGAGTATGTTGTCCATCCTCCCTTCGGAGGATGGAACATTCTCTACAATTGTTGATCCAAGTTGAGGGCAAGGTCCTATGGGGGGCCCAGAAAGGGATCTTTTTGTTGTTGTTCCTTATAGAGATGACCTGTAACAATGGAGAGAGGGCTTTATTTGAGGTCTAGGTCCATCATTAGGGAATCTCAGGACTCCCGGATTAGGGCCCCAGTTTATGGGGTGTCCCGATAGTGACTAAATAGTCATCATTAAAGTATGCAAGTGTCTTGCCCATATTCAGCTTTTGCAGTCCTTGCTTTGCTAAGGTTAGCTTTGGAGTGAGTGAAAAAACTGTAATATGAAGTAGGTGAGGAGGGAATCTAAGTTTAATTAGATATTATTTCACTAGGACCTTTATACTGACTCACTGCAGACTGTTGTGTACTTTTGCTTTCAACTATATATTTTGCCTTAGTTTATGAATACGTGTGAACATATGCTCTATCTCACGGGATCTGCTCTATATCTATGTTTTGGGACTTTGTTAGAAAGTGAACCCCCTGGAATGAAATTAGAGAATACCATGAAAGGAAAGGTCTCACCCAAGTAATGAAGCTGAAGGGTTGTCATTCCACGTCTGACTTCTCTGTATACAGTCTGAAGTGAAGCATGCTGTCTGAAGTGAAGCATGCTGAGGTGATACTCATTGCATTGATTAAGTTGGGATTGATGGATGCAATATTATTTGGTATGAATTGAGAGAAGCATGCAAGAAAGTGCTCCCCACCCTAAGGTTCCAGGACAGGGGGAAATATAGGCTCTATAGTGGAAATGTGAGGTTTCTGCTGTCTTATGGTTAAAGAAGACAACAGATAGATATTGTTATAATCACATTGTTTGATAATTGGGTTAACTTTGAAAAATCCCTTTGTTAGGATTTTCTGTATAATACCCAACATCACCATAATTTATGTCCTTTGACATTTTTTGTATATAGCTGTGCCACCGATTGCTTCTGTTCTCCCTGGTCTAGTCTTTTGAGAGAGTCCACATATCAAAGACTCAGCCTATATATTAAAAAGACTCAGTCTGTGCTTTAAAAAGCTTGAGACTTATAATCAATTTTCCCCACTCACATTAATTAAATAGTGATTTATATGACTAAAAATTAATAGGAGTGTACATAAATACCATTCCAACCACCAAAAGACTGTGTCCCTACACACCCCACCCACCCCACCCCCATCACCCTGGGAAGCCTAATATCCACTCTCTCCCTCACCCAATGTTTTTACTTAGGTGCCCTACTCCAGATTTAATCAAATCCTGCTTTTAGTTTCCCTTTCTGTCCTTCTTTCTGAACTTCTGTTTATGAGTGGGATCATCCCATACTCTTTATTTTTCTGACTTAGCTCACTTTACATAATTCCTCCATAAAAGATGGGTCAGAGAAGGTGGGTTCATTGTTCTTGATAGCTGCATAGTATTCCATTGTGTATATATACCACAGCTTTCTCAGCCACTCATCTGTTGTTGGGCACATGGGTTGTTCCAGGTTAAAACTATTACAGATTGTATTGCTATGAACATAGGTGTACAAATATCTTTTTGTTTGGGTGATATGGATTGTTGGTGTATACGCCCAAGAGAGAAATTACTGGGTCGTATGGAAGGTCCATGTATAGCTTTGTGAGAGTTCTCCAGATCTCAAACTATATTATAATGCCATCATCATCAAAATTGCCTGATACTGGTACAAAAATAGACACATAGACCAGTGGAACAGGATCAAAAGCCCAAAACTAAACCCACACACCTATGGAAATCTAGTCTTTAATAAGGGGGCCAATGTATTAAATGGAGAAAGGAGGCTCTCTTCAATAAATGGTGCTGGGAAACTCGGTCAAAACATGCTAATGCATTAAACTGAACCACATTATCTCACCAGAAACAAAAATCAACTCCAAATGGATTAAGGACATGGATGTTAGACCAGAAACTATCAAATACTTAGAGGAAAATATTGGTGGAACACTTTCCCACCTAAGCCTCAAGGACATCTTTGATGAAATAAACCGAATTGCAAGGAAGGCCTAAGCAGAAACAAATCAGTGGAACTACATTAAATTGAAAAGCTTCTGCACAGCCAAAGAAACTATCAAACAAACAAAGAAACCCCTCACAGAGTGGGAGAAGATCTTCACATGCCATACATCAGACAAGAGACTAATCACCAAAATATACAAAGAACACAGCAAACTTAGCACCATAAAAAACAAATGACCCCATCCAAAAATGGGCAGACGATATTAACAGTTCAGAGGAGATCCAAAAAGCTAACAAACACAGGAAAATTGCTCCAGGTCACTGATTGTCAGAGAAATGCAAATTAAGACAACATTGAGATACCACCTGTGGTATTCCATTGTGTATATATACCACAGCTTTCTCAGCCACTCATCTGTTGTTGGGCACATGGGTTGTTCCAGGTTAAAACTATTACAGATTGTATTGCTATGAACATAGGTGTACAAATATCTTTTTGTTTGGGTGATATGGATTGTTGGTGTATACGCCCAAGAGAGAAATTACTGGGTCGTATGGAAATTACTGGGTCGTATGGTCGTATCGTCAATGGAATACCACAGACGATATTAATCAGTTCAGAGGAGATCCAAAAAGCTAACAAACACAGGAAAATTGCTCCAGGTCACTGATTGTCAGAGAAATGCAAATTAAGACAACATTGAGATACCACCTCCTGTGAGAATGGCATACATCAAAAAGGACAGCAGCAACAAATGCTGGAGATGCTGTGGTAACAGAGGAACCCTTCTGCACTGCTGGTGGAAATGTTTTTTGGTCCATATATATTTTTCTTTCTTCTCCTTTTTTTTTCAGCAAACTTAGGCATTCAGAAGGTTCTACTATGACATTTATACAGGTAATAAATAAAACAAATGTTTCCTCTATTTACACCATTCTATTAATTTATTTATTCATTTTAATTAATTAGGGGCATTTTTAAAATTGGGTTTAATTCTTTATAGTCAACATTAAAATACACTAGTTTGTATATGTGTAACATTTCACAGGTTTCCACAGAATTCCACATTTCACTACTCATTCCATCCTGTCTGCTATAGTTTTGAGTAGTCTCAGGGTATGCAAGGAACTCTTGTTGAATCATATATGAAGAAGTGAGCTTTTTTTAAAAAAAATTTTATTTATGAAAAGGAAACCCTGCAAACCATAGGATAAGAAAGATACAACAGCACACAGTTCCCAACACCAGAACTCTGTATCCCATCCCCTCTTTTGATAGCTTTCCTAATCTTTAACCCTCTGGGAGTATGGACCCTAGGTCATTGCGGGATGCAGAAGGTGGAAGGTGTGGCTATTGAAATTGCTTCCCCACTGGACATGGGCATAGACAGGTCGATCTACACTCCCAGCCTGTCTCTCTCTTTCCTTAGTGGGGTGGGATTCTGGGGAAGTGGAGCTCCAGGACATACTGCTGGGGTTGTATGTCCAGGGAATTCTGGTTGGCATCATGCTAACATCTGGAACCTGGTGGCTGAAAAGAGAGTTAACATATAAAACCAAACAAATTGTTGAATAATCACGAATCTAAGAGCTGGAGTAGTACAGATGAAGAATTGGGGGAGTATTCATTTTGTAGATAGCTAGTAGGCATATTTTTTATATTCCAATTTTGCCTGTGGATATACTAAGTTTTTTTTTTTTCCCTGAGCCTGCCATCTGATATGCAGGTGGATCTGAGTTATTGACTGGGGAGATGATGTCATGTCTGGAAAAAGGACCAGAAAGCTGGATAAGGGAAGAGAGTAGCTTCCAAATATGGAAAAGATGTATAAATATTGTTGACTGTAAACCCATTGGTTTGATGTAATCTGGGGCCCATATTCAGTTTAGGAGCCTATGTGTATATCTGAGCTCACATTCTATGGTCATGAGTAGGAACGTTCCAAGCTGCCCTACTATCAGGACCAATCTTCCTCAGGTGTAGCATAGAGTATGTTGTCGATCTTTCCTTTGGAGGATGGAACATTCTCTACCGTTGTTGATCCAAGTTGAGGGCAAGGTCCTATGGGGGCCCACAAAGGGTCTATTTTGTTGTTCCTGATAGAGATGATCAATAATAACGAAGAGAGGAATTTATTCGAAGTCTAGGCCCATCATTTCTGTTTGGGAAACTCAAGATTCCCTGAATAGGGTCCCAGCTGACGGTGGGCCTAAGAGTGACTATAGAGTCATAGTTAAAGTATGCCAGTATCTTGCCCTTATTCAGATTTTCCAGTCTTTGCTTTCAAAAAATTAGTTTTGGAGTGAGTGAAGGAAGTGTAATAGGAAGAAGGTTAGGAGGGTATCTCAGTCAATGTAGATACTATTTAGTTATGAACTTCATATTGACTCACTGTAGGCTATTGTGTCCTTTTGGTTTAAGGTATATATTTTGTCATAACTTATGGATATATGTGAACCTATGCTCTATCTCACGGACTTGTATGGTTCCCTTATTTTCAAAATTGTTTCAATTGCTCTCATTTTAGTGATTTCTGTCCTTTTGGTGTCTGTAGTGTTCCTTTTTTCCTATTCCTCTAAGTCCTTAAGACATGCAGTGAAATAATTTATTTTAGTTTTTTCTTCTTCTCTAATGTGTGATCGTATGGCTATGACTTTTCCTTTCAGTACAGCTTTAGCTCTGTCCCAATATTTTGATAGCTTGTTTCTCCATTTTCAGTTGTTTCCAAAAACATCTAAATTTATTGATTGAGTGCCTCTCTGACCCAGTGTTTCTTCAGCAGCATGTTGCTGAGTTTCCAAATTTTGTAACTTTCAGTAATTTTCTGTTTGTTGTTGAATGTTTGCTTTACTCCACTGTGGTCTGAGAAGATACTTATAATGATTCAATGCTCTTTAATTTCTTCATGTTGTCTTTGTGTCCTATGATGTTGCTTATCCTTTAAGATGTGCTGCGTGGTTTTGAAAAGCATGTTTATTCCCATTTTGTTTGTTTTTTTCGGGTGAAGAATAACTATGGAAATGTCCAGGAGGTCTTGTTTGTCCATCCCTCCATTTAATTCTCTTGTTTCTTTGTTGATTCTCTGTTTTATTATTCTGTCTACATGTGAGAGTAGGGTGTTGAAGTTTCCCCCTATTATTGTATTACTATTGATATATTTTTGTAGTTCTATCTGTAGGTGTTTGATGTGTTTCTATGGTCTCTTCTATTGGGTGCATAGATGTTAATAATTGTTAATCTCCTTCATTGATTGATCCTCTAATCACTATGTAATGGCCTTGCCTATCTTTTATTTACTTAATTAAAAGTCTATTGTGTCAGAGATGAGATTGGCTATCCCTGCCTTTTTTGTGGTCCATTAGCCTGCACAATAGTCTTCCATCCTTTCACTTTAAGTATGTATTTGTCTTTTTGGGTCAGGTCAGGTGCGATTCTTGCACGCAGCATATGGTTCTGTTGTGCTTTCTCATCCATCCTCCCACTCTGTGCCTTTTAATCGGTGAGTTTAAGTCATTGACATTTGTTGATATAATATATATATATATATATATATATATATATATATTTGTTGATATAATCAACACCAATCAACTTATCTTAGAAAATTATCTTAGAAAAATTCCCAGACCTGAACAACAGAAAGGACATTAAAATTCAAGAGACCCAGAGAATCCTAAAGAGAATCAACCGAGACCTGAAGACAGCAAGACAAATCATTGTACAAATAAAAAGAAGCAAGGATAAAGAAAGGATCATAAAGGCTGCAAGAGAAAAACAAAAAGTCACATACAGGGTAATACCCATAAGACTATCAGCAGACTTCTCCACTCGAAGTCTAAAGTCCAGATGAAAATGGCAAGATATCTATTGAGCCCACAATGAAAAGGTGTTTCAACCAAGGATAATATATCATGCTACACTCATTCAAAATAGATGGAGGGATCAAAACATTCACAGACAGGCAACAGTTAAAGGAGGTAAGTATCACAAAGCTTGCCCTGAAAGAAGTTTTAAAAGACGTTTTATAAGCAAGAACATCGTCATACAACTCACCATATATCAGAGCAAATAAAAAATATTGAATAATGGCAGTACAATACATTAAATCCAAGAGTGGGTTATAGGACCCATATTTGGTGTTTCCCTGACCACCCCTTGTTCACCCTCTCACTGATTACCCAGTATCCTACCCTATCCAAAGAATCTCAGGTTGTCAGCTGCTTCTTTTTGGAGTTCATCTAGAAGTTGTTTCCAAGTCGCCATTTTGGCTCTGCCCCCAAGAATTGAGTTTTTTCAACAGTTTTTCAAATTCTTTATAGAAGAAAAAGTTTTTTAAACTAAGGAAAGAATTGAAGGCAAGACTGTAGAGAAAAATTGGCAAAAAGATAATAGATGAATAGATACATAGACTAATAGACAGAGTCAATTCATATTTTTTAAAATTTTTTATTTAAGAAAGGATTAATGAGAAAAAAACATAAGGTAGGAGGGGTACAACTCCACACAATTCCCACCACCCAATCTCCATAGCCCACCCCCTCCCATGATAGCTTTCCCATTCTCTAGCCCTCTGGGAGCATGGACCCAGGGTCATTGAGGGTTGCAGAAGGTAGAAGGTCTGGCTTCTGTAATTGCTTCCCCGCTGAACATGGGCGTTGACTGGTTGGTCCATACTCCCAGTCTGCCTCTCTCTTTCCCTAGTAAGGTATGTCTCTGGGGAAGCTGAGCTCCAGGACACATTGGTGAGGTCTTCAATCCAGGGAAGCATGGCCAGCATCCTGGTGGCATCTGGAACCTGGTGATTGAAAAGAGAGTTAACATACGAAGCCAAACAATTTGTTGAAGAATCATGGATCCCAAGCTTGGAATAGTGGAGAGGAAGTGTTAGGGAGGTACTCACTGCAAACTCTAGTGTACTACTGCTTTCAGGTATATATTTTGCAATAGTTTACGGATACGTGTGAACGTATGCTCTCTCTCACAGAAACTGGTGTATATCTAGGTTTTGGGACTTTGTTAGAAAGTGAACCACCTGAGATGGAATTAGAGTATACTATGAAAGGAAAGGTCTCACCCGAGTAATGAAGCTGAAGGGTTGTCATTCCACACATGAAGTCTCTGGACACAGTCTGAAGTGAAGCATGTTGAGGTGGCAATCATTGTGTTGGTTAGGTTGTGATCGGCAGATACAATATTATTTGATATGGATTGGGAGGGGCATACAGGAAAGTGGACCCTATCCAATGGTTCCAGGACTGGGGGAAGTAGAGGCTCTATAGTGGAGATGTGAGGTTCCTGCTGTCTTAGGGTTCAAAAAGACAATCGATAGTTAATGTTATCATTACATTATTTGTTAATTGGGTTAACTTTGAAAAGTCCTTTTGTTATGGTTTGCTGTATAGTATCCAGTATCTTGTATATAGCTGTGCTGTTGGATGCTTCTAATCTACTTGGTGTAGGCTTTTGAGAGAGTCCGCATATCAAATACACAGCCTATATATTAAAAGGATTCAGTTTTTGTTTTGAGAAACTTTTGAGACATACAATTGATTTTCCCCCTCTCATATTAATTAACTACTGATTTATATGTCTACATTTTTCTAGGAGTGTACATAAACACCATTCCCACCACCAAAGGACTGGAACCCATCCCTCCCGCCCACTCCCACCCCTCACTGGCCCAGGAAGCTGCATGTCTACCCCTCACCACTGGGTTTTTACTTTGGTACCCTACTTACAATTTGATCAGGTCCTGCTTTTAGTTTCCCTTTCAGATCTTCTTAATCAACTTCTGTTGATGAGTGGGATCATCCCATACTCATCTTTATCTTTCTGACTTAGTTCACTTAACATAATTCCTTCTAGCTCTGTCCAAGATGGGTCAGAGAAGGTGGGTTCATTGTTCTTGATAGCTGCATAGTATTCCATTGTGTATATATACCACAGCTTCCTCAGCCACTCACCTGTTGTTGGGCACCTGGGTTGCTTCCAGGTTTTACCTATTATGAATTGTGCTGCTATGAACATAGGAGTACACACCTCTTTTTGGTTGGGTGTTATGGAGTCCTTGGGGTATAACCCCAGGAGAGGAATTACTGGATCATATGGAAGGTCCATGTCTAGCCTTCTGAGAGTTTTCCCGACTGCTCTCCACAGAGGCTGTACCAATTTTCATTACCACCAGCAATATAAAAGGGTTCCTCTGTCCCCACAGCCTCTCCAGCATTTGTTGCTGCTGTCCTTTTTGATGTATGCCATTCTTGCAGGAGTGAGGTGGGATCTTAGTGTTGTCTTAATTTGCATTTCTCTGACAATCAGTGACCTAGAGCAGTTTTTCATGTTTGTTAGCCTTTTGGATCTCCTCTGAGGTGAATATTTTGTTCATATCCGATGCCCATTTTTGGATGGGGTCATTTGATTTTTGGTGCTAAGTTTGCTGAGCTCCTTATATATTTTGGTGATTAGTTTCTTGTCTGATGTATGGCATGTGAAGATCTTCTACCATTATGTGAAAGGTCTCTGTGTTTGTTTAATAGTTTCTTTGGATGTGCAGAAGCTTTTCAATTTGATATAGTCCCATTGGTTTGTTTCAGCTTTATTCTTCCTTGCAAGTGGGTTTGATTCATCAAAGATGTCCTTGAGGTGTAGGTGGGAAAGTGTTTTACCAATGTTTTCCTCTAAGTATTTTATTGCTTCTGGTCTGATATCTAGGTCTTTGATCCATTTGGAGTTGATTTTTGTTTCTGGTGAGATAAAGTGGTTCAATTTCATTCTTCTGCATGTTTCAACCCAGTTTTCCCAGCACCATTTATTGAACAGAGCCTTCTCTTTCCATTTAATCCTTTGGGCCCCCTTATCAAAAATTAGATGCCCATAGGTGTTGGGATTTACCTCTGGGCTTTCAATTCTGTTCCACTGGTCTGTGTGCCTATTTTTGTTCCAGTACCATGCTGTTTTGATGATGATGGCTTTATAATATAGTTTAAGGTCTGGGAGTGTGATGCCTCCATTTCTGTTTCTTTTCCTTAAGATGGTTTTGTCAATTCTAGGTGTTTTCAGGATCCAGATAAATGATTGTAGCATTTGTTCTATTCACTTAAAGAAGCTTGGTGGAACTTTGATGGGTATTGCATTAAATTTGTATATGGCTCTGGGGAGAATTTCGTTTTGATGATATTTATTCTTCCAATCCATGAGCATGGGATATCTTTCCATTTCTTGGTATCAATTTCTATATCCTTGAGTAGCGACTCATAGTTTTCAGCATACAAGTCTTTCACTTCTTTGGTCAACTTTATTCCTAGGTATTTGATTGATTTTGCTGAAACAGTAAATGGGAGTGATTTCTGGATGTCTTCTTCTTCAGATTTGGTGTTTGCATAAAGAAATGCCATTGATTTTTGTACATTGATTTTGTAGCCTGATACCTTGCTATATTGCCTAATAACTTCCAGTAATTTTCTACTGGATTCTTTAGGTCTTTCTATGTATACTATCATATCATCTGCAAATAGTGAGAGCTTGACTTCTTCCCTTCCAATCTGTATTCCTTTGATTTCTTTCTCTTGCCTGATTGCTATGGCAAGAACTTCCAATACTATGTTGAAGAGTAACGGTGACAGTGGACAGCCCTGCCTAGTCCCCAATCTGAGGGGGAATGCTTTCAGCTTCTGTCCATTGAGTATGGTGTTGGCTGTAGGTTTGCTATATATAGACTCCACTATCGTGAGGAATTTCCCATCTATTCCCATTTTTTGTAGAGTTTTGAGCATGAATGGGTGTTGGATTTTGTCAAAGGCTTTCTCTGCATCTATTGAGATAATCATGTGGTTTTTGGCTTTGCTTTGATTGATGTGGTGAATGACATTGATTGACTTACGGATGTTGAACCAGCCTTGCATTCCTGGGATGAATCCCACTTGGTCATGATGAACAATCTTTTTGATGTGTTGCTGTATCTGGTAGGCCAAGATATTGTTTAATATTTTGGCATCTATGTTCATCAAAGATATTGGCCTGTAGTTTTCCTTTTTTGTTCTGTCCCTATCAGCTTTTGGTATCAGAGTGATGTTGGCTTCATAAAAGGTGGAAGGGAGTATTCCTGTTTCTTCAATCTTATGGAATAACTTAAGAAGTATGGGTATTAACTGTTTCCTGAAAGTTTTGTAGAATTCCTTTGTGAAGCCATCTGGTCCAGGACTTTTGTTGTTGGGGAGATTCTTAATAACGGTTTCAATTTCTTTGTCTGTGATTGGTGCATTTAGATTTTGTAGTTATTCTTGGTTCAGTTTTGGAAGTGCATAGGTTTCTAGGAATTGTTCCATTTCTTCCAGATTCTCTAGCTTGGTGGCATATAGTTCGTTATAGAAGTTTCGCAGGATTCTCTGGATTTCTGTGGTGTCAGTTGAGATATCTCCTGCATCGTTTACAATTCTATTAATTTGAGTGTTCTCTCCTTTTTGTTTGGTGAGTCTGGCTAGGGGTTTGTCAATTTTGTTTAATCTTTCAAAGAACCAACATTTGGCTTCACTGATCTTTTGTATGGTTCTTTTATTTTCGATGTTGTTTATTTCTGCTCTAACTTTAGTGATTTCTGTCCTTCTGGTTGCTTTAGGGTTCCTTTGTTCCTCTTCCTCTAAGTCCTTGAGTTGTGCAGTAAGGTCGTTCATTTGAGCTTCTTCTTGGTGTTTAATATGTGATTGTATGGCTGTAAGTTTCCCTCTCAGTACTGCTTTAGCTGTGTCCCAAATATTTTGATAGCTTGTGTCTTCATTTTCATTAGTTTCCAGGAACATTTGAATTTCCTGCTTGAGTGAGTCTCTGACCCAGTAGTTCTTAAGGAGCATGTTGTTTAGTTTCCAAATTCTGTGTCTTTTAATAATTTTCCGTTTGTTGTTAAATGTTAGTTTTACTCCACTGTGGTCTGAGAAGAGACTTGGGATGATTTCAATGCTTTTGAATTTATTGATGCTGTCTTTGTGGCCTAACATGTGGTCTATCCTTGAGTATGTGTTATGTGGATTTGAAAAGAAGGTGTATTCCAGTTTTTTGGGGTGGAGGAGTGTGAAAATGTCCAAGAGGTCTAGTTTCTTGATCTCTTCATTCAATTCTCTTGTATCTTTATTGGTTCTCTGCTTTGTTGATCTGTCTAAGTGTGAGAGTGGGGTATTGAAGTCTCCCACTATTATTGTATTACTATTGATGTATTTTTGAAATTCTTTCAGTAGATGCTTAATGTATTTAGATGGTCCCTCGTTGGGTGCATAGATGTTAATTATTGTTAAGTCTTCTTGGCTGATTGATCCTCTAATAATTATTTAATGTCCTTGCCTATCTTTTATTACTTTATTTAATTTAAAATCTATCGTATCTGAGATGAGAATGGCTGTTCCTGCCCTTTTTTTGTGGACCGTTAGCCTGTATGATAGTGTTTCACTTTAAGTCTGTGTTTATCTTGTTGTGACAGATGGGATTCTTGCAAGCAGCATATGGTTGGGTTACGTTTTCTGATCCATCCCCCCACCCTGTGCCTTTTGATGGGTGAGTTTAAGCCATTGACATTTATTGATATTATGGATTTAATGTATTGTAGTGCCATTGTTCAGAAAAAAATTGTTTGCTCTGATATATTGCAAGTATTATGGTGATGTTCTTGTTTATAAGAGGTCTTTTAGTACCTCTTTCAGGGCCAGCTTGGTGATGGTTGCCTCCTTTAACTGTTGTTTGTCTAAGAAGGTTTTGATCCCTCCATCTAGTTTGAATGAAAGTCTAGCAGGATATATTATCCTTGGTTCAAACCCTTTTTCATTCAGGGCTCGATAGATATCTTGCCACTCCCTTCTGGCTTTTAGAGTTTGAGTGGAGAGTCTGCAGTTAGTCTTATGTGTTTTCCCTTGTATGTGACATTTTGTTTCTCTCTTGCAGCGTTTAGGATCCTTTCTTTATCTTTACTTCTTCTCATTGTGACTATGATGTGTCTTGGTGTCTTCAGGTCTGGGTTGATTCTGTTTGGTACTCTCTGGGCCTCTTGATCCTTGATATCCTTTCTGTTATTCAGGTCTGGGAAGTTTTCTTGTATTATTTCCTCTAGAATGTTTGCTTCCCCTTCCTCTCTTTCTTCCTCTGGCAGGCCAATTATACGAATGTTACTTCTTTTGAGATCATCCCATATGTCTCTGTTGTTGTTTTCAGTGTCTCTCAATCTCTTTTTAAGCTCTTTCACCTCTGTCTTTGTTTTCTCTAACTCATCCTCTGTCTGACTAATTCTGTTTTCTGCTTCTTTTAGTCTGCTTTCCCTTGCCTCAGCTTCTTTCTTCATTACAGCTATTTCAGCTTTCAGTTCTCTGATTGCCTCAGTATAATCAGTATTTTACTTGGGGGTCTCAACTGTTGTTTCCCTAATACTGCCATTCCTTTCTTCCAATGTTGTTTTCATTTCTGTGATTAATAAGTTTATTATTGCTTGCATACTTTTCTTATCTATGGTTACTTCTGGCTGATTTGTTGTTTCTTCTGGGCTCTTGTCTTCATTCATTGCAGTAGCAGTTTTATTTGTTTTTGATCTACCCATTTTTTTATTTATGTGTTTCTTATTTTATGCTCTGTTGTTCCTCAGTTGTTGTGTCTTGAGTACAAGTAACACTGTACTAAATACCTTTATGACAATTGCACTCACCAACCTCAGGAATTACAGTAGCAACTGAAGCAAGTATTGAAGTAGTTTGATTGTTACCAGTTAGCCAAACAATTTCTCCATTCCGTGAAAAAATAGTAACCAAATTCCAGTGAAGAAAGAGAAAAGAAAGAAGGGATAGCAAGAATAGACAGTTATGCAAATCTACTATCCATTGTATATTCTAGGGGTAACAAGAGGGCAAAGGGAACTAGAGCAGAGATACACACATAGAGAGTCCGCTGTGAGTCAGAATTATTCCCCAAAGTAATTCACAAATTCAGAAAGGCAAAGAAGAGGGAAGAAGTGTATGACAAGATTAAAAAAAAAATAGAGAGAAAGACAAGAGAGATAAAAGGGAGAAGATAAGAAAAAGAGTTGTAATTAAAGAGCAGTGCAAGGAACTTCCCAAATGTGCATCAGTGAATTCAAAAAAGCACCCTGTTTGGTGGTGTGGGGTATCCTGCTAGGAGCTGGTCCCCAGGGACTGTTTATGGCGGGGGTGGGGGAGGAGGTATGCTTGAAAATTAAAAGGAAGAAAAAAGAATTTTTTCCCCTACTCTAATTCTTAACCCAAATTAAGTTATAGTCATCTCCTTGTCACCGCTATGACACCTTATTGGCTGGCCTGCTAAAGGCAGAAAATCTTATTGTTTCCAGGGGATGTGTTCAGAGCTCAGTGGCTAGTAGCTTCTCAGTCCGCCATCCTCCCGGAAACCCCCCCCTCCAGACTTTTTTAAAGGATTTCTCGAAAATGAAAACTAGCTCCGAGTCCTTTGATCCAATGAGAGCTATACTTAAGAAGTCTTTGGATCCGCCCTCAGGGTCATGGTGGTCCCTGGAGACTCCCAAGAGAAAGCCCCCGAGCTACAGTGCTCCCTCTGGGTCCTCTGCTGGCTGCCCAGCAGCGCTCTGCAACCGGCGGAGGAGCCGCCTTCCCAGGCGGAGGACAATGCCCGGCACACCCGCCTTGCCTGCTGCCGCCTGGGAAGTCTGGAGCAGCCCGCCCGCTAGTCCGTGCCACCTTTACTCTAATTCTTAACCCAAATTAAATTATAGTCACCTTTTTGGTGAATATAATTATTGACTGGCCTGCTAAAGGCAGAAAATCCTACCGTTTCCAGATGTGATCAGAGCACACGCTGCTAGCAGCTTCTGAGTCCGCCATCTTCCTCAATTCATATTTTTAAATTTAATTTATATAAAGGAAACACTGACAAAACCATAGGGTAAGAGGGGTACAGCTGCACACAATTCCCACCACCAGAACCCCTTATCCCACCCCCTCCAATGATAATTTTCCTATCATTTAATCCTCTGGGAGAATGGATCCAAGGTCATTATGGTATGCAGAAGGTAGACGGTCTGGCTTCTGTAATTGCTTCCCTGCTGAACATGGGCATTGACAAGTCAATCCATACTCTAGGGCTGCCTCTTTATTTCCCAAGTGGGGTTGGGTTCAGGGGAAGTGGAGCTCAAGGAAACATAGGTGGGGTTGTCTTCCCAGGGAAGTCTGGATGGCATCTCGAAAATTGTGGCTGAACAGAGAGTTAAAATATAAATCAAAACAAATTGTTGACTAATCATGAACCTAAAGGTTTTAATAGTGCAGATGAATAGTTGGGGGGGTCCTTCATTATGTAGATAGCTAATAGGAATATTTTGATTATATTTCAAAAGGTCTGTGGCTACACCAGTTTTTTTGTTTTTGTTTTCCTTTTTTTTAAATTTATTTTTAATTTAACAAAGGATAAATTAACAAAACCATAGGGTAGGCGTGGTATAACTCCACACAATTCCCACCACCCAATCTCCATATCCCATCCCCTTTCCTGATAGCTTTCCCATTCTCTATCTCTCTGGGAGCATGGACCCAGGGTCATTGTGTGTTGCAGAAGTTGGGAGGTCTGGCTTCTGTAATTTCTTTCCCACTGAACATGGACGTTGACTGGTCAGTCCATAGTCCCAGCGTGCCTCTCTCTTTCCCTAGTAGCGATAGTCTCTGGGTAAGGGGAGCTCCAGGACGCATTGGTAGGGTCTTTGGTCCAGGGAAGCCTAGCCGGCATCCTGATGACATCTGGAACCTGGTGGCTGAAAAGAGAGTTAACATACAAAGCCAAACAAATTCTTCAGCAATCATGGACCCAAAGGTTGGAATAGTGGAGAGGAAGTGTTGGTGGGGTACTCACTGCAAACTCTAGTGTACTTCTGCTTTCAGATATATATTTTGGACTTGTTTATGGATACAAGTGAACATATCCTCTCTCTCACAGATCCTGGTGTATATCTAGGTTTTGGGACTTTGTTAGAAAGTGATCCACATGGGATGGAGTTAGAGAATACTATGAAAGGAAAGGTCTCACCTGAGTAATGAAGCTGAAGGGTTGTCATTCCACACCTGAAGTCTCTGGACACAGTCTGAGCATGTTGAGGTGGCAATCGTTGCATTGATTAGGTTATGATCGGCTAATGCAATATTATTTGGTATGGATTGGGAGAGGCATGCAGGAAAGTGGGCCCTGTCCTAAGGTGACAGGACTGAGGGAAATATAGGCTCTATAGTGGAGATGTGAGGTTCCTGCTGTCTTAGGGTTCCAAAAGACAATCGATACTTAATGTTATCATCACATTATTTGGTAATTAGGTTAACTTTGAAAAGTCCTTCTGTTAGGGTTTGCTGTATAGTACCCAGTATCTTGTAAATAGCTGTGCCACTGGTTGCTTCTGATCTCCTCGGTCTAAGCTTTTGAGAGAGTCCGCACATCTAATACACAGCCTATATATTTAAAAGAGTCAGTCTGTGTTTTAAAAATTTTGAGACGTACAATTAATTTTTCCCGTCTCATATTAATTACCTAGTGATTTATATGACTACACTTTACTAGGAGTGTACATAAATACCATTCCCACCACCAAAAGACTGTGTCCCATCTCAAAAACCCGTCCCCAGCCCCCACCGGCCCAGGAAGCCTCATGTCTACACCTCACCACAGAGTTTTTACTTTGGTGCCCTACTTTCAATTTAGTCAGATCCTGCTTTTAGTTTCCCTTTCATATCTTTCTCAGCTTCTGTTGATGAGTGGGATCATTCCATACTCATCTTTATCTTTCTGACTTATCTCACTTAACACAATTCCTTCTAGCTCTGTCCAAGATCGATCAGAGAAGGTGGGTTCATTGTTCTTGATAGCTGTATAGTATTCCATTGTGTATATATACCATAGCTTTCTAAGCCACTCATTTCTTGTTGGGCACATGGGTTGCTTCCAGGTTTTAGCTATTATGAATTGTGTTGCTGTGAACATAGGAGTACACACCTATTTTTGGCTGGGTGTTATGGAGTCCTTGGGGTATAGCCCCAGCAGAGGAATTACTGGATCATATGGAAGGTCCATGTCTAAACTTGTGAGAGTTTTCCAGACTGCTCTCCACAGAAGCTGTACCAATTTACATTCCCCCCAGCAATGCAAAAGGGTTCCTCTGTCTCCAAATCCTCTCCAGCATTTGTTGCTGCTGTCCTTTTTGATGTATGCCATTCTTACAGGAGTGAGGTGGTATCTTAGTGTTGTCTTAATTTGCATTTCTCTGACAATCAGTGACCTAGAGCAGATTTTCATACATTTGTTATCCTCTTGGATCTCCTCTGAGGTGAATGTTTTGTTCATATCCTCTGCCCATTTTTGGATGGGGTCATTTGCTTTTTTGGTGCTAAGTTTGCTGAGCTCCTTATATATTTTGGTGATTAGTTTCTTGTCTGATGTATGGCATGTGAAGATCTACTCCCATTATGTGAGGGGTTTCTTTGTTTAATAGTTTCTTTGGATGTGCAGATGCTTTTCAATTTGATATAGTCCCATTGGTTTGTTTCTGCTTTAGTCTTCCTTGCAATTGGGTTTATTTCATCAAAGATGTCCTTGAGGTGTAGGTGGGAAAGTGTTTTATCAATGTTTTCCTCTAAGTATTTGATTGTTTATGGTCTAACATCCAGGTCTTTGATCCATTTGGAGTTGATTATTGTTTCTGGTGAGATAAAGTGGTTCAATTTCATTCTTCTGCATCTTACAACCCAGTTTTCCCAGCACCGGTTATTGAAGAAAGCTTCCTTCTTCCATTTAATGCTTCGGGCCCCCTTATCAAAGATTAGATGTCCATAGGTGTAGGGATTTATTTCTGGGCTTTCAATTCTGTTCCACTTGTTTGTGTGCCTATTTTTGTTCCAGTACCATGCTGTTTTGATCATGATGGCTTTATAATACAGACAGAGAGAGTCCACTCTGAGTCAGATTTCTTCCCCAAAATATTTCCCAAATGTGTATCAGTGAATTCAGAAAGGTGAAGGAGGAAGGAAGAAAGGATGACAAGAATGAGAAAAAGAAGAAAAAAAGTGAGATAGAGAAAAGAAAAAAGATAATAAAAAGAACAGTAATAAAAGAGCAGTGAAAGGAAAGAGTTTTTATTTATTTATTTATTTATTTATTTTTATTATTTAATTAGCTATGAGGGGGTGGAGGGAGAGAGTGGTAGGGGAGGTATGAAGAGTGAAACAAGTTACTTTAGCAGTTCATAAGACACCTCGTCCTTTAGCAATGGAAAATACACTAAGAGTTAATTCTGGTCAACCTGAAGGAGAGGGGGAAAGGGATATGCATTTATCTAGTATTATAAAATAGAACAGAGTAAAACAACCTGTCCTGTCTTCAGCTTGGATGGCTCCAGTTGCCTCAGGCCCCTTGAGCAGAGGCAGCTGATAGTTGAGAAAATAAAGAAGATAAAAAAACAAAAACCCTCTGATGGTCTTTCCCTGTCTGAGTAAGGCTCTGCTTGGTGGAATATTTGTATCTGGAATTAACCACTTAGAAAGAAAAAAAGCCAAAGGTTTCAGAAAAGAATAGAATTAGAATTAATGACACCCCCTAGTGGGACAGGAATCTTCGTAAAGAAAGAATCTCAGCAGTGGAGACTGCTGGGAGCAGATCTCTGACCCCCAGAGACTGGTTATGTGGGGGAGGGGGGTTCGCTTTGGGAATAATAATTAAAATTATAATTAAATCATAAATAATAAATTAAATAATAATTAAAAAATTTTTCCTTTCTTTTTCCTCTATTTTCTAACCCAAATTGAGTTATAGTTACCTCCTTGGTGTTACCGCTAGGACCCCTTATTGACTGTCCTGCTAAAGGCAAAAAATCCTACCGTTTCCAGTAGATGTTGTTGGAGCTCAAGCCACTAGCAGCTTCTCATTCTGCCATCTTCTGGAATCTCCCTTTGTTTTTCTTTTTAACCTGAGCCTAAAATATGATATGAAGGTGGATACAAATTATTGTCTGGGGATGATGATGTCATGGCTGGAAAAAGGACCAGAAAGCTGGATCTGGGAAGAGAGTAGCTCTCATCTTCCTCAGGTGTAGGTTTTATTTCTATGTATTTTATTGATTTTGCTGCAACAGTGAATGGGAGTGATATTTGGATATCCTCTTCTTTGGCTTTGGTGTTTGTATAAAGAATTGCCACTGATTTTTCTACATTGATTTTTTACATTTCTACATTGATTTTCTAATGCCTTGCTATATTGCCTAATAAATTCCAGTAGTTTTTGCTGGATTCTTTAGGTTTTTTTATGTATACTATCATATCGTCTGCAAATATTGAGAAGTTGATTTCTTCTGTTCCAATCTGTATTACTTTGATTCCTTTCTCATGTCTGATTGCTATGGTATGAATTTCCAATAGTATGTTAAAGAGTAGGACATCAATAACTACAACAATAAAACAATAAGGACAACAAAAGGGAATAAATAAAGTAAATACTAAAAAAGTTGAACAGTAATGGTAATAATGGAAAGGCCTGTTCGGTCCCCTTTCGGATTTCAGCTTCTGTCTGTGGAGTACGATAGTGGCTGTAGGTTTGCTATATATGGACTCCACTATCTTAAGGAGTTTTCCATCTATTCCCTTTTTTGTAGTGTTTTCTGCATGAATGGGTGTTGGATTTTGTCAAAGGCTTTCTCTGCATCTATTGAGATAATCATGTGGTTTTGGGTTTTGCTTTTATTGATGTGGTGAATGAAATTGATTGACTTACGTATGTTGAACCAGCCTTGATTCCTGCGATAAATTCCTCTTAGTCGTCATGTATAATCATTGTGATATAGTTTTATATCTGGTTGGCAAGTGTCTTGTTTTATATTTTGGCATCTTTGTTCATCAGAGATATTGGTCTGTAGTTTTCCTTTTTTGTTGTATCTCTATATGCTTTTGGTATCAGGGTGAAGGCAGAAGGGAGTGTTCCTGTTTCTTCGATCTTACGTAGAAGGTGTAGAAGTATAGGTATTAACTATACTGAAGGTATTCCTGAAGGTTTTGTCAAATTCCTTTGTAAAACAACCTGGTCCAAGACTTTTGTTGTTGGGAAGATTCTTAATACCTGTTTTTATTTCTTTTTTCTTTTTAATTTTTTATTTATAAAAAAGAAAAAATTGACTAAACCATAGGATAAGAGGGATACAACTTCACACAATCCCCCCCCCAGAGCTCTGTATCCTATACCCTCCCCTGATAGCTTTCTTATTCTTTATCCCTCTGGGAGTATGGACCCAAGGTCATTATGGGATGCAGAAGGTGGAAGGTCTGGCTTCTGTAATTGCTTCCCCGCTGAACATGGGCATTGACAGGTCACCCATACTCCCAGCCTGTCTTTCTCTTTCCCTAGTGGGGAAAGGCTCTGGGGAAGCATAGCTTCAGGACACATTGGTAAGATTGTCTGTCCAAGGAAGTCTGGTTGGCACCATGCTAACATCTGGAATCTAGTGGTTGAAAAGAGAGTTAACATACAAAGTCAAACAAATTGTTGACCAATAATGGACGTAAAGGCTGGAATAGTGTAGATGAAGATTTGGGGTGCCCTCCATTTTATAGATAGCTAGTAGGCATATATTATTTATATTCTAAAGGGCCTACGGCTATACTAGTGGTATTTTTTGTTGTTGTTGTTTTTTGCCTGATCTTGAAATCTGATATGCAGGTGGGCCCTAATTATTGTCTGCAGAGGTGATGTCATGGCTGGCAGAAGGACCAGAAAGCTGGGTCAGGGAAGAGAGTAGCTTCCAAATATTGGAAAGTTGTATAAATATTGTTGACTGTAAACCCCATCAATTTGATGTGATCCTGGGCCCACATTCAGCTTAAGAGCCTATGTGACCACTTCATCCCTGTAGATCTGAGCTCATATTCTGTGTTCGTAGGTAGGAACGTTCCAAGCTGCCCCAATATCAGGACCCATCTTCATCAGGTGTAGCATAGAGTATATTGTCCAGCCTTCCTTTGGAGGATGGAACATTCTATACTTTTGTTGATCCAAGTTTAGGGCAAGGTCCTATGTGGGCCCACAAAGGGGTCTATTGTGTTGTTTCAGATGGGAATGACCGATAACAATGGAGAGAGTGATTTATTCAAGGGGTCTAGGCCCAACATGTCCGTTTTGGAATCTCAATACTCCCCGAATAGGGCCCTCAGCTGATGGGGTGGTCTGATAGTGACTAGAGAGTCACTGTTAATACATGCCAGTCTCTTGCCCTTATTCGGCTTTTGCAGTCCTTGCTTTGATAAGGATATCTTGTGAGTGAGTGAGGGAAGTATAATAGGGAATAGGTGATGAGGCCATATAAGTCTAAGTAGACACTATTTCATTAGGAACTTATACTGACTAACTGTAGACTATTGTGTACTTTTGCTTTCAAGTATATATTTTGCTGTAATTTATGGATGCATATACCCTATCTCATGGGACCTGGTCTATATCTAGGTTTTGGGACTTTGTGAGGAAGTGAACCACCTGAAATGGAATTAGAGAATTCTATGAAAGGAAAGGTCTCCCTGGAGTTATGAGGCTGAAGGGTTGATATACCATGTCTGAAATCTCTGGACACAGTCTGAAGTGAAGCATACCAAGGTGATACTTGTTGTGTTGATTAGGTTGGGATCAGCAGATGTGAT
This sequence comes from Erinaceus europaeus, assembly GCF_950295315.1. Classification (NCBI taxonomy): domain Eukaryota; kingdom Metazoa; phylum Chordata; class Mammalia; order Eulipotyphla; family Erinaceidae; genus Erinaceus; species Erinaceus europaeus. Next base: position 78,096,803 of record NC_080185.1, on the reverse strand, counting down.
ATCATTTGGTATGAATTGAGAGAAGCATTCAGGAATGTGAGCTCCACCCTAGAGGTTGCAGGACTGGGGCAAATATAGGATCTAAAGGGGAAGTGGGAGGATCCTGCTGTGTTAGAGTTTAAGAAGACAGTAGATAGGTATTACTATAATCACATTATTTGGTATTTGGGTTAATTTTGCAATATCCCTTTGTTAGGATTTACTCGAAGTTTTTAAGAGAGTCAACATAAAAGACTCAGCCTATGTATTAAAAAGACTCAGTCTGGGAGTCGTGCGGTAGTGCAGCAGGTTAAGCGCATTTGGCACCAAGCTCAAGGACCAGCGTAAGGATCTCGGTTCGAGCCCCTGGCTCCCCACCTGCAGGGGAGTCACTTCACAGGCAGTGAAGCAGGTCTGCAGATTTCTATCTTTCTCTCCCCCTCTCTGTCTCTCCTCCTCTCTGGATTTCTATCTGTCCTATCTAAGGACAGCAACAACAACAATAATAATGCTAACCACAACAATGATAAAACAACAAGGGCAAAAAAGGGGAAAAATGGATTTCAGGAGCTCTTTGGCTGCTACTTCTTTTCCTGGTCAGAAACATCTCGGACTGTGTCCCATCCCAACCACCCACCCCTTGCCACGTCGGGAAGCCCAATGGCCACCCTCCCCTTCACCATAGGGTTTTTACTTTGGTGCCCTGCTCTAGATTTAATCAGATCCTGCTTTTAGTTTCCCTTTCTGTTCTTCTTTCTCAACTTCTTTTGATGAGTGGGGACATCCCATACTCATCTTTATCTTTCTGGCTTAGCTGACTTAACATAATTCCTTCTAGCTCCATCCAAGATGGGTCAGATAAGGTGGGTACATTGTTCTTAATAACTGCATAGTATTCCACTGTGTATATATACCACAGCTTTCTCAGCCACTCATCTGTTGTTGGGCACCTGGGTTCCTTCCAGGTTTTAGCTATTATGAATTGTGCTGCTATTAACATAGATATACACATATCTTTTTGGTTAGGCATTATGGAATCTTTGGGGTATATCCCCAGTAGAGGAATTACTGGGTCATATGGAAGGTCTATCTAGCCTTGTGAGAGTTCTCCAGACTGCTCTCCAGAGAGGCTGGACCAATTTACATTCCCCCTAGCAGTACAGAAGGGGACACAGTCTTTTGGTGGTGGGAATTGTGTTTATGTACACTCCTATTAAATTGTAGACATATAAACCACTATTTAATATGAGAGGGAAAAATGATCATATATCTAGAACATCTTAAGACACAGACTGAGTATTTTTAATATATAGGCTGTCTTTGATATGTTTACTCTCTCAAAAGCCTAGACCAGGGAGAGCAGAAGCAACTGGTAGCACAGCTATATACAAGATGCTGGTTATTATACCCCAAACCCTAACAAAGGGACTTTTCAAAGTTAACCCAATCACCAAATAATGTTATGATAACAATAACTATCCATTGTTTTCTTGAACCCTAAGACAGCAAGAACCTCACATTTCCACTATAGAGCCTATATTTCCCCAAGTCCTAGAACCTTAGGGTGGGGAACACTTTTCTGCATGCTTCTCTCAATCCAAATCAAATGATATTTCATCCGCAGATCACAACCCAATCAATGCAACGAGTGCCACCCAAGCATGCTTCACTTCAGACTGTGTCCAGAGACTTCAGGTGTGGAATGGCAACCCTTCAGCTTCATCACTTACTTGAGACCTTTCCTTTCATAGTATTCTCTAATTCCATTCCAGGTGTTCCACTCCCCAATAAAGTCCCTAAACCTAGATATACTCCAGGTCCCCTGAGATAGAGCATATGTTCACACGTGCCCATAAGCTAAGGAAAAAATATATACCTGAAAGCTGAAGTACACCAGAGCCTGCAGGGAATACCTCCCAACACTTCATCTGTACTATTCCAGTCTTTAGGTCCATGGTCGTTCAACAATTTGTTTGGCTTTGAATGTTAACTCTCTTTTTAGCCACCAGGTTCCGGTTGCCAGCACAATGCCCATCAGACTTCCCTGGACAGATGACCCCATCAATGTGTACTGGAGCTCCATTTCCCCAGAGACCCACCCTACTAGGGAAAGAGAGATGCAGACTGGGAGTATGGATCTTCCAGTCAATGTCCATGTTCAGCGGGGAAGCAATTACAGAAGCCAGACCTTCCACCTTCTGCAACCCACAAGGACCCTGGGTCCATACTCCCAGAGGGATAGAGAATGTGAAAGCTATCAGGGGAGGGAATGGGATATGGAGATGGGGTGGTGTGGAACTGTAGCCCTCTTATCTTATGGTTTTCTTAATGTCTCCTTTCTTAAAATAAAATAAAATAAAATAAAATAAAATAAAATAAAATAAAATAAAATAAAATCATATCGATAGTTTGCCATACCTACTTCTCTCTGGGAATTGAACACGTGTGACTCTGCTAGCCGGTAAACATTTAAGACCCTCCTACAGCCATGAGCAATCTATACCTAAGCTAATAATTGCTTATCTTATGAGACGAAATTTTTGATAACTATACTTAGACTTTATGAACCTAGCATACTCTTAATCCTTGATGAGACGTGCTTAATTTGTCTTTTAGCTGTTTCACCCTAATAAATCCAGTATTGTTTAAAACAGTCAAGTAAACACCCTGTGGTGAGGGTAGACATGTGGCTTCCTGGGCCAGTGGGGGGTAGGGGTGGGTGGGTGGGATGGGACCCAGTCTTTTGGTGGTGGGAATGGTGTTTATGTACACTCCTAGTAAAGCGTAGTCATATAAATCACTAGTTAATTAATATGAGAGGGGGAAATTAATTGTATGTCTTGAAGTTTTTAAAACACAGACTGAGTCTTTTTAATATATAGGCTGTGTATTTGATATGCGGACTCTCTCAAACGCCTAGACTAAGTAGATCAGAAGCAACCACTGGCACAGCTATTTACAAAATACTGGGTACTATACAGCAAACCCTAACAAAAGGACTTTTCAAAGTTAACCCAGTTACCAAATAATGTGATGATAACATTAATTATCCACTGTTTTTTTGAACCCTAAGACAGCAGGAACCTCACATCTCCACTATAGAGCCTATATTTCCCTCAGTCCTAGAACCTTAGGATAGGGCCCACTTTCCCGCATGCCTCTTCCAATCCATATAAAATAGTATTGCATCAGCTGATCACAACCTAATCAATGCAACGATTGCCACCTCAACATGCTTCAGCTCAGACTGTGTCCAGAGACTTCAGGTGTGGAATGACAACCCTTCAGCTTCATTACTTGGGTGAGACCTTTCCTTTCATAGTATTCTCTAATCCCATCCCAGGTGGATCACTTTCTAACAAAGTCCCAAAACCTATATATACACCAGGATCTGTGAGAGAGAGCATATGTTCATACGTATCCATAAACCAGTGCAAAATATATACCTGAAAGCAGAAGTACACTAAAGTTTGAAGTGAGTACCCTCCCCCCCCCCAACACTTCCTCTCCACTATTCCCTTTTAGGTCCATGATTGCTCAACAATTTGTTTGGCTTTGTATGTTAACTCTCTTTTCAGCCACCAGGTTCCAGATGCCATCAGGATGCTGGCCAGGCTTCCCTGGACTGAAGACCCCACCAATGCGTCCTGGAGCTCCATTTCCCTAGAGACCCACCCTACTAGGGAAAGAGAGAGGCAGACTGGGAGTATGGACCAACCAGTCAACGTCCATGTTCAGCAGTGAAGCAATTACAGAAGCCAGACCAGACAATGACCCTGGGTCCATGCCCCCAGAGGGATAGAGAATGTAAAGCTATCAGGGCAAGGGATGGGATATGGAGATTGGGTGGTGGGAATTGTGTGGAGTTGTACCCCTCCTACCTTATGGTTTTGTTAATTTATCCTTTCTAAAATAAAAAATAAATTAAAAAAAAACAGTTGTCAGCTCCCCTCTGTGAATCATGTTGCACACCACAAGCAGCCACCAGCACCTCCCTACCTCTTTTTTTATTCTTAGCCACCACCAAATGACTGTGTCCCATCCCACCCACCCCCACCCCACCCCGACATCTTGGGTAGCTGAATGTCTTCCCTCACCCTTAAACCAGCTTACTTTGGTGCCCTCCTCCAGATTTAGTCAAATCCTGATTTTAGTTTCCCTTTCTGTTCTTCTTTCTCAGTTTCTGTTGATGAATGGGATCATCCCAAACTCATCTTTATCTTTCTGACTTAGCTCACTTAACATAATTCCTTCTAGCTCTCTCCAAGATGGGTCAGAGAGGGTGGGTTCATTTTTCTTAATAGCTTCATAGCATTCCATTGTCCATATATACCACAACTTTCTCAGCTATTCATCTGTTGATGGGCACCTGGGTTGCTTCCAGGTTTTCGCTATCATGAATTGTGCTGCTGTGAACATAGGTGTACAAATATCTTTTTGGTTGGGTGTTATGGAATCCTTGGGTTATACCCCCAAGAGAGGGATTACTGGGTCATATGGAAGGCCCATGTCTGCCCTTCTGAGTGTTCTCCAGACTGCTCTCCACAGAGATTGGACCAACTTACATCCCCACCTGCAGTGCAAAAGGGTTCTTCTGTCCCCACATCCTCTTCAGCATTTGTTGATGCTATTCTTTTTGATGTATGCCATTCTCACAGGAGTGAGGTGGTATCTCAGTGTTGTCTTTTTTTGCAGTTCTCTGACAATCAGCGACCTGCAGCAATTTTTCCTGTTTTTGTTAGCCTTTTGGATCTCTTCTGTAATGAAAGTTCTGTTCATATCCTCTGCCCATTTTTGGATGGGGTCATTTGATTTTTTGTTGCTAAATTTGATGAATTCTGTAAATTTTTGTGATTAGTCTCTTGTTTGATATAGAGCATGTGAAGATCTTCTCCCATTCTGTGAGGGGTCTCCTTGTTTGGGTGATGGTTTCTTTGGCTGTGCAGAAGCTTCTCAATTTGATGTAGTCCCACTGGTTTGTTTCTACTTTACTCTTCCTTGCAATTGAGCTTGTGTCATCAAAGATATCCTTGAGGTTTAGGTGGGAAAATGTTTCACCAATGGTTTCCTCTAAGTATTTGATATTTTCTGGTCTGACATCCATGTCCTTGATCTATGTGAAGTTGATTTTTGCTTCTAGTGAGATAAGGTGATTTGGTTTCATTCTTCTGCATGTTTCAACACAGTTTTCCCAGTACCATTTACTGAAGAGAGTCTACTTCCTCCATGCATTACCCCCCCCCCCCATGAAAGATTAGATGTCCATAGGTGTGTGGGTTTAGTTTTGGGCTTTCGATCCCGTTCCACTGGTCTGTGTGCCTATTTTTGTTCCAGTACCAGGTTGTTTTGATAATGATGGCTTTATATTATAGTTTGAGATCTGGTAGTGTGATGCCTCCATTTCTGTTTCTTTTCTTCAAGATTGTTTAGGCAATTCTGGGTGTTTTCTGGTTCCAGATAAATGATTGCATTTTATGCTGTATTCTCTTAAAGAAGCTTGGTAGATATTTGATGGGTATTGTATTAAATGTTTATATGGCTCTAGGGAGAATTTTCATTTTTATAATAATTTTCTTCCAATCCATGAGCATGGGATGTCTTTCCATTTTGTGGTATCATTTTCTAGTTTCTTGAATAGTGACTCATATTTTTCAGTATGCTAGTCTTTCACTTTTTTGGTCATCATTATTCCCAGGCATTTTATTGATTTTGCTGCAACAGTGTTTTTGCAAGCATAGATTTAGTGTTTGCATAGAAATATGCCACTGATTTTTGCACATTGGTTTTGTATCCTGACACCTTGCTATATTGCCGAATAACTTCCAGCAGTTTTCTGCTGGATTCTTTAGCTTTTTCTATGTATAATATCATATCATCTGCAAATAGTGAGAGCTTGACTTCTTCCCTTCCAATCTGTATTCCTTTGATTTCTTTCTCTTGCCTGATTGCCATGGCAAGAACTTCCAATACTATGTTGAAGGGTAATGGTGACAGTGGACAACCCTGTCTCGTTCATGGTGAGGGGGAATGCTTTCAGCTTCAGTCCATTGAGTATGATGTTGGCTGTTGGTTTGCTATATATGGACTCCACTACCTTGAGCTATTTCCCATCTATTCCCATTTTTTGTAGTGGTTTGAGCATGAATGGATTTTGTCAAAGGCTTTCTGTGTATCTATTGAGATAATCATGTGGTTTTTGGTTTTGCTTTTATTGATGTGGTAAATGACATTGATTGGCTTACATATGTTGAACCAGCCTTTCATTCCTGTGATAAATCCCACTTGGTCGTGATGAACAATCTTTTTGATGTGCTGCTGTATCCGGTTGGCCAGGATCTTGTTTAATATTTGGCATCTCTATTCATCAGAGATATTGGTCTGTAGTTTTTTTTTTTTCTTTTTTGTTGTTTCCCTATCTGCTTTGTTATCAGGGTAATGTTGGCTTCATAGAAGGTGAAAGGGAGTGTTCCTGTTTTTTCGTTCTTGTGGAAGAGCTTTAGAAATATAGTTATTAACTGTTCCAACCTCTTTTTAAAGATAAATAACAACAAACGGTGCTTCAATGTGTTGCAATTTTATTTATCCCACCCCTACTTTAGTTGTTTGATTTAATTCACCCTAACCACTTTTTGCTGTATGTGGTTTAACTTTATCTCCCATGTGTTGAGTTGCTATTATGGTTCACTTTGATTTTTCCCTATTGTGGGTCTCAAAAAGTGTTTTAAAGTTTTAACCCCACCACCCTGTGGCTCTGTCTTTAATCTGCTCCAACATGTTTCTTTGTTTACCCACTCCTTTTTTGTTGTTGTTAGTTAATTCTAAACTTTGTTTAATCTCACCCTTTCTGACACAATGAGTATATTACATTCTAAAGAAGACAATCTTCACCTTAGACAGTTGAAAGAAACTTTAAGAATATGTAAAATTCCGTGTTCCAGGAAAGCGAAGAGAAATAAGACAGCAGTCCGCTTCAACCACCTGGTGGAACAAAATAAGCAGAAGTTATTGGGATCCTCATAAGGAGCACCTCTTGCAAAGAGGAGCAAGTAGTTTGACAGTTGATGGCAGCAGCCTGGAGCAGAAGATGGAGTCTATGTTTCTTGGTAAAGCTCCCAGGCTCCCTCCTTTGTGCCAACTCCATCTCTCTGTGTCACTTATTGAGGGAATGAAACCCCAAAATGTGCTGTGATGTTGTTGGGAGGGGCTCTCAAGACAGTGAATGACTAAACTTTCTATTTTTAAATTTTTTAAAAATATCTATTTATTTTACATTTTTGTTGCCCTTGTTGTTTTATTGTTGTAGCAATTGATGTCATTGTTGTTAGGACAGAGAGAAATGGAGAGAGGAGGGGAAGACAGAGAGAGGAGAGAGAAAGATAGACACCTGCAGACCTGCTTCACCACCTGTGAAGACACTCCCCTGCAGGTGGGGAGCTTGGGGCTTGAATCAGGATCCTTATGCTGGTCCTTGCGCTTTGTGCCACATGTCCTTAACCGCTGTGCTACAGCCCAACTCCCACGACTGAACTTTCATCCTTCCCTGGTACAAGGGTTAGGTAACCACAAAGAGAAATACCAGAAAAATGAGTTCATTATTTCTGAAATGGAGAACACTGTAAAATTTATTTTTGCGAGCTGAATTTTGAAAAATGTAATATTTTTAAGTGTCTTCTCTAAATGAGATATTTTGTGGCTTTTCAAATAGCAGAATATCATTGGCAATATATGGATCTATTATTAAAAAACTATAGTCTCCAGGAGCAGTGGATTCATGGTGTAGGCACTGAGCCCCCACAATAACCCTGGAGGAAAAAAAAGACTCAGTCTTTGCTTCAACCCACTATGACCCTGGGTCCATACTCCCAGAAGGATAGAGAATGGGAAAGGTATCAGGGGAGGGGATGGGATATGGAGACTGGGTGGTGGGAATTGTGTGGAGTTGTACCCCTCCTATCCTACGGTTTTGTTAATGTCTCCTTTCTTAAATAAATAAAAAAAATTTTGAGACATTCAATCAATTTTTCCCTCTCATATTAATTAAATAGTGGCTTACATGAGTACAAATTGATAGGAATGTACATAAACATTATTCCACCACCAAAAGACTGTGTCCTATCCCCCCCCCCGAACCTTGAAGCTGAACATCCATCCTCACCCTCAACCCATGTTTTTTACTTTGGTGCCCTACTCCAAATTCAGTCAAATCCTGCTTTGAGTTTCCCATTCTGTTATTCTTTCTCAACATCTGTTTGTGACTAGGATTATCCCATACTTACCTTTATCTTTCATTTTAAAAAAAATTATCTTTTTTTATTTATTAGCTAGAGACAGTCAGAAAACAAGAAGGTAATAGAGAGGGAGAGAGACAGAAAGACAGAAAGACACCTGCAGCACTACTTCACAACTCACAAAGATTTCCTCTTGCAGGTATGGACCAGGGGCTCAAACATGGATCCTTGTGCATTGTAATACGTGCACTCAAGCAAGTGTACCACAAACTGGCCCCTATCTTTATCTTTCTGACTTAGCTCACTTAACATAATTCCTTCTAGCTCTGTCCAAGATGGGTCAGAGAAGGTGGGTTCATTGTTCTTAATAACTGCGTAGTATTCCATTGTGTATATATACCACAAGTTTCTCACCTGGGTTCCTTCCAGGTTTTAGATATTATAAATTGTGCTGCTATGAACATAGGTATACACATTTTTTGGTTGGGTATTAAGGAGTCCTTGGGGTATATCCCTAGGAGAGGGATTACTGGGTCATATGGAAGGTCCATGCCTAGCCTTTTGAAAGTTCTCCAGACAGCTCTCCACAGAGGCTGCACTAATTTACATTCCCACCAGCGGTGCAGAAGGGTTCCTTTGTCCCCACAGCCTCTCCAGCATTTGTTGCTACTGTCCTTTTTGATGTATGCCATTCTCACATGGGTGAGATGGTATCTCAATTTTCTCTTTATTTGCATTTGCATTGATGGTATCTCAATGTCTTTATTTGCATTTCTCTGAGAATCAGCGACCTGGAGCAATTTTTTCACATGTTTTTTCATGTGTTTCATGTGTTTGGATCTCTTCTGTAATGAATGTTCTGTTCATATCCTCTGCCCATTTTTGGATGGGGTCATTTGCTGTTTTGTTGCTAAGTCTGCTGAACTCTTGATATATTTTGGTGATTAGTCTCTTGTCTGATGTATGGCATTTGAAGATCTTCTCCCATTCTGTGAGAGATTTCCTTGTTTGGGTGATGGTTTCTTTGGCTGTGCAGAAGCTTTTCAATTTGATGTAGTTCCATTGGTTTGTTTCTGCTTTAGTATTTCTTATAATTGGGTTTGTATCATCAAAGATGTCCTTGAGGTTTAGGTGGGAAAGTGTCCCACCAATGTTGTCCTCTTAGTATTTGATAGTGTCTGATCTAACATCCATGCCATTGATCCATTTGGAGTTGACTTTTGTTTCTGGTGAGATAATGTGGTTCAGTTTCATTCTTCTGCATGTTTTGACTGAGTTTGCCCAGCACCACTTACTGAAGAGAGTCTCCTGCCTCTATTTAATACTTTGGGCCCCTTTATCAAAGATTAGATGTCCATAGGTGTGGGGGTTTAGTTCTGGGCTTTAAGTTCTGTTCCACTGGTCTTTGTGACTATTTTTGTACCAGTACCAGGCTGTTTTGATGATGATGGCCTTATAATATACTTTGAGATCTGGGAGTGTGATGCCTCCATTTCTGTTTTGTTTTCTCAAGATTGTTTTGGCAATTCTAGGCATTTTGTGGTTCCATATAAATGATTATAGTTTTTGTTCTATTCTCTTAAAGAAGCTTGGTGAAACTTTGGTAGTTATCATTTTAAACTTGTATATGGCCCTACATAGAATATTCATTCTGATGATATTTATTCTTCTAATCCATGAGTATGAGATGTCTTTCCATTTCTTGGTGTCATTTTATTTTTCTTCTTTATTTTTTAAAATTATTTAAAATAAAGAGACATTAACAAAACCATAGGATAAAAGGGGTACAACCCCACACAGTTCCCACAACCAGATCTCCATAACCCATCCCCTCCCCCTGATAGATTTCCCATTCTTTATCCCTCTGAGAGTATGGACCCAAGGTCATTGTGGGATGCAGAAAGTGAAAGGTCTGGCTTCTGTAATTACTTCCCCCGCTGAACATGGGTGTTGACTGGTCGACCCATACTGCCAGCCTGCCTCTCTCTTTCCATGGTAGGGTGGGGCTCTGGGGAAGTGGAAGTCTAGGGCAGATTGGTGGGGTTGTCTGTCCAGTGAAATCAGCTCTGCTTCTGGAACGTAGTAGCTGAAAAGAGAGTTAACATACCAAGCCAAACAAATTGTTGAACAATTATGCAAATAAAGACTGGAATAGTGCAGATGAAATGTTGGGGGGTACTCACTGCAGACTCTAGTGTACTTCTGCTTTCAGGTATATATTGTTCCCTAGTTTATGTGTACGTGTGAACATATTCTCTATGTCATGGGACCTAATCTACATCTATGTTTTGGGACTTTGTTAGGAAGTGAACCACCTGGAATGGAATTCGAGAATACTATGAAAGGAAAGGTCTTACCCGAGTGATGACATTGAAGGGTTGTCATTCCACACCTGAAGTCTCTGGACACAGTCTGAAGTGAAGCATGCTGGGGTGGCACTCGTTGCTTTGACAAGGTTGTGATCGGCAGATGCAATATTATTTGGTATGAATTGAGAGAAGCATGCAGGAAAGTGTTCCCCTAAGGTTCCAGGACTGGGGGAAATATAGGCTTTATAGTGGAAATGTGAGGTTTCTGCTGTCTTAGGGTTCAAGAAGACAATAGATAGTTATTGGTAATTTGGTTAAATTTGAAAAGTCCCTTTGTTAGGATTTGCTCTATAATACCCAACATATTGTATATAGTTGTGCCACCGGTTGCTTCTGTTCTCACTGGTCTAGGCTTTTGAGAGAGTCAACATATCAAAGATTCAGCCTATGTATTAAGAAGACTCAGTCTGTGCTTTAGAAAGTTTGAGACATACAATCAATTTTCCCCTCTCATATTAATTAAATAGTGATTTATATTACTATAATTTAATAGAAGTGTACATAAATACCATTACCACCACCAAATAACTGTATCCCATCCCACCCACCCACCCACACCCTCTGCTGCCCTGGGAATCTGAGTATCTACCCTCACCTTCACCCCTTGGTTTATACTGTGGTGCCCTACTCCAGATTTAGTCAAATCCTGCTTTTGGTTTCCCTTTCTGTTCTTCTTTCTCAACTTCTGTTGATGAGTGGGATCATCCCATACTCATCTTTATCTTTCTGAGTTAGCTCACTTAACATAATTCCTTCTAGCTCTGTCCAAGATGGGTCAGAGAAGGTGGTTTAATTGTTCTTAATAGCTGCATGGCATCCCATTGTGTATATATACCATAGCTTTCTCAACCACTCGTCTGTTGTTGTTGGGGACCTGGGTTGCTTCCAGGTTTTAGCTATTACGAATTGCACTGCTCTGAATATAGGTGTACTAATATCTTTTTAGTTGGGTGTTATGGAGTCCTTCAGATATAGCCCCAAGAGAGGAATTACTGTATCATATGGAAGGTCCATGTCTACCCTTCTGAGAGTTCTCCAGACTGCTCTCCACAGAGATTGGACAAACTTACATTCCCACCAGCAGTGCAAAAGGGTTCCTTTTTCCCCACAGCCTCTCCAGCATTTGTTACTGCTGCCTTTTTCGATGTATGCCATTCCCACAGAGGTGAGGTGGTATGTCAATGTTGTCTTTATTTGCATTTCTCTGATAATTAGCCACCTGGAGCAATTTTTTCCATGTTTGTTAGCCTTTTGGATCTCTTCTGTACTGAATGTCCTGTTCATGTCCTCTGCCCATTTTTGGATGGGGTCATTTCTTTTTTGTTGCTAAGTTTGCTGAGCTCTTGGTATATTTTGGTGATTAGTCTTTTGTCTAATAGATGGCATGTGAAGATTTTCTCCCATTATGTGAGGGTTCCCTTTTTTTGGGTGATAGTTCTTTGGCTGTGCAGATGCTTTTCAATTTGATGTAGTTCCATTGATTTGTTTCTGCTATCATCTTCTTTGAAATTTGGTTTGTATCATCAAAGATGTCCTTGAGGTTTAGGTGGGAAAGTGTTCCACTGCCGGACTGGCATGGGGGTGCCTCTTCTTGGCCCGTACTCTCTGATTTGGAGAGAACGTGACCTGAAACAGCCTGGGTTGCTACTCACTCATGGACATGTGAGAGATGACTCAGGGACAGAGCTGGTGGTGGCCAAGGGATTCAATTCTTTATTGATCAGTTGAGTCAGGTGGGATTCTTACAAGCAGCATATGGTGGGGTTGCGTTTTCAGATCCATCCTCCCACTATGTGCCTTTTAATGGATGAGTTTAAGTCTTTGACACTAATTGATATTATGGATTTAAAGATTTGTAGTGCCAATATTCAACAATTTTTATTTGCTCTGATATATGGCAACTATTATAGTGATATTCTTGTTTATAAGTGGTCTTTTAGTGCCTCTATCAGGGCAGGCTTGGTGATGGTTGCCTCCTTTAACTGTTGTCTGTCTGAGAAGGTTTAGACCCTTCCATCTAGTTTGAATGAATGTCTAGTAGGATTTGCTATCCTTGGTTGAAACCATTTTCGTTCAGGGCTTGATAGATATCTTGCCATTTTCTTCTGTCTGGGATGTTTTCTTCCATTATTTCCTCTAGTGTATTTACTTCCCCTTCCTCTATTTCTTCCTCTGGTAGGCCAATTATAGTAATGTCTTGGTGTCTTCAGGTCTGGGTTGATTCTGTTTGGGACTCTCTGGGCCTCTTGAATCTTAATGTCCTTTCTGTTGTTTAGGTCTGAGAAGTTTTCTTCTATTATTTCCTCTAGAATATTTACTTCCCTTCCTTCTCTTTCTTCCTCTGGTAGCCCAATTATACGAATATTACTTCCTTTTATATCATCCCATATGTCTTTGTTGTTGTTTTTAGTGTCTCTCAATCTCTTTTTGAGCTCTTTTACAGCTTTCTTAGTCTTCTCTAGCTCATCCTCTTTTTGGCTAATTCTGTTTTCTACTTCTTTTCATCTGCTTTCCCTTCCTTCAGCTTCTTTTTTCAATTCAGTGATAGTATTAACTTGTTCTGCTAATTGGCCTTTTAACTCAGCTATTTCAACTTTCATTTCTCTTAACTGCCTTGAGGTAGCTGTATTTTCTTTGAGGTTCTCTTTGGTTGTTTCCCTAATTCTGATAGCCCTTTCCTCCATAGTTGTCTTCATTTCTGTGATTATTTTGTTTACTATTACTTGCATACTTTTTTTTAAAATCTATGGTTACTTCTGACTGATTTGGGGTTTCTCCTGGGCTCCTGTCCTGATTCTTTGTGTTAGTTTTATTTGCTCTTTACTTAACCATTTTTTTATTGATGTGGTTTTTATTTTTCTGTTCTGTCATACTTCAACTGTTGTGTTTTGAGTACAAGCCACTCTATACTAAAGACCTTTATGACAAGTGCAGTCACCAACCTCCAAAATTACAACAATAGTAACTGAGAGAAGGATTGATGCAGTTCAGCCAATACCATTTAGCCAAACAACACATCCAGTCCAGGAGAAAATAGCAACCAAACAAAAGAAAAAGAAAGAGATTGGAAAAAAGGGAAAGCAAGAATAGACAATTATGCAAATCTACTGTCCACTATAAATTCTAGGGATAGAAAGGGGAGAAAGGAAAGTAGAGAAGAAACCCACACATAGAGTCCACTCCAAGTCAGATTATCCCCAAAATAATTCACAAGGAAGTATCAGTGAGTTCAGAAAACAAAATATGGAGGAAGGAAGAAAATAATAATTATAATAATAGTAAAAGAAAGAATAAAAGAAGAAAAAGGAAGAGCAGTGAAAGGAAAAGTTCTTTTTTTTAATTAGCCAAGAGGAGGGACAAAAGGAGAGTTGAGAGAAGAGTTCCTCTCACAATGGATAAGATACCCAGTCACCTAGCAATGGAAAGAACAACAACAGTAAATTTTGTTCAAACTGAAGAAGGTGGATGGGAAAGGGGAATGTGTATATAATAATAGCAGTAATTGAATAGAATAGAAAACCCCTAACAGTCAGTCTGCAGCTTGGACTGCTCTATTGGCAGCGTGAGCAAAAACAGCCAATTTTTAGAAGTATCCAAAAAAAAAAAAATCCTCTAGGTAAGTATTTCCCAGGCAGGGATGAGGCTAGGATCAGTCAGGTATTTTGTTACTCAAATTGAGTTCCATCCACTTAAAAAAAAAAAGAGAGAAGTTAAAGTTAGAGGCTTAGAATGACAACCCTGGTGAGCCAGAAATCCTGTTAAAGAAAACAGCTCAGTGGGGATCCTGCTAGTAGCAACCCCTGAGCTGCCCCTGAGGGCTGGTACTGGGGTGGGCAGGGTGAAATCAGAAATAGTCAAAGGATTTTCCTTTGTTCCCCTAACCTCCTTTTGTCATCCCAAGAGAGAGTTATGGGACTGTATTTTGGTGTCACTCTGACTAACTAGTGCTCACCCTCCTACAAACAGCCCAGTAACCTACCAGATTCATTGGATTCCAGGTTTCAAGCTGCTGCTTCTTGGAGTTCAGGGCAGCTGTGGTTCCAAAGACTCCATCAGGTGTCATTTTCTATTTCCTTGAATACTGACTAATAGTTGTCAGTATAAAAATCTTTCCGTTTGGCCAGCTTTATTCCTAGGTATTTTATTGATTTTGCTGCAACAGTGAATGGGAGTGATATCTCGATCTCTTCTTCAGATTTGTTATTTGCATAAAGATATGCCACTGATTTTTGTACATTGATTTTGTAGCCTGACACCTTGCTATATTGCCTAATAACGTACAGTAGTTTTCTGCTGCATTCTTTAGGTTTTTCTATGTATACTATCATATCATCTGCAGATTGTGAGAGCTTGACTTCTTTTCCTTTCAATCTGTATTCTTTTGATTTCTTTCTCTTGCCTGATTGCTATGGCAGGAGCTTCCAATACTATACTGAAGAGTAATGATGATAATGGACAGCCCTGTCTAGTACCTGACTTGAGTGGGAATGCTATTAACTTCTGTCCATTGAGTATGATGTTAGCTGTAGGTTTGCTCTATATGGACTCCACTATTTTGAGGAATTTCCCATCTATTCTCATTTTTGTAGTGTTTTGAGCATGAATGGGTGTTGGATTTTGTCTCTGCATCTATTGAGATAATCATGTAGTTTTTGGTTTTGGTTTTATTGATGTGGTAAATGACATTGATTGACTTAGCTATGTTGAACCAGCCTTGCATTCCGGGATAAATCTCACTTGGTCATGATGAACAATCTTTTTGATATACTGTTGTATCTGGTTGTCCAGGATCTTGTTCAATATTTTATCGTCTATGTTCATCAGAGATATTGGTCTGTAGTTTTCCTTTTTTATTCTGTCCCTATCAGCTTTTGGTATCAGGGTGATGTTGGCTTCATAGAAGGTGGAAGGTAGTGTTCCTGTTTCTTCAATCTTGTGGAAAAGCTGTAGAAGTATAGGTATTAACTGTTTCCTGAAGGTTTTGTAGAATTTGTTTGTAAAGCCATCTGGGCCAGGACTTTTGTTTTTGGGGAGATTCTTAATAACTGTTTCTATTTTTTTGTCTGTGATTGGTGCATTTAGGGTTTGTAGTTCTTCTTGGTTCAGTTTTGGAAGGGCATAAGTTTCTAGGAATTCTTCCATTTCTTCCAGATTCTCTAGCTGGTGGTATATAGTACTTTGTAGAAGTTCAGCATGATTCTCTCAATTTCTGTGGTGTCAGTTGTGATATCTCCTCTATTGTTTACAATTCTATTTATCTGAGTCTTCTCCCCTTCCCCTTTTTGATGAATTGGCCTAGGGGTTTGTTAATCTTGTATAATTTTTCAAAGAATCAATATTTGTCTTCAGTTATCTCTTGTATGGTTCTCTTATTTTTGATGTTTATTTCTGCTCTAATTTTAGTGATTTCTTTCCTTTTTGTTTCTTTAGGGTTCCTTGGTCCTCTTCCTCTAAGTCTTTAAAGTATGCAGTAAGGTCGTTTATTTGAAGTTTTTCTTGTTCTCTAATGTACGATTGTATAGCTACTAGTTTTCCTCTCTGTACTGCTTTAGCTGTGTCCCAAATATTTTGATAGCTTGTGTCTTCATTTTCATTTGTTTCCTGGAACATTTAATTTTCTTCCATTAGTGCCTCTCTGACCCAGTGGTTCTTAAGCAGTATGTTGTTGAGTTTCCAAATTTTGTGACTTTTAGTAATTTTCTCTTTGTTGCTGAATATTAGCTTTACTTCACTGTGGTCTGAGAAGATACTTGGGATGATTTCAATGCTCTTGAATTTGTTGATATTGTCTTTGTATCCTACCATGTGGTCTATCCTTGAGTGTGTGCTGTGTGGATTTGAAAAGAATGTATTCCTGTTTTTGGGGGGTATAGGAATCTGAAAATATCCAGGAGGTCTAGTCTATCCATCTCTTCATTTAATTCTCTTGTTTCTTTCTTGATTCTTTTCATTGATCTAGGTTTGAGAGTGGTATGTTGAAGTATCCCACTATTATTGTATTACTATTGATGTATTTTTGTAGTTTTTTTCACTAGGTATTTGATGTTAATTAGATGGTCTCTCATTGGGTACATAGATGTTAATAACTGTTAAATCTTCTTGGTTCATTGATCCTCTAATCACTATATAATGGTCTTGCCTATCTTTTATTACTTTATTTAAAGACAATTATGTAAATCTACTGTTCACTATAAATTCTAGGGTAAATAAGCTTAGAAAGTGAAGTAGAAAATAGAGGTACACACAGAGTCCACTCCTACTCATATTTCTTTCCCAAAGTAATTCAAAACCAAATATCAGTTAATTCAAAAAGCAAAAGAAAGAAGGAAAGAAAAATAAGAGCAGTGAAAGTAAAGAGTGTTTTTTTTAAAAAAATTATATAGGAGGGGAAAAACAGAGAGTGGAGGGAAGAGGGAGAGACAAACAATTTCCTCCCACAGTGGATAGGACACCTAGTCACCTACCAATGGAAAAAACATCAGTTACTTTTGGTCAACCTGAAGAAGCAGAGTAGAAAAGGGACACCTGTATATAATAATTGTAATAATAAAATAAAATTCAGTAAAACACCCTAACAGTCAGTTTGTTGCTTGGACCGCTTCAGATTGGCTGCAGGCAACCTGAGCAAAGACGGGCAATTATAAGAAGTATATAAAAAAAAAAAAAAACCCTCCAGTTAGTCTTTCCCAGGCAGGGCTGTGGCTCTGACTGTTAGGTGTTTTGTTACTCAAGTAGAGCTCCAGCCAAGTTGTGAGCTGCTTCTTTTTGGAGCTCACTCCATCTGTTGTTTCGAAGTCACCATCTTAGCTCCGCCCTGAGTCAACCCATATTTGTGACCTGGGGAGAACTACTGAAGTTTCCTCTGGAGTGGAATAGGGACACAGAACTCTGATTTGGGAATGATGTTGAATTATACCCCTATTTTCTGATAATTTTGTAACTCATTAAAAAAAAGGTGATTAGGGGCCTGTGGTGACTCACCTGATATAGTGCACACATTATGATACATTAGGAACTGGATTTAAGCCTCACATGAAGGGGACAAACGTAATGAGCTATGAAGCACTGCTACAAGTCAATCTGTCTCTCACCACCCTTCTTTTACTTTCTCCTTTCCCCCACTTTCCCTTCCCTCTCAATTTCTCTCCATCATATCAAATAAAGGAGAGGAGGAAGGGGGTGGTTGTCCACAAGGAGAAATGGGTTAATAAATAAATAAATACTATGATTAATTTACAATTATCTAATGACTCTTATTGATTCCTGAATCAGGTATCAGCTATGAGCTGCCCATGTCACATAACAATTGAATCCCCTCTAGGTCCTATACTCACCCCAAAGTAATTTACTTTGATGCAATACATCAAAACTAGTCCAAGTTCAGCTTCATATTTTATTTTTCAGCTTCTATTATTATTGATTCCATAATAATTGATAAGATTGTAGGATAGAGATACATTTCATTTTCCACCACTAGAATTCCAAATATGTTCCTTCTATTGGAAGGATCACTGTTCTTTATTCTTCTGGAAGTATGGACCAAAGTTCTCTGTGGGGTGCAGAAGGTAGGAGGTCTGGCTTCTGTAACTGTTTCCCCATTGGACATGGGTATTGACAGGTTGATCCATACCCACAGCCTATCTCTACCTTTCCCTAGTGGGGTAAAGCTCTAGAAGCAAAACATTTTTTTTTCAGTTTTATTGAATAAATATTCTGTAATATGGCTATTATTTTTACAGTCCATATGTTTTCTTTTTTATTTTAATGTATTCATTTATAAATTGGAAACACTGAAAAAACCATAGGATAAGAGGGGTACAATTTCCACCACCAGAGATCCATATCCCCTCCCCTCCCCTGATAGCTTTTCTATTATTTAACTCTATGGGAGTATGGACCCAGGTTCATTATGGGGTGCCGAAGGTGGAAGGTCTGGCTTCTGTAATTGCTTCCCCACATTTTAAATAGGCAAGACTAACTTGTCTCGTCACAGTTATATATAAAGTCTTTATTCCTCTAGTAGATTGAAAACTTCATGAAGGCAAAGACCAGTTCATACAGAGTGTTCATTCACTCTCTATACATCCTAATATATAGTAGGAGTTATAGCTAGGGCATTTTCTGAAATGGAGTAGAATTGTGGAGTAGTATTCTGGAAGTAAAAGGAAAGTGGTAAAATTTTGAATAAGTAGCAGACAGTTCTTCTTCTTCTAGCGTTTGCCCTTCTTCCATAGCCAGTCAACAGCGTCAGGTTGAAAGCTGTCAGGAGCTGCTTGTTGCTGGCTTTGAAAGTGACTGGGATCCATGTGGATTCAGTCGGCTAGGAAGGATCGTCAGTTTCCCCAATGAATGGGTACTCACGGGATGCACCACGAGAAGGTCGATCCAATGAATCCCAATGTAGCAGACAGTAAAATAGAATATTGACATGAGAAACACAAAAATGTTGGTTAGCACTGTTCAAGTGATGTTGTTGTTTTGATTTTATGTATTTACTCCATCTGTCTGTTGTGTTATTTTGTCCAATACTACTTCCAAATACTGATTTAGAAAAAATAGTTAATGAGGCCCAGGTTGTGGCACACCTGATTGAGCATACACATTACTATGTACAAGGACCTGGGTTCAAGACCTTGGTCTCTTTCTGTAGAGGGGAAACTTCACAAAAGGATACATAATGTTGCAGGTCTACTTCCTTGGTGTCTGTCTATCTATCTACCTACCTATATCTATCATCTATCTATCTACCTATCATCTATCTACCTATCTATCTACCTATCATCTATCTACCTATCTATCTACCTATCATCTATCTACCTATCTATCTTCCATCATCTATCTATCTACACCTCCCCTCTCAATTTCTGTATCTCTCCAAAATATACAAACAAACAAACAACAACAACAAAGGACAAAATACATCATAGAAACAATCAGTGTCACTTGGTCATTGAGTATAACAATCTCATCATTCTCATCAACAAACACATCATGAAAAAAGATGTGTTATTCTGCACTAGTGTTACTACTGTGATGCACTATGAAACCTAAACTGGAAATCAGGAAGGAAGTGAAGAAAATTATATGAACTAGAGAGAAAGTAGGGATAAAAAAAATCACTGAACTGGAGATTTTGATGTAATGAAAAAATAGTGATAGTACAAGTAGTTGAACCAGCATTCTTAAAGCTTTTAGTCAATGAACAGGCTGTTTGAATTAGTAATTTTGGAAAAGTAATGGCAAAGTGATATAACTTCCAAGTTGTGTGGAATGAGTAGATGGTATGTAATACAAGACAAAAGTCATTATAGAGAATGCTAAGAAACTTAAAGTTCAGCATATTAGATTGATAACAATCATTTATTTAATTAAATTACTTATGCAAATTAAGATGATATGTTATGTGTTTATTTAGAGAGCAAATTAGAGGACTAGAGAATCACTTTAGCATATGTGATACTAGGTATGTACCTTTGATCCTCATGCATGCACGCCCTGCACCCTGCCAATGATTTACCTTTTGGGTGAATTATCTGTACAGTCATGAAAATGTACCCCATATCACAATTTTTATTATACTTTAAATCATTTGGGAGCAACATAATTGATCTGAAGACACAAATGTGCATTAGAGCATAGGACTTACATGCCTGAGTCCCCAGAGGTTCTAGAGTTGATTAAAATATAGACATATGGCAGAGCTGAGTGAGTAAGAGGTCTGGTATCTTTGTAACATATAAACATAAAATAAAATAAATCTTTACAAAAATAAATATACTTATATATTTTTGAATAAGAAAATTATAGAAGGTGAACACATTTCACATTCTAAAGTAATTCATGAACACTAATAATTTGCAGTAACTAGTTCCTTTGCATTCAGCAGTTTTGCCATGAGATCCCTTGTCTGAATTAAGCTTTCTTTAGTTGGAGGGTGAGATTGTTGCAGAAATCATCCTCAAACACAAAACCAGAGCTGGGTGTGGTGAATAGAGAGGAATTTAATACACTAGTGGGAAAGAGATCCAGATCTCTCCAGGAAGTTCTCTGTGCCAAAGGAACAGCAGTGCTTATATAGAATTTTACATTTTGGTTACTTACAAAGAGAATGCAGACATTGACACACTGCAGGTACATGAGCTTCGGCCTTGGTGCTAGTTGGATAAGGGGGTATTTTTTAAATTATTTATAAAAAGGAAACACTGACAAAACCCACAGATTAAGAGGGGTACAATCCATACCATTGCCACCACCAGAACTCCGTATCCCCTCCCCTCCCCTGATAGCTTTCCTATTCTCTATCACTCTGGGAGTATGGACCAACAGACATTATGAGGTGCAGAAGGTGGAAGGTCTGGATTCTATAATTACTTCTCTGCTAAACATGGACATTTACAGGTCAGTCCATAATCCCAGCCTGCATCTCTCTTTCCATAGTAAGGCTGAGATCTGTCGAAGTGAGCTACAACACACATGGTGGGGTCATCTGCTCAGTGAAGTCCGGTTGGCATCATGAACCTGGTGCCTGAAAGAAGAGTTAACATATAAAGCCAAACAAATTGTTGACTAATCATTAACCTGAAGGCTGGAATAGTGCAGATGAAGATTGGGGGTATCCAGTTTGTACATAGTTAATAGGGCTCTTTTAGTTATATTCCAAAGGGGCCATGACTATACTCATATTTGTTTATTTATATTTTTGAGTATTACATCTGATATGCCCAAGTTATTGTCTAGGGAGATGATGTCATGGCTGGAAAAAGGACTAGAAAGCTGGATCAGGGAAGAGAGTAGCTCCGAAATATGGGAAAGGTGTATAAATATTGTTGACTGTAAACCCCATCGATTTGATCTTCTATGGGTCCCATATTCAGTTTAGGAGCCTATGTGACCTCTGCATTCCTGTAGATCTGAGCTCACATTCTGTGGTCATGAGTAGGAATGTTCCAAGCTGTTCCAATTTCAGAACCCATCTTCTTCACGTGGAAGATAGAGTATGTTTTTCAGCCTCCATTCGGTGGGTGGAACATTCTCTACCATTGTTAATGCAAGTTGAGGGCAAGGTCTTATGGGGGCCCACAAAGAGGTCTATTGTGTTGTTCCTGATAGAGATGACCAGTAACAACGGGGAGAGGGATTTATTCGAGGTCTAGGCCCGTCATGTCTGTTCAAATATCAGAACTCCCTGACTAGGGCCCCAACTGATGGAGTGGCTTGATAGTGACTGAAGAGTCATCATGGGAGTCAGGCACAGGTCAGCGGGTTAAGTGTAGTGAGTTAACAACAGGTGAATCAATGTTCAAGGGCTAGTAAGGATACTGGGTTGAGCCCCCAGCTCCCCATCTGTAGGGGGGTTGCTTTGCAAGCAGTGAAGTAGGTATGCAGGTGTATGTTTCTCTACCCCTCTCTGTCTTCCCCTCCTCTCTCCATTTCCCTCTGTCCTATGCAACAATGATAACATCAATAACAACAATAATAATTACAACAAAAAGGGCAACAAAAGGAAATAAATAAATATTTAAAAATAGAATCATCCTTAAACTATGCCAGTCTCTTCCCCTTATTCAGCTGTTGTAGTCCTTGCTTTGATAAGGTTAGCTCTGGAGTGACTGAGGGAAATGTAATAGGAAGTAGGTGAGGAGATTATCTAAGTCTAAGTAGAAATGATTTCATTAGGAACATTATGGCGTCTTTTTAGGCCTTTCTACTTGCTTGCAGCATACAGTGATTCACTGCAAACTATTGTGAACTTTTTCTTACAGGTATATATTTTGCCCTAATTGATGGATACATATGAACCTATGCTCTACTCACGAGACCTGGTCTATATTCTATGTTTTGTGACTCTGTTAGGAAGTGAACCACCCAAAAATGAATTAGAATCCTGTGACAAAGGAAAGGTCTCACCCAAGTCAGGAGGCCAAAAGGTTTACATTCCATGCCTGTCATCTCTGGACACAGTTGGAAGTGTAGCATGCTGAGGTTGTACTCCTTGCGGTGATTAGGTTGTGGTCAGCAGATGCAATATCATTTCGTATGAATTGAGAGATGGAATTTGAGCCCCACCCTAGAGGTTCAAGGACTGGGGAAATATAGGCTCTATAGAGGAGGCAGGATATTCTAGTTATTGCTGTAACCACATTATTTGCAAATTGGGTTAAATTTGAAAGTCTTATTGTTGGGATTTGTTGTATCATACACATCACCATAATTTATGTCCTTTGACATTATTTGTATATAGCTATCTTCTATATAGTAATGCCACCCGTATTTCTGTTGTCCATAGTCTAAACTTTTAGGAGAGTCAACATATCAAAGACTTAACGTTTGGTCTGTGCATTAAAAAGTTTGAGGCGTTCAGTCAATATTTCCCCTCATATTATTTAAATGGTGATTTAATGGTGACTACAAGTTAATAGAAGTGTACATAAACACCATTCCCACCACCAAAAAGACTTTGTCCCATTCCATACCACCTCAACTCCAGTGATGCTGAACAACCACCCTCATCCTCCACTCAGAGATTTTTACTTTGGTGTGCTACTCCAAACTCAGTCAGATCCTGATTTGAGTTTCCCATTCTGTTCTTTTTTTCTCAACCTCTGTTTATGAGTGGGATCATCCATTACGTGTCTTTGTCTTTCTGACATAACTCACTTAACATAACTCCATCTAGCTCCATCCACGATGGGTCAGAGAAGGTGGGTTCATTGTGTTTGATAGCTGTGTATTATTCCATTGTGTATATATACCACAGCTTCCGCAGCCACTCATCTGTTGTTGGGCACCTGCGTTGCTTCCATGTTTTGGCTACTATGTAGTGTGTTGCTATGAACATAGGTGTGCACATATCTTTTTGGTTGGGTGTTATGGAATCCTTGGAGTAAATCCCCAGGAGAGGAATTACTGGGTCATATGGAAGGTCTATGTCTAGCTTTGTGAGAGTTCTCCAGAGTTCTCTTCACAGAGGTTGTACCAATATACATTACCACCAGCGGTGCAGAAGGGTTCCTTTGTGCCCACAGTCTCTCAAGAATTATTTTTGCTACAGTCCTTTTGGATGTATGCCATTGTCACAGGGGTGAGGTGGTATCTCAATACTGTCTTTAGGGCATTTCTCTGACAATCTGGAAACCTGCAGTAATTTATCTTGTGTTTCTTAGCCTTTTGTATCTCTTTGTAGTGAGTGTTCTGTTCATATCCTCTGCCTATTTTTTGATGGGGTCATTTGCTTTTTGTTGCTAAGTTTGCTGAGCTCTTTGTATATTTTGGTGATTAGTCTCTTGTCTGATGTATGGCATGTGAACATCTTCTCAGATTCTGTGAGGGGTCTCTTTGTTTGGGTGATGGTTTCTTTGGCTGTGCAGAAGCTTTTCAATTTGATGTAGTTCCACTGACTTGTTTCTACTTTGGTTTTCCTTGCAATTGATTTATATCATCAAAGATGTACTTGAAGTTTAGGTGGGAAAGTGATCCTGCATTGTTTTCCTCTAAGTAGCTTGTAGTTTCTGGTCTAACATCCATGTCCTTGATCCGTTTGGAGTTGATTTTTGTTTCTGGTGATGTAAGGTGGTGAGATAAGATGGTGAGATAAGTTTCATTCTTCTGCATGTTTTGACCGAGTTTTTCCAGCACCATTTATTGAAGAGAGCCTCCTTCCTCCATGTAATACTTTGGGGCTCCTTATGAAAGATTAAATTTCCATAGGTATGGAGGTTTAGTTCTAGGCTTTCAGTTTTGTTCCATTGGTCTGTGTACCTATTTTTGTTCTAGTACCAGGCTGTTTTGTTGATGGCCTTAAATATATATACTTTGATATCTGGGAGTGTGATGCCTCCATTTCTTTTTCTCAAGATTGATTTGGCAATTCTAGGTGTTTTCTGGTTCCAGATAAATGATTGTAGTTTTTGTTCTATTTTCTTAATGAAGCTTGGTGAAACTTTGATGGGTATCACATTAAATTCATATATGGCTCTGGGGAGAATTTTCATTTTTATGATATTTATCCTTCCAGTCCATGAGCATAGGATGCCTTTCCATGTCTTGGTATCATTTTCTATTTTCTTGGATAGTGACTCATAATTTTCAGTATACAAGTCTTTCACTTCTTTGGTCAGCTTTATTCCTAGTTATTTTATTGATTTTGCTGCAACAGTGAATGGAAGTGATTTCCGGATATCTTCTTCTTCTGATTTGGTGTTTGCATAGAGAAATGCTGCTGATTTTTCACATTGACTTTGTAACCTTGCTATGTTGCCTAATAACTTCCTGTAGTTTCATGCTGTATTCTTTAGGTTTTTCTCAGTATACTATCATATCATCTGCAAAGGGTGAGAGCTTGACTTCTTCCTTTCCAATTTGTATTCCGTTCATTTCTTTGTATTGTCTTATTGCTCTGGCAAGAACTTCCAATACTATGTTGAAGAGTAGTGGTCCTAAAGCTGGAATATTGCAGGTAAAGAGTTGAGGGGATCTAAGTTTTGTAGATAGCTAGTAGTCATATTTTAGTTATATTCCAAAGGGTATGCCACTATAGAGGAAGTGGGAGGTTCCTGTTGTCTTAGGATTTTAGAAGACAATAGATAGTTATTGCTATAATCAAATTATTGAGCAATTGGTTTAACTTTGAAGTATCCCTTTGTTAGGATTTTCTGTATCATACACAACCACACCATAATTTATGGCCTTTGACATTGTTTGTATCTAGCTGTGCCACCAGTTGCTTCTGTTCTTCCTAGTCAAACCTTTTTTTAAAACTTATTTAATTTTTTATTTATAAAAAGGAAACATTGACAAAACCATAGCATAGTAAGGGTACAACTCCACACAGTTCCCACTACCAGAACTCTGTATCCCATCCCCTCCTCTGATAGATTTCTTATTCGTTATCCCTCTGGGAGTATGGACTCAAGGTAACTGTGGGATGCAGAAGGTGGCAGGTCTGGCTTCTGTAATTGCTTCCCCGCTAAACATGGGTGTTGGTAGGTCGATCCATACTCCCAGCCTGCCTTTCTCTTTCACTAGTGGGGAAGGGCTCTGTGGAAGCAGAGCTCCAGGACACATTGGTAGGGTTGTTTGTCCAGGGAAGTCTGGTTGGCATCATACTAGCATCTGTAACCATTTGGTTTTACAGAGAGTTAACATATAAAGCCAAGCAAATTGTTGATCAATCATAGATCTAAAGGCTATAATAGTGCAAATGAAGATTTGGGGAGACCTCCCTTTTGTAGATAGCTAGTAGTCATATTTTAGTTATATTCCAAAGAGCCTGTGGCATACTAGTATTTTTGTTTGTTTGTTTTTTTTACCTGAGCTTGAAATCTGATATGCAGGTGGATCCTAATTGTTGTCTGGGGAGGTGGTGTCATGCCTGGCAGAAGAACCAGAAAGCTGGATAAGGGAAGAGAACAGTTCCCTAATATGGGAAAGATGTATAAATATTGTTGACTGTAAACCCTATCAATTTGATGTGATCTGGGGTTGATATTCAGCTTTGGAGCCTATGTGACCACTGCATCCCTGTAGATCTGAGCTCACATTCTGTGTTCATAGGTCCTGATCTAAGCTTTTAAGAGAGTCAATATATTAAAGACTGACCCCATGCCTTAAAAAGTCAGTGATTTAAAATTTTGAGACATTCTATCAATTTTCCCCTCTCTTATTAATTAGTGATTTATCTGACTACAAATCGATAGGAAGAGAAACACCATTCCCACCACCAAAAGATGTGTCCTGTCCCATCCCCCCTCCCATCCCCCCCCACCCGACCCCATGAAGCTGAACATCTACCCTCATCCTCAACCCAGGGTTTTTACTTTGGTGCCCTACTCCAAATTCAGTCAAATCATGTTTTGAGTTTCCCTTTCTGTTAATCTTTCTCAACTTCTGTTTATGAGGGGGATCATCCCATGGTTATCTTTATCCTTCTGATTTAGCTCACTTAACGTAATTTCTTCTAGCTCCAACCAAGATGGGTCAGAAAAGGTGGGTTCATTGTTAAATAGTGGGTGTTAAAATCTCCCACTGTTATTGTATTACTATTGATGTATTTTTGTGGTTCTTTCTGAAGGTGTTTGATGTATTTCTATGTTCCCTCATTTGGTGTCTAGATGTTAATAATTGTTAAGTCTCTTGGTTGATTGATCCTCTAATCATTATGTAATGGCCTTGCTTATCTTTTATTACATTATTTAGCTTAAAGTCTATGGTATCAGAGATGAGAATGGCTCTTCCTGCCTTTTTTATGGTCCATTAGCCTGTATGATAGTTTCCCATCCTTTCACATTAAGTCTGTGTTTGTCTTGTTGGGTCAGGTGGGATTCTTGAATGCAACATATGGTTGGGTTGTGTTTTCTGATCCATTTTCCCACTCTGTGCCTTTTATTGGGTGAGTTTAGGCCATTGCCATTTATTGATATAATGGATTTAATGTATTTTAGTGCCATTATTCAACAATTTTTATGTGCTTGATATATGGCAAGTATTATGGTGATGTTCTTGTTTATAAGTAGTCTTTTAGAACCTCTGTTAGGGCAGGATTGGTGATGGTTGCCCCCTTTAACTCTTATCTGTCTGAGAAGGTTTTTTTCCCTCCATCTAATTTGGATGAAAGTCTAGCAGGATATATTATCATTGACTGAAACCCTTTTTCATTCAGGGCTCAATAGATATCTTGCCATTCTCTTCTGGCTTTTAGAGTTTGAGTGGAGAAGTCTGCTGATCGTGTTTTGAATTCTCCACTGTATGTGACTTTTTGTTTAGGATCCTTTCTTTATTCTTACTTCTTTTCATTGCAACTATGATGTGTCTTGGTGTCTTCAGGTCTGGGTTGATTCTGTTTGGGACACTCTGGGCCTCTTGAATCTGAATGTCCTTTCTGTGTTTTAGGTCTGGGAAGTTTTCTTCTATTATTTCCTCTAGAATGTTTACTTCACCTTCATCTCTTTCTTCCTCTGGTAGGCCAATTATACAAATGTTACTTCTTTTGAGATCATCCCATATGTCTTTGTTGTTGTTTTCAATGTCTCTCAATCTCTTTTTGAGCTCTTTTACTGCTTTCTTAGTTTTCTCTAGCTCATCCTCTGTCTGGCTAATTCTGTTTTCTGCTTCTGGTAGCCTGCTTTTCCTTCCCTCAGCTTCTTCAGTTCAGTTATTGTATTTGCTTGTTCTACTAATTTACCTTTTAACTCAGCTATTTCAGCTTTCTGTTCTCTAATTACCTCAAGGTGGCTTGTGTTTTCCTGAGGGTCTTATCTCTTGTTTCTCTAATTGATAGCCCTTTCCTCCATAGTTGTCTTCATTTCTGTATTATTAGGTTTATTATTGCTTGCTTACTTTTTTATCTATGGTTACATCAGACTGATTTGGAGTTTGTTTTGGGCTCCTGTCTTGATTCATTGTGGTAGCTGTTTTATTTGCTTTTGATTTAACCATTTTTATTGATGTGTTTTTAATTTTTCTGTTCTTTTGTTCTTCAGTTGTTGTGTTTTGAATACAAGGCATGCTATACTAAAGATCTTTATGAGAAATACAGTCACCAACCTCAGAAATTACAATAATAGTAACTGAGGCAAGGATTGATGCAGCTTAACCAATACCAGTTAGCCAAACAACACCTCCAGTCCAAGAAAAAATAACAACCAAATCCAAAAGAAAAATATAGTGAAAGGAAAAAAGGGGAAGAAAAATTAATTATGCAAATCTACTGTCCACTGTAAATTCTAAGGATGGCAAGAGGAAAAAGGGAAGTAGAGAAGAGAGACACACATACACACACAGACTCCACTCTGAGTCAGACTTCTTTCCCCAAATAATTCACAAATGAGTATCAGTGAATTCAGAAAGCAAAAGAAGGAGGAAGGAAGAAAGGAAGACAACAACAAGAAAAAAAAAGAGCATCGAAAGGAAAAAAAGAATTTAACAAATTCTTTAATTAAAATTAGCTAGCAGGAGGGGAAAAGGTGAGTGGAAGGAAGAGATAGAAAGAAACAATTACCTCTCCCAATGGATAAGACACCCAGTCACCTTACAATGGAAAAATCATCAGTTAATTTTGGTCAGCCTGAAGACGGAGGAAGGAAAAGGGACACATGTATATAATAATACTAAAAATAAAATAATAGAGTAAAAAACCCTAACAGTCAGTCTGCAGCTTGGACCGCTCTGGATTGGCTTCAGGCAGCCTGAGCAAAGACAGCCAATCATAAGAAGTATCCCCCCCCCCCAAAAAAGGTAGTATTTCCCAGTCAGGGTTGAGGCTCTGATTGGTCAGGTATTTTGTCACTCAAATAGAGCTCCAGCCACTTAAAAAAGAAGAAAAGGACAACAAAAAGGAAAAGGCTTGGAATGACACCCCTGCTGGGCTGGTTTGGGCTTGGCTAGAGGGTTGAATATTCAGAAATATTCAAAATATTTCCTTCCCCCCACCCCCCCCCTTCCATTTTCTAACCCAAGAGTGAGCTATAGGACTCCTCCTTGTTGTCACTCTTAAGGACCCCTTAGTCACCCTCCTGCTGATGGCCCAGTATCCTACCATATCCAGAGAATCCCAGGTCACACGCTGCTGTTTGCTGGAGCTTCCACCAGCCACTGCTTCCAAGTCACCATCGTGGCTCCGCCCCCTGTCTGTGATTTTTGTTCTATTCTTTTAAAGATTATTAGTGGGAACTTAATGGGTATTATGTTATATTTGTATATGGTTCTGGGTACAGTATTCATTTTTATGATGTTAATTCTTCTAATCCATGAGCAAGGGATATCTTTTCACTTCTTTGTATCATTTTCTATTTCATTGAATAGAGACTCACAATTTTCAGTATATAAGACTTTCACTTCTTTGGTTTACTTTATTCCCATATGTTTTATTGCTTATGCTGTCAGTGATTCCTGGATATGTTCTTCTTCTGACTTACTGTTTGCATAAAGGAATACTACTGATTTTTGTATGTTAATTTTGTAGCCTGACACCTTCTTTTTTTTAAAATTATTTATTTATTTATTTATTCCCTTTTGTTGCCCTTGTTGTTTTATTGTTGTAGTTATTATTGTTGTCATCGTTGTTGGATAGGACAGAGAGAAATGGAGAGAGGAGGGGAAGACAGAGAGAGAGGGGGAGAGAAAGACAGACACCTGCAGACCTGCTTCACCGCCTGTGAAGCGACCCCCCTGCAGGTGGGGAGCCGGGGGCTCGAACCGGGATCCTGATGCCAGTCCTTGAGCTTAGCGCCACCTGCGCTTAACCCGCTGTGCTACAGCCTGACTCCCGCCTGACACCTTCTTATATTGCCTAATAATTTCCAGAAGGTTTCTGCTGGATTATTTAGTTTTTTCTATGCATGATATCATGTCATGTGCAAATAGAGTTTGGCTTATTCCCTTCCAATCTGTATTCCTTTGATTCCTTTCTCTTCCTTGATTGCTATGGTGAGAACTTTCAATAATATGTTGGAGACTAGTGGTGATAGTGGATAGGCCTTTCTAGTACCTGATCTGAGTGAGAATACTTTCATCTTCTCCCAAGTGAGTGTGATATTGGCTGTTGGTTTCCTGTATATGAACTCCATTACTTAAGAAATTGCCATCTATTTCCACTTTCTGTCATGTTTTTTTCATGAACAGATATTGGATTTTGTCAAAGGCTTTCTATCAATCTATTCAGATAATCATGTGTTTTATGTATTTGCTTTTATTTGGTGTGTTGAATGATGTTGATTGATTTATGTATATTGAACCAACCTTGCATTCCGGTATTCCTGTGATATATCCAACTTGGTCATGATGAACAATATTTTTAATATACTGCTGTATCCTGTTGGCTAGGAATTTGTTCAGTATTTTAGCATCAATGTTCATTGGAGATATTGGTCTGTAGTTTTCCCTTTTTGTTGTCTTCTTATGTGCTTTTGATATCAGGGTGATGTTGGCTTAATAGAAGTTGGAAGGAGTATTTCTGTGTCCTCAGTCTTTTGGAATAGCTTTAAAAGTATAGGTATTAACTGTTTCCTGAAGGTTTTGTAGAATTCATTTGTAAAGCCATCTGGTCCTGGACTTTTATTGTTTGGGAAGTTCTTAATAACTGTATCGATTTCTTTGTCTGTGATTGGTCCATTTAGCTTTTATAGTTCTTCCTGGTTAAGTTTTGGAATGGTATTTGCTTTGAGGAATTCCTCCAGTTCTTTCAGATTCTCTATCTTGGTGGCTTATTGTTGTTTGTAGAAGCTTCACATGGTATTTTGGATTTCTGTGGTGTCAGTTGTGATATCTCCCCTATCATTTACAATCCTATTTATTTAAATCTTCTTCTGTTTTTTTCTTTTTAAGTGTGGCTAAGTGTTTGTCAATTTTGTTTAATTTTCAAAGAACCAACATTTGGTTTCATTGATCTTCTTAATAGTTCTCTTTTTGATGTTGTTTATCTCTGCCCTAATTTTAGTGATTTCAGTCCTTCTGATTGCTTTGAGGTTCCTTTGTTCCTCTTCCTCTAAATCTTAAGGTGTGCACTGAGGCTGTCTAGTTGAGTTTTCTCTTGTTCCTTAATGCGTGCTTGTATGGCTATGAATTTTCCTCTAAGTATTCCTTTGACTCTGTTCCAGATATTTTGATAGCTCCTGTCTTCATTTTCATTTGATTCCAGGAACATTTTAATTTCTTCCTTGAGTTCCTCTTTGGCCCAGTTGTTTACAGTGTGTTGTAGAGTTTCCATATTTTATGACTTTTAGTAATTTTCTGTTTGATGTTAAGTGCTAGTTTAATTCCACTGTGCTCTAAAAAGGTGCCTGGGATGATTTCAGTAGTGTTGAATCTGTTGATACTGTCTATGTTGACTAATATATGACCTATCCTTGAGAATGGTCTTTGTAGATTCGAAAAGAGTCTATATTCCAGTTTCTTGGGGTGTAGAATTCTGAAAATGTCCAGGAGATCTAGTCTTTCTATCTCTTAGACTAATCCCTTTGTTCTTTATTGATTCTTTGCCTGGAATATCTTTCTAAATGTGATCATGGGGTGTTGAAGTCTCCTACCATTACTATTTACAATAACTGTTAAGTCCTCTTGGTTGACTGATACTCTCAGCAATATGTAATGTTCATACCTATCGGTTATTACTTTATTTATTTTAAAGTCTATTGTGGCAGATATGAGAATAGCTGTTCCTAGATTTATTTATTTTTTATTTATTTAGTTTTTTTTGTGTGTGTGTGTGAGTGTGTGTGTGTGTGTGTGTGTGTGTGTGTGTGTGGTCCATTAGCTTGTATGATGTTTTTTTCATCCTTTCAGTTTCATTCTGTGTTTGTCATATTGAGTTAGGTAGGATTCTCATAGGCAGCGTATATTATGTTTCTGATTTCTCTACTCTGTGACTTTTAATGAATGAATTTAGGCTGTTGACATATATTAAGGGTTTAAATTATTTCAATGCCATTATTCAGCACTTTTTTTGTCTGTTCTTATATATGGTAAGTTATTTTTATTATTATTATGTTGTTAATTTTTATAGGAGGCCTTTTAGAACCATTCACAGGGTGGGCTTGGTGATAGTTTAATTCTTTTAACTGTTGCTTCTCTAAGAAGGTTTTTACCCCTCCATGTAGTCTGAATTACAGTGTAGCAGGATATATTATTCTTGGTAGGAAGACTTTCTTATTGACTGCTCATTGAGAAAACTCATCACCCACTCCACTTGTCCTTCTCAGCACTGTTTTGCCAATTAATAGTTGAGCTACAATATTCCACTGTAGCTCCTCTTCACCTCTTCCTCTACAATTTTCCTGCTACTGCCCTGGTTATTGTGATCCCATCTAGAATTCCCAGGTTCAAATCCCACCCATGCAACCTTATTTTTTCTTTTCTCACATGAATTACATTATATATTTTTCATTTGTATCCATAATCTCTTACTATATATTAATTTATGGTAGAATAACGTTTGTGTATTGCTTATTATGCCCCATGTGTTGAGTAGTATAATTCCGTTAAGATACTAGATGCTCTGTAAACATTCAGTGGTTGAATTCACTTTTTCTCCTATCTATGTACTTTGTACTTAGTTTTATGTGAAATTTATGATTTTTAAATTGCTCTGAAATATTAAATCTTCATGTCATTTATATTAATGGGCCTCACACATTTTAGCTTGAAACCCCATGCAAGTTCTAATTTGATGAAGTGGATTTGTTTTGATAAAATTTTGTTTTGTCTTAGAGCTCTGCACCACATAGTAAATTATGCTGATGAGGAAAGTTTATCAAATAATGGTATCTATCATACAACTAAAATCCAATACTCTAGTAACCCCATCTAAAACCTAAGATAGAGAAAAAAGGTTTTATACTGATAATGCATGTCACAAAATATATGCATTTAAGCTCATTATATGGTAAGTATTATGAATCTTCACTCATAAATTACTTACTGATCATTGTGCTTCAAAATCATCATTGGGCTTCCTAGTCCACAACTACAGAGAGGCATTTTTAACATGTTAGAGAGGCTTATACACTGTAATAGGAAGGAGGGACAGCTGATAGTAAAAGAGTCAAAATCATTTCTTCCTATTAAAAACAGTCTAAGAATTCATGGTAGTTTTGAAGTAATAGTTCTCTATTACCTAAATAATCCTTTAGGGCAATTATGTGTTATATTACAGTGATTGATGTTCACAAAACTTATACAGATTCATAAAATGATTAAATTGTGGTTATCCACCACATTCTACTTATAAAGATCAACAGTGGATATTGTGTTTAGGTTTCTGTCCAATGGATTAAATTAAAAATGAATTGTTTATAAAGTGTATAAATGTTTAACTAGCTAGGCAACTTACATAATATCTTCAAAATAAGGTATAGATAATCAAAATTCTTCAGCATTCTGTATGTATTTTCTTATTCAGGTCTCTTTAGAACTGAGATATAATAGTGAGGCATTAAATCCATAAATATTGTTCATTTGTACTTCTTTTATAACAGGAAATATGATTATTGAACAGATGCTGACAGATTGAACTACTGTATGCTCAATCATGTTAGTGTTTATTTGATATGAAATGCTATGTGTTTAGCTCTGTTCATTATTTAGTGCTTATGGCTTAGAATTTTATTAGATGTTGTGTAGCTTTACATCTCTAGCCATCAAAATACTGAGAGAATATAAGCGTGAATGAATCAGGGTATGCACTTGGAGGTTTTTATCCTGGGTAGTGAAGATGAAAGGACTCCTATTTTCAAAGGTTGTCAATTTTAAATGCTTTTGTTCTTTGTTTATTTAATGAATATATGGGTACCAGAACATAGAATAAAATTATAGCCTGACAGTATACATTAACTTTTATTTTGAAAATGTGTATTTCCCTAAAAGTATTTTAAGTGGTTACCCAGAGAGAGAACTCAAACTATTTCCTGAGATTCCTGAAACACACGTAGTTTTCTGCATAATAGAAAAAAATTAAAAATTTATTGTAACAGCTCTTATATTTAAAGTGAATTATTCAACTAATTTTAATGTGCGTTGGAGTCAGATAGCAATAGTCTTTTGTGTTGTATCAAGACTATAGTAACTGATGTCATGGAAACGTTTGTATTTTATTAGCTGATAGTATCTAATATAGAGACAAGTACACTAATTATTTAAATGAATCAGTATGGACTTAGCTAGTTTGGTAGAATCATTTCAAAACCTGAATTAACTATGGTATTTATCATTGGCATTTTAAAGTCATTCTGGAACATATTGTATAATTCAAGATACAGTGAAACAGATTGTTAAAATTAAGAGTTTAAGCAATGTATTTTATAAATGAGCTTCTTTATTTTAAGCAAAAGGTAAATAATTTACTACTCCTACCCAAATGTATATTTGTACATTTTACTCTCTTATAAAAGTAAGAATTGGGGTCCAGAGGGTCTGGGTGGTTGTGCAACTGGTTGTGCACATGTTATGATACACATGGACAAGGATTCAAGCCCCTTATACCCCTTCCCTGCAGGGGGAAAGCTTTGCGAGTGGTGAAGCAGTGTTGCAGGAGTCTCTGTCTCTTTTCCTCCCTATCTCCCTTCCCCTCTAAATTTCTGACTGTCTTTATCCAATGAATAAAAATAACTCAAAAATTTAAATAAAAGAATTAGGGCCCAGAGACAGCTTCCTTAGTAAAACATATGTCATGCTTTACCATGAAAAGAGTCCCTGGGTTTAGGCACTGGTACCACATGGAAGAATTACGTCACTGGGTGAAGGATACAGATGGTAAAATGGTGCTAGTGCTGTTATCTCTTCACCTTTCTCTCTGTATCTGAAATAGAAAACATGTCATTTCAGGAGCATTGGAATCACACATGTATGAGGTCCCAGTACTCTCTTTCTCTAACACACAAACACACACACGCACACACACACACACACACACACACACACGTGTATTTAATTGTTGTCAATGCAGATCAAGAGTTGTTAATATCTACAAACTATGCAGTCAAACTGAACTCAGTGCTGAAGGGTGTGGTATGTTTTATACATGTAGTAGTTATGTAGCATTGCAAGGTTCTCACAATTTCCATAAGCAGCCTTTTAAATATATTATCCAAGAATAATAAACCCAATACATGCTATCATAAATAACAGTTTGATGAATAGTGCCTAATTTCTACTGCTTCATCAATAATTCATTGTGCTTAATCTCTTGTGAGGCTTCTTCTCCCTGCAGTTGGGGACTGGTGGCTTGAACCTAGGTCCTTATGCATGGTACCATGTACATTCATCAGGGTATGTCACCTCCCAGCTCCCAAGAACAAATTATTAAGGGAAATAGCATTTCCATTTCTGTGAGTGCATGATGTTAAAAAAGTGATGATCCTACTCATAGGTGGAACTCAAGAAACAAATACAGTCATGAGCTTTTTGGAATATACCTAAAATAGACTTCCTAGCTTCTTCCAACATGAAGAGCCCAAATCTCATCTGCTAGATTATTACCTTTAGGTTCTTTATTATTAAACAAATTATTCTGCTTTATATCTTTTTTATTTATTTTTTATTTAAGAAAGGATAGATTAGCAAAACCATAGGGTAGGAGGGGTACAACTCCCACCACCCAATCTCCATATCTCATCCTCTTCCCTGATAGCTTTCCCATTCTCTATCCCTCTGGGAGCATGGACCCAGTGTCGTGGGTTGCAGAAGGTGGAAGGTCTGGCTTCTGTAATTGCTTCCCTGCTGAACATGGACGTTGACTGGTCGGTCCATACTCCTAGTCTGCCTCTCTCTTTCCCTAGTAGGGTGTGTCTCTGGGGAAGCGGAGCTCCAGGACACATTGGTGGGGTCTTCCACCAAGTTGCCGATGCTACTATGACACCAACCTGACTTCCCTGGACAGATGACCTCACCAGTGTGTCCTGGAACCCTATATCCCCAGACCCCTGCCCAACTAGGGAAAGATAGAGACAAGCTGGGGGTATAGATTGACCTGCCAATGCCCATGTCTAGTGGGGAAGCAATTACAGAAGCCAGACCTTCCACCTTCTGCATCCCATAAAGATCATTGGTCGATACTCCCAGAGGGATAAAAATAAGGAAGTTTCCAATGGAAGGAATGGGATACAGAACTCTGGTGGTGAGAATTGTATGGAATTATACTCATCTTGTCCCATAATCTTGTTTATCATTATTAAATCACTAATGAGAGAGAGAGAGAGAGAGAGAGAAGGGAGACATGGCAAAAGTAAAACTTGTGATGGGTGTTGTGTATTGAACCAAAGCAAAAGACTCTAGGGAAGGAGAAGAAAGGAGGGATCTGGGGGTCCTTTAGGGCCCCTGGTGCATAAGAATGGAAAAGATCTTTGGGCATGACAGTGTTTCTCAGATACCTATCAAGGGGAGATGGCACATTATACTCGTGTCAATAACTATACTATAAACCATTAACTCCCAAAGAGAAAACCATGTATAAGAACTTTCATTAAAAAAGGTAATCAGTTTGTCTCTTGAACTTCATGAGAAGTAGGTAGTTATGGGAGGAGGAGGACACAGAAGTTTCATGATGGTGTGGTGACTAACATGTACCATGTATGGATGTTAAAGTACTCCTGAATTTTTACAAATTTGTAGAATATAGATAAATCACCTATACACACACAAAAAAAATAAATTGAGCTACCAAGCACAACTTACATGTTTCAAATTAAACAATTCTGGCACAGGAAAAAAAACTACAGTATTACAGTGGTCACTTCTATAGTGCAATGCATTACCTAAATTTATGCCAAGGTACCAATGGCTTTATCCACCACTGATTTTTATTATTGTTTTTATTATTTAATCACTATTGAGGAAATACTGATATACATTGTTGCCACATCTTCTCAAAATGGATGTCACTAGACACTTTAAAAATCAACCATCCTCCTTCTCCACCATAGTTCACTAGTACACTAACCTCTTACACACTTACTTGCCCCCCCCAAATAAAAAGAAAAGCAAGAAGAAAAAACTTCCCACCTATGAATCTCCAGATCACAATCCATTAAAGTTTTATCCTGCTTTATTCCTTGTTTTGTTTCTTAGGTCCCACCTATGAGATTTTTTTGTATTCTTCTTTTTCTAGCTTATATAAGCATGGTTTTCTACTGTTGTATTCATGTGGTAGCAAAAAAAGAAGATTCCATAGTTTTTTACAACAGAGTAGTATTTTATTGGGTATCTATACTACAACTTCCTTAATTATTTATCTGTTGTTGGATACTTGGATTATTTCCACATATTGGCTATTAGAAATAGTGTTGACATGAAAATAGTTGTGCATAGATCATACTGCATGCCTGAGAGATAGATGCTTAGGTAAGGAAATTGTTGGATGATAAGGTAGTTCCATTTCCATTGTTACAAAAACTCTCCAGGATGTTCTCTACAGGGACTGAACAAATTTGCACCAGCAGTGTAAAAATGTTCTTTTTCCTAATGATGGCTGATACACTTTTAGAATTTGTACCTGCATTGCTGATTTTTTAATGAGGATGGGAAAAACAAGGAAGAATTCATATTTTAAGGATACATCTGATTAAAAAAAACATGTGTTATCTTTATTCCACATCCTCACCAGAGTTTGCTTTTTTCCCTTTTTGATATAGGTGACATTATCACAGGTGTTAAATGGTATCTCATTATTGCCTTGATTTGCATTTCTCTAATAATCAGTGAATTAGAACATTTCTATATGTTTGTTGTCCACATGAATATCTGCTTTGGTGAAGAGTCTGGTCATATTATTTTCCCATTTTTAAAAGAGCTGTTTTATGTTCCTGATTTCTGTGAATTCTTTATATATTTTGCTTACTAGCCCTTTGTTTGATGTATGATATATAAACACTTTCTTCCAGTCAGTAGTGAGTTTTATTGTTTTGGTGATAGTTTCTTTTGCTGTACAGAAGCTCTTCAGTTTGGTGTAATCCCATAGATTATTTTTTCAACTGAGCTCGGTTTTGGCTTCTGTGACTTCTGGTATTTAGGCAAGAAAGTCTGTTGCATAATCTTCAGTGCTATTCCCACAGCTCATTGATTTCTTTTTCTTTCTTTTTTTTTTTCCTTGCTGTTAGACTCAAGTCTCCAAAGACATTTCCAAAGCGTGTATCATGAAGTGTTATACTGTTGTTTTCTATGCATTTTATTATTCCAATCCAGCATCTAAATCTTTGATCCATTTTTAGTTGACCTGAGCACAAGTGGTGGTCTTGTTGCACTCTACTGCATGCAGTTTTCCCAGTACCATTTATTTAAAAGTCTCTCCTTTCTCTTAATGTTCTGGGACCTTTGCTATAAATTAACTATTCATATGTTTGAGGACTTACTGCTGGTATCTCAGGTCTATTTCAAAGATATGTGCCTCATTTTTCTTCCATTAACCACACCAAACAATTTTGATAACTGTAGTACCATAAAAGATGTTAGGAAAATGTGATCGTGCCTCCATCTTTGCTCTTTTTCTTTCTTTCTTTCTTTTTTCAGGACTGTCTTGTTGATCAGGAGTCTTTTGTGGTTCTTCATACACTTCTGTAACACTTTCCTTTATTCTTTTAAAGTAACTCTTTGGAGTGATTCATTTAGATTTGTATGTGGTCATCTTAATTATGTCAATTTCCCCATTCACAAGTATGGGATAGTTTTCATTGTCTTATATCTTTCATTTTTAAATTTCCTTTCATAATGATTCACACTTTTCAATTTACAATCTCTAACCTTATTTATTTAATTTATCCATAGGTACCGAATTCATTTGGATGCTATTGTAAATGTCATTGTTTTATTGATTGTTCCTCTAATATACTACTTGCATAGAGGAATGTCATAGATTTTTGTATATTGATTTTGTTTCATGCCACCTGACTATACTGCTTAGTAATTTCTAAAGAATTTTCTCCTGGGTTTTGTATTTTCTATGTTTACTGTCATGCCATCTGCAAATGGTGGTAGTTTTGCTTCTTTTCTTCCAATTTGGATCCTCTCTTTCCTTCTTTTCTCCTTTTCTTCCTTCCCTCCCTCTTTCTTCCTTTCATCCATCTGTCCATCTTCATTCTCTCTCTTCCATCTCCTCCTCCTCCTCCGCCTTCTCCTCCTCTTCCTCCTCCTCCTTCTTCTTCTTCTCCTCCTCCTCCTCCTTCTCCTTTTTCTCCTCCTCCTTCTCATTCTCCCTCTTCCTCTTCTTGTTTCTTTCTCTCTCTTTTTTCCAAAACTAAGGTTGTCACTTGGTCTTGGTACCTGTATGACTGCCCCGTCACCCATTTTTTCTTTCATTCTATTCCTTCTTTCCTTCCTTCCTTCCTTCCTTCCTTCCTTCCTTCCTTCCTTCCTTCCTTTCTCTTTCTCTCTCTCTCTCTCTCCCTCTCTCCCTCCCTTCCTCCCTCTCTCTCTCTTTCTTTCTTTATTTCTATGTAAAATGGGAGAGAGACAGAAAGAATGACTCTACAGCACTGCTTCATTGCTTGTAAACCCTCTCCCTGTTATTGGAGACTGAGTGCTTGAACTTGGGTTCTCATGCATGGTATTATGTGTGCAACACTGCCTTATCCAAGAATCCATTTTATTTATTTTCCTTTCATAATTGCTATGGCTAAAACCTAAAGGACAATCATATAAGAGTGTTGTTTCTTGTATTTTTTTTTCTGTATCAGTTGAAGATTTTTCTGTTGCTGATATGGTGGACTGCATTAATTGACCTACATATACTGAGTCATCCTCACATCCCGGGGATAAATTGAACTTTGTCACTGTGTACATTTTATAATGTTGTATGGAATGATGTTTGCTAAATGTTTATTCAGAATTTTAGTGTCTATGTTCATCAAGGATATTGTATTTTTTTGTCATGTCAGTTTTTGGTGTGAGGGAGATACTGGTTTTGAAGAAAGTGTTAGGAGGTATCCTTTCCCCCTTTTATTGGTGATTAATGGTTTACAGTCAACAGTAACATACAGTAGTTTGTATATGTATAACATTTCTCAGCTTTCCATATAACAATTCAACCCCTTCTAGCTCCCCTTCTACCATTCTATTCCAGCACCTGAACCCTCTACCTTTATCCTGGAATCATTTACTTTGTTGCAATACATCAGGGGGAGTTGTTTTGTATGTTCATTTTTTCAGAAGTATAGGTTTCAAGAGTAGACATAATAGACTATCCTTGGAGGATTGGCAAAACTTATTGGTGAAGCAGTATGGTCCTTAACTTTTGTTTAGGGGTAGGCTTTTGATTACTGTTTCAATTCCTTTGATTGTAATTTGTTTTAAATTCATTCTGAGTCAGACTGGTGGGCTTATATGATGTGAAGTATTTATGTATCTATTCTAAATTCTACAACTTTATAGTATATAGTTGTTCATAGAAGTCTCTTTAGATCCTTTGGACTTCTTAAGTATTTATAGTGCTTTCTCCATTTTCATTTCCAACTGCACATACCAGAATACCCTCCTCTCTCTGTCTGGACAGAGTTTGTTAACTGTGATCACCCTTTCAAAGAACCGAGTTTGAGTTCCATAGCTTTCTTTTATGTTGTATTTGTTCTTATGTAATTTAATTTTTGCTATTTGTTTTCTACTTTTTTCAATTTTATTTTGTTCTCTTTTTACCATATTCTTCAGATGCCAGGTTGTATTATTTATTTGATCTTATACATATCTCCTGATATGGTCCTGTGTCACTATGAAGTTCCCTCTCAGTACTGTTCTTTCAGTATCTCATATATTCTGGTGGCTTGTTTTCATTTTTCTCCAAAATGTTTTACTTTCATTTTTAAAATTTGTTTTATTTATTGACTTAATAATGATTGACAAGACCACAGGATAAGAGGGGTACAATTGCCACCAACACAGTTCCATATTCCATCCCTTCCATTGCAAGCTTTCCTATTATTTATCCTTCTGGGTGTTTGTACCTAGGATCCTTATGGGGTGCAGAAAGTAGAAGGCCCAGCTTCTGTAATTGATTCTTCATTGTACATGGGCAGGATAATTCATACTTCCATCTATTTCTGTCTTTCCCTAATGGGACAGAGCTCTGGAGAGGTGGGATTCCAGGGTACACTGGTAAGGTTATCTACCCAGTGAATTCAGGGTGGCATCATGGTTGCATCTGAAACTTGGAGGCTGAAAAAACATTAAGATATAAAGCAAAAAAATTGTTTAATATTCAGGAATCTAAAAGTAAGCCAATAATATTTAGGGTCTTCATTATGGAAAAGTCTAGTAGGTCTATTTTAGATATAATTTGAGGGGCCCATGACTTTACTAATTTTTACCTGAGCCTGACAGCTAACATGCTAAAGGTGGGCTAAAGGTATTGTCTAGGGAGATGGTGTCAGAGTTGAAAATACCACTAGAAAGCTAGATCAGGGAAGAGAGTAACTCCCAAATATGTTGAAAATATATAATACTGTAACTGTAAACCCCATCAATTTGATCTAGGACCCATATTCAGCACAAGAGCCTGTACAACCTCTGCTTCCCTATAGGTATGACCTCACATTCTTTGGTCATAGCTAGGGACATCTAGGTTGCACTCATTGAAGGAACTGTCTTTTTGAAGTGGCAGAGTATGCTGACCCAACCTCCCTTCGGAGAAAGGGCCAGTCCCTACCAACGTTGACCTACATTAAGTGCAAAGTCCTGTAGAGGCTCACAAGGTCCACTGTGTTGTTCTTGGTGGAGATGACGAGTGACAATGGAGAGAGGGATTTGTTAGAGAGCTAGGTCCATCATGTATATGTGGGAATCCCAGTATTTCCTGACTTGGGCTCTGGATGCTGGAGTGGTTTGGTGGAAGCCAAAAGAGCCATATTAAAGTATGCCAGTCTCTTGCCCTTATCCAGATTGTGTAGTGATTTTGTGATTTTGTGGTCTTTACCTTGTTTGATAAGGTTAGCCTTGGACTGATTGAGAGGAGTGAAATAGGAAGTAGGTGAGGAGGATATCTAGGTCTAAGTAGACACTATTTGATTAAGTACTTTGGGGTACCTAATAAAAGAAGTGTTTTTTTTTAAGTCTTTCTACTTACTTTTTGTACTTATTGAGTCACTGTAAACTATTGTGTACTTCTACATTAAGGTATATATTTTCCCTTAATGTATGGATACATGTGCACATGTGTTCTATCTCATGGGCTCTGGTCTATATGTAAGTTCTGTGGCTTTATTAGGAATTGCACTGCCCAATATAGAATTGAAGAGTCCTAGGAGCTAGGAATAGTTTTACCAGATTATTGGAGCTGAAGGTTTGATATTGCAAGCCTGGCGTCTTTGGATACAATCTGAAGTTAAGCATATAAAGTTGTTACTGGTTACATTGATTTGGTTGAGATCAGCGGATGCAGTACCAATTGGTCTGGACTTGGATAAGCATAGAGGAAAACAAGCCATGCCATGGAGGTTCCAGCACTGGGAGAAATATAGGTATTATAGAGAATGGGGAAGGTTCCTTCTGCCTTAAAGTTATTGTTGTAACCAAGTTATTTGGGAATTTGGTTTACTTCAAAAATGTCATGGTTAGGATTTTCTGTATCATACAAGACCTTACCATGATTCATGTCATTTAATGTTATTTTTATATAGCTGTATCTTATATAGTGATACAACTGTTGCTTCTGGTCTCTATGGTCTAAGACTATGGATGATTTAATATTTCAAATAAATAGTCATTTTTGGAAATTTATAAACAATTTAAACCTGCTGTTAAATTTCAGTCAGGTTACCAATTTTAAACCTTAAGCATTTAGACTGAAGGAATATATACTCAGAACTCCAACACACACACACACACACACACACACACACACACACACCCCACACACACACACACATATATGTTCATAGCAACACAATTTGTAATAGCTAAAACCTGGAAGTAACCTAGGTGCCCAACAACAAATGAATGGCTGAGATAGTTGTGGTGTATATACTCAAAATACTACTCAGCTATTCAGAATAATGAACCAGGGGCTGGATAGTGGTGGATCTGGTTGACAATACACAAGGACCTAGGTTCAAACCCCCGGTCTCCACCTGCAGGGGGAAAGCTTTACAAGTGGTGAAGCAGTGCACCAGTGTCTCTCTGTCTGTATCCCTCTTTTTAAAAAAAGTATTTATTTATTTATTCATGAGAAAGACAGGTGGAGAGAGAAAGAACGAGACATCACTCTGTTACATGTGCTGCCAGGGATTGAACTTAGGACCTCATGGTTGAGAATACGATGCTTTATCTACTGCACTACCTCCCAGACCATGCTGTCTCCCTCTCCATCACCCCATTTCTTCTTGATTTCTGGCTGTCTATATCTAATAAATAAATAAGAATAATTTATAAAAGAATAATGAACCCACTTTCTCTGACACATCTTGGATGGAGCTAGAAGGAATTACTTTAAATGAGGTAAGTCAGAAAGATAAATACGAATATGGGATGATCCTACTAATAAACAGAAGTTGAGAAGGAAGAACAGACAGAGGAAAGCATA
This sequence comes from Erinaceus europaeus, assembly GCF_950295315.1. Lineage (NCBI taxonomy): Eukaryota > Metazoa > Chordata > Mammalia > Eulipotyphla > Erinaceidae > Erinaceus > Erinaceus europaeus. The sequence continues at coordinate 78,053,241 of NC_080185.1, read as the reverse complement.
GTAGAATTTCACTGAGTTTGGGGGTATTGCACCAAAGTAAAACACTCTGGGTGGAGGGTGAGGGTAGATTTTAAGCTTTACTGTAGAGGAGTGGGGCTGGGGACACAGACCTTTGGTGGTTGTAATGGTGTTAATATACACTCATATTAATTTAAAATCTTATAAATCATTATACAAATTTGAGAAGGGAAATAGATTGAAAGTCTCAAACTTTTTGATGCAGAGTCCTCTGTTCTGAATATATGTTTTATTTTCTTTGCTGACCCAAACATTTTTGGGGTTTCCCTATGTTTTAATGTTTGATACCTCTTTGCCTTGAAAAGATGCTTGGAATGATTTAAATGTTGCTAATTTATTCATATTGCCTTTGTGACCAACCACATGGTCAGTTTTTGAGAATGTTCTATATGGACTTGAAGAAAACGTATACTCTGCTTTTTCTGTTGAAGAGCTCTGAAGATCCCTAGTATGTTAAAATTATCTTCTCCTTTAAGGCTTTTAATTCCTTTTTAATTTACTTTCTCTTTTATCTGTTTATTAAGGAGGGTTACGTGTTCGTTGTTATTTTAAAAGTTTTTATTAGTAATTTAATAACTACTGACAAGATTATGGGATAAGAGGGGTAAAATTCCATATAGTTACCACCACCAGAGTTCCATATCTTATCCCCTCTATTGGAAACTTCCCTGTTCTTTATCCCTCTGGGAGTATGGACTAAAGATCTTTATGGGGTGCAGAAGTTGAAAGGTCTGGCTTCTATAATTGCTTCTCCACTGGACATGGACATTGGTATGTTGATCTGTACTCCAAGCCTGTTTCTTTTTTATTTATAAAAAGGAAGCACTGACAAAAAACCATAGGATAAGAGGGTTACAACTCCACACAGTTCCCACCACCAGAACTCCGTATCCCATCCCAGCCTGTTTCTGTTTTTCTCTAGTTGGGTAAGCCTCTGGGGAGGTGGAGTTCCAGGACACATTGGTGAGGTCATCTGCTCAGGGAAATCAGGTTGGTGTCATGGTAGCTTCTGCAACTTAGTGGCTGAAGAGCATTAATATATAAAGCAGAACAATTTGTTTAATAATATATTGTTATTTCTATAGCTTTTTTGATTTATTAATATGTCATTTATATTTAATTTGGTATATAGCAGCTTGTGATTGATATATCATCCTGGTTGATTAATCCTCTGATCATAACATAATGTCCATTTTTGTCTTTTAAAAATATATTTATAAAATGGGAAATATTGACAAGACTATAAGATAAGAGTGGTACAATTCTACACAGTTCCTACCACCAGAACTCCGTATCCAATCTCCTGCCTTGATAGCCTTCCTATTCTTTAACCCTCTGAGGGTATGGACCCAGGATCATTATAAGGTGTAGAAGGTCTTGTTTCTGTAATTGCTTCCCAGCTGCATTTCTGTATTTTATTATGTTACCTATCTTTAAAGTGTTGGATGTATTCATAATTTTCTCTGGTCTCTTCTGTTCCCCCCCCTTAGCTTGTAAGATCATTTTAGCCTTACAATTTGAGACTACATCTGTCCTAAATAGTTAATGAGTTTCGTGTAAGCAATATATTTAGGTTAATATATCCCTATTCTCTTCTTTAAATATATATTATACTACTTTCTTTCAAAGTTCATTCACATTATAAAATTAATCTTTTAAAAACTTTTTAGGGTTAAGGAATATCCATTGTATGTATTCTGCACTGGCTTTTTCCATTCGTTAGTGGATGAATATTTGTGTTGATTTCACTTTAAGTATATGCTTGTATGAACTGTTTTCCCCACTTTTGCTGTTGAAGAGATGAATGAAAATAAACCTTCCTAGTCCATTATCTTGGATCTGTCCAATAGTTCAACTACATCCTTTTGCATGTAGATATACCATTGTCTAAAGACCATTTGTTAAGACTACTTCCCTCATTGAATTATCTTCATATCCTTGTCAAAAACTATTTGTGAATATTTTGTTTTTATTTCTGGACTCTCAATTCTACTCCACTGGTGTATATTTCTACCCTTATGCCCAGTCCATCTTTAGTATCTTTGTGACATATTTTGGAATCAGAAAAAAAATGTTGGTATTTTTCAGGATTTTTGTGCTATTCTTTGGTCCTTGAATTACCATATGAATTATTATCTAAGTCTGACAATATCTATTAAGATTCTGGTTTTGATTCTATTATAAATTGGATTTATTTTATTTTCCCATTGTTCATCACAAGTATAGATGCACTGCTTTTAGTATTGATTTGTATCCTGAAAACTTGCTGAATTTGTCTGACTCATATACATTTTTTTCATTTTTATTTATGTTTAATAGTAGGTTAAATATTTTAATGTGTGTATGTACTCATTAGGGTTTTCTTTATACAAAATCATGTCATCTACACACAGTTTTATTGATTCCTTTCAAATCTGTATTGTTTTATTTATTACCTACTTTAATAGTTAGAACTTCCAGTGTAGTATTAATAGAATGACTTATTCCTGTCTTTCATTATTTAGTATATTAACTCTGGCTCTTCCTAGGCATTCTTCATTAAGTTTAGGGCATTTTCTACCATTTCTAATCTATTCACTTGATGAATGAACATTTTGGTATCTTTCTGAGACATTTGTGCCTTTTTGTCTTCATTCTACTCATAGTTCATTGATTTATTTTCTGATGTAAAACCTTGCCCTGAGATAAATCCCACTTGCTCATGGCATATAGTCACTTTTACATTGCTGGATTTGGTTTGTTAGTGTTTTATTGAGAATTTAAGACTATTCATAAGTGATATTGGCCCATGTTTTTCTTTCCTTATGATATTTTTTGTGCTTTGGATATCTGTGTAATGCTGACTTCATAGAGTAAGTTGGAAACTGGTCCTTCCTTTTCTGTTTCTTGGAAGAATTTGTAGGTATGTTGGTGTTGCTTCTTAAATTTTTATTAGAATTTACCAAGAAAGCCATCTGATCATGCTTTTTTTCTTTGTGAGTAGTTTGTTGCTTACTATTTAATCAGTGCTTGTTATACTTCTTTTTATATTTAAGTTTCATTTTAAATCACTTTTGGTAATTTTTTTAACATTTCTAGGTATTTTCCATTTTATTTAAGTTATATAAGTTGTATGCATACAGTAGTTCTTAGTATGATTTTTCATATCTGTATAGTCAGTATTAATGTCCATTTCCTTTCCAAACTTAGCAATCTGAGTCACTTGTTTTGCTTCATCTGTTTAACATCATTTTATAAAGTTTTTTTCAAATAAAATATCATTTGAGAAATGAAGAATTAAATTAATAACCAGAAAGCAGTTACATAAGTATTATGTACATAATGATCTCTCTGACAATATGTTTCTGGTCACATGTTTTTCAAGATCTTAAAGTCACATTGGTCCCATAGATTTGTGTCTAATATTGGGCAAAATAACTTGTCAGATGTCTAGCAGAAAATGCTTTCATGATATACTTTCAGTAAATACTTACAATAGTATTTTCCTGTACTATTATACTGACTTCACTTTTACTATATTATTCCTTCCTTGCTAAAGTGAATTTAATAAACAATATTAATTATTGTATTTTAAAGTTAAAAATATGCAATTGAGTAAGTAGATGGTGGTTTATGTAGTAGAGCATACATTTTGTCATGCATGAGTACCACATTTGTGTCTTCATTCACTACATTGGGGCACCATGCAATGAGGAAGCTTCACAAATGGTAGGGTAGTGCTGTGCTATATCTTCTCTTTCTTTTTTATTTTTTTAATTTATTTAAAAAAAGGATAAATTAACAAAACTGTAGGATAAAATGGGTACAACTCCACACAATTCCCACCACCAGATCTCCATATCTGAAATGAGGAAGATATGATGGTGTTTTACTACATATGTAAAACTACATATGTAGTGACACTGATCCTAGGTTTTCACCTAATGTATGAATTGTGCAGATGAAATAACTAAATTGCAGACTGGGATTATGGTTAGGTTATTATAGGATTGCTGTAACCTAGTTAAAGATGAATAGATCACAAAAAATTATTCTAGCACAGATGATAAATAGACACTATATTCCCACATTGTCCATGTTGGCAGATTACCCAGAAGAAAGCCTTTCATCCCAATAATTCCTCCTCTGTAATGAGAAAACATGGTTTTTTTACTGTCATGAAAATATAGACTGTGAAGATTTCTTGAATGAGAAGTCTTATTTTTTAAACTTATTTATTTTTATATTATAGAATTACACGTTGACAGGGTCATTATAGGGTGCAGAGGGTGGAAGGGCTGGCTTCTGTAATTGCTTCCCCACTGAACATGGGCATTAGAAGGTCGATCCATACTCCCAGCCTGTCTCTCTCTTTCCCTAGTGGGGCGGGTTTCTGAGGAAGCAGGGCACCAGGATACACTGATGGGGTCGTCTGCCCAGGTAAGTCCGGTTGTCATCATTGTAGCATCTCTAACCTGGTGGCTGAAAAAAGAGTTAACATATAAAGCCAAATAAATTGTTGAATAATCATGAATCTAAAGGCTGGAATAATGCAGATGAAGAGCTGGGGGGTGGGTCTCCATTTTGTAGATAGCTAGTAGGCCTATTTTAGTTATATTCCAAAGGGCCCATGACTATACTAGTTTTTTTAAAGGATTTATTTATTCATGAGAAAGATAGGAGGAGGGAAAGAACCAGACATCACTCTGGTACATATGCTGCTAGGGATTGAACTCAGGACCTCATGGTTGAGAAACCAGTGCTTTTTCCACTGTGCCACCTCTGGGACCAAAATTTTTTTTCTGAGTCTGACATATGATATGTAGGTGGATCCAAATTGTTGTCTGGGGAGTTGATGTCATGGCTTACAGAGCCAGTATGGTCAAGTCCTCCTACTCCCAAAGAAAATGCTTAGATTATAACCGCCTCAGGTGAGAGCTGAGAAACTGAGAATCTGTTCTCTGGTGCAAGGAGAGTAGTACTATCCTGAACAACTATTTTACTTCTGGACAGTCTGAGAACAGGGTAAAAGTCTCTTGCTGGGATATGTGTCTCCCAAGCGCATTACAGCAACACCAGGCACTATGCAAGTTTACCTTTCCTGCAGTATACCTCATCTACAAGCAACTATTGTATTTACTGTTGAATGTAAAACATTAATTCCTCAATAAAGAAATAAATTTTTAAAAATGAAAAAAAATTCATAGAAATAAAAAAATTATAAGTATGTGTCCTGTTTTATTATTGCTGTAGATCTCTTACTGCACATAATTTATAATTAAATTTTATCCTATGTATTTGCAAAGCAAAAAATATAGTATGTGAAAAATCTAGTAATGTATATCATTCCAGGACTGCGTGGAGTTCTTGGAAGGTATTAAACATGGAAATGGTAGAGCTAATGTCATTCATATACACTTTTCAACATCATTACTAATTTATTGAGGAAATAGTGACTAATAGTTTTATTCTCATAGGATACATTTCCACAAGTGTGTCTACATGTCACTTTTTGCCTAACCATCACCCAACTCCAAGCTAGATTCTTAGATTCTCATACTCCCCTTAGTGCTCCTCCCTAGTCTCTTCTGATACTCTATATCTGCTGTAATAGAGCACTATTCATTGAGATTTCACCTTATATTGTCCTTTGCTTTCATTTCTTTTTTTTTTGACTTTTTAAATTTTTTATTTTATTTATTTATTTAGGTAGAGATAGAAAGATACCTGCAGCCCTGCTTCACCACTTGTGAAACTTTCCTTGGGGTGTTGAACCTAGGTCCTTCTGCATTCATTATAACATGTGCACACTACTGGGTGTACCACCAAGTGGCCCTAGATGTGATTTTTTTTAAGCAAATGGATTATGGTTCATAACTGTATTAATTATGTATTTTTCCAGCTGTGTCATAGTTGCTTGCGGTTGTTATGCTGTAAATGCTATTTTCAAATAGGCATAAAAGAAAGTCAGAATCATCCACCCCTCTTTGCAGTTTAAGATTCAAGTACTCATGGCTCTGTTCTTTCATCTGTGATTTTCAGGCTCCGGGTTTTTGATAGTGGAGTCATGGTCATTGAGCTTCAGTCCCACAAGGAAGAGGAAATGTTGTCCTCCGCTTTGGAGACAGTATGTGAACCTGGTTTCCTCTCATCATTAGGGGTAGCCACGAAGACCTAGACGCTAAGGAACTTGTTCGTCCCTTCCTCCCTCCCTCCCTCCCTCCCTCCCTCCCTTCCTTCCTTCCTTCCTTCCTTCCTTCCTTCCTTCCTTCCTTCCTTCCTTCCTTCCTTCCTTCCTTCATCTAACTAGGGCTACTGCTAGGGCTTGATGTCTACATAAATCCATTCCCCATACCATCATGAGCCAGAGCTGAACAGTGCTCTGATTAAATAAAATAAAACAAATAAGCAAACAGAAAATCTGTGCATAAGATCCCTCTCTTAAGCATGTGGCATGCACTAAATTCAAATTCAAGTTTTATATATATATATCCCTGTATATATATCGACCAGTCAACGCCCATGTTCAGCGGGGAAGCAATTACAGAAGCCAGACCTTCCACCCTCTGCAACCCACAAGGACCCTGGATCCATACTCCCAGAGAGACAGAGAATAGGAAGGCTATCAGGGGAGGGGATGGGATATGGAGACCGGGTTATGGAAACTGTGTGGAATTGTACCCCTCTTATTCTATGGTTTTGTTAATGTCTCCTTTCTTAAATAAAAAAAAAAGTTGAGGAGACAAATTATTTAGTATGGCATGCCCCCTTCCAAGATTTTGAGGACTGTCCAGATTGATTTCTACAGGGATTGGATTAATTTATGTTTTTACCAGCAGTTTAAAAGGGTTCCCTCTTCTCACATCCTCACTAATACTTGTTGTTTCTGCCCTTTTTCATGTAGGCCATTCTCACAGGTGTTAGGTAGTATCTCATTATTGTCTCAATTTACATTCCTCTGATAATGACTAAGCAATTTTTCATGTGCCTATTGGCTATCTGAATTATCTTCTTTGGTGAGTGGTTTGTTTATTTTTTTTCTCCAGTTTCTTAATGAGGATGTTTGATTTTTTTTGTTCCTGAGTTTTGTGAGTTCTCTATATATTTTGGTTATTAACCCTGTCTCTGATATATAAGATGTCAAGATACCACATTTCATGTATTTCTCTGTTTTGGTAATGCTAAATTTTGTTGTGCAGAAGCTTTAACAATCATAAAACATTGATGTTATCTACATTGATATCCTCTTCTGCTATAACCAGGCAGTTTTGGTTACAATAGTTCTATAATATAGTATGAGATCTTGGTGGTGCTTCCAGGTCTGTTTTTTTCTCAAAATTGGTTTGCAATTCAAGGTATTTTCTGGTTTCAGATAACTTTTGTAGCTGTTATTCTATCCTCTTTAAAAACAGTTGGTGGTATTTTTGTGGAGATTGCATTAAATTTGTATGTTGCTTTGAGTAGAATATTCATTTTGATAGTATTAATTCTTCCTATCCTTGAACATAGAATATCTCTCCAGTTCTTTGCATCTTTTTCTATTTCCTTGAATAGTGACTTATTGTTGTTTTATCCAGACTGGCTTCACGGGCGGGTTACAGAGACTCGGGGACACATGGCTGGGCTGAGAAGCTGTATATCTTTATTCACGCCCGTCGAGGCAAGTACGCCCCCCAGAGGCAGGAAATGTCTTTTTTTAAGCTGATAAAGTTTTGCCCAGAGGCAAAAAATGGCCCCCTCAGGCCTTCCCTTGGCAGCACACTGGTTCTTGTTACTTGCTTACATGTTTCTCCATGTTTGTGCCAGTTTCTCTTTTGAAAATGCCTGTACGATATAGGTTTCTGTTCACCCCACACCCCTGATACTGTGGTCATTTAGTTAAAAACAGAAGGGGGAGTCGGGCTGTAGCGCAGTGGGTTAAGCGCGGGTGGCACAAAGCACAAGGACCGGCATAAGGATCCCGGTTCGAACCCCGGCTCCCCACCTGCAGGGGAGTCGCTTCACAGGCGGTGAAGCAGGTCTGCAGGTGTCTATCTTTCTCTCCTCCTCTCTGTCTTGCCCTCCTCTCTCCATTTCTCTCTGTCCTATCCAACAACAACAACAACAATAATAACTACAACAATAAAACAACAAGGGCAACAAAAGGGAATAAATAAATAAAATAAATATTTAAAAAAAAACAGAAGGGGGAATTGTTGGTATGTTCCCTTCCCCCCGACCTCTGAGAAGAATTGGTTTGCCCCTTGCTAGTTTTGCACCCTGCTTTCTCCCCGCCCCCTATGCTAAGGACGGGCAGAGTCCCAGCAGCAGCAGCAGAGAGAGGATGATGGAGAAAAGCACATGGTGTGGTGATTTGCCCGTTCGTGAATAAAGTATATTGATCTGTCCTTAGATCCCTAGGATAAATTTCACTTGATCATGATATACAATCCTTTTAATATACTTGTGTATCTGGTTGGTTAAAACTTCATTCAGTATTTTAGCTTCTATGTTCTTCAGAGAAATTGGTCAGTAGTTTTCTTTTTGTTGTTGTGTCCCTGTCAGCTTTTGGTATCAGTGTGGTGTTAGCTCTATCCTAATTCCTTTTCATTTTAACTATGATGCTATGTAGGTCTGGCATATGTAGGTCCAGAACTATTCTATTTGAAAATCTCTAGGCTTCTTGAATCTTTGTATCCTTTCTATTGTTTAGCATGGAGTTTTCTCTTATTATCTCCTCTAGTATACTTTCTTCAAACAATTCCTTTCTTCCTTCCTCTTGCAAGTCAATAATGTCTTGCAAGCCAATTACTATTTTTAAGGTCATCCCATATTTCTCTTTTATTGTTTTCAATGTCTCTTAATCTCTTTTTTGTTTAGTTATCATCCTTCTTTCTTAGTTTTCTCTAATTCATCTTTGGATTTGCTAATTCTGTTATCAGTCTCAGTTTTTCTGCTCTCACTTCTCTCAACTCCATTCAGCAATTTTGTTATCATGTTCAGATATAGTAATAGGTTCTTCAGCTAGTTGGACTCAGCTGTTTCAGATTTAAGCTCTCTAATTATCTTGAGATAATTATGTTTTCTTTCAGAGTCTCATTTGTTGTTTCCCCATTTCTGATAGCATTTCTCTCAAAATCTTTTCTCTCTCCTGTGATTATCATATCAGTTTATGTTTGGACATTTTCCTCATTTTCTTTTGCATCTGGCTTACTGAGATTTTTATCTGGGTTTCTGTCTTAATTCATTGATGCAGTGTTTTTGTTTGTTTTGTTTCTTGTTTGACCACTTATTATATTTGATGTCTTGAATTATTTGCCCTGGGTAATGCAGTTCAAGTATGGGATGAGGTGGAATCTGCTCTGTTGGTTCCTAGAATCCTGAAGCCAGTAACCTTGTGGTATGCTTCAGGAATGGATGTGGCTATTGTTCTGGTGGTGATACCACTGGAACATGAGAAGATGGAACCACTGGAACATTGGAAGATGAGAGATAGGGTCTCTTGTGTTTAAAATGAAGAGTGAAATAGACAATTGGTAGAGCTACAAAAAGAAGAGGAAGAAGAAGAAAAAGGAGGAGGAGGAGAAAAAGGAGAATGAGAAAGAAGAAGAAGATGGACAATAAGAAGAAAATCAAACTAACAAAAATTCAAAAAAAAAGAAAACAAATAAAAAACAAAAAAAGAAACAATTGCCAACCACAGTAAATAAAAGAAATATACATAGAATAACAGAAAAGGAATTAACAACTTACAGAACATGTATCATATCATTGTTGGTATGGATGTTGCTCTTGTAAGACTTCTACTAGTTCTGGATTTAGCTTCTTCTTTTTTTTAGTTTTCTTCTGCAGTGGTAAGTGACACTAGGTTGTGAAGGGAGCAGACTGCAGTAACTCCGTGACAGGCTTCAAAAACTGCGGAAATAGAGTAGGCCTCAGTTTCGAGAAAAACAAGTCCCGGAATTCAGGGCAGTTACTGGAAACTCCATGATTATGAGTCAACAGGAACTGAGGCATTTCCCCATGTGCATCACAAGGGTAACTACAAGACCCAACTACCACGCTAAGCTCTCCCATATAAACCCTGTTGTACTAGGGGTCGAGGTTGAGCACCTGGAGCAGCTGTGTCTGTGTCCATGTACAGTCTCAACCCTAGCCTTGCAGGGAATAAAGACTCTGTGTTTTTGTATCATTCTCGTCTGTTGATAGACTTCTAAAAATCCCAGAATGGGTGGCTGGTTGGTTGTTTTTGTGAGCAGATCAGTAAGCCTGTGAGTTGCTCAGGGCTACTTACAGTTCAGTTTCAGTTAAGCAAATTCATAGAGATCTGTCCTGTATTCTGACAAAAGATGTACTTTCTGGGATTTTGCAGAAGGGTTTCTCTCTTCACAGGGTGTTTCTTTCTCACTGGATGTTTCTGCTTCCCAAATACGCCACCTCTGGGCTGGGGTGGGAGACTGGACTGTAAATACTACTTCCATTCAGAGATGCTAGGATCTGAAGAGATTTGTTGAGAAAAATCACTATAGGTGTTGGGTGGTGTTGTATTCATTCATGCATCTTCCTGGAAGAACTACGTTTTTTTTAAATATTAGATTAAATTTAATTAATTAAATTATTTAATAAATTAATAAATTAATTTATTTATTTAATTATTTGATTGTCATCCAAACACACTAGAGATACAATTGAAGACTTAATTGTATTAATTTGCTTGACTTCTGTGACCTAGTTATTTGGATTTGCCTCATTTTTTTTCTCATAGATTTGCTTTTTGTTACTCTGTTCCTATTGAAATATTCCTACTATCAGTTTCCTTTTCTTCAGTAAACATGGTGAGAATTAATGTGTTGAAGTCTTCTTTAGGGAAGTTACATATCTCTGCTGTGTTTGGATCTTTTTGGGGAATCTTGTCTTAACTTCTTGGTGGTGGTGGTAAAGGTGTTTTCTGTATACCCATTACGTGTGTTGTTGTTCTGTTGTCTGTATGGAGACATTTGGTTGAGACTCAGCAGGGGCAAGATCTCTGTAGTGAGCTTTCTTTTGCTCTGATGGGTTTCTAAAGTGGAACTTTTGTGACTGTGTGAGGTAAGGGGCTGTTTACATGGAAGTTTAGCTGGGAAGAAGTGCTCATTAACCCCGGGAAGTATGGACCTCTAAAGGGCAGGCTGATAGGATGTGTGGTTGCAGAGTTGCCCTCTCTGAAGTTCTGCTGGGAAGAGGTGCTGCAGATTCAGCTGGGAAGAGGTGTGGATTAATGTTGAATTTCTGGAATGTCTGGGAGGGGTGTGGGTAGTAGGAGGGGTCTGGTTGTCCTCCCACAAATTTAGTGTAGTGATGTTGTCTAATTGATTAACTTTGGCATCTCTGGAATTTCAGGGGCATAAGGGGTAGACCTGTAATGACTTCCTCCCTCTGGTTTTCTTGGAAAACTGGAAATCAGCTGATGTGTGGTATCACCAATTCTTAGCAGTGAGAACTGAAAACTGGATGCAAGTCAGTAAGATTATGCTCAGGAAAGGGAAGTTCACCTTAGTGCAGTTCAGTCTTATTGCCACATCATTGAGTTCCCAGGAGACCAAGGACTTAATTCAGATATTATTAGTGTTTGCACCCATGGATGCTGCTTACAAATGTAGACACTGTCTACTTTGAGTTTGCTGATCATCCTTGCCAGTCTTCCTTTGAAGGATAAGATCTCCTGTTTCAAACCAGTAAGACCAGCTCTCAGGTCTGAAGTGCAATAGACTGGAGATCTGAGTGCTTGCTCCATGGGCAAGGCTGCCTTTATGTATCCCAATAATACCAGGTAAGAATATACATTCAGGGATCATTTATAATCTGTTACCAATAAAAACTGTTGTCTCACATTGACATTTTATTGCTGGTATGTTGTTTTTAATATTTACTTTTCTCTTGATGCTAGTTTCTTTACATTGGTATTTGAAGTTCTTTTCTGAACTATGCATTTTATTTTAATGCAAGTTTTCCAAGTTTTTGCTGTAGACCCAGCTCAGTCTCTGGCACAGACTAGCAAGGCTGAATGCTAGAGAGTGATCTTGCTGGAAGTCTTAATGAAGCTACTTACTTTTTTTTTTTCCTTCAGGGTTATCTCTGGGGCTTGATGCCAGCACTACAAATCCACTGCTCCTGGAGGCTATATTTTTCCCCTTTTGTTGCCCTTGTTGTTTATCGTTGTTGTTACTGCTGTCCTTGTTTTTGGATAGGACAGAGAGAAATGTAGAGGGGGGGAAGACAGTGAGGGGGAGAAAAAGATAGACACCTTCAGACCTTCTTCACCACTTGTGAAGTGACCCCCCTGCATGTGGGGAGCCAGGGGCTCACACCTGGGATCCTTAAGCCTGTCCTTATGCTTTGTGCCACCTACGCTTAACCTGATGTGCTACCGCCTGGCCCCCATCTACTCACTTCTGTACTCAGCCTCTCCAAGCACTACTAATGGTCACAGAACCCACTAATCCTCCCAAAGGGCAGTGTCTGTTCCTGCTCCCCTAATTGCCATAGTCCTGGTAGCACCATTACCAGGTAGGCAAAGAAGTATAGCTGCCTTGCTTCTGTTCCTTCTCTGGTTTTCCACATAATTTCTGATGTTTGATTTTAGCATCTATGTCATGTATTTGTGACCAGATCAAATGGACTTTTTGGGGGGTGTCCAGGGAGAAAGCTTGGAACTTGTGAATGTATAATTTCACTGCTTTTGCTGCTATTTCATCCAGACAGAGAGATGTATGGCACCAAAGCTTCCTCTGTTGCCATAACATATCCCATGTGGTGTTGTGGCTTGATTCTGTGTGTTGTGTTCTACCAACACGGTGTGCATGACAAGACACACATCCAGGTCAGCTGTCTCTCTGGCCCTGAGTAACCATTTTTGAAACATAAGACATATTAAAAGACTAACACTGAACACTGATTCACGAATCATTTTCTTCAACTCTAAATCACTACATGCTGGTTTCCTTAGTAATCTGTTTTCTTAAAGTCTAATTTACGTGAAAATGAAATTGCATTTTTAATTGTATATTTTATATTTCAAATATCAGTATATTTAGATTTGATTGGCTAATTTATGAGGATAAAAGTTTCCCACATTCATTCATTCTTAGATCTTATTTAGATAAATTAGTTTATAGATGATTGACCAATGATACAATTGCAGTGATAAAACAAATTCTTATCTGAAGTATAGGTGATGGAAGACTTAATTTTCCAAGGAAAACTACAAAAGTCATGAGTTAAATGAATATGGCCTATCTGGAAATCTTAGTGTTATACTCTTTCTGTGCCCTCTAAGAGGAAAAGCACACATAACAAAGCCTATTAAGAGGCTGCAAGAATCAGAGAAGCCAACCTCCAATTGACCTGAATGACATTGTTAAAGGAAAAATATGTTACAAATGAAGTAATATAGATCAGGTATTAAAAATGGTGAATTCACCTTCTTCACCTCATCTTGGGTAGAGCTTGAACGAATCATGTTCAGTGAGATCAGCCAGAGAGAGAAGGAAGAATATGGGATGATCTCACTCATAGACAGAAGTTGAAAAATAAGAACATAAGGGAAAACACAAAGTAGAACTTGGACTGGAGTTGGTAGGGGGAGTGTTCAGGTCCCAGAGCATGATGGTGGAGGAGGCCTCGTGGGGGTTGAATTCTTATGTGGAAAACTTAGAAATGTTACACATGTACAAACTATTGTATTTTACTATTGACTGTAAACCATTAATCCCCAATAAAGAAATTTTAAAAATAATTATTTTGTGACTTTCATCTTTAAAGATGTAAATACTTACTACATATTACCATATATAGAACTAAATTTTGCCTTTTGAAAACATCAGCTTCCTATTCGATATTACACTCTCTGTTCCTCAACTTTCTTGTCTGAAAAATGAGTATAACTCACATAAAATTTTCCCTAGTTTCTAACTCTAGCAGAAGTTTCTCTATTCTCCACTTAACTTTTGTAATACTGTGCTAATAGTGTGTCACGTACAAATTGTAGTTACATGTGTATGTTTTTTATGTTTCTTTCTACATTATTATAGTCTTAAGGTCAGGAACTATTTGACTTTTCTTTTTTAAATTTTTTAAATTATCTTTATTTATTGGAGAGAGACAGCCAGATATCAAGAGTGAAGGAGGAGACAGAGAGGGAGAGAGACAGAGAGACACCTATAGGCCTGCTTCACCACTCACAAAGCTTTCCCCCTGCAGGTGGGGACTAGGGGATTAGTGGCTCGAACCTGGCTCCTTGTACACTGTAATGTGTGCTTTTAACCAGGTGTGCCACCACCCGGCCCCACTATTTGACTTTTCATAGTATTCATAGGTTCTAGAATATTGCAGAAGTTTTAACATAGAATTTTATTGACCCTCTTTAAATTCTGATTTTATATTTATCTTTTTATGACACACATTTATATGCATATTTATATTATATATACCTACATACATGTGTTGTAATTAAAATAAAAAGGGACTTTGGCTGTGGCATGTAATGACTTGGCTGTGGAGTGACTGGGAACTGGTTTAAACAGTCAAAGCTTTATTATTGTGGCACAATATTATGGGTTGTATATCTTAGATGCCAGAAAATAAGCAATTATAGGCAGGGGTAAATAAGCAAGTCTCATAAGCCCACAAATTAGTAACCAAAAGTTCAGCCCCATGAGATAAAAAATTATTATCAGAGATGTAGGTTACTTGCTGTAGAGAAGTCTTAGAGTTTTCTGGCTAGCTGAGTTACACGTGTTCAGTTCCCAGAAGCAGTCTCAGCTGAGATGTGTCTGACCAGGAGAAAAAGCAGGGGCCAAAGAGACAGAACTTCTGTCTGGCTGTGCTTAAATAAGTTCATCTACCCACAGTCCATTGTGCATTTGCACAGGTTGTTGTATGCTCTGCCACAAGGCTGATGTCAGCTCTGTGCTGTGCCCAACTTCATGTTGTCTTCATGTTGATGTATACACACACACACACACATATATGGAGAGGGAGAGAGAGAGACAGAGAGAGAGAGATACATCAACCAAAACTGAGCTGTAAAAGAAAGAAGAGGATAAAATAAATGACCTTGACATAACATTAAAACCAAGTTAGGATGCACAAATAGGATGGAAAATTCTGTGAATGTTTTCAAATTTAAATTTAAATTTGTCAATGGCTATTTCAAGAATTCTGAGTGAGAACGCTAAGTGAAATTATTCTTAAAGTTCTAGGCACTCAATAAAGATTGGCTGTTACTATGACACACCTCTTTCATTTTGGTATTCAGTATAACTTGTTTATTTAATTGTGAGTAAAGAGGGAAAAAACTCAAGAAGACAGTTACATTCTACATTTTATACCTTCATACTTTTCAAGTATAAAAACTATACCCTCAAGGAGCCAGGTGGTGGTGCATCTAGTTGAGCACACATTAGCACGCACAAAGGTGTAGGTTCAAACTGAAATCCATACTGCCTGTGAAGTGACTCCCCAGTAGTTGGGGAGCCAGGGGCTCAAACTGGGATCCTTATGCTGGTCCTTGTGCTTTGCGCCACATGCACTTAACCAGCTGTGCTACAGACCGACTCCTGGGAAGCTATAATTTAAAATAACTTTTAATTAATATTATTTTATTGGACAGAGAAATTGAGAGGGGAGGTAGTGAGGGAGAGAGAAAGAGACATCTACAGCACTGCGTCACAGGCCATTAAGCTTTGCAAGTGGTAAAGCAGGTCTTTAGGTATCTTTCTCTCACACTTTCTGTGTTCCCCTCCTCTCTCCATTTCTCTCTGTCCTATCTAACAATGATGACATCAACAATAATAACTACAACAAGGGCAACAAAGGGGAATAAACAAGCATTTTTAAAAGAGAAAAAAATTATAGCTTCCCTTACCCTTTCAGAGTTCCCGAATCTGCTATGACAAAGTATAGTCCATTGAACATTCACCCTGTATGTCCCTATGGTTGGATAAGATGAGCATTTGGTTGAGGGTGAGATGTACTGATACTTATCTTGGGGAAATGGTTGAAATGTTCTCTTGTGCCAAGAAGAATCCTGTAAATCAGCATTGCCTCAATAAAGTGATACTGGAGTTGGAAAAAATTAATTGGTGTTTGTCGTACCCTCATGAACTTTGATTGCATTGGGAAAGTAAAATGACAGAGTACAAGGTTATAACCAAAGTAATTATGCCAGAGCTATTGTTTACATTAATGCATGCTTGTCATTTATTTTCTAAAGTATTTTCTAGTTCAGCATGGCATTTGGTTTCCACTTCACTTTAAGTAACTTATGATTTCACCTGTTGGAGAGCTGACTGATTTTGTATCACATGTGGAAGAATTGTTTAATCATAATAATTATGAATAGTGGTTGTCAAAACTACCATCACCCCTGCAGTTGCTCTCCCATCTCCATTTTCCTAAGCCCTTTAGTTGGAAGAAGGGCTCACTTTCAGTGTGTTGCTTTCCTGGAGATGGGACTAACATAGCTACATTTTATCTTGCTCCCTATTTTGTCACCTACACATGATCTTTACATTTAAGCAGCACTTGAGTAAAGAAATGTTGCAGAGTTTACATGTGTGACCTTTGGATTAACAATTTCAGTGAAACTACAGGAAAGTATTCAGTAATATTATTGAAAAAGTAGAACAAAGTTGTAAAAATCTGTTTTGGGAAAACAGTAACTGGTTTTAAAGTTACAAGTTAGCTTGTGGGGGTCAGGTGAGAGTGGATTGAATAGTTAGAATTTCTGAAGCCACCTGAGCATGTGCTTCCTCTAATAGTTGATTTCAATGATGAATAAATAAACTTCATCCTATTCATGTCCAGAAAAAAAGTCAGGTATCTTGTAATTAGCTTTACTATGGTACAGATGTTACTTCAAAGAAATTACTCATCTCATATATGTGAACTCATTCACACCTGAAGTTCAGGTCCTGAAAAGACAGAGAGGAAGAGGAAAGAAAACTCCTATACTCTAGTTATTTCTATTATTTATCCCCATTATTTTTTAAAATTTATTTAATGTGAGAGATATAGAAAGAAAATTACAGAGAGAGACATAGAAAATGACCATAAATAACACCATTCAGCTCTGGCTTATGGTGGTACTGGTGATTAAACCTGGTACCTCAGAGACTCAGGCATGAAAGTATTTTGCATAACCATTTTGCTATCTCCTCAGCCCTCTTTATAATTTTTCTTATAGGAGTAGAAGGGGAAGAACAGGTAAAAAATTAATATAGCAGTAGATCTAGACTATATCACATAGGATTAAATATAGAAGACAAAGCAAGTAAAGAATAGATATAAGGATAATAACTATGATGGAGGTGGAGATATACACATATACACACTTTATATACACATATACTCAGTCTCTCCCATATGGTATGACCTGGAGAAAAAGAAGGAGAGTTTGTGCAGTGTTTCTTTGGAGGAGGTGAATGCCAGGATTAAATTTAGGACCTCATTCATACAAAGCATTCACACTCCCACTGACTTATGTTGCTTGCCCCTTGTCTGGTATTTTTAGCTGAAATTTCTGTTGAAACATTAGGTTGTCCAGACAGTCATGGAACATATTTTGATTAAAAATGCATTAGACTCCTATTGCAACCCAGTAATTGTATTTTTTAATTTTTTTAATTTATTTAAGAAAGGAGACATTAACAAAACCATAGAATAAGAATAAGAGGGGTATAATTCCGCACAATTCCCATAACCCGATCTCCACATCCCACCCCCTCCCCTGATAGCCTTCCCATTCTCTATCTCTCTGGGAGTATGGATTCAGGGTCGTTGTGGGTTGCAGAGGGTGGAAGGTCTGGCTTCTGTAATTGCTTCCCCGCTGAACATGGGCGTTGACTGGTCGATCCATACTCCCAGTCTGTCATCTGCACTATTACAGTCTTTAGGTCCATGATTGTTCAACAATTTTTTTGGCTTTGTATGTTAACTCTCTTTTCAGCCACCAGTAATTGTATATTAATATAAAACTGTTACAAAAAATACAGAGATGTCATGTACACTTACTCAGTTTCCGTAATACTAACATTTTACACAACTATAGTATACCATACCCATGGTATTGATATCAACAATTCACCCACCCATCTTATTCACATTTCCTCAGATTTAATTGTGTGTGTGTGTATCTGTAATTAGTTCTGTAACATTTTGGTCTGGGACATTTTGTCATTTGTGTCACTTATTTCATGCTAAAAATCAAAATACAGAATAGTTCCAATACCAGAAGTACCCTTTGTGCTCTCCTTCTATAAATACATCCACCTTCCTCTTAAACAGTCTACCTTCATTTTGATTTTTATCTCTGGAAACCATTAGTTCATCCTCAGTTTCTAAAGTTTTTGTTATTTCTAAATGGTTTTACAAATAGAATTATACACTATACAAACTTTTAAGATTTACTTTTTTTTCCCATTCAACACCATCCCTTGAAAGGGTAAAACTAGGAAATTACCAGTACTGAGAATTCAGATGGCTAGTCAATGATAAAGATTCAGAAGAGAAATAATTTAGGAATTATATTGTCAATAAATTTGAATAAATGGAAAGCTCTCAATATAAAGAAATGGATTAAGAAAGTAAAAAAATAAACATGAAATTCATGATCTCTAAAACTCACTGGTAGGAAAATGGAAAATATGAAATCAGTTACAGTGTGTGAAGGACATTTTGAATGTATTCCAGCCTGAAATAACAAGACAAAGAAGTTGATTTACTCATGTATAAGAGAGAACATCAGAAACAGAAGACAAATTTGCTACACTCCTACTTCAAAGTAAGAAGTAAGAAGGAAAAAATAGGAAGACCAGATCAGTGAGTAGGAAAAGGGGCTTAAGGAAAATGAGGCAACTATTCAAAACAGTTAACACTCCATTAGCAAAATTATTATTATATTTATAGGGGATCTCAGAAGGAGAGTAGAGAAAGAAGGGAGCAGAAATCATATGCAAAGATAAAATGGAGGTTGTATAGTGGATAAAGGTCAATCCCCAGCAGCACATGTACCAGAATGTTGAACTGGTTCTCTTTCTTTATTCTTTCAGACTTTTTCTCTCATTAATCAATAAACTATTTTAATGAAATAAATGTAAAAGAATTAATAATGGCAGAAATTATTTCCAAATCTAGGATTTGATCATAATGTAAATGTTCAAGAAGCAGAGAAAATGCCCAAATTCCTAAACCCAAATAGGCTCACAACAAAACACATCATTGTGAAATTATCAAAAATCAAAGACAAAGAAAAACATTACAAGATGCTAGGGGAAAGGAGAGTGGCTTGTAAAGGTAGTCTAATCAGACTCATGTCAGAATTTTTTTGTAGATATTATGAAGGCCAGCAGACAGTGGAGTGGTATATTCAAGGTTTAAAAGACTACCGGCCATGCATACTTTCAGGAAACTATGGTGGTTAACTTTGGGTTGAAGTGAGGAAAGCCAGGGGGAGGTAGTGTGGTGGGTGTAGTGTTAAAGTATACCCTTGTAATTTTATCTTGTGAACTATTATTAAATCACTAATAAAATAAACTAATTTTAAGCTATTTATTCCCACCTTAGCTAAACTAATAAGACACCAGGCATGTGTATGCTTACTGCAAAATACTTACATTCATTTTATTAATTAACTTTGGGAAAAAATATCTTACAAACGTATTGCTGTTTCAGATGTATAATTTCAGTCCTCAAAATACGTATTAGTACCACTCGTTCTCTCCACTAAAGTTCATTGAAATTCCTGCCTCTGTTAATTCCCCCCCTCTACTCGGTTAGTAACTTCCCATCTGCAAACATAGACTAAGGATTTTTTATGTTTTATTTATTTATATATTTTCACGAGATTTTTTTAAAGTTTTTTCTTTATTTAAGAAAGGATTAATTAACAAAACCATAAGGTACGAGGGGTACAACTCCACACAATTCCCACCACCCAGTCTCCATAAACCCCCCCTCCCCTGATAGCTTTCCCATTCTCTATCCCTCTGGGAGCATGGACCCAGGGTCATTGAGGGTTGCAGAAGGTAGAAGGTCTGGTTTCTGTAATTGCTTCCCCACTGAACATGGGCATTTACTGGTCGGTCCATACTCACAGTCTGCCTCTCTCTTTCCCTAGTAGGGTGTGTCAATGGGGAAGCTGAGCTCCAGGACACATTGGTGGGGTCTTCAATCCAGGGAAGCCTGGCCAGCATCCTGGTGGCATCTGAAACCTGGTGATTGAAAAGAGAGTTAATATACGAAGCCAAACAAATTGTTGAGCAATCATGGACCGAAAGTTTGGAATAGTGGAGAGGAAGTGTTAGGGAGGTACTCACTGCAAACTCTTGTGTACTTCTGCTTTCAGGTATATATTTTGCAGTAGTTTATGGATACGTGTGAACATAAGCTCTCTCTCACAGAAACTGGTGTATATCTAGGTTATGGGACTTTGTTAGAAAGTGAACCACCTGAGATGAAATTAGAGTGTACTATAAAAGGAAAGGTCTCACCCGAGTAATGAAGCTGAAGGGTTGTCATTCCACATGTGAAGTCTCTGGACACAGTCTGAGGTAAAGCATGTTGAGGTGGCAATCATTGCGTTGGTTAGGTTGTGATCGGTGGATGCAATATTATTTGATATGGATTGGGAGAGGCATACGGGAAAGTGGGCCCTATCCAAGGGTTCCAGGACTGGGGGATGTAGGGGCTCTATAGTGGAGATGTGAGGTTCCTGCTGTCCTAGGGTTCAAAAAGACAATCGATAGTTAATGTTATCATCGCATTATTTGGTAATTGGGTTAACTTTGAAAAGTCCTTTTGTTATGGTTTGCTGTAGAGTATCCAGTATCTTGTATATAGCTGTGCTATTGGATGCTTCTAATCTACTTGGTCTAGGCTTTTGAGAGAGTCCGCATATCAAATACACAGCCTATATATTTAAAAGATTCAGTTTGTGCTTTGAAAAATTTTGAGACATACAATTGATTTTCCCCCTCTCATATCAATTAACTACTGATTTATATGTCTACATTTTGCTAGGAGTGTACATAAACACCATTCCCACCACCAAAAGACTGTGACCCATCCCTCCCACCCACTCCCACCCCCCACTGGCCCAGGAAGCTGCATGTCTACCCCTCACCACAGGGTTTTTACTTTGGTGCCCTACTTGCAATTTGATCAGGTCCTGCTTTTAGTTTCCATTTCAGATCTTCTTACTCAACTTCTGGTGATGAGTGCTTTTTTGGTGCTAAGTTTGCTGAGCTCTTTATATATTTTGGTGATTAGTTTCTTGTCTGATGTATGGCATGTGAAGATCTTCTCCCATTCTGTGAGGGGTCTCTCTGTTTGTTTAATAGTTTCTTTGGATGTGCAGAAGCTTTTCAATTTGATGTAGTCCCATTGGTTTCTTTCTGCTTTAGTCTTCCTTGCAATTGGGTTTGATTAATCAAAGATGTCCTTGAGATGTAGGTGGGAAACCATTTTTCCAATGTTTTCCTCTAAGTATTTGATTTTTTCTGGTCTGACATCTAGGTCTTTGATACATTTGGAGTTGATTTTTGTTTCTGGTGAGATAAAGTGGTTCAATTTCATTCTTCTGCATGTTACAACCCAGTTTTCCCAGCACAATTTATTGAAGAGAGTCTCCTTTTTCCATTTAATCCTTTGGGCCCCCTTATCAAAGATTAGATGCCCATAGGTGTTGGGATTTATTTCTGAGCTTTCAATTCTATTCCACTGATCTGTGTGCCTATTTTTGTTCCAGTACGATGCTGTTTTGATGATGATGGCTTTATAATAAAGGTTGAGGTCTGGAAGTGTGATGCCTCCATTTGTCTTTCTTTTCCTCAAGATTGTTTTGGCCATTCTAGGTGTTTTCAGGTTCCAGATAAATGATTGTAGTGTTTGTTCTTTTTTTTTTTTTCATTTAAGAAATATTTCTTTCTTTATTTACTTTTTTTTTTACTGCTTTTTTTTATTTTTAAATTTTTTATTTAAGAAAGGATTAGTGAACAAAAGCATAAGGTAGGAGGGGTACAACTCCACACAATTCCCACCACCCCAATCCCCATAACCCACCCCCTCCCATGGTAGCTTTCCCATTCTCTATCCCTCTGGGAGCATGGACCCAGGGTCGTTGAGGGTTGCAGAAGGTAGAAGGTCTGGCTTCTGTAATTGCTTCCCCGCTGAACATGGGCGTTGACTGGTCGGTCGATACCCCCAGTCTGCCTCTCTCTTTCCCTAGTACGGTTTGCCTCTGGGGAAGCTGAGCTCCAGGACACATTGGTAGGGTCTTCAATCCAGGGAAGCCTAGCCAGCATCCTGGTGGCATCTGGAACCTGGTGATTGAAAAGAGAGTTAACATATGAAGCCAAACGATTTGTTGAGCAATCATGGATCCCAAGCTTGGAATAGTGGAGAGGAAGTGTTAGGGAGGTACTCACTGCAAACTCTAGTGTAATCCTGCATTCAGGTATATATTTTGCAGTAGTTTATGGATACGTGTGCACATAAGCTCTCTCTCACAGAAACTGGTGTATATCTAGGTTATGGGACTTTGTTAGAAAGTGAACTACCTGAGATGAAATTAGAGTGTACTATTAAAGGAAAGGTCTCACCCGAGTAATGAAGCTGAAGGGTTGTCATTCCACACATGAAGTCTCTGGATACATTCTGAGGTGAAGCATGTTGAGATGGCAATCGTTGCTTTGGTTAGGTTGTGATCGGCGTATGCAATATTATTTGGTTTGGATTGGGAGATGCATACGGGAAAGTGGGCCCTATCCAAGGGTTCCAGGACTGGGGGAAGTAGGGGCTCTATAGTGAAGATGTGAGGTTCCTGCTGTCTTAGGGTTCAAAAAGACAATCAATAGTTAATATTATTATCACATTATTTGTTAATTGGGTTAACTTTGAAAAGTCCCTTTGTTATGGTTTGCTGTACAGTACCCAGTATCTTGTATATAGCTGTGCTATTGGAAGCTTCTAATCTACTTGGTCTAGGCTTTTGAGAGAGTCCGCATATCAAATACGTAGCCTATATAATAAAAAGATTCAGTTTGTCTTTTGAGAAACTTTGAGACATACAATTGATTTCCCCCTCTCATATTAATTAACTACTGATTTATATGTCTACATTTTGCTAGGAGTGTACATAAACACCATTCCCACCACCAAAGGACTGTGACCCATCCCTCCCGCCCACTCCCACCCCCCACTGGCCCAGGAAGCTACATGTCTACCCCTCACCACTGGGTTTTTACTTTGGTGCCCTACTTACAATTTGATCAGGTCCTGCTTTTAGTTTCCCTTTCAGATCTTCTAAGTCAGCTTCTGTTGATGAGTGGGATCATCCCATACTCATCTTTATCTTTCTGACTTAGTTCACTTAACATAATTCCTTCTAGCTCTGTCCAAGATGGGTCAGAGAAAGTGGGTTCATTGTTCTTGATAGCTGCATAGTATTCCATTGTGTATATATACCACAGCTTTCTCAGCCACTCATCTGTTGTTGGGCACCTGGGTTGCTTCCAGGTTTTAGCTATTATGAATTGTGCTGCTATGAACATAGGAGTACACACCTCTTTTTGGTTGGGTGTTATGGAGTCCTTGGGGTATAACCCCAGGAGAGGAATTATTGGGTCATATGGAAGGTCCATGTCTAGCCTTCTGAGAGTTTTCCAGACTGCTCTCCACAGAGGCTGGACCAATTTACATTCCCACCAGCAATGTAAAAGGGTTCCTCTGTCCCCACATCCTCTCCAGCATTTGTTGCTGCTGTCCTTTTTGATGTATGCCATTCTTACAGGAGTGAGGTGGTATCTTAGTTTTGTCTTAATTTGCATTTCTCTGACAATCAGTGACCTAGAGCAGTTTTTCATATGTTTGTTAGCCTTTTGGATCTCCTCTGTGGTGAATGTTTTGTTCATTTCCTCTGCCCATTTTTGGATGGGTTCATTTGCTTTTTTGCCGCTAAGTTTGCTGAGCTCTTTATATATTTTGGTGATTAGTTTCTTGTCTGATATCTGGCATGTGAAGATCTTCTCCCATTCTGTGAGGGGTCTCTCTGTTTGTTTAATAGTTTCTTTGGATGTGCAGAAGCTTTTCAATTTGATGTAGTCCCATTGGTTTGTTTCTGCTTTGGTCTTCCTTGCAATTGGGTTTGATTCATCAAAGATGTCCTTGAGTTGTATGTGGGAAAGTGTTTTACCAATGTTTTCCTCTAAGTATTTGATTTTTTTCTGGTCTGACATCTAGGTCTTTGATCCATTTGGAGTTGATTTTTGTTTCTGGTGAGATAAAGTGGTTCAATTTCATTCTTCTGCATGTTTCAACCCAGTTTTCCCAGCACCATTTATTGAAGAGAGCCTCCTTTTTCCATTTAATCCTTTGGGCCCCCTTATCAAAGATTAGATGCCCATAGGTGTTGGGATTTACTTCTGGGCTTTCAATTCTGTTCCACTGATCTGTGTGCCTATTTTTGTTCCAGTACCATGCTGTTTTGATGATGATGGCTTTATAATATAGTTTAAGGTCTGGAAGTGTGATGCCTCCATTTCTGTTTCTTTTCCTTAAGATGGTTTTGGCAATTCTAGGTGTTTTCAGGTTCCAGATAAATGATTGTAGTGTTTGTTCTATTCTCTTAAAGAAGCCTGGTGGGACTTTGATGGGTATTGCATTAAATTTGTATATGGCTCTGGGGAGAATATTCATTTTGATGATATTTATTCTTCCAATCCATGAGCATGGGATATCTTTCCATTTCTTGGTATCAGTTTCTATCTCCTTGAGTAGCGACTCATAGTTTTCAGCATACAAGTCTTTCACTTCTTTGGTCAACTTTATTCCTAGGTATTTGATTGATTTTGCTGAAACAGTTAATGGGAGTGATTTCTGGATGTCTTCTTCAGATTTGGTGTTTGCATAAAGAAATGCCACTGATTTTTGTACATTGATTTTGTAGCCTGATACCTTGCTATATTGCCTAATAACTTCCAGTAATTTACTGCTAGGTTCTTTAGGTCTTTCTATGTATACTATCATATCATCTGCAAATATTGATACCTTGACTTCTTCCCTTCCAATCTGTATTCCGTTGATTTCTTTCTCTTGCCTGATTGCGATGGCAAGAACTTCCAATACTATGTTGAAGAGTAACGGTGACAATGGACAGCCCTGTCTAGTCCCCGATCTGAGGGGGAATGCTTTCAGCTTCTGTCCATTGAGTATGATGTTGGCTGTAGGTTTGCTATATATAGACTCCACTATCTTAAGGAATTTCCCATCTATTCCTATTTTTTGTAGAGTTTTGAGCATGAATGGGTGTTGGATTTTGTCAAAGGCTTTCTCTGCATCTATTGAGATAATCATGTGGTTTTTGGCTTTGCTTTTATTGATGTAGTGAATGACATTGATTGAGTTACGGATGTTGAACCAGCCTTGCATTCCTGGGATGAATCCCACTTGGTCGTGGTGAACAATATTTTTGATATGTTGCTGTATCCGGTTGGCCTAAATCTTGTTTAATATTTTGGCATCTATGTTCATCAGAGATATTGGTCTGTAGTTTTCCTTTTTTGTTCTGTCCCTATCAGCTTTGGTATCAGGGTGATGTTGGCTTCATAAAGGTGGAAGGGAGTATTCCTGTTTCTTCAATCTTATGGAATAGCTTAAGAAGTATGGGTATTAACTGTTTCATGAAAGTTTTGTAGAATTCGTTTGTGAAGCCATCTGGTCCAGGACTTTTGTTGTTGGGGAGGTTCTTAATAACGGTTTCCTTTTCTTTGTCTGTGATTGGTGCATTAGGTTTTGTAGTTCTTTTTGGTTCAGTTTTGGAAGGGCATATGTTTCTAGGAATTCTTCCATTTCTTCCAGATTGTCTAGCTTGGTGGCATATAGTTCTTTATAGAAGTTTCGCAGGATTCTCTGGATTTCTGTGGTTGTGATATTTCCTGCATCGTTTACAATTCTATTAATTTGAGTCTTCTCTCTTTTTTGTTTGGTGAGTCTGGCTAGGGGTTTGTCAATTTTGTTTAATCTTTCAAACAACCAACATTTGGCTTCATTGATCTTTTGTACGGTGCTCTTATTTTCGATGTTGTTTATTTCTGCTCTTACTTTAGTGATTTCTGTCCTTCTGGTTGCTTTAGGGTTCCTTTGTTCCTCTTCCTCTAAGTCCTTGAGGTGTGCAGTAAGGTCGTTCATTTGAGCTTCTTCTTTGTGTTTAATATGTGATTGTATGGCTATAAGTTTCCCTCTCAGTACTGCTTTAGCTGTGTCCCAAATATTCTGATAGGTTGTGTCTTCATTTTCATTAGTTTCCAGGAACATTTGAATTTCCTGCTTGAGTGAGTCTCTGACCCAGTGGTTCTTAAGGAGCATGTTGTTTAGTTTCTAAATTCTGTGTCTTTTAATAATTTTCCGTTTGTTGTTAAATGTTAGTTTTACTCCAATGTGGTCTGAGAGGATACTTGGGATGATTTCAATGATCTTGAATTTATTCATGCTGTCTTTGTGGCCTAACATGTGGTCTATCCTTGAGTATGTGTTATGTGGATTTGAAAAGAAGGTGTATGCCAGTTTTTTAGGGTGGAGGAGTCTGAAAATGTCCAAGAGGTCTAGTCTGTCGATCTCTTCATTCAATTCTCTTGTATCTTTATTGGTTCTCTGCTTTGTTGATCTGTCTATGTGTGAGCGTGGGGTATTGAAGTCTCCCACTATTATTGTATTACTATTGATGTATTTTTGAAATTCTTTCAGTAGATGCTTAATGTATTTATATGGTCCCTCGTTGGGTGCATAGATGTTAATAATTGTTAAGTCTTCTTGGCTGATTGATCCTCTAATCATTATGTAATGTCCTTGCCTATCTTTTATTACTTTATTTAATTTAAAATCTATCGTGTCTGAGATGAGCATGGCTGTTCCTGCCCTTTTTTGTGGTCCGTTAGCCTGTATGATATTTTTCCATCCTTTCACTTTAAGTCTGTGTTTATCTTGTTGTGACAGATGGGATTTTTGCAAGCAGCATATGGTTGGTTACGTTTTCTGATCCATCCCCCCACCCTGTGCCTTTTGATGGGTGAGTTTAAGCCATTGACATTTATTGATATTATGGATTTAATGTATTGTAGTGGCATTGTTCAGAAAAAAATTTGTTTGCTCTGATATATTGCAAGTATTATAGTGATGTTCTTGTTTATAAGAGGTCTTTTATAACCTCTTTCAGGGCCGGCTTGGTGATGGTTGCCTCCTTTAACTGTTGTTTATCTAAGAAGGTTTTGATCCCTCCATCTAGTTTGAATGAAAGTCTAGCAGGATATATTATCCTTGGTTGAAACCCTTTTTCATTCAGGGCTCGATAGATATCTTGCCACTCCCTTCTGGCTTTTAGAGTTTGAGTGGAGAAGTCTGCAGATAATCTTTTGGGTTTTCCCTTGTATGTGACTTTTTGTTTCTCTCTTGCAGCATTTAGGATCCTTTCTTTATCTTTACTTCTTCTCATTGTGACTATGATGTGTCTTGGTGTCTTCAGGTCTGGGTTGATTCTGTTTGGTACTCTCTGGGCCTCTTTAATCTTGATGTCTTTTCTGTTATTCAGGTTCGGAGAGTTTTCTTCTATTATTTCCTCTAGAATGTTTGCTTCCCCTTCCTCTCTTTCTTCGTCTGGCAGGCCAATTATACGAATGTTACTTCTTTTGAGATCATCCCATATGTCTCTGTTGTTGTTTTCAGTGTGTCTCAATCTCTTTTTGAGCTCTTTCACCTCTGTCTTTGTTTTCTCTAACTCATCCTCTGTCTGACTAATTCTGTTTTCTGCTTCTGTTAGTCTGCTTTCCCTTGCCTCAGCTTCTTTCTTCATTACAGCTATTTCAGCTTTCAGTTCTCTGATTGCCTCAGTATAATCAGTATTTTACTTGGGGGTCTCAACTGTTGTTTCCCTAATACTGCCATTCCTTTCCTCCAATGTTGTTTTCATTTCTGTGATTAATAAGTTTATTATTGCTTGCATACTTTACTTATCTATGGTTACTTCTGGCTGATTTGTAGTTTCTTCTGGGCTCTTGTCTTCATTCATTGTAGTAGCAGTTTTATTTGTTTTTGATCTACCCATTTTTTTTATTTATGTGTTTCTTATTTTATGCTCTGTTGTTCCTCAGTTGTTGTGTCTTGAGTACAAGTAACACTGTACTAAATACCTTTATGACAATTGCACTCACCAACCTCAGGAATTACAGTAGCAACTGAAGCAAGTATTGAAGTAGTTTGATTGTTACCAGTTAGCCAAACAATTTCTCCATTCCGTGAAAAAATAGTAACCAAATTCCAGTGAAGAAAGAGAAAAGAAAGAAGGGATAGCAAGAATAGACAGTTATGCAAATCTACTATCCATTGTATATTCTAGGGGTAACAAGAGGGCAAAGGGAACTAGAGCAGAGATACACACATAGAGAGTCCTCTCTGAGTCAGAATTCTTCCCTAAAATAATTCACAAATTCAGAAAGGTAAAGAAGAAGGAAGAAGTGTATGACAAGATTTAAAAAAAAGAGAGAGAGAGACAGAGAGACGAGAGAGAGAAAAGGGAAAAGATAAAAAAGAGCTGTAATTAAAGAGCAGTGAAAGGAAATTCCCAAATGTGTATCAGTGAATTCAAAAAATAACACTGTGGTGTGGGGGCTGGGGGCTGTGACTTTGGAAGCTGTAGGATTAAGGAAGAAGGGATGACAAGAATGAAAAAAAGAAAAAGAGAGAGAGAAAAAAAGAAAAAGATAAGTAAAAGAACAGTCATAAAAGGGCAGTGAAAGGAAAGGGTTTTTTTTTAATATTTATTTAATTTATTCCCTTTTGTTGCCCTTGTTGCTTTATTGTTACAGTTATTATTGTTGTTGTTGTTGGATAGGACAGAGAGAAATGGAGAGAGGAGGGGAAGACAGAGAGGAGGAGAGAAAGATAGACACCTGCAGACTTGCTTCACCGCCTGTGAAGCGACTCCCCTGCAGGTTGGGAGCTAGAGTTTGAATCGGGATCCTTATGCCGGTCCTTGTGCTTTGCGCCACCTGTGCTTAATCCACTGCGCTACAGCCCGACTCCCAGGAAAGGGTTTTTTTGTATTTATTTTTAATTATTTAATTAGCTATGCGGGGTGAGGTAGGGGGGTTGGCTACTTAGAAAGAAAAAAGGCCAGAGGTTTCAGAAGGGTATAGTCTTAGAATTAATGACTTTCCCTGGTGGGGCAGGAATTTGGTAAAGAAAAGGAGCTCCTCTCCCCTGCTAGGAGCTGGTCCCCAGGGACTGGGGGGCAGGAAGGAGGTATGCTTGAAAATTAAAGGGAAGAAAAAAATATATTTTTCCCCTTTTTTCCCTACTCTAATTCTTAACCCAAATTAAGTTATAGTCACCTCCTTAGTGTCGCCGCTAGGACCCCTTATAGGCTGGCCTGCTAAAGGCAGAAAATCCTACCGTTTCCAGGAGATGTGGTCAGAGCACTAGCAGCTTCTCAGTCCGCCATCTTCTGGGAAACCTCCCCTGAAGCTTTTTTAAAGGATTTCTCAAAGATGAAAACTAGCTCCAAGTCCTTTTGATCCAATGAGAGCTGTACTGAAGGATGTCCTCGGATCTACCCTCAGGGTCGCGGTGGTTCCCGGAGACTCCCAAGAGAAAACCACCGAGCTACAGTGCTCCCTCCCGGTCCTCTGCTGGCCACCCAGCAGTGCTCTGCAACTGGCAGAGGAGCCTCCTTCCCGGGCTGTGGACAGTGCCTGGCGCATCCGCCTTGCCCGCCGCCGCCTGGGAAGTCTGGAGCAGCCCGCCCGCTAGTCCACGCCACTTCTACTCTAATTCTTAACCCAAATTAAGTTATAGTCACCTCCTTGGTGTCACTGCTATGACCCCTTATTGACTGGCCTACTAAAGGCAGAAAATCCTACTGTTTCCAGAAGATGTGATTAGAGCTCAAGCCACTAGCAGCTTCTCAGTCCGCCATCTTCCGGAAAACCCCGATTTTCTTTTTTTTTTTTTTTTTTTTTTTTTTTTTTTCCCCCTTTTGTTGCCCTTGTTGTAGCTTCATTGTGGTTATTATTATTGCCCTTGTTGACGCAATTCGTTGTTGGATAGGACAGAGAGAAATGGAGAGAGGAGGGGAAGACAGAGGGGGGAGAGAAAGATAGACACCTGCAGACCTGCTTCACCGCCTGTGAAGCGACTCCCCTGCAGGTGGGGAGCCAGGGGCTCGAACCGGGATCCTTATGCCGGTCCCTGCACTTTGCGCCACATGCGCTTAACCCACTGCGCCACCGCCCGACCCCCCCCGATTTTCTTTTAAAAAATATTTATTTATTCCCTTTTGTTGTCCTTGTTTTTTTATTGTTGTTATTGATGTCGTCATTGTTAGATAGAACAGAGAGAAATGGAGAGACAAGGGAAGACAGAAAGGGGGAGAGAAAGATAGATACCTGCAGACCTGCTTCACTGCTTGCAAAGCAACTCCCCTGCAGGTGAGGGAGGTGGGGGCTCTAACTGGGATCCTTACGCTGGTACTTGCGCTTTGTGCCATGTGCGCTTAACACACTATGCTACCGCCCGACTCCCTTGTTTATGTTTTAACCAGTTTGTAACTTTGATTTTGTTTCTTAGATTCTAAATGTGGGTGAGATTATTTGATATTTATGTTTTCCTGTAGTCTGGGAGGTGGCATAGTGCATATTTATGTTTTCTGTCTGACTTATTTTAACATGATCACATCCACTTCCACATATTTTCTTCCCACTGAGTAGTATCTATCATCTATCTATCTATCTATCATCTATCTATCTATCTATCCATCCATCCATCTATCATCTGTGTACCCATCCATCATCTATCTATCAATTGATCTATTGTCTATCTATCTACCCTTATCAGCATACCTGTGCTTAGATAATTGGGTTCTTTCTACATCTTGGTAATTATAAATAGTAGCACTGTGATGAGCACATTTTTTACTAGCGTTTTGTGCCTTTGTATAAATAAGTATGGAAGTGCTAAGAGAATGGTAGATCAATTTGTTTTTTAAATATATTTATTTATTTTGTATAGAGACAGTGAAATCAAGAGGAAAGGGTATGTAGAGATTGAGCGAGAGATAAACACACATCTGCAACACTACCTTACCACTTAATGAAGCTCCTCCCCACCCCATAGATGTGGACTAGGGACTTGAACCCAGGTCCTTGCACACTGTAATGTATGTTATCAACCAGGTGTACTGCCATCCAGTCTCTATAGATGAATTTATTTTAAAAGCTTTATTTAAGTATTAACTTATTTATAGAGGAGGCAGAGAAGATGAGAGCACTGTTAAAAACTCTGGCACTATGTGGTGCAAGGGATTGAATATACTGTCTATGGGGACTCAGCAATGGAAGTTGATGCTCTATCAAGTTGAATTATCTTCCTGACATTAGATCTATTTTTTATTTTTTCTTGGTGATATTTTTTCTTTCAAAAAGTATCACTTTATTGAGTGAATTTTCATTTACAGGTTTGCTGCTGACACAAATGTACATATCCTCAGGATAATTATCAGTACACTTAACACTCCACCAAACTGTCATTCTTCTCCACCATGGAGATTCTGATACCTAACGTTCCTTTAGTGTCCCTCCTTTTCTGAGTCCCAGATCTACTTCAATAGAATTGTCCATTCACCCTGGATGACCCATTGTTTTTTATTTTTATTTATTTTTCAAATATTTATTTACTTATTGGATAGAGACAGGAGTTAAGAGGGGAAGGGAAGATAGGGAAAGAGGCAGACACCTGCAACCCTCATGAAGTTTTCCCCCATCAGGTGGGGACCAGGTGCTTGAACCTGGATCCTTGTATACTGGTGTGTGTGTGTGTTTAGCCAAGTATACCATTGCCTAGCCTCTCCTTTGCTTTTTTCTTACATCCCATTTGTGAATTAAATCATCTGATGTTTTTTCTACTTCTGATTATTTTGCTCAATGTAACTCCCTTTAATTTCATCCATTTCTTTTTTTTTAAATTTTTTATTTAAGAAAGGATTAATTAACAAAACCATAAGGTAGGAGGGGTACAACTCCACAATTCCCACCACCCAATCTCCATATCCCACCCCGTACCCTGATAGCTTTCCCATTCTCTATCCCTCTGGGAGCATGGACCCAGGGTCATTGGGGGTTGCAAAAGGTAGAAGGTCTGGCTTCTGTAATTGCTTCCCCGCTGAACATGGGCGTTTCTTAAAACAGTATAGGATTTATTTTCTTTATTTCTTTTTATTTTTTCCATAGGAGTGCAGTATGTATATCTATATCTATATGTATATATACATATATATATATATATATGATTATACATTAATAGGAGTATAGATTAACACCATTCCCACCACCATAGATCTGTGTCCCTATGTCCACACCCTACAAAGAAGCTTAAAATATACCCTCCCCCAACTATAGTCTTTTACTTTCATGCAAGACTCCAAACCCAGTCCAAGTTCTGCTTTGTGTTTCCCTTTCTGTTCTTCTTTCTCAACTTCTATTTATGAGTGGGGTCACCCCATACTCATCTTTCTCTTTCTGGCATATCACTGAACATAATTTCTTCAAGTTCCATTAAAGATTAATCAAAGAAGTTGTATAGGATTTCTTACAATGTATAAGCTTCAATTATGTGTATATGTTACATGTTAGCCAAGGATTCCCTGACTAAGACCCCAGGTATTGGCCAAAATAACCATCATTAAGTAAACCACTCTCTTGCCATGATACAGTTTTTGTAGTCCCTTCTTTGTCTGACAAATACAGACTTTCTCCCAGTTGTCAAGACCATGCATGTTATTTATTGTATTTATACAGCTATTAGGTTTGTAGAGTCTGGCCTTGAGTTAGGGAATAAATAGACCTAGGTTTTTAGTGAAGTCTAAGTTAACCTCAAGTTGTTGTTGTTGTTGTTTTTGCATTTACTTGTTTGATTATTCTAATAACGATTGTCATAGGGAAAGTAATTTTCTTTACTTGATATTTTGACTTACATTTACTTACTAAAGAATATCATTTACTTGATATTATTTACTTACATTTTTGACAGCATACCTCTTGGTATAGTGATTCCTCTAAAGATTGGCAATGGGTGACAATAATATTGATGCTCTATCAGAAGACATAGAAAGATGGAAAAGTAAATCTTACTTTCTCTTGTATAGTTAATTCAGTAGCTAGAGTGTATGAGGGAATTGAAGTAGGGTAGAAGAGGAAGACATCTAGGCCTAAGTAATAAATAATTTATTAGAAAATTCATGGTGCCTTCTTTAGGTGATTCTATTAGATTTCCAAGCTTATTAGGGCTAATTTCCATCATAGGAGTTTACCAAACACTTTTACTTTTAAGTATAGAGTTACTCCTAAGTTATGGAGATGTGGAAATGAATACATAGTATCATAGGCCCTGATATATATTTATAATTTGTAATTTTGTTGGAAAATATTCCAGATAAAATGGAACTGAGTAGTGCCAAGTATTAGGAAAGATCTCACCTGGGCAAAGGTACTGGGAAGTTGACATCTCAGGCTTGTTGTCTCTAGAGACAATGCACAGCAAAAAGTCATTAGTGAGTCAAAGCCAAGATGGCTACCAGAAGCCAAATCTAAAAACTGAAGGAAAACACAGGATATGTGTGAAGTTTGTTTGTTTGTTTGTTTTCCTTTCTTCTTTGTTCCTTTCTCCAACTCTACTACACCCCAAACCTTGAAGACAGAGAATCAAGTCTGAGGAGGCTGCAATTCTGAGGAGTCTCGCTGACCTTTATAGCAGATACCCACACCCCACCTGTGAGGAACCAGAGACAGTGGTGCTACCCTCTAGAGGAACAGCATCACTCACTACTGACACATCACAAGGTAGCTGACTGCACAGAGCCTGAAACCAACAACTTAGAGGTCATCTTGCTCCATATCTGAACAGCAATATCAGCCTTAAAATGTCACTGCCCCTACAGGGAACTACAGTATACCTTACCTGCCTCTTTGGAGTTTTAAACAGCCACCCCACAGAATAATAAGGCCTGCTACCAGAGATCAAAACCATAACTAATATCTATACCCTAAAGTTATCAACAGGGGAACTATATCAATTACTAAATCAAGACCACAAATTCTGCTTCTACACACAGAATCTAAAACCTGACCCAGGCTTCAGTGGCAAACCTCACCTGACTGATATTCTCTAGTCAGAGAAACATGTACACAGGGTATATTGTCCTGCTATATGGGAGCTGCTAGCTTAAATAGACCTACCTCTGTAAAGGTCCCTGTTGTAGTCCACCTTTATCTCAAGGAAATAAAAACTCTATCTCTGTGAGGTCCCCCAAAAGACACTTTTGCAAGACCCATGTGTATCTGCAGAGTTAACAGTCTTCACACATCCCATGCAGAGATAAATACATTGAAGAAAACATCTGCACAAATCTATATAGGTAAACTCCCAGAACATACATCTCAAAAGACACCAAATACAATGGTCAAGACAAAAAGAACTACTGCATCAATGAACCAGGACAGAAGCCCAGAAAAAAATTGCAGCAAGCCAGAAACAAATAAGAATTATGAAAACATACAAATATTAATTGATAATCACAGTAGTGCAAAAAGACTTTGGAACTATTATCAGACATGAGCAAACAACAGTTGAGGCTGTAAAAGAAAAATATGAACTATCTTGAGGCAATTAGAGAGCTAAAGGCTGAAATAGCTGAGTTAAAGGTCCAACTAACTGAACAAACTAATACTGTAAATGAACACAAAATAAATGAATTAAGGAATGGAGTTGAGGGCAGCAAGAGTAGAATAAAAGGAGCAGAAATATAATTATCAAACTTGAAGATGAGTTAGAGAAAACTAAGAAGGAAGTAAGAAAAATATGGAAGAGATTAAGAGACACTGAAAACAGATACTTATAGGATGACCTTAGAAATAGTAATATATGCATTATTGTCTTACCAGAGGAAGAAAGAGAGGAAGAAGAAAAAATAATACATTCCAGGAAGAGTTACTACCTATACTTTTTAAATTTATTTTTTGTTTAAGAAAGGATAAATTAACAAAACCATAGGGTAGGAGGGGTACAACTCCACACAATTCCCACCACCCAATCTCCATATCACATCCCTTGCCCTGATAGCTTTCCCATTCTCTATCCCTCTGGGAGCATGGACCCAGGGTCATTATGGGTTGCAGAAGGTGGAAGGTCTGGCTTCTGTAATTGCTTCCCCGCTGAAGATGGACGTTGACTGGTAGATCCATACTCCCAGTCTGCCTCTCTCTTTCCCTAGTAGGGTGGGTATCTGGGGAAGCGGAGCTCCAGGACACATTGGTGGGGTCTTCAGTCCAGGGAAGCCTGGCCGGCATCGTTAATGGCATCTGGCACCTGGTTGCCGAGTAATGAAGCTGAAGGGTTGTCGTTCCACACGTGAAGTCTCTGGACACAGTCTGAGCTGAAGCATGTTGACGTGGCAGTCGTTGTGTTGATTAGGATGCGATCGGCAGATGCAATACTATTTTATATGGATTGGGAGAGGCATGCGGGAAAGTGGGCCCTATCCTAAGGTTCTAGGACTGAGGGAAATATAGGCTCTATAGTGGAGATGTGAGGTTCCTGCTGTCTTAGGGTTCATAGCAGCACAATTCATAATAGCTAAAACCTGGAAGCAACCCAGGTGCCCAACAACAAATGAGTGACTGAGAAAGCTGTGGTATATATACACAATGGAATACTATACAAATATCAAGAACAATGAACCCACCTTCTCTGACCCAACTTGGACAGAGCTAGAAGGAATTATGTTAAGTGAGCTAAGTCAGAAATATAAAGATGAGTATGGGATGATCCCACTTATCAACAACAAGTTGAGAAAGAAGATCTGAAAGGGAAACTAAAAGCAGGATCTGACTAAATTGAAAGTAGGGCACCAAAGTAAAAACCCTGTGGTGAGGGGTAGACATGAGGCTTCCTGGGCCGGTGGGGGCTGGGGGTGGGTGGGTGGGATGGGAAACAGTCTTTTGGTGGTGGGAATGGTGTTTATGTACACTCCGAGTAAAGTGTAGTCATATAAATCACTAGTTAATTAATATGGGGGGAATTAATTGTATGTCTCAAAGTTTTTAAAACACAGACTGAGTCTTTTTAATATATAGGCTGCGTATTTGATATGCGGACTCTCTCAAAAGCCTAGACCAGGTAGATCAGAAGCAACCAATGGCACAGCTATATACAAGATACTGGGTACTATACAACAAACCCTAACAAAAGGACTTTTCAAAGTTAACACAATTACCAAATAATGTGATGATAACATTAACTACCTATACTTTTTAAACTCTTCCAAAAGATATAAGACAGAGGAATTCTCCCTTCTGCCTTCTTTTTTTTAAAATTTTTTATTTAAGAAAGGATTAATGAACAAAAACATAAGGTAGGAGGGGTACAACTCCACACAATTCCCACCACCCAATCCCCATAACCCACCCCCTCCCATGATAGCTTTCCCATTCTCTAGCCCTCTGGGAGCATGGACCCAGGGTCGTTGAGGGTTGCAGAAGGTAGAAGGTCTGGCTTCTGTAATTGCTTCCCCGCTGAACATGGGCGTTGACTGGTTGGTCCATACTCCCAGTCTGCCTCTCTCTATGAAGCTAATATCACCCTGATACCAAAAGCAGACAAAGACACAACAAAAAAAGAAAACGACATACCAATATCTCTGATAAGCCTAGATGCTAAAAAATGTACAACTCCCTACTTATTTTTTATCTTTTAACGTGCTCATAGAGTAAAAAAAAATTAAACTTCGTTGATATTTATTTTATCAGTTTTTTCTATGGATTTGCTTTTAGTATTGTGCCTAAGGATTCTTTGCCTAACCCTAAATACCACAGATATTTTTCTTTAAAAAATTCATGGGAGCTGGATGGTAGCACAGCAGGTTAAGTGCATATGGCGCAAAGCTCAAGGACCAGTGTAAGGATCCAGGTTTGAGCCCCCAGCTCCCCACCTGCAGAGTAGTTGCTTCACAGGTAGTGAAGTAGGTCTGCAGGTGTCTATCTTTCTCTCCCCGTCTGTTTTCCCCTCCTCTCTCCATTTCGCTCTGTCCCATCCAACAATGACAACATCAATAACAACACAATAACTTTAACAACAATGAAAAACAACAAGGGCAACAAAAAGGAAAAATAAATAAATAAATATAAAAACTGTAGTTCACATTCAACTCTGTCATGGATTTTGATTTAACACTAAGTATGAAATTTAAGTAAAGGTTACATGTCTTAACAGTGTATAATCATTACTCCAATATCTTTTGTAAAAAAAAAATGGAGAGAGACAGAGATAGCCTTAGTAGTTGGCTGGATGGTGGTGCACATGGTTTAGCATGGACACTACAGTATATAGAGTGTGGGTTTAAACCCCCAATCTCCACATGCTAAGGGAGAGCTTCATGGGTGGGGAAGCAACATTGCTTATGTCTCTATCTCTACCTCTGCATCCTACCTTCCCTTTCTATTTTTCTCTTACTCTTTCCAAAATAAATAAACAAATAATAAATTTAAAAAGGGAGTTTTTAAAAAATATTTTTAAAAACGATAGATGGCATTGGAAGTAGTGCAATACAACTGAATGAACACTTTATGCTTCCTGTTTATTTCATTCTGACACTTAAAAAAAAGTTGAGCATATTTATGTGTTTCTGTTTCATCAATCTCTTTGTCCCTTCAGCAGTACAACACAATTTTTACTACAGTATCTATATTCTAAAATTTAATATGTGATGAAGTGATTCCTCTCACATTTTCCCCAAGATTATTCTCACTATTCTAGGATCTGTTTTATATTCCTTTTTACATGCAATTACTTTTAGAATAAGTTTGTCTGTATCCATAAAAATTCATGCTGGGGGAGTCAGACAGTAGTGCAGTGGGTTAAGTGCAAGGACTAGCGTAGGATCCAGGTTCGAGCCCCCCAGCTCCCCAACTGTAGGGTAGTCGCTTCACAGGCGATGAAGCAAGTCTGCAGGTGTCTATCTTTCTCTCCCTCTCTCTGTCTCCCCTTCCTGTCTCCATTTCTCTGTCCTAACAACTATGACATCAACAACAATAATAACTACAACAACAATAAAAAAACAAGGGCAACAAAAGGGAAAATAAATAAATATGAAAAATTCATGCTGGAATTTTGATATAGAGTACAATAAGTATATTGATCAATGTGGGAAGAATTGACATTTTTATTATATTACTTTTATTCTATGAAGACTGTATATTTCTCCATCTATTTATGACTCATTTTCTTGTCAGAAATTTACTTAAAAACATATGTATGCTGAAATGCAGTCTGATTTTTTAAAAAGCTTGCACATTTTCCTTCTTTAATAAGATTTCATGTTCTTTAAAATAATAGTAGTTTTTTTTGAAGCTGAGTATTTTAATTTTATTAAATTTATCCAGTCTTTTATTCTGATATTTACTTTTAGAAAGTTTTTTTTGAGATAACCTTCTGTTTATATTGTTTCACAAAACTTAGTGTCATTACTTATTTTAGTTCTTTTTTTTTTTACTATTAACTTTTGGGTTTTTTTTAATCTTTTCCATTTTGTCTTCCTGCTCATAACCCTGATTCCTGTCTGCTGGTGGACCCTAGTTATGTTTTAAAATTTCAGCTACTGAAGTTTTCTTTATCAGCTTGGACACTTTTTAATTCAGATGTAGAGACAGGAAGAGAGAGAGAGAGAGGAAATGCAGCACTGAAGATTCCTTCATTACTGTAGCACTTCCTATGTGGTTTTGTGGTATTTACATGGGTAGCATATATGGAAATGCACATGTGCATTATATAATATCTCTCTGGCCCATCAGATTTTTTATGATTTTTTTCTTCTGTCAGTCTGCTCATATTTTCTCTGGCCATGTTAACATTTTCTTCCATTGAACTTTTCATTTTGATGAGCATTCTTAGCTTATGGTTTCTTCTTTAGGATACTGAATTTAAAGTTGTCTTCAGGTCTTAATTCGTCAGGGTAGGTTGTCTGTGTTCTTACTATCTTTAATTATCCCAGAAGTTTGAGATTTCTGTTGTATTGCAGATTGGTGGAAGAACATATTTGAAGACTTTTTGTTTCTCCTAGGCTCCACTTTCTGGTTTCATTGCTATGAAAACTAGATTCTTTTTTTTAAAATTTTTTTTTAAATTACAGTCACCTCCTCAGTGTTTTTTAATTTTATTTATTTATTCCCTTTTGTTGCCCTTGTTGTTTTATTGTTGTAGTTACCATTGCTGTTGTTGTTGTTGTTGGATATGACAGAGAGAAATGGAGAGAGGAGGGGAAGACATAGAGAGGGAGAGAAAGATAGACACCTGCAGACCTGCTTCACCACTTGTGAAGCGACTCCCCTGCAGATGGGGAGTCGGGGCTCGAACCGGGATTCTTATGCCGGTGCTTGTGCTTTGCGCCACCTGTGCTTAACCCGCTGCACTACAGCCCGACTCCCGAAAACTAGATTCTAACATGGCTGCTTTCAGGCTATTGGGAACTGGGAGCCATGAGCTGCTACTTCTTTTTATCTCCTAGTGGTTCACAACTTCTGTTTCTCCTTTCTTGATGATTTAAAAAAATGTGATCAAAAAGTTGTGGAAACAAAGTTGGAATAGGACCAGAAATGCTTACATAACTTGGAATCAGGAGGCATAGGAGAGGGAAGTAGAGAGGAGTTCCTTGGTTCCAGAACACCTCTTTAAGCTGGTGTGCTGAGAGCTGCAGGTAAGGATTCGACCTGGACAGATATGCTAGAGTTATGGTGTCCTTCGTGGATACTGAACCTTTTCCTTCATTGTAATATTTTGTGAAATCCAAGCCATTTTTAAGTATTTTATGTATTTATTTATCTGTTTATTTATTCCCTTTCGTTGCCCTTGTTATATTGTTGTAGTTATTATTGTTGTTGTTATTGATGTAGTCATTGTTGGATAGGACAGAGAGAAATGGAGAGAGGAGGGTAAGACAGAAAGGGGGAGAGAAAGACAGACACCTGCAGACCTGCTTCAACGCTTGTGAAGCAACTCCCCTGCAGGTGGGGAGCCCGGGTTTGAACAGAGATCCTTACACCAGTACTTGTGCTTTGCGACAAGTGCGCTTGACTCGTTGTGCGCTACCACCTGACTCCCCCAAGCCTGTTTTTATCAAGAGTTTTTCATATATGTTATAGTATTTTGCTCTACTGCAGAAAAAAAAAGTATACAGAATTTGGTCACCTGCCATCTATATGAATTGTGACTGCATATTTTTTTTCTTATTTTCATAAATCTTTAAGTATTTTTTTTCTTTTTTTATTTACAGGGTTAATTGTTTACCGTGTATTCACTGACACATGGACGCAGTTACTTTATGCACCAGGACCGGAAAGTTCTCTTCCACTCCCCCCTACCTTAGTCTTACTTTGATGCAGTGCACCTTGTCCAGTCCACTTTTCACTTCATACACTCCATCTCTTTCCCTATACGTTAAGTTCTGCTTATAAGTGAGATCATTTGGCATTTGTCCTTCTCCTTTTGGTTTATCTCCTGTAACATGATATCTTTTAGTTCCATCCAAGATGATGCGGAGATGACTTCATCATTTTAACAGCTGAATAGTATTCCATAGAGTATATATACCACCATTTTTTAATGAACTTTCTTTTTATTTATTTATTTATTTATTTTCCCTTTTGTTGCCCTTGGTTTATTATTTTTTTTTATTTTTACAGTTACTCATCTGACATTGGGCATGTGGGTTGCTTCTGGTTTCTGGCAATGCCAAATTGTGCTGCTATGACTGTAGATATATATATATATATGTCTTTTGATAGGTGTTTTTGTTAGTCTGGAAGGGAAATTGCTTGGTCATAGGGTAGGTCAATTTCTACTGTGCTGAGAAATCTCAGGACTGCTTTCCACAATAGTTGTACTATTTTACACTCACACCAGTAATGGTGCATATTGTAAAGTGCTCTTTATATCTGTTTCATATTTGAAGGAAACTATTCTTATATCTTAAGTAGTTGATATGTTACTTTGTATATTAATACTTTTGTTTGTTACCAATAGTTTGTTACAAGATTATAAGATCATAATGTATAGTTCTACACCACAACCACCCTCCCACCTCCCAAAGATAACCACCATAGTTCTCACAAGTCTTAAAATTTGCTTGCTTCTTTTTGTTTCTTTGTTTGTTTTGACAAGTTCATGTAAGTCAGAACTCTAGATTCTACATATGAGTAAAACTAATTGGTAGTTTTATTCTCATCTCTTTACTTATTTTTCTATGCATAATAACTTCCAGTTCCATCCATTTTGTTCCAGAGGACACAATATCATCTTTTTTTTTTGATCACAGAGAAATATTCCATGAAATATATATCCCATAACTTTTTTTAATTCTTTTTTTATTTAAGAAAGGAGACATTAACAAAACCATAGAATAAGAGGGGTACAATTCCGCACAATTCCCATAACCCAATCTCCACATCCCACCCCCTCCCCTGATAGCCTTCCCATTCTCTATCTCTCTGGGAGTATGGATCCAGGGTCGTTGTGGGTTGCAGAGGGTGGAAGGTCTGGCTTCTGTAATTGCTTCCCCGCTGAACTCGGGTGTTGACTGGTCGGTCCATACTCCCAGTCTGTCTCTCTCTTTCCCTAGTAGGGTGGGGCTCTGATGAAGTGGCACTCCAGTACACATTGATAGGGTTGTCTGTCCAGAGAAGTCTGGTCAGCATTCGCTGTTGATGGGCATTTGGGCTTCTTCCACTCTGACTATTGTGAGTAATTCAGCCATGAACATAGGGTTGCACATATCTCTTCTACTTAATGTGTGAGTGTGCCGCCGACCACCCAACTGGGGGCTCAGCAGGCCGATCCAGGGAGAATGAGACTTATAGGTGGGAGGTGGATTCGGCGCGACAGACAGCACTGAGACACGTGAGTTTCAATGCTGCTGCAATCTTTTACTGATATAGAGATTCTTTTTATAATAGCATAACAAAGAAGCATAAATCAAAAGCTGGCCAAGTCAGTTGACCACAAAGTACGCAGGGTACATTTTTTATAAGTAACACAGACAGGAGGAACTGAAGGCATACAACTACCATCAAAACGAAAGCACAGCCATACTGTTCTTTCATGGGTTATTAACCACATCCCTTTGGTTTCAGACAAAAGTCAATTTATCAGTAAGAACTAAATGCTTTCACTGCTCTCATTTATCCAAAAGGCTATTCTTTCTCCTTCCAAGCACTGGACCTTAATACCCAGAATAGGGGAAGCACTAGTGGGAACACGGCGTCTTGCTCTGATCCTTATGCCAAGCTCCCTTTCCTGTAATCTACCTAAGACAATATGCAGGTGCATTTCAGGGTTGCTATGTAACATGTTTCCTGGGAAAGCTAAAGGACCATTGTCTGTATGATTGAATGTAATATTTCTGAGACTAGTGCTCAGTCCTTGCTCAACCTGGATAGCCAAGTCATTGGGGCTTGAAGTGCTGGGATTTACTGTTGTAAGGGGCTTTTCATCTAGTGGGGTCTCATCTGGAATGTCCAGACTAGACTTGGGGGGTTGCACTGTAAGCGTCTCCGGAGTCTCCTGGACATTCCCTGGGTGGCCTGCATAAAGCATGATAAACAACAACAGTAAGCCTTCAGAAGCGAAACCAAGTCCACATAGCCATCCAAGGCCTTTCCGCCAACCGGGAGACCCAGGGATCCGTCCACACAAATATCCAGGCTTCTGTCCACCACCTATCTTGGGTACGGTCTTCCGTACAGGAGCTTGTAAGGCCCCTGTCCGGTTCCCTAACCAGGTCACCCGCACTGTTTTGTCACACCGCGGTCGTGGCCTGCCTATCTGGCCAGACAGGTGTGGCATGAGTGTACACTGGATAAATGACCAAGAGAGGTATTACTTGATCATAAAGTGCTTCCATTTTTATTTGTTTAAGGAATGCTCATATAGTGTCCCAAAAGGGGGTATACCCACTAGTAATATAGCAGAGTTCCCTTTTTTTCACAGCCTAATATCTTTCATTTCCTGGTTTATTGATATAGGCCATTGTCTCAGGTGTGAGATGATATATCAGGGTAGTTTTGATTTGTATTTATCTAATGATAAGTGAAGTGGAGTATTTCTTCACATGTCTGTGGGCCATGTCTATCTCTTCTTTAGAAAACTGACTGCTTATTTCTTTAGCCCACTTTTTTATTGGGTTATTTTTGCTTCTTTTGTAGATC
Source organism: Erinaceus europaeus (assembly GCF_950295315.1). Classification (NCBI taxonomy): domain Eukaryota; kingdom Metazoa; phylum Chordata; class Mammalia; order Eulipotyphla; family Erinaceidae; genus Erinaceus; species Erinaceus europaeus. Next base: position 78,009,937 of record NC_080185.1, on the reverse strand, counting down.
TGTATAAATCTTCAACTCTGTATAGATGTTTGTATCAACTCTGTATAAATGCTTTATCAGTCGTTTGTTTAATGTCTGATATGCAAATATCCTCTCCCATTTACTTGGTTGCCTGGTTATCCTTGTGTAGTTTGCTTTTGATGTGTAGAAGTCCTTTATTTTCATGTAATCCTATTTATTTACTCTTTTTATTCGTTTCCTATGTCCATGGGGTTGAGTCTCTAAATACATCTTTGAAGTGAAGTTCTTGCAAAATTTCACTGACATTTTCTTTTATAAATCTTTGAATTTTTCGTATGATTTGAGAGAAGCATGCAGGAAAGTGATCCCTGCCAGAGGTTCCAAGAGACAGAAATGTATGGGCTTTATAGAGAAAGGGGGAGGTTCCTGCAGTCTTAGCATTTAAGAAGGCAATAAATAATTATTTCTATAACCAAATTATTTGGCAACTGGGTTAACTTTGAAAATCCCATCATTATTAGGATTTGGTGTATCATACAAGACCACACCATAATTTATGTCCTTTTATGCTATTTATATATAGCTGTATCTTATGAAGTAACACTACCAGTTGCTTCTGTTCTCCCTAGGGTGAACTTTTAGGAGATTTAATATTTCAAAGAGTAAGTCATTATTAATAATGTATTAACAAATTGAGCCCTCTGTTAAAATTCTGATTGCCAATTTGATGTCTTAAGTGCTTAAGTTGAAGGAACATGTACTCAGCCAAAAACCTCAAAACCTACATATAGACCAGGGTCCATGTGATTGGACATATGCACATATATCCATAAGTTAGGGGAAAATATATACCTTAAAACAAAAGAGCACAACAGTTTGCAGTGAGTCAATAAATGAAGCAAGGAAGTAGAAAGACCTAAAAAGACACCTTAAAGTACCTAATGAAACACATTTTACTTAGACCTAGATACCCCCTTCATAGGAGCAGATTCAAAAGACCAGAAATGATCCCACAAATATGCAACTACCTAATATGTGACAAAGGGGCCAAAACCATTCAATGGGGTAAAAAATTTCTCTTTTTAAAATACTTTTATTTATTTATTATTGGGTAGAGACAGAGATAAATTGAGAGAGGAGGGGAGATAGTGAGGGAGAGAGACAGAGAGACACTTGCAGCTCTTCTTCACCACTTGTGAAGCTTTCCTCCTGCAGGTGGGGACCCGGGGCTTGAACCTGGATCCTTGTGCACTGTAGTGTGTGCACTTAACCAGGTGTGCCACTGCCTGGCCCTAAGAATTTCTCTTCATCAGATGATGCTGAGAAAATTGGACAGCCAATTTTAGAAAAGGTAAGGTGAGGGGAGGGAAGGAGAGAGGAGAGGAGAGGGGAGGGGAGGGTAGAGGAGAGGAGGGGAGGGGAGGAGAGGAGAGGAGAGGGAGGGGAGGGGAGAGGAGGGGAGGAGAGGGCAGAGGAGGAGGGGAGAGGGAGAAGGAGAGGGAGAGGGAGAGGGAGAGGGAGAGGGAGAGGGAGAGGGTGAGGCGAGGCGAGGCGAGGCGAGGGAGGGGAGGGGAGGGGACAGGTGGAGAGAGGTCACAGAAACCAAACCATCAGTCTGCCATCCATGGAGCTTCCTTGGTCATGACCACAGTGCAGGGAATCAAACCAAAGACCTTTAGAATGTTAAAACATGTGCTAAGCCATATTTTTACTACCACCACCCCCCCAGTTTATAAAACAACTTACATTTTTCTGCTGTGATGTTTTCTTTCAAGGAAATATATAATTGATTTTGGAAGTGTTTTTATTATTATTTCTTTAAAATCTTGGGAGATAATTCTAACATTTGATATATTTCAGTAAAGACCTCAGTTTGTTGTGTTTACTCATTCAAGTTAATTTTTTCTTTCTTTGAATTATGTGTGATTTTTCCCTGTATGTTGACTATTAAATATAGTTTCTTATTTCTTTAGATGATGTGTGATTTTTTTTTTCTGTATAATCGATATGAAGCCGACTATCAAGTTAGGAAACTCTGAAACTCACTTAAATATTGTATTTAAATAGTTACCTTGTTTAGATTCTTATATATAAGTTTTTGACTGATTGTGTGGATTTTGATTCAAATAACATCTAATTTTCTTCAACTTTTGTTTTTCTTAGACTTTGTTTTTTCTTAGACAGTTTGTTATTTTCTTTACATATGTGGCATTGCTGGGGACTCCCATTAGTATGCACTGGTGATTCTTGAGAATCCAGAAGGCATTTTGTACTGAAAGAGAGTTTGCAACCTGATGACAAGAATGTCAAACTTTACTACACAGGGTTTCCATGAAGGGAATTTACTTTGTTGGCATTCATACTGTCCTGGGGAAACTGGTTATGTCCATGGAAAGTTTCAGGTTCATCACTTTTCTCTATAGAGGTCACTGAGCCTTCTTGAAAAAATTACAAGGGACTCTGTATTCTGTTATGCAAAATTCAAGCTTCCTTATTAGAAAGAACTGAGGTAGTAGCCTTGAAGAAATTATTTTTATTTTTATAGAAACAAACACAGCTTGTGGGGAAAGTATCCACAATAATCAAAAGAGAATGACCTGATTATGCCTTTTACTTTTACTTAAACCCCCTAATCTAAACTACACCTCATCTAGTTTCTCATTCATTCTCTGAGATCACCAGTTGTGATTACCTTACTAAAACTCTTCCTATAGTAATCAAGTAGCTTCCAAAAACTGCCACACTCCTTCCTGGTGCTACCTTTAAATTGTTCCCCACTGGTATGGGAAGCATGTGTTAATGTGAAATAAAGTGGCCATATCCTTCCTGGCTATTTGGCATTCTGGCCTTCCTTTCCCTCTGCTGTTGTCCTTAACATTTTTTATTTTCTCCTTTATGAGTATAGACCATCTTCCTCCTTCCTTTCTTTTCTTTTCTTTTTTTCCTTTCCTTTCCTTTCCTTTCCTTTCCTTTCCTTTCCTTTCCTTTCCTTTCCTTTCCTTTCCTTTCCTTTCCTTTCCTTTCCTTCCCTTCCCTTCCCTTCCCTTCCCTTCCCTTCCCTTCCCTTCCCTCCCCTCCCCCCCCTCTCTGGGTGTGTGCATGTGGACACACACACACGCACACGCGCACACACACACACACACACACACACACACACCAAAGAGAGTAGTTTAATGCTTCAGTAGTTGGTTCTGGCTGGGACGGGCACATCCCCTGGTCAATTGATACTCCTAAACATACCCACCTACCCTTATCATGTCCCTGTTAGTGTGAGTTCCCACAGAAGCAATTTTCTTAGACAGTCTGGAGCATGGTCTGGGATTCTAAAGAAGTGGAGGCAGGGTGGCTTTGATGAAAGATCATTTGGAACTTGAGTGCTGCAAGAAAAAATAAATTAATAAGTTTAAGAGATGAAAATATAGAACAATGGCCAAAATATGACAGAAGTATGATGAAAATGAGTGGAGTGATCAGTGGTAGAACCCAGGCCCACAATGAGTTAAAGAGGGTACCTACCACTGTACTGCACTGTACTGGTGCCTGCTCATCACTCATAGGTCACATTTGTGACTTCACATCCTGAAGAAGAAAGGAGACATTTTGCTTATAGTCAGGAATGAAACAGGGTATTTGGTCTTGACGAAACATGTACTTCTTTACAGTGAGAATATTTAGAGTCATCTTATTTTGTAGAATGTTCTTTCTTATCTAAAGTATTTCAGAATTCATGAAGCTACTGTCATTAAGAGCCCTTTGAATGAAATTATCTAGGTCCTTTATGTGCCACACTATATTTTTTATTCCTGTTGAGTGTGCAAAGGAAAAGGCTAGGTGATCATATCAGTGAAAAATGGACCTAGTCCAACGAGTAACAGGACAAGGTAAATCCCTCATATATCTACTTTGAACACAAGTAAAACCTAAAGTACACTATGGAATCCACTGAGGTGATAACCATGACCATAGAACCTATCCACATAACTAGTAGGTCCCATTTGGTCCTAGACACTGATACCTAGCCTGTGAGACCAATTAGTAGCAAACCAGTTTGACGTAGTTAACACTATGACATGCTGGCAGGCATAAGATGACAACTGTCCTCTTTGGTTAAATTATTCTACTTCAAAAACTGATAGGTGGATTCAGACTACTGACTGAGAATGCCTGTGAAAGGAGTCATCCAAAGATGTGCAACTCAGATTTGATAAAGCCTCTCAGCTGTATGATAGCTGTCATGAGACTGAAATAGAGGGTGTACTTCCATAGACTCATAGCTAGATTTAATAGGGATGAGTCTCATAGATAGACTGGGAAACAGTGAATGGCTCCATATGCCATTTAGAACCCCGGGAAGATATAATAACTGGCCAGTGGGATACATTAAAATTAGTAATGGATGACTTCTAGACCCACAATCTTGGGCCAGATAGAATTACTGGATTCTGGGGAAATTTTGCATAGAAAATTATGTCATGACTTTTCTGACAACCCAAATACTTGAAAGAGTGGCAACTTTTAAAAATTTTATTTATAAAATGGCAATATTGATAAGACCATAGGATAAGAGGGGTACAATTTCACACAGTTCCTACCACCAGAACTCTGTATCCCATTCCCTCCCTTGAAAGCTTTCCTATTCTTTATCCCTCTGGGAGCATGGAGTGCAGAAGGTGGAAGGCTTCTGTAATTGCTTCCTCACTGGACATGGGCGTTGGCAGGTCAATCCATACTCCCAGCCTGTCTTTTTTTTTTCCCTGGTGTGGCAGGGCTCTGTGGAAGCAGGGCTCCAAGACAGATTGGTGAGGTCATCTGCCAGGGGAAGTCAGGCTGGTGTCATGGTAGCATCTGGAAACTGGTGGCTGTAAAAAACATTATGATATAAAGTAGAACAAATTGTTAAGTAATCAGCAATCTAAAAGCAATAAGATTGTAGATTAGATTTAGGCTATCCATTTTGGAAAAAATCTAGTAGGTCTATTTTAGGTATATTCCAAGAAGCCCATAACTTTACTAATTTTTTGTCTGAGCCTGATATCTAATATGCAGGTGGACTCAAGGTATTGTTTTCAGAAGACAGCCTTTTATATAGGTGAAAGTAGGGGAGGGGTAGAAAGGCAGGAGCACAATTTAGGATCCATCAGGGAGCTTTAAAAATGTCACAAATCTTTCCACCTTCAGAACTAAGACTCCTCAAATTTTCTCCTAGAATAACTTACAAAATAGGTATTAACAATTCTTCATTTTGGGGAGGAGCATAAGACCAGCAGGAAGGGGGGTAGGGAGAAGTTTCTGGAGCTATCCTTTCATTTTTAACGTTTGCTTTAGCATATTAACCTGCTCCTTTGGAAGAGTTTCTTTTCTAAATTTTATTAGTGATTTAATATTGATTTATAACATTATATGTCAACAGGGGTATAATTCTATACTGTTCCACCATCAAATTCTGAATCCAAAATACCTCTATTGCAAGCCACTACACTCTCCTAAGTTTTCTGACATGGGCTAACTAACATCTCTACAACTATTATGTCTACAATTGCACATAATTGCCCCATTTTTCTTCCAGGTTCCATCTTCCCCTCCAAGCTACACATAACCCTATTACTACATCCAAATGTACTTTCCTTTGTCCTACTCTCTTTTTGGGTCCTGTTGGAGCTGGAATTCAGAGCCCTCTTATCTTCCTCCTCTGAAAAAGGAGTGTTAGATCTGTGAGATGCAGATCCTGGAATTAGGTTTTTGTGAACTGAGTCTCACTTCCACCTTCATCATCTTGCCCACCCAGTGTATTTGAATGGAGGTGTAAAGTTTTGTGAGGTGTAAAGTTTTGGAGGTGTAAAGTTTTATGTAAAACATTGTGAGGACCTGACTGATTACTGTAGTTGGGTGACTCTGCTATGATCTTACTCAGCATCTCTGGACGGACAAATATAATTGTGGGCCTGATAGTAAAAGAACGTACCTCTTGTAATCTTATTTCTGACTAAAAATCCTAATAGTATCCCGTGATTTATAAGGTCATTTGTATTATTAAATTATTTGTATTATTTATGAGGTCATTTGTATTATTAAATATTTGTATTATTAAAATATATTACTAATTAGCTTCCCAAGCCCTTGGCATTTCTTGAGAGGTATCTTCTGTTGTTGTTCTTCTTCCTCAAGCGTTTGCCCTTCTTCCGTAGCCAATCAACAGCATCAGGTTGAGCCTGATGTAAAGTTTCGAGACCTCCTTTGAATCTGGAGAGGTGGCAGTCGTTAACTATGTGGATCATAGTCTGTCTGTAGCCACAGGGGCAGTTCGGGTCGTCTCTGGCTCCCCAGCGATGGAACATAGCGGCACACCGGCCATGGCCTGTTTGATAGCGATTGAGGAGAGCCCAATCATAACGTGCTAGGTCAAAGCCGGGTTGACGCTTGCAGGGGTCTGTGATGAGGTGTTTGTTCTTTACCTCAGCTGACTGCCAGCTCTGTTTCCAAGAGACTGGAACAGAGAAGTTCATTGTAGGCATAGGGGACCAGATTGGGTGACGAGACATCAAGCGTTGAACAGGGTGGGCAAAGATATCCACGTATATTGGCAAGTCCGGTCGAGCGTAGACGTGGGAAATGAACTTAGATGATGCCGCATCCTGACGAATATCTGGCGGGGCGATGTTGCTAAGAACTGGCAGATGTTGCTATGGAACCGGGGTGGAACGGATGGTTCCAGAAATGATCCTCATGGAGGAATATAATTTGGAATCGACCAAGTGGACATGGGGGCTACGGAACCATACTGGGGCACAGTATTCTGCAGTGGAATAGCATAATGCCAGAGATGATGATCATAGTGTGGAAGCGCTCGCGCCCCATGAGGAGCTGGCCAGTCTTGCAATGATGTTATTCCTCGCGCCCACCTTTGCTGCAGTTTTTATGAGATGTTTGTGAAATGACAGAGTGCGATCGAGAGTAACGCCAAGATAGACTGGCTGGGCTTCATGCCGGATTCTCGTATCGCCAAGCTGCACATTAAGCTCACGCGAGGCCGAGGCATGGTATAGATGGAAAACAGATGATACCGTTTTTGCAGTGCTAGGGATTAGTCGCCATTTTTTACAGAAATCAGATATCAGAGACATGTCTTTCGTGAGTGTTTCCTCGAGGATGTCAAACTTGGATGCCTGAGTTGCACAGCAGATGTCATTGGCGTAGATGAACTTCCTTGAAGAAGTTTCTTCTGTTGTAATGCTTGGTCACTCATCTACCTGATGATTTCTTTCAAATGTCAGAAGATATAAATAACTAAATCAAACAACTAGCAAAATAAATGTAACAACCAATCTGTCTGTTAGACTATAAAAACTGTGGCAGTTATCAGAGATAGGAGTCACATGGGGCCAAGGAATTTTGGTGGAAGATGTAGTGATGTGTGTGTGTGTGTGTGTGTGTGTGTGTACAACATTACTCCAGAAATTTTATAATTTTATAAATTAATGTTAAATCAATACTAATTAAACATTAAAATAATATTTAATTTATGATTCTCAGTTCCTAAAGTAGCTCCAGAGATCAAGAAGTTGAAAAAGTATCTTACTATAAAAAAATAACTGTGCTTATTTTTAATGTAGTAACTTTTGGAAACATCCTAATTAATTTTGAGGAACTTTTTGCTAGGGAAGCCTGCCTAGGTTAAAGGATTAGAGTATTTTTTCCCACTCTTTAATTTCCAGGAAGGGAAAGGAGCTAATATTGAGTTCAGTCACCAGTTGTCAGTTATGCATATATAGTAAAGTCTACACAAAACTCAGAGCATTGCATTTGGAGAACTTCTGGACTGATGAACATATGGAGATTCCTAGAGAGGGCATAGAATCTCTGGGTCCCTTGTGTATATCTTTCCTTTTGCAGCTCTTTCATTTGACTGTTGCTAAATTATATTCTTGTATTTACTATACTGACCAGTAATTTGCTAAGTAAAATGTTTCTCTGATTTCTGTAAGCTGCTTTGGGAAACTACTTTAGCCACAAAAGGTAATTGGAACTATTGGTCTGTGGCTGTCAGAAACAGCATATAACCTGAATTTGAGACTGACATGGGTTTTCCTTCACTTGTGGAATGTCATGCTATCTCTGGGTATAGAGTTGCATTGTTGACTTGTATTATACCCTGCCATCAAAGAATTATTTTTGTGGAAACAACCACATCCCCTAAATGTTGAAACTGAATCCAGATTCCCCTTGAATCCCCTTGAATACTGGTGCTTGAGCACGATACTATGTGCACTCAACCAGGTGCATCAACACCTGCCTGGCCCCACAGTCCAAGTTATTGTCTCCATTCATATGTCACTGGTGGCATATCCATCCCAAGGTATTGTCTTGGGAGGACAGTCTTTTATATAGGGGATCTGAGCCCTTGCTCCTTACCTGCAGTGGGGGGAGGGGCACTTCACTAGTGGTGAAGCAGGTCTGCAGGTGTATATAGTTTTCTTTTCTCTCCTCCCCTCTTAATTTCTCTCCGTCCTATCAAATAAGAATAGCTATGTTTATCTAGGAAAAATGAGATATAGTGGGACATCACTGCCACAGAAAATCTAAAACTATTACACTTACTTTTCCATAAAGAGAAAAAAATGCTCATTTACTGCCATTTGCACTTGCAGTGTAGATAAAATATATTACCTGTCGACGCCCATGTTCAGCAGGGAAGCAATTACAGAAGCCAGACCTTCCACCTTCTGTACCCCACAATGACCAAGGGTCCATACTCCCAGAGGGATAAAGAATAGGAAAGCTATCAGGGGAGGGGATGGGATACGGAGTTCTGATCGTGGGAATTGTGTGAAGTTGTGCTTCTCTCATCCTATGGTTTTGTCAGTGTTTTCTTTTTATAAATAAAAAATATATTACCCAAATTAGCCATTCCCTTCCTCAAAAGAGAAAGGGTATTTATATGGATAGAATTGGGGGGAGGTTGGCTAGAAAAACCATAAACAGGATTTATAGACAAGTAAGGTAAGTTAAGAGACATAGATACTTTCACTCTTCCTGCTTCCTGAATCGTGTTCTCCTCATACTTCCTCCTAGAACCAAAATGTAATAGGTTTTAAGGTAGTCCTTATTGTTTTGGAAGGGCATGGCCAACAGGACCTGAATGGGAATTTTAGTTCCTGCTCATTCACTATACTTTTATTTTCCAAATTCAATGTTAGTATACTGAATGAGGTAGTTAAACTCGACAGAATTTCTCTGTCTCTAGCAACCTTACATACACCCCCACCACAACCACTGCCACATCAGATTGCCTTGTCTTTTGGAGTTATCAGTTTCAAAAATATCATTCTACTTTAAACAGAAATCTTCCTTTTCTTTAATAGTGCATCATATGCATCTTGCATAGAATTGGCATTTAAATCTCACTCACAAATATTACTTTCCTCTTTTTAAACATCAAAACTAAAGGGTGGTGGCACTAGCTCCCATTCCCCACCTGCAGAGGGAACACTTCACTAGTGGTGAAGCAGGTCTGCAGGTGTCCCTCTCTCTCCATCCCTTTCTCTTCCCCTCTCAATTTCTTTCTATCCTATCAAATAACATGGGTGTGGGGTGGCTACCAACAGACCTCCACCAAGCCCCAGCAACCAGAGGCAATAAAAACGCATTTGCTATTCTCAAGGCAATTCTGTTAAGACAATAGTTTGTTAATCTTAGTTTATGGTATTTTGCAGTATACTGGAATGCTATTATTCTAGAGCCAGTGCTTATTAATCTCCCTTTGCTTCTCTTCTTTTAGTTTAATTCTAATGTATGTCTTACATTTTCTTCTGTTTCTAATTTTTCTTAACTGAGCAAAGTAGCAAAAGCAAAGTAGGAGTTGGATTTTTTTTCTCACTTAACACTTCATTGCTGATGACTATCTGAAATTCACTTTTTAAAATATTTCAATAGTAGTTTTTATTTACTTTTAATTAATCTTGGTTTAAAAATCTATAAATACTTCAGAAGTACAAGCACAATATCTCACTTCTTCAAAACATGTTTTTACACCTCTACCTCTACAAAAATCTCATCACCTAAGTCCATTTGACCATCTCTTCCCTTTCTTTTCACGACAGTTCCATTTTGAAATCCCCTTGTTTTATTCTTGGGTTATAGATGTTTGTTTTTTATATGCTTAAGTCATAATGAACCTCACACTTTTGGTGTTTTCCAGGTACATGTCACCTTTTTGTAGTTCTAATTAATTATATCTGCTTTATCATAACAGTAGGGTAAAATATACTGTCTTGAAAGTAAAGGAGACATGTTTGGATCTTCTATTTATTTTATATTTATTTATTTATTTATTCTCTTTTGTTGCTCTTGTAGTTATTGTTGTTGTTGTTGTTGATGTTGTTGTTGTTGGATAGGACAGAGAGAAATGGAGAGAGGAGGGGAGGACAGATAAGGGGAGAGAAAGACAACTGCAGACTTGCTTCACCATTTGTGAAGAGACTCCCCTGCAGGTGGGGAGCTGGAGGCTCCAACTTGGATCCTTAAGCTGGTCCTTGTGCTTTGTACCACCTGCGCTTAACCTGCTGCACTACCAAAAGACTCCCCCCCTTCTATTTGTTTTTATACCAGTCATTTAGGATTAGTTATTTAATCTGGGATTCTATTTATTTGTTTATAACATAGAAATGATACTATTATTACTACTAATAGGATCAACTTCATACGATTGTTGAGAGGGTGAAATAATATATATTAAGCATGTGGCAAAGTTTCTGAGTAAGCACTCAATAACTTTTATCACTGTTTTTATTATACATTTTCAAAGTATGTGATCACAGACATATTTTACAGCTATGTCTTTTACTACTTACCATTTTCTTTTTTGTAATTTTGTAGATTTTTATTTTTAAGAGTCTTCCAGTCAATTTACATAAATTAAAGTTCTGAGGAAGTAGATTGTGTATCTTTTAAATGATGATATTTCATCTAATTTAGTTGCAACTGTCATTCTTATGCTAGTGGTGATGATGATCTTCTAACTGAGCAGTAAATGCAAATATTTCATAGTTCTGTCTCTATGCAATTGATGTGTAGGTGTTAAATTAGCCTTTCTGGTTAACCATCCACATATATTTCAAAATACATACCTCAAGTGGGTACACAGCTTGCTTCTACATGCTACAAAATTTCTTGCTTATTAGACATTTCACATTATCATATACCTGACCTTTCTTCTTGATGTATTTTAAAATTAGTTCATGGTTCTAATATATCAGTAAAAGTTTCTGGTGAAAAGTGGTTTCTCAGTCAGTAAATATGAAATCTGAACTTAAATCACACCTAATTTTGTATTTTATTGAATGCACATTCCATTGTCTTTCAGATGTTTATCTCTAATGACTATACCTAAAATGATTTAAGAATTGTATGAAGGTTAGCAAATTGACATCATCATGAGTATATTCTAACTAACCTGTTTCTTCCAGTATATAATTTTCTTGTGAGTTAAAGCTCATAATCTTTTTAATCTTGGTAAATTCTTTAGGTTTCATGTTTGATAGCTATAATTCGGGAACCTCCCAAAGCTATCCTAATTAGAGGCATGTTGGAATGTGTTTGAAATTTTTCTGCCCTAATAAAGTTACTTCTGGGCAGTATTATGTAATCCTAAGGGAGTGATTTTTCTTCAGGGATTTGACCTTTTCTGTTTTTCTCCATCTACTTTTAAGCTCTTCAACACTTGTGTGAAGAAATGGAATCTGGATTATTGTTAGTCTCCTGTTGTTAGTAGTTTGGAACTAGGGTCTTGGTGGTTCTAAACAGTTAATGTTTTAGATGGTTCTTGAGGACCATCCTGTTGTCATGCCAAATTCTTACTTAGGCAATTTAGATTTTGTTATCAGCAGTTTAAGTGAAATGGCACAAGGTCTATTGTTTTCCTTCTTGGTATCATGGAATGGTAGATGCTGTAGCTAGGTACTCTACATCCTCTGTGCTGTACAACTGGTAAATTAATTCTTAAATTATTATATTTTGTTAATTATTTAATTAATTATTGGATAGAGACAGAAAAATTAAGATGGGAGATAGAGAGGGAAGGAGATAGAGAGGGAAAGAGAAAGATATATATATTTCACCAATTGTGAAACTTTCCTTCTGCAGGTTGGGACCAAGGGTTTGAACCCCGGTCCTGTACACTAATGTGTGCACATAACCAGGGGAGCTCCCACCGCTGTGCCCCAATGTTTTTTTTAATGTTCTGAAGAACGTTCCATTATAGAACTTCACTTTAAAAAAACTATAAAAAGAAAACACTGACAAAAACCATAGGATAAGAGGGGTATAACTCCACACAATCCCCACCACCAATCTGTATCACCTCCCCTCCCCTGATAACTTTCCTATTCCTTATCCCTCTGGAAGTACGGACCCAGGGTCATTATGGGGTGCAGAAGGTTGAAGGTCTGGCATCTGTAATTGCTTCCCCAGAACTTCACTTTGGTAGCATAACTACGGAAGAAAAACACTGAGACTCTAGGCTTAAATTGAAAATGACACTTATCTGGATTTTCATAATGCACTACATTTCCTTCATTGTTCCCATTGCCCAATTAGTGACCTTGCTTTTCTTAGAGAAACATATTGTAGTTTCTTCTTTGTTCAGGACCCTCTTTTTTAGACTACTTTCCATATTAAACCATGTATCTGAAATAATGTCCTCTCTTTTGTCTGCCAAATTCCTCTACTTCTGACAGACTAATAAAGCTAGAAATTTCATCTGCTTCATTAAACTTTGCTGACCTGAGTGTCAAAGTAGTGGCAGCTCCTTGAGGCATAGATCATGTAAAAATTTCTTGTCAGAAGACAAGAAAACATTCAATGACATTTAATGTTTTTATTCTACTGTCTTGGTATCTTTGTGGGATAGTTATCTTGTACCTTCGATTTTTAAGTTCTCAAAAGTGATAAATTCTTTTTTTAAATGTTTATTTATTTTCCCATTTGGAGCCCTTGTTTTTTGTTGTTGTAATTATTGTTGTTATTGATGTTGTCATTGTTAGATAGGACAGAGAAATGGAGAGAGGAGGAGAAGACAGAGAGGGGGAGAGAAAGAGAGACACATGCAGACCTGCTTCACCGCTTGTGAATCGACCCCCCTACAGGTGGGGAGCCGGGCTCAAACCGGGATCCTTATGCCGGTCCTTGCACTTTGCGCCACCTGTGCTTAACCTGCTGCTCTACCGCCCGACTCCCAAGTGAGAAATTCTAACATACTTCCTGGATATTCAGTCCCATAAGTAAGTAGTCATTGAATATATTGTACTTGATAACAATGACATTGAAACAAAAATGGACAGATAGCATTTGTAAATTATTAGAATTCCCATTGCTTCTTGTTAAATTTTGTAATAATAAATGAACTTGTAAGGTTGAGAATGTTAGACTCAAATATTCAACATTTCATTTATTGTCTATACAGCATTTACTACCATGTTTTAGTTGTAAATTTCTTCCTTAAAAACAGTTATATGACTCAAAGTGTAAACTTTACTACTTAGTAATCCTAGTGCATATCTTAGTAAGCATAACTCTGCTGCCTTTGAATGTAAAAGCTAATGTTTGGAGAAGGTTTAAATTTCTATTTTTCTTCATCTGGGAATATCATTGTCTATCTGAACAATAACTTTTAGAACTGAGTACAGTTAGAACTTTGCCTGTATTCCCTCTAGTTCCAGCAGTACCAACTAGTAATTGCTCATGCTTATTGCCATAACATTATTCATATAATGTTATAGCCTTGTGATTTTCCTCAAATGTCTTCTATTTTGTGATTAATTTTTATCTCTGCTTCTGACAAGGATAGTAAATTCGGTTTTTCCCATATAGGGTCTCTACACACCTCAAGATTAAAACACTTCAGCATTTTGTTCTCACCATTTTTGTTTATAGGACTACCCACACCAATTTCACTGTGAGTTTATTTTTTATTTCTTTCTACTTGCCACTGTTTGTTGTTGTTGTTGTTGGTGGTGGTGGTGACCGTGCAATTCCAATTCTCTCTTCATATTTTGATTTTCATTAGTTTCTTACTTTAATATCAGAGAGAGACAGCTCCAGCACTTGTGAAACTTCCCTTGTGTATAATGTTCTCATATGATGACAGGGACATGAACCCAGGTCCTAGAGCATGATAAAGTCTTTGCTCAACTACACTGGGTGAACTATCTGTGTGTGTGTGTGTGTGTGTGTGTGTGTGTGTGTGTGTGTGTGATCATCATTGGGGCTTCACTCAACTTCTTCAGGCAGATAGAGAGAGTAAAAGAAATATACCACAGTACCAAAGATTCATTCTGTGTCGTAGGGGCAGGGACAAACTGGGCTTACACATACATAACAGCAAACACAGTGTCTGGGTGATATAGTTCGCTAATTCTTAGCCCTGATGTTTGGCATAGTGTGGTATGCTGTGGTGTGGTATGCGGTGTGTGTGTGTGTGTGTGTGTGTGTGTGTGTGTGTTAATGCAATAGCAGAAACAAATCCATGACTTTGTGTCTGTTTGATATAACAGAGCTACCTACCTAGCACACTTTCTTTTGTTTTTCATATTTTGGGAAATAGATACATAGATGATAATAGACAGACAGAGAAGTAGATGATAGACACCAAAGCACTGTTGCACCATCCATGGAGCCCACATGCTTTAATCCTTAGTGTTTTATATCCTGCTTACCTAGGATATTGGGGATATAACTTTGGACTTGACACATGAAAGGCATGAGCTCAATCCACTGAGTAAACTCATTCACTGCGACCACTGTGATTTCTTACATAGAAACATTTTGTTTTCCCAGCATCTTGTAGCATTGTTGATACATACCATGTGTTCAATACAAGATGAAATGAATAAGTGAATATATGAATGAGAGAGTGAATGAATGAATGAACGAACCAAGGACATATGTATGGGTAGAATTAGAATCCATGGGAGCTATGGAGCAGCAGCAGCTGTATTTCTCTCCTCTCCTCTCCCGGGTCAGTTAAGAATACCAAAGGAGATCATCTGGGACCGCAACAAGACAGGACTAGAACAACTTCAGAAACCCACCAAATCACCGGTGAGTGCAAATATGTGTGGCACGTGGACAGAGAGGAGCCTAGGGAGAGATTAAGTGGCTGGTAACAGTCCAGCAGTTTAACAGTTGAGAAACCAAATCCAGTCTATCTCACCAACAAAAAGATGGCTGAAGGGAGAACAGGACTCCCCGAAGACTCACCAAATGCAACTGCGAGTCTCTATTGCTACTGCCTTCAAAAGCTGGAGTAGCAGGGAGGAGGCCTTGTGCTGACACCAGGGGACAGAGAACTAACCAGGAATCTCAGGAGAAGAACTATACCTCAATGGTCTAGTGGTGGGGCTGTGAGAGTCTCTTTGCATAACCACTGGATTATCTCTGCCCCACCCTGCTTTATCTCTTGGTCAGGAGTCTTAGGGGAGTCCTGTCCACCCTCTTCATCAGGTGTCAGTTTTTAAGCTAAGAAGCCTACTGACAGTTTAAAAGTCCTACCGTAGCATACAGGGAAGAAAAAGAAGAGAGAGAATAGAATAAATGAGACTGAAGACAGAATTAGTAAGATCGAGGATGAATTTGAGAAAATTAAAAAAGAAGTAAGAGATCTCAAAAAGAGATTAAGAGATACTAAAATCAACAACAGAGACGCATGGGATGACTTCAAAAGAAATAATATATGCATTATTGGCTTACCATAGGAAGAAAGAAAGGGAGGGGAAGAAAGCATTCTTCAGGACATAATAGCTTAGAACTTCTCTAGTCTAGACAACATAAAAGACACAAAGGTTCAAGAATCCCAGAGGGTCTAAACAGGATTAACCCAGACTTAAAGACACCAAGACACATCAAATTTAGAATGAAGAGAAATAAGGATAAAGAACGGATCCTGAAGACTGAAAGACAAAAACAAAAGAGTCACCTACAGAGAAAAACCTGTAAGATTAGCAGCAGACTTCTCCACACAAACACTACAGGCTAGAAGAGAATGGCAAGATATCTATCAAATGCTCAATGAGAAAGGCTTTCAACCAAGACTACTATATCCTGCTAAATTGTCATTCAGACTAGATGGAGGCATAAAAATCTTCTCAAATAAGCAAGAGTTGAAAAACCAACTATCACCAAGCCTGCCCTGAAAGAAGTTCTGAAAGGTCTCCTATAAATAGCCAGACCATCATAAATATGCCATATATCAGAACACTCTAAAACTCTACAAGAATGCCGTTAAAATATCTTCTTTGATATCAATAAATGTCAATGGCCTGAATTCACCTATTAAAAGGCACAGAGTAGGAAGATGGATCAGCAAACATAACCAAACAATATGATGTATACAGTAAACCCACCTAAATCAACAAGAAAAGAATGGACTCAAAGTGAAAGGATGGAAAACTATCATACAAGTCAATGGCCCATAAAAAAGGGCAAGAACATTGATATGATAGACTTTAAAATACATAAAATTTAAAAAGATAGAGGTGGTCATTACTTTTCCAGTCATGATATCATGACATCATCTCCTCTAACAATAACTTGGATCCACCTGTATATCAGATTTCAGGCTCAGGGAACAAAAACAAAAACAAACAAACAAACAAACTAGTATAGCCACAGGCCCTTTGGAATATAACTAAAATATGCCTACTAGCTATATACAAAATGTGTCTTTAAGTTCATGATTTATCAACAATTTGTTTGGCTTGTATGTTAACTCTATTTTCAGCCACCAGGTTCCAGATGCTAGCAGGACGCCGAACAGATTCCCTGGACAGACAACCACCAACGTGTCCTGGAGCTCTGCTTCCTCAGAGCCCCATCTTACTAGGGAAAGAGAGAGGCAGGCTGTGAGTATGGATCGACCTGTCAACACCCATTTTCAGCAAGGAAGCAATTACAGAAGTTAGACCTTCCACCTTCTGCATCCCACAATGACCCTGGGTCCATACTCTCAGAGTGATGCAAAATAGGAAAGCTATCAGGGGAGGGATGGGATACGGAGTTCTGGTGGTGGGAATTATGTGAAGTTGTACCCCTCTTATCCTACGGTTTTGCCAATGTTACCTTTTTATAAATAAGTAAATAAATAAATAATCCTTTCCAATAATAAAAGTCCTGGGCCAGATGGTTTTACAAATGAATTCTACAAAACATTCAAAGAAGAACTAATACCTCAACTTTTAAAAGTCGTAAAAGAAGATTAAAGATACTGGAATACTCCCTGCCAGCTTCAATGAAATTAACATCACTTTGATACCAAAAGCAGACAGGGATACAACCAAAAAAGAAAACTACAGACCAATATCTCTGATGAACATAGATGCTAAAATACTGAACAAAAATCTAGCCACCTGGGTACAGCAGTATGTTAAAAAGATTTTTCATCATGACCAAGTGGGGTTTGTCTCAGGGATGCAAGCTTGGTTTAATATATATAAATCAATCAATATGACCCACCAAATCAATAAATGCAAGACCAAGAACCACATGGTTATATCAGTAGATGCAGAGAAGGCCTTTGACAAAATCCAATATCCCTTTATAATTTATCACACTACAAAAAATGGGAACAGATGGAAAATTCCTGAAGATAACTGAGTTTATATATAGCAAACCTACAACCAACATCATACTCAATGGTGAAAAACTGGAAGCATTCCCCTCAGATCATGTACTATACAGGGCTTCCCACTGTCACCATTATTATTCAACATAGTGTTGGAAGATCTTGCCATAGCAATCAGGCAGGAGCAAAGAAATAAAGGTATAAATATTTGAAGAGCAGAAGTCAAACTCTCCCTACTTGTAGATGACAAGATAGTATGCATAAAAATCCTAAGGAATCCAGTAAGAAGCTTTTTGAAATCATCAGGCAATAGAGTAAGGTGTCAGGCTACAAAATTAACATTAAAAAGTCAGTGGCATTCCTCTGTGCAAACACTAAGTTAGAAGAAGATGAAATACAGAAATCAATTTCTTTACTATAGCAACAAAAATAATAAAATACCTAGGAATAAACCTAAACAAAGAAATGAAAGACTTGTATACTGAAAATTATGAGTCACTATTCAAGGAAATTGAAAAAGACACTAAGAAGTGGAAAGATATTTCATGTTAATGGGTTAGAAGAACTAACATCTTCAAAATGAATATATTACCCAGAGCCATATACAAAGTTAATGCTATCCCCATAAGATCCCAACCATAATTTCTAGGAGAATAGAACAAATGCTCAAATGTTTATCTGGAACCAGAAATGACCTAGAATTGCCAAAACAATCTTGAGAAGAAAAAAACAGAACCAGATGCATCACACTCCCAGATCTCAAATTGTATTATAGGGCCATGGTAATCCAAACTGCTTGGTGCTTTCTTCTTCTTCTAGCTTTTGCCCTTCTTCCGTAGCCAGTCAACAGCGTCAGGTTGAAAGCTGCCAGGAGCTGCTTGTTTCTGGCTTTGAAAGTGACTGGGATCCATGTGGATTCAGTCGGCTAGGAAGGATCGTCAGTTTCCCCAATGAATGGGTACTCACGGGATGCACCACGAGAAGGTCGATCCAACTGAAACATGAATATACACACTGACCAGTGGAAAAGAACTGAGAGCCCAGAAGTAAGCCCCCACACCTATGGACATCTAATCTTTGACACAGTTGCCCAGACTATTACATGGGCAAAGGGGAGTCTCTTCAACAAATGGTGTTGGAAAAAAATGGGTTGAAACATGCAAAAAATGACAGTGAACAACTATATTTCACCAAATACAAAAGTAAATTCCAAGTGGATCAAGAACTTGGATGTTAGGCCAGAAACTATCAGATACTTAGAGGAAAATATTGGCAGAACTCTTTTCCCCATAAATTTTAAAGACATCTTCAATGAAATCAATGTAATTACAAAGAAGACTAAGGCGAGCATAAACTTATGGGACTACATCAAATAAAAAATCTTCTGCACAGCAAAAGAAACTACTACCCAAACCAAGAGACCCCTCACAGAACGGGAGAAGATCTTTACATGCCATACATCAGACAAGAGGCTAATAACCAGAATCTATAAAGAGCTTGCCAAACTCAACAACAAGGAAACAGATAACCCCATCCAAAAATGGGGAGAGGACATGGACAGAATATTGACCACAGAAGGGATCCAAAAGGCCAAGACACACAAGAAAAAATACTCCAATTCATTGATTGTCAGAGAAATGCAAATAAAGACAACAATGAGATACCATTTCACTCCTTTTAGAATGTCATACATTAGAAAAGGTAACAGCAGCAAATGCTGGAAAGGTGGTGGGGTCAAAGGTACCCTCCTGCACTGCTGGTGGGAATGTAAATTGGTTCAACCCCTGTGGAGAGCAGTCTGGAGAACTCTCAGAAGGCTAGAAATGGACCTACCTTATAATCCTGCAGTTCCTTTCCTGGGGATATATCCCAAGGAACCCAACACACCCATTCAAAAAAATCTGTGTACACATATGTTTTTAGCAGTACAATATGTAATAGCCAAAACCTGGAAGCAACCCAGTGTCCTACAACATATGAGTGGCTGAGCAAGTTGTAGTATATATACACAATGGAATACTTTTCAACTATTAAAAATTATAACATCACTATTTTCAGCCCATCTTGGATGGACCTTAAGATATTCATGTTAAGTGAAATAAGTCAGAAAAAGAAGGATGAATATGGGATGATGTCACTCTCAGGCAGAAGTTGAAAAACAAGATCAGAAAAGAAAACACAAGTAGAACCTGAACTGTAATTGGTGTATTGCACCAAAGTAAACGACTCTGGGGTAGGTGGGTGGGGGGAGAATACAGATCCAAGAAGGATGTCAAAGGACCTAGTTGGAGTTGTATTATTATATGTTAAACTAGAAAACGTTATGCATGTACAAATTATTGTATTTACTGTGGAATGTAAAACATCAATTCCCCAATAAAGAAATTTTAAAAATAAGAGTTAGAAACCATGCTTCTGTGGACTTCTGCTTCAGACAGACCAACTGGTATCAGATCAACTTTCTCAAGAACCAGAAAAGCTCAGTGAATTATAAAATATTTCCTGGTAGCATCAGAGAACTACTAAAATAACTAGATGTTAAAGCAAAGAGAGAAATGTATTGAATTAAATCCAGTGTTTTATTGCTACATTTCCTATCAATTGACTTTGCATTATTAGTATTATGGATACAGAGGCTGAAAAGCCAGACCAGAAATAGTAACTGAGAGAGAGCATCTGAGCAGAAGTTTTATCAGTCTCAGAGGATTGTGGAGACAAAAGTTAGAGTTCAGGGCTACCATGATAGCCAAGACATGACAGTCCAAAATACCAAAAATAAGGAAAATATAAAGACCTGATGCCCTCCATCCCATCCATCACACTGATATAATAAACTGTACTCATATATCAACAACTTTTATGTAAACCATTATTTATGCCAATAAAATGGTAACAAAGTATTAAAAATTAGTCCAGTGTTTTCTACTGCTTTCCCTTTGTGTCATATATTTCTTTTCATATAGTACAGGAAAAGTTGCGAAGTTAAGCATAAAATAGCAGATACAAATCTGAAGATTTAAAGAAGAGCTCTCAGTAATTTCACAATGCTAGAGAAAGACAAATGAGAGTTTAGATTCTACCAATGAAGAGGGACCCTGAAATTAACTCAATTTTTCATTTGTGATTCCCAAAGAGCTAAAGAGTAGAAATAAGGATGAGTTGTCACAGCTTTGAGATCGTAAACCTCAGACAAGATTAAAATAATTTGTCCTCATGGCCTATCAGAATCCCAAGTAAATCTCCATTGGAGGAAGATAGTATCATCCAATGCTCATTGTTCCTTCTCTAACTTAATTTTAAAACACTAGGGTTTCACCACTTTAGACTGACATTTTGAGAAAGAAAGTAGAGAGAGAGAAGGATGAAGAGGAAGAAGAGGAGGAGGATGGAGAGAGAGAGAGTATTAGCAGGAGGCAGACAGACTTCACAGCAGAGAATATTCCTCCAATGAGATAGATGATGGGCTTGAAACTTGATTATGTGTATGACAAAGCAAGTGTACTATACAGTTGGAGGTTGACTCCCAATCTATTTTTTAATGAAAAGTTATGAGGCTCACCAAGTTTATCAGCTACCATACCAATGTACGAAATACTGAGCGGTTTAAAAACCAAAAACTTACTTATTTTTATTTATTTTTAATAATTTTTTAATTTATATTTATTTACTGGATAGAGATAGCCAAAAATGAAGAGTGTTAAGGGAAGATAGGGAAAGATAAAGAGAGACACCTGCAGCACTGCTTCACCACTCACAATGCTTTCCTCCATGGGAGTCGGGCAGTAGTGCAGCGGGTTAAGCACAGGTGGCGCAAAGCTTATGTGATCCACCATAAAGATCACAGCTCAAGCCCCTGGCTCCCCACCTGCAGGGGAATCACTTCACAGATGGTGAAGCAGGTCTGCAGGTGTCTACCTTTCTCCTCCTCCCTGTCTTCCCCTCCTCTCTCCAATTATCTCTGTTCTATCCAACAAAGACAACAACAACAGTAATAGCTACAACAATAAAACAACAATGTCAACAAAAGGGAATAAATATTAATATATATATTAAAGAAAAATAAATATTAAGAAAAAAAAGCTTTCCCCCTGCAGGTAGAGACCTGGGGGTTGAAACCTGTTCCTTGTGCATGGTGACATGTGCATTCAACCAGGTGCCCACAACTCGGCCCCCAAACCAGAAATTTATTATCTCAAGACTTTGGAAGTATAAAGTTCAAAATCAAGGTTTTAGGTGTAGAAAAAAATATATTTTTTATATATATTTTATATATATAAATATATATATTTATATATATATTTATATATAATATATATTTATATATATATTTTATATATATAAAAAATATATATTTTTATATATATTTTATATCAAGGTTGGTTCCTTCTGAATGATGTGAGGGAAGAATCTGGTAAAATCTATCTCATTTTATCTTTAAATGTTTATTATTTAGCAATGCAAAATAGTGAAAGAAGGAGAAACAGGAGGGACTCAAACTTTAACAATAATAAATATTTTCTTTCTTTTTCCTTTATTGGGGGATTAATGTTTTACATTCGACAGTAAATACAATAGTTTATACATGCTACATGCATAACATTTCTCAGTTTTCCACATAACAATACAACCACCACTAGGTCCTCTGTCATCCTTTTCCAGGACCTGTATTCAACCCCCCACCTACCCCAGAGTCTTTTACTTTGGTGCAACACACCACCTCCAGTTCAGGTTCTACTTGTGTTTTCCCTTCTGATCTTGTTTTTTAACTTCTGCCTGAGAGTGAGATCATGCCATATTCATCCTTCTGTTTCTGACTTACTTCACTTAGTATGATTTCTTCACTCTCCATCCAAGATGGGCAGAAAACAGTGAAATCACCATTTTTAATATCTGAGTAGTATTCCCTTGTGTATATATACCACAACTTTCTCAGCCACTCATCTGTTGTTGGACACCTGGATTGCTTCCAGGTTTTGGCTATTGCAAATTGTGCTGCTATGAACATAGGTATACACAAATCTTTTTGGATGGGTATGATCTGTTCCTTAGGATATATCTCCAGGAGAAGAATTGCAGGGTCATAGGGTAGGTCCATTTCTAGCCTTCTGAGAGTTCTCCAGACTGTTCTCCACAGGAGTTGGACCAATTTACATTCCCACCATCAGTGCAGGAGGGTTCCTTTGTCCCCACAACTTCTTCAGCATTCGTTGCTGCTACTTTTTTTCTGAAGCATGCTATTCTCACAGGAATGAAGTGGTATCTCATTGTTGTCGTTATTTGCACTTCTCTGACAATCAATGACTTGGAGAATTTTTTCATATGTTTCTTAGTCTTTCACATCTCTTCTGTGGTGAATATTCTGTCCATGTCCTCTCCTCATTTTTGGATGGGTTCATTTGTTTTCTTGTTGTTGAGTTTAGCATGTTCTTTATAGTTTTAGTTATTAAACTGTTGTATGGCATATAAAGGTCTTTTCACATTCTGTGGGGGCTCTCTTTCTTTGGGTATTGGTTTCTTTTCCTGTGCAGAAGCTTTTTAATTTGATGTAATCCCATTGATTTATTCTTCCCTTACTCTTCTTTGTAAATGGATTTCTTTAATTGAAGATGGCTTTAAAATTTAGATGGGAAAGAGCTCTGCCAATATTTTCCTCTATATCTGATAGTTTCTGGTCTAACGTTCCAAGTCCTTGATCCACTTGGAATGGACTTTTGTGTTTGGTGAAATACAGTGGTTCAGTTTCATTCTCCTACAGCTTTCAATCTATTTGATCTAATACCATTTGTTGAAGAGACTCTCCTTTTCCCATAAATAAACTGGGCCCTTTTGTCAAGGATTAGATGTCCATAGGTGTGGGGGCTTACTTTGGGGCTCTCAATTCTATTTCCCTCATCAGTGTGTCTACTTATGTTCCAGTACCAAGCAATTTTGACTACAGTGGCCCTATAATATGATTCTCAAATCTGGGAGTTTGATGTCTCCTGTTCTGTTCTTTCTTTTCAAGATTGTATTGGCACTTCTAGTTCTTTTCTGATTCCAGATAAGCACTTGTAGCATTTGTTTTATTCTCCTAAAAATTGTGGTTGGGGTCTTGATGGGTATAGCATTAAATTTGTATATGGCTCTGGGTAGTATATATTCGTTTTAATGATGTTAATTCTTCTAACCCATGAACATGGAATACGTTTCCACTTCTTTTTTTTTTTCTATTTCCTTGATTAGTGACTCATAATTTTCAATATACAAGTCTTTCACTACCTTGGTTAGGTTTATTCTTAGGTATTTTATTTTGTTGTTGTTGTTGCTTTAGTAAAAGGAATTGATTTCTGGATTTCTTCTTTTTCTTAGTGTTTGCTTAGAGGAATGCCACTGACTTTTGCATGTTAATTTTGTAGCCTGACACCTTACTGTATTGCCTGATGATTTCAAAACGCTTCTTGCTGGATTCCTTAGGTTTTTCTATGTATACTATCATGTCACCTGCAAGTAGGGAGAGTTTGACTTCTTATCTTCCCATCTGTATCCCTTTAACTCCTTGCTTCTGCCTGATTGCTATGGCAAGAACTTCCAACACTTTCTATTACCTGATTTGAGAGGAAATGCTTCCAGTTTTTCACCATTGAGTATGATGTTGGCAGTAGGTTTGCTATATTTAGACTCTGCTATATTGAGGAAATTTTCATCAATCCCCATTTTTGTAGTGTTGTGATCATAAAGGGATGTTGGATTTTGTCAAAGGCTTTGTCTGTGTCTTCAATCTTCTGGAAGACTTTTAAGAGCAGAGGTATTAACTCTTCCTTGAAGGTTTTGTAGAATTCATTTCTAAAACCATCTGTTCCAGGACTTTTATTCTTGAAAAGGTTTTTGATAACTGTTTCAATTTTGTTCAATTTTGTGATGTGCCTCTTGATATTTTCTAGCTCCTCTTTATTCATTTGGGGAAATTCATAGGTATCTAGGAACTTGTCCATTTCTTTCAGGTTCTCTAGTTTGGTGGCATATAGTTGTTCATAGAAGCCTCTCATGATATGTTGAATTTCTGTGTTATCTGTTGTGATATCTCCTCTTTCATTTACAATCTGATTTGTTTGGGTCTTTTCCCTTTTTTGTTTTGTCAGTCTGGCTAAAGATTTGTCGATTTTGTTGAGTCTTTCGAAGAGGCAACATTTATTTTCATTGATCTTTTGTATAGTTTTCTTATTTTCAATGTTATTTATTTCTGCCCTAACTTTAGTTATTTCTGTCCTTCTGGTGGCTGTAGGTTTCGCACATCACCATAAGCCAGAGCTCAGCAGTGCTATAATTAAAAAAATGAAAAGAAAAAAGAAAGAACAAACTCTGCCACTCTCTTCTCTTCTCTCTCTCTCTCTCTCCCTCTCTTTCTGTGCCTCTCTGTATCTAAAATGTCCTGGAGCCAGGTGATGGGCGGCTTACCCAGCAGAATGCACACATTCCATGCATAACAACCCAAATTCAAGTCACTGCTCACTTCCTGAATGGGAGAAGCTTCTCAAGCAATGAAGTATTGCCACAGTGTCTCTTTTTATCCCCCTCCATTCCCCTTAGTTTCTCTCTGTTTCTATCATAAATAAAACAGAAAAAGGTCCTGTGTCTTATCAGATGAGCTATCCCCTCCCCCACTCCTGTTATACCACCACCATATAAAAATATGCTTCTAGTCAGACAGACTTGGCTTAGGGCTCCCAGCTCTGCTTCCCACTCTCCTACTCCTTTTTTTTTTTTTTCTAATTTTGCAGCCTCGATAACATTTAAAAGTACAATATTACCTACTTTACAGGATTGCAGTCACAAGTCAATGAGATTATAAGTACATTGTAAACTACAAAGTCACACACATGGTTGTATCTGTCCTTTTCTTTTTTAATTCCTTTATTGGGGAACTGATGTTTTACATTCCACAGTAAATACAATAATTTATACATGCATAACATTTCCCAGTTTTCCATATAACATTACAACCCCAACTAAGTCTTTTGTCATCCTTCTTGGATCTGTATTCTCCCCCCACCCACCTACCCCAGAGTCTTTTACTTTGGTGCAATACACCAATTACAGTTCAGGTTCTACTTGTGTTTTCTTTTCTGATCTTGTTTTTCAGCTTCTGCCTGAGAGTGACATCATCCCATATTCATCCTTCTGTTTCTGAATTATTTCACTTAACATGAATATTTCAAGGTCCATCCATCCAAGATCAGCTGAAAAAAGTAAAGTCACCAGTTTTTATAGCTGAGTAGTATTCCACTGTGTTTATATACCACAACTTGTTCAGCCACTCATCTGTTGTTGGACACCTGGGTTGCTTCCAGGTTTCGGCTATTACATATTGTACTGCTAAGAACATATGTGTACACAGATTTTTTTTGAATGGGTGTGTTGGGTTCCTTAGGAAATATCCCCTGGAGAGGAATTGTAGGATCATAGGGTAGGTCCATTTCTAGCCTTCTGAGAGTTCTCCAGACTGCTCTCCACAGGGGTTGAACCAATTTACATTCCCACCAGCAGTGCAGGAGGGTTCCTTTGACTCCACAACCTCTCCAGCATTTGCTGCTGTTACCTTTTCTGATGTATGACTTTCTAACAGGAGTGAAGTGGTATCTCATTGTTGTCTTTATTTGCATTTCTCTGACAATCAATGAATTGGAGTATTTTTTCTTGTGTTTCTTGGCCTTTTGGATCCCTTCTGTGGTCAATATTCTGTCCATGTCCTCTCCCCATTTTTGGATGGGGTTATCTGTTTCCTTGTTGTTGAGTTTGACAAGCTCTTTATAGATTCTGGTTATTAGCCTCTTGTCTGATGTATGGCATGTAAAGATCTTCTCCTGTTTTGTGAGGGGTCTCTTGGTTTGGGTAGTAGTTTCTTTTGCTGTACAGAAGATTTTTTATTTGATGTAGTCCCATAAGTTTATGCTCGCCTTAGTCTTCTTTGTAATTGCATTGATTTCATTGAAGATGTCTTTAAAATTTATGGGGAAAAGAGTTCTGCCAATATTTTCCTCTAAGTATCTGATAGTTTCTGGCCTAACATCCAAGTTCTTGATCCACTTGGAATTTACTTTTGTATTTGGTGAAATATAGTTGTTCACTGTCATTTTTTGCATGTTTCAACCCATTTTTTCCAACACCATTTGTTGAAGAGACTCCCCTTTGCCCATGTAATAGTCTGGGCAACTGTGTCAAAGATTAGATGTCCATAGGTGTGGGGGCTTACTTCTGGGCTCTCAGTTCTTTTCCACTGGTCAGTGTGTATATTCATGTTTCAGTACCAAGCAGTTTGGATTACCATGGCCCTATAATACAATTTGAGATCTGGGAGTGTGATGCATCTGGTTCTGTTTTTTTCTTCTCAAGATTGTTTTGGCAATTCTAGGTCATTTCTCATTACAGATAAACATTTGAGCATTTGTTCTATTCTCCTAAAGTATCTGCCCTTGATTGTATATGATATATAGTAACTTTAGCTACTTCTATTTTAAGCAGAAGCATACATATTTGTCTTTTAGATCAATACATGCCTTTAAAACACTTAGAGCAGAATCTTGTCCATCCATTACTGTGTATCTAGTGTGCAAAGAAGGGTATTTGTTGTATTCTGGATTATCCTGTTAAATCTCACTTTATCATCTTTGTTTAAAGTTAAACCATCATTACAGGGGTAAAACTGGACACATGGACCAAAGAAGTAGGTTAGAGTCCAGAAACAAACCTGTGTACATGCAGGTAAGTTCTATACAACAATAGAATCAAAACTTTCCAGTGGAGGAAATGAGGCCTCTTCAACAAATTGTACTGGTAAAACATTATAGTCATGTGGGGATAAGTGAAACTAAATCACCAATTGATGCCATGCACCAAAAATAAATAAAATTAATCAAAAACCTAAATATTAGGCCTGAAACTATTGAATAAAATTGTTGTTAAAATTCAGAGGCTCCAGCTGGCCGGGCTAGCTTCACGGGCGGGTAACAGAGACGACCAGAGACATACGGCTGGGCAGGGAAGCTGTATTTCTTTATTCAGGAACGATTCATAAACTAAACCAAACTAATCACCAAACAGAACTCGGTTGCCTCTTTCCCCCGCGACGGCGCCAAGCACTCTCTCACTCTCCAACTCTGGAACTCTGGAACCCCCTCGGGGTTCTTTGGGGTGGGGCCAAGCGGGCCCGCGAAATTAGTAGGACTGATCCAATTTTCTTGGCGGGGGAGAGCTAAAACAACCCAATGTAAAGCATACAACAATTCCCCCTTTTCTTTTTAACTAAATGACTACAGTATCAAGGGTGTGGGGTGAACAGAAACCTATATCGTACAGGCATTTTTAAAAAAGAAACTGGCACAAACATGGAGAAACATGTAAGCAAGTAACAAGAACCAGTGTGCTGCCAAGGGAAGGCCTGAGGGGGCCATATTTCGCCTCTGTGGGCAAAACTTTATCAGCTTAAAAAAAACATTTCTTGCCTCTGGGGGGCGTACTTGCCTCGACAG
Organism: Erinaceus europaeus; assembly: GCF_950295315.1. Taxonomy (NCBI): domain Eukaryota; kingdom Metazoa; phylum Chordata; class Mammalia; order Eulipotyphla; family Erinaceidae; genus Erinaceus; species Erinaceus europaeus. The sequence goes on along the minus strand of NC_080185.1, from coordinate 77,981,860 downwards.
GCATTTGCATAGGGGTGGGGAACGGCCTAGAGTCCCAAAGGCAGCTGGCTGCAATTTACTTACTATGAAACAAAACTTATTAGCATAACCACAGCACAATCTAACGTTTCTAATAGAGAAGGAATTTGAGAATTTTACATATCAACAATGTCTTTTAACCTTTTGTTACACCCATTCAAGATGGAGTCGCACCCTAGGTGTGCACAGGAAAGGAAACCTCAGGCATGAGAATAATTAGCATAGCCATTGTGCGATCTACCATTTCTAATAGAGAAGGTAATCGAGAGTTTTACATACCAACAAGTCTATTTAACCTTTTGTTATACCCATTCAAGATGGAGACACACCCTAGGTGTGCGCAGGTCTTTAGACCAACTTAGTTAAAATATATTGATTGTTAACTAATTTTTACCTCAGACTTTAAATGTAAGTTAATTTTATCTTTATGAGAATTACGTTGAAAACGTTTTTCATTTAACTTTGACTAGTAAGAATTTAGCCTTAAAGATACTGTTTACCAAACTTTAAACATACACATAAACATGGTCATTAATACACAAGGAGAGAAACCTTTGTTACAAAGACATGTCATTTCAAACATGAATTTAGATCTGTACTGTCTTAGTTGTTGGGGGGGGGTGTTGTCCAGTGGTGGTCTCTTGGGCAGCTTCACTTCAAGGAATTGCAGGTTGTGATCTCTGTACAAATTTCTGCGTACTCCAGCTTGTCTGCCTTCAGACCGGACCAGCTGCTGGAGATCTCATGTGCCCAGTTTCAGCAGGGAGCCCGGAGGTCCAGGAGGTCCAGGATCGTTCCAGAATTCATAACACAAGGGCGGGTGGGCCAGCCTTGTAGAAGGCACGGGCCGAGGTGCCCAGGGGTGGCGGCCATGATAGGCCGCTGCAGCCCTGCCCAATGGCCCTGCCATGTCTGCTGCCCTGTTCGCAGTGGCCGAGCAGCATGGAGGGATCACATGTCCAGTGCCCTGCGCCATGCGGTGGAGAGCCGGCTCCTGTGGGCTGGCCTGCGTGCTGGCATTGGGCTCCTGCGTGGTGGCATCAGGCTCCTGTGTGTTGGCATCGGGCTCCAGCAAGTTGGCATTGGGCTCCTGCATGTTGGCATCGGGCTCCTACGTGTTGGCATTGGGCTCCTGTGTGGTAGCATCGGGCTCCTGCATGTTGGCATCGGGCTCCTGCGGGCTGCGTGGCTGCAGGGCTGCGGGCACAGTGCACGGGGTTGTCTGGGCGCAGCCGGCTGGCTGGCTGTTTAACCAGGTGGAAACAGCAGCTCTGCGCCTCGCCTCCCGCCCGCTGGCTATTCCCGCTGGCTGTTCTGAGTTCACCCGAGCGAGTGGAAACCACAGAGTGGTCCAGAGATAAATGTTCCAGAAACAGCAAAACAGTCTCGTGAAGAAAGAGCAGAGTCCTTTGGAGATCTCTTCATAAGCAGAAGAGAAGGCCATAGTACATAGGTAGCCAAATTGTCTTCACTTATCTGAGAGATGCGCAGGTCAGGTCCACGTGGGCACCATTTGTTGTGAAAATTCAGAGGCTTCAGCTGGCCAGGCTAGCGTCACGGGCGGGTAACAGAGACGACCAGAGACATACGGCTGGGTAGGGAAGCTGTATTTCTTTATTCAGGAACAACGATTCATAAACTAAACCAAACTAATCACCAAACAGAACTCGGTTGCCTCTTTCCCCCGCGACGGCGCCAAGCACTCTCTCACTCTCCAACTCTGGAACTCCGGAACCCCCTCGGGGTTCTTTGGGGCGGGGCCAAGCGGGCCCACGAAATTAGTAGGACTGATCCAATTTTCTTGGCAGGGGAGAGCTAGAACAACCCAGTGTAAAGCATACAACATAAAATATCAGCGAAACACTTCAGGACCTTAACATTGAAGATGTATTTTCAGATTCAATCCCATGGACATTTGAAACTAGAACAAGATAAAATAAAAGGGACTACATTGAATTAAAATTCAGCTACACATTAAAAGAAAACTCCACAAAGATAAGCAAGCAACCCAGAGATATTTCTCAAAAGAATAAATATCTGAACCCAGGAAGTGGCTCATCTGATAGAACACTCATGTTTCGATGCACAAGGACCCTGCGTGAAGCTCCAGGCCTCCCTCTGCAAGGGAAAACTTTAGGAGCAGTGAAGCAGTCACACAGGTGTCTATCTTTCTCTGTTCCTACCTCCTCTTCCCTCTCAATTTCTGTCTATAGCCAAACTAAAATAAAATACTAAAATCTATATTTAAAAAGAGATAAACATTGTCCATAGACCACTGAGGAAATACTCTAAATCACTTATAATTAGACAAATGCAAATTGAAACCACAATGAGATTTCCCCTCATAACCCTCTAGTGTGAATGACATACATCAGCAAGACAGGAAATGGTAAGTATTGGCAAGGATATCGAAAAAGAGAACTCTGTCATTGCTGCTTGTAGGAATTTTTTATTTGTGATTTAATAATGATTGGCAAGATTGTGGGACAAGAGGGGTACAATTCCGTACAGTTATCACCACCAGAGTTCCATATCCCACCCTGTCCATTGAAAGCTTCCCTATTCTTTATCCCTCTGAGAATAAACTCACATTTATTGTCACAAACCTCAGAAATTACAATAATATCCACTGAAAGAAGGATTGATGCAGTTCAACCAATACCAGTTAGCCAAACAGCACCACCAGTCCATGAAAAAATAGGAACCAAAACCAAAAGAAAAAAAGGGATAGGAAGAATAGAAAATTAAGCAAATCTACTGTCCACTGTCAATTCCAGGGATAACAAGAGGAGAAAGGGAATTAGAAAAGACACACACACACACACACACACACACACACACACATACACACAGTCCACTCTGAGTAATATTTCTTCCAGAAAATAATTCCCGAATGAGTATCAGTGAATTTAGAAAGCAAAAGAAGGCAGAAAAAAAAAGAGCAGTGAAAGGGAGGTGTTTTTTTTTTAATTAGCTAGGAGGAGAGAAAAAGGAAAGTGAAGGGAAGAATGAGAGAAACAGGTTCCTCTCACAATGAATAGGACACCCAGTCACCTATCAGTTGAAAAATCAACAACAGTTAATTTTGGTCAACCTGAGGAAGGAGTAGAAAAAAAGGACATGTGTATATAATAGTAGTAATAATAATAAAATAAAATAGAGTAAAAAAAGACCCTAACAGTCAGTCTGCTGCTTGGACTGCTCCGAATTGGCTGCAGGTAGACTTTCTGAAACAGGGCTGAGGCTCTGATTGGTCAGGCATTTTGTCACTCAAATAGAGCTCCAGCCACGTAAAACAAACAAACAAACAAAACCAAAGGCTTCGACCCCTGGTGAGCCAGGAATCTTGATAAAGCAGGAAGCCTGCAAGGAGCAGCTGCCCAGCCCCTGGGGGCTGTTTCTGGAGTGGAGGGGAGGGGTGAGTTCAGAAATAATCAAGCCAAAAAGATTTTCCTTTCTTAGTCCTTTTGGCCTCTATTTGCCAGCCCAAGAGTAGGTTATAGTACTTTTTTTTCCCCTTGGTGTCACCCTGACCACCACTTGTTCACCCTCCTACAAACAGCCCATTATTCTACTCTATCCAGAGACTTCCAGGTTGTAAGCTGCTTCTGTTTGGAGCTCATGCCAGCTATTGTTTCTAAGTCGCCATCTTGGGTCCACCCTCCAATTTATAGTCAATATTTTAATCTAATATGACTTCTTGTGAAACTTGAAATAAGACTATTTAGCTTAAAAATAAAGCTAAGCCAACATTAAGATTGACAAAATATTATGAAAAAAGTTCCCCGTTTCTTAAAAACTCTACAGAAACATGTGTTGTTAGGGTGTGATAATTTTTATTTGTGTTTTAGCTGTCAGCTTTAATTTTTGTTTTATTGATTTTAGTAGTTCCATCACTTATAAAACCAAGTAACATAATAAGTATTTGTTGATATAGTGTATGATAGACACATACTAAATAACTGTGACAAAAGATGAATAATAAAAGAGTAGGAAGTTAACTTCCTAGAAACTTTTTGATATAATAAGATTAGGGTTAACTGGGGAAAAGCGTGTTAACACAGAATAGAGTCTACCTCTGCCTGTGGTCCAAGTAGAACGTAGCATTTTTATTGAAAACATGTTTTGTGGAGAAAGAGCAGATGTGCATTTCAGTTAGAAGGAAATATATATTTACAGAGAGTTGAAAGATTTCATGTATTTAGGAGTCTAATATAATTAAGGTACTGGAGATGAAGTAATTGATAGAATGGATAGAGTTCATATTGAAGATTTAGAATACCTTAAATTAAGGAGAAAGTGAAAAAGAAGAATGACAAATTTTGAGCAGGGGATTTGCATAATGTCTATGCTTTGACAGTGGTGTGTTAAGTGGACTAATGAGTGTAGAGAGGAAACAGAAATATTAGTAGTTATGACTGGAGAGAGAGTTGACCTGGATAGTGAGCCTTCTTTTCCATGTATGTGATTCAGGTTTAAACTCTGCCCCTACCAAACTGTCTCTCTACCTAAAAATGTCAACCTGGAGTTGTAAAGTCTCATGACAAAAACAGAATTGTTTGGATATTAGTGAAATATCCTGAATGAGGCATCATGACCTGAACTATGTAATAGCAGTGGAGAAAAACACCTGAGTCAAGAGGTATGCCATAGGTGATAAATAAAATCATATCAATAATCCCTTGGTTCTGGTTATTCCCCACAAAGAAATGGGTGGTTTGTATCAATCTCTTCCTAGTTAGATGCACATATAGAGTATCCCCAGGTGCTTTCATGGGGTGGGGGTGGGTAAGATTTAAACGAAAGAGACAAAGGAAGCAGAGCAAATACAGAGGATAAATGAATATATACCAAGTAAAAAGAATCCACCTGGATGGGAATTAAGTGCTGGTCATGAGGATATGGTGAAATAACTGGATCTAGGTGAGTTTGGGGTGAGTGGAAATCTTTCTGTGACTATTTGTCCTCTTTTCTGACCATAAATCCCTGTAAAATCTTTATTTTTTTATTTTATTTATAAAATGGAAATACTTACAAGACCATAGGATAAGAGGGTTACATTTTCACATATTTCCCAACACCGGAATTCCGTATCCCATCCCTTCCCCTGAGAGCTTTTCTATTCCTTAACCCTCTGGGATTATGGACCCAAGAACATTCTGGATTGCAAAAGGTGGAAGGTCTTACTTTTGTAATTGCTTCCCCACTGATCATGGGAGTTGACAGTTCAACCTATACTCCCATTCTGTCTCTCATATTCTTTAGTGGGGCAGAGCTCTGCGGAAGCGGGACTCCAGGACACATTGGTGGGGTCATCTACCGAGGGAAGTCCACCTGGCATCATGGTGAAGTCTGGAACCTGGCAGCTGAAAAAAGAGTTAACATATGAAGCAGAAAAAAATTGTTGATTAATCATGTACCTAAAGGCTGGAATACTGCAGATGAAGATTTGGGGTCTCTCTTTTGGAAATAGCTAGTAGATCTGTTTTTGGTATATTCAGAAGGGCCCATGACTTTACTAGATTTTGCCAGAGCCTAGCATCTGATATACAGGTGTACCCAAGTTGTTGTCTGGAGAGATGCTGTCATGGCTGGAAAAAGGGCTAGAAATCTGGATCAGGGAAGAGGGTAGCTCCCAAATATGGGAAAAGTATAAAAATAATATTGACTTTAAAAGCCATCAATTTGATCTGGGCTCCATATTCAGCATAGGAGCTTATGTAACTTCTACACACACACACACACACACACACACACACACACACACACACACACACACACACACACACATATATATATATATATATATATATATATATATATACATATATATATATCCGAACTCGTATTCTGTGGTCAAAAGTAGGAATGTTCCAAGATGCCCCAAGTTCAGGATCCATCTTCCTCAGGTTCCAACTTCCCTTTGGAGAATGGAATATTATCATTGTTGATCTGCCGGGATAGCCTGAGGGTGCTTCTTCCCGAGCAAGTGCTCTCTGGGTTGTAGAGAACTCAACTGGAGCCAGCCTAGGCTGCTGCGTGGGAGAGGGATCAGGAACTCGTGCCAAGCTAGCATCACAGGAGATATACTCTGGAACTCTTGGAGCCGGAAGGCAATCCCAAGTGTGTTAAAACAGAAGAGCAGCTGTATATATACTCGCCAAGTAGGGTGGGAATAGGATGTGATATAGAGAAGGTGTAGTGAAAATAGACTGGTGGAAATCAGGGTGACTATGAGAGGGGTCAGAGCAAAAAGACATCATGAACCAGTGGGGTAAACTAATGCCCTGCAGGCAGGGCAGTTCCCAGGTAGCTGGTTATGTAAATAGACTGCAGGGATAAGCAGGGGGAAGCTAGCATACTTCCCAACATCTCCCCCTTTCTTTTTAACTAATTGCTATAGTATCAGAAGTGCGGGACACTTTGTGAGGCAGGGAGACTGATAGGAGGAGGCACACCTTTGGGGTTCTACTGTCCCTCCTTGTTCAACCTCTCGGTAGCGAGAGACTAACAGGATTTATACATCCCTCAGGCTCAAACCATTCCAAGCTCAACCACATCCTCAGAATTTCCCAACATCTCCCTCTTACTTAATGACCATATATAAATGGGTCAATGTCTGTAAAGGGCTCCATCTCTGTCAGGGGAATAGCAGTGTAGGGGTGAACAGAAACCTGTTGGGAAGAAACCTGAATAATAGCATGTAAGCGTCTTCAAAAAGAACTAGGACAAGACAGAGAGGGATAAGTAAGAGTAGCAAGGGACAGAGTGAGACTGAAGAGAGGTCTGGTAGGCAGAGCGGAGGGCTACCTGATGGGTGGAAGAGTGGGGGCCTGATAAGCCCGAGTGGCGAGAGGAGTGATCTGGTATTGCAAAGTCCTGAGACAGCTGGTGGAAAGGTCCATAGACTGCTACAGTCAGTCCTCGAGAAGTCCAGCAGTGTAAAGGGAGTGTCCAAAGGGAGTATACCAGCAAGTCTGATAGCTGCATCAGTCCAATGTCAACAACCAGGGAAAAAATGCCGCATGTCTATCTCGATGGAGGAGGACAGCCAATGGAACATTTCTTCTCTGTAGAGAGTGAGCTGGAACTGCCAAAAGGTGACAGGTGAAGCAGAAGCAGGAAGAGCAAACAGTGATGAATGAGAGAAAGGCGGTAGGAAAGTCTTGTCCTTTGGAGTCTGTGAATCAGGTTCTCCAGATCGTGTCAGGTCACATCATGGGTTTTTTTTGGGGGGAGGTATTTGCAGTTGTGGGCAATGTCAGGAGACAGGGGTCCAAGATGGATTTCTGGGGATTCCATATGAGCAGATGTTTCATCATGTGAAGGCTCGACATAGCTGTAGTCAATTACTTATGAAGAAAAAACTTGTAACAAATTAAAATTATACTATAATTGATAACTCGATGATTATAACTGGTTTAGGTATCTTATAATTTTAAAGGTCATTTTATGTGACCTCATGCAGCAGTCTCTGTACAGCAGAATTTTCAGACCAAATTTAGGTAAAATATATATTGATTTGTAACTATTTTTTACATTGGACTTTAAAAAAAACTCACATATTAGTGACAATGTGTTTTTTTTTTAACATTTACAATGTTAGATTGATGCCAGATTTGTTGTGGATTAATTTCCACAAGATTAGTTTACAGGGCATTTTGGGGGGCCCTCCAAAAATGTCCTGTATAGAAAATTTATATTTTAACTTTGGAGATGATAAATTGTCACACTGAATATTCAGAATTTTACCTTAAATACTCAGTTACTTTAGCGAATTAATTTTACCTTTCCTGGTAAGAATGTAGCTTCAAAGTTACACTTTTAACCATTAAGTTAATGTTTACCAAACTTGAAACACACACATAAACATGTAGTTTATAACACACAGGAGGAGAAAAACTTTTGTAACTAAGACATATCATTTCAAATGCGAATTTAGATCTGTACTGTCATAGCTGAACCACCTTTACTCACACACTTTAAGACTAAACTTTCATATTTATACCAAGACATAAAAAGAAATCAAAAAGAGGAAATAAACAATTTTTGGACTGTTTCTGGACATCTTCAGAAACCATGGCTGCATCCAGTCATTTTATATAAAGTCAATTATATTTCAAAGTACTCTGAGCACAATGGGTCGTACAAAAAATTTTCATCACTCAACTCACTCAATTTTTTTCCAACTCACTCACAAAACACAACTGGCCAGTCATAGCATAAAACATTCAGGGGATAGGGAGAGGAAGAGTTCTGTGAATCAGATTTTTTAGATTCTGCCATGTTGTATTATGGATCCTGGTGTGCGTCCTGCAGCCAGTCCTCTTGCAGCCAGTCCTCTTGCATTGTTTGTTGTTCAGGGATATCAGCGCCATCATGTGGGTATTGCTGGACATGGTGGGCAGGAACCCAAACAGGTTTGGAGTGATTTTGTGGAAAAACGCATGCGAAACCCCTCACCATAGTCAACAGGGGCTCAGGTACTTTCCAAATTTTATCAAGTGGGTCTTTCCATTTGACTTTAATAGCTGAGAGGGTGGGTGGTGTTTGCCGATGAAGAATAATAGGAGGTTGGTCCGAGTTTTTGTAAATATTATAGAGATTTAATGTAGTTAAGGCTTTTGCCAGCTGGATATTGCGGGGGTACATTTCCCCTTTTTCTTTATTTAATTGAGCCTTAAGAGTTTGATGGGCCCTCTCGACAATGTCTTGTCCCTGTGGATTATACGGAATGCCTGTAGTATGGGTAATGTTCCAGAGGGAACAAAAATCTTTAAATTGTTTACTGGTAAAAGCAGACACACTGTCAGTTTTAAGTTGAAGAGGTACCCCCATTACAACAAAACAGGAGAGCATATGGCTTATAAGCTTTTTTGAGTTTTCTCCCATCTGAGCTGTAGCCCACATAAACTTAGAGAAGGTATCAATTGAGACGAACACATATTTTTGTTTGCCAAAGTTGGGTATGTAGGTGACATCAATTTGCCAAAGAGCATTGGCTTTTAAACCTCGAGGATTAACCCCAAGAGTTTGAATAGCAGATGTTTTGATTAGACCTGCACAGGAGGAACTTGTAGCAAGAATATGTTTTAACTGTGCCAGAGGAATATCAGGAAATCGAGCTCAAAGTCCTTTAAGATTAACATGGGTTAGGGAATGAAAGTCACCAGGATTAGAGACAGAGGCTAGGAGAATTCCCGTGGAGGTGAGGTGGTCGGCTGCAGTATTCCCTTCGGACAGGGGACCAGGAAGAGGGTTGTGGGAATGTAGGTACTGAACATACAGTGATTGGGTTCAAGAACAGAGCATAGAGGCAATTTGAATTAAAAGAGGAGAAAGTGGGTTGTCATCAATTCTCACATAAGATCGAGCAAGCCATGGAAGTAAGTTAACAGTATACACACTGTCAGAAAAAAAGGTTGAGGGCTTCTGGTACAGCTTTTAATGCAAGGAAAACAGAATAAAGTTCTTTGTACTGAGGGGAATTATCAGGAAGCTCAGTAAAGAGAGGTTTGGGGTATTGTTGGTCTGGATAATATATAAGGGCAGCAGCTCCCTTTATTCCACCATCAGTGAAGACTATAGGAGCAGAGGGGATGGGATCTCGAGAGAAAACTTTAGGTACTAGTAGAGGCAACAAAGGTAAAGAAGCTATCAAATTATTAGAAGGAAAATGATTATCTAATTGTCCTGAGAAACCCATTAAATTTACGGCAAAATGAGGATGGTGGCGTATGAGCCACTCTGTGGACTATTGGCCATGCCCTGGGGCAGTACCACCCATTCATACCTATAGGCAGGGCTGGCGTTATTAATAGAAGGAACGGAGAAGGCAAATACAATCTTGTGGGTGCAAGGAAATAGAGAAAAAACAATCCTGTATATCAATAGCTATGATTGGAATTCCTGTGGGAATCGCAGAAGCAAGAGGCAAACACCTTTGGGGGGAGCCCCAAACCTGCATGGTTTTATTAACCGCATGAACATCTTGGTGGAGGCGCCATTTTCATGAACGCTTTTTAATCACAAAGACTGGAGTGTTCCATGGGCTCCGGGAATGATGAATGTGTCCCAAAGACACTGCTCTTAGACGATTTCTTTTAAAATTTCTAGCTTCTCCCTAGGCAAAGGCCACTGTTCCACACAGACAGGCTTGTTAGAAAGCCAACTAAGTTGGGGAAGTTCTGTTACAAACAGTGGCAGTTAATACTGGGGGTGCTGGTCAGGTCTAGTAGTCTCACAGGAGTGAGTGTGGTGTCCGGCAGAGGTGTCTGAGGATATAACTACATCCAGAGATTCCAGCAAGTCTCTCTCCAATAAATTGGTGCTTATATTAGCTATTAAAGGCCGAAAGCGTACGGTAGTCCCTTCTGGATCTTCCCACACAAGGGAATCCCGTGTGAGAAACGCTTGAGTCAACCCTCCAATACCATGTAAGTGCGGTCCTGGGAGGAGTTCCCAACTCTGGGGAAGCTCTGCTTGTCTTAAGATTGTCTTATCTGTCCCCATGTCAATCAAACACATAAAAGGAATAGTACCAATCCTTATCGTCATAGTCAGGTGACCTCTTTCTAAAACGGGTGGTCCACAAAATCTCAGGCTCTGAATCCAAACTATTCTCCTCCTCCAGCTGGTTATTCCTATCCTGGAAGTTCCCACATGCCACGCTTTCCTCCTTCTGCTCACCCTCTGCTATTGTTACTTGGCGTGGTGGACAGAGCAACGGGGTGGGTCCTGGGCTGGGCTTTTGTTTATTGAAGAAGGGCACGGCACCAAGTGGGCGACCTGCTTCATTCCCTCTTGAGGGCAGGGCTAAGGGAAGCCCCCAAATTTAAATTCCTGTTTACATTTGGCAGGGGTGTGCCATTCCTAAGGAATCTTGACCAACAATCTCTCCTCCAGTGAAACCCTTTCTGGCATCTAGGACAAGGCATTCATGGTCTCTGGCTCCCCGACTGGAGGCGGGGTTGCCCCGAATGGAAGCAGGGTAGTGGCTTATTTTCTGGACATTGGTTACGCCAATGCCCTTGGCAACCGCACTGAAAGCAAGCCCCCTTTCACTTATGTAGGGTAGCTGCATAGGCTTACATTGTAGGTGCCCAAAAAGAGCTTGACCTAAGATCCTGTGTAGCTAAAATCCAGCTATCTGAAGCATGCCATCCCAGACAATGGATCGCAGGAGGAGAAAATGGGTGTCAGGATTATAAATCTTCCTTTCCAAACTCGATTGGACCCTGGCAATGAATTTTGCCAGGGATTCATCCTGTTCTTGTTGAAGGGAGAGAATGGGGGCTGAGGCTGCTCCCGTGGGTGGTGTTAACCGCTCCCATGCTCTTCATGCACAGAGGCGTACCTGATCAAAATACCCAGGTGGAAACTTGGCCTCTGCCTGCTGAATTCTGGTTTCCAAATGACCCATTCCAAACAATGCATCAAATTTCCACTCTGGCTGATTTTGACTATTTTTCCACAATTGCTGTAAACACTCGACATGAAAAAATGCCTCCCATTTGACGAAGAGGGGACCTGGGAGCGCAGCGCGAGTTACATCCCTCCAATCTTGGGGGATATTAAGGCTCTGAAACAGGCCTTGTAAAATGGATCTGGTCCATGGAGCATGAAATCCATCATTGTTGTATGCTTTACATTGGGTTCTAGTTCTCCCCCACCAAGAGAATTAGATCAGTCCAGTTAAATTTCACGGGCCCGCTTGGCCCCGCCCTGGAGGAACCCCGCCAGAGTTCCTGAGTTCCTGAGTTCGAGAGGAAGAGAGAGAGGGCCAGAGGGTTCCTGAGTTGGAGAGTTTCAGGGTTACAGAGTAAGAGAGAGTTCCATAGTGGAAGAGTTTCAGAGTTAGAGAGTTTCTGAGTTGCAGAGAGAGAGTGCTTGCACTGCTGCAAAGAGACAGCAGAGTTCTGTTTGGTGATTAGTTTGTCTTAGTTTATGAATCGTGGTTCCTGAATAAAGAAATACAGCTTCCCTGCCCAGCCGTTGTCTCCGCGTCTCTGTTACCCGCCGTGAAGCAAGCCAGCCCGGCCAGAGCAGTCCGAATTTTAACAACACATCATCCTTAATAGCCTGGCGTAATTATTTCAGATCTATGGCGTAGTTCTTTCAGATCTGTGGCAGAATACGGATGCCAGGCCTGAGGTTTTTGTCTATTGGGGGCAACATTGACTGGAAATGTGTGCACTTGCTCTGATAGCTATGTGGCAGTGGGGGGAGGAGTCACAGAAGTGGAAGCCGCTGGATAAGCAGTGGCCGAAGAAGCAGCTGTGGAGGCCGCAGGAGAATCCAGACATGTGTCTGCCAAAATGGGGGTGGCTGAAGAAGCGGCTGTGGAGGCCGCAGGAGAATCCGTACACATGTCTGCCAAAATGAGAGCCTTGGGGCAAGATGCAGAGGGCTTAGGGTGGGTCAGGATTGGGACAAGCTTTGCTTCTTCTTTTAAGCATTTATGGTGCTGGGTAAGTGTTATGACCATTTCCTTTAATTCTTGGACCTCAGCCTCAAGATCCCTTAGCCTTTTGGTTGGTTGCCCTATGTATCCCCTAAAAGCTGCAGCCATGGTCAAAAGCATCCATGGTGTGGCCCCGAGAAAAATGTCCCAAAGATATAAAAATTGTATATAGAAAAAAGAGTACATGATTTGGAAAAGATCGTCTGTGGTGGAGTGGTCTCAGGAAAAGAATAAGAAAGAAAAGAGAAAAAAATCACAGTGCCTTAACACGAGGTTGCAGATACCCAAATGGTGTATACTTATCTGGGACGTCTTCTTGTAAATCTGCTGCTTATGTTTCCCTGTTCCAGGCGCAAAATGCCAGGATAGCCTGAGGGTGCTTCTTCCCGAGCAAGTGCTCTCTGGGTTGTAGAGAACTCAACTGGAGCCAACCTAGGCTGCTGCGTGGGAGAGGGATCAGGAACTCATGCCAAGCTAGCATCGCAGGAGATAGACTCTGGAACTCTCGGAGCTGGAAGGCAATCCCCCGTGTGTTAAAACAGAAGAGCAGCAGTATATATACTCCCCAAGTAGGGTGGAAACAGGATGTGACATAGAGAGGGTGTAGTGAAAAGAGACTGGTGGAAATCAGGGTGACTACGAGAGGGGGCGGAGCAAAAAGACATCATGAACCAGTGGGGATTAAACTAATGTCCAGCAGGCAGGGCGGTTCCTAGGTAACAAGTTATGTAAATGGACCGCAGAGATAAGCAGGAGGAAGCTCGCGTACTGCCCAACATTGACCCACATTGAGGGCCAGGTCCTATGGTGGAGATTACCAGTGACAATGGAGAGAGGGATCTATTCATGGTCTAGGCCCATCATGTCTGTGTGGAATCCCAGGACTCCTCGAGTAGGGCTCCAGATGATGAGGTGCTCTCATAGTGACTAAAGAGTCATCTTTCTTTCTTTTCTTTCTCTCTTTCTTTCTTTCTTTCTTTCTTTCTTTCTTTCTTTCTTTCTTTCTTTCTTTCTTTCTTTTCTTCTTGCCAGAGAAGTGCTCAGCTCTGGTTTATGGTGGGGTGGGAGACTGAACCTGGGACTTTGGAGCATCAGGCATGAGAGTCTCTGCATAAGCATTATGCTATCTACCCTTGCTACTGAAAGGCAATGCCTCACTTATGAAAGGCAATGCCACTTGGTGAATAATTGCAGATTGACAGATTCTTTTATTTTTAGATATGTTTCTATTTTATGGTGAGAGAGACAGAGAGACTACAATGTCATTTACCACTGGCATATAGTAATGCTGTTGATTGAAACTAAACCCTCAAACAAGCAAGTCTTGTATTGTAATGTATTGAACTATTGTTCTAGCTGAACATGTTTTTCATTCATTACATTAGAGAGATTACTACACTGTCTTCTAGGTAACATAATATGAGACACATGCGATCTAACTTGGATGATTTTATTATTATTTTTCTTATTTTATTTTATTTTTTTAAAATTTCTTTATTGGGGAATTAAAGTTTTATATCCAACAGTAAATAAAATAATTTATACATGCATAACATTTTCCAGTTTACCATATAACAATACAATTCCCACTAGGTCCTCTGTCATCCTTTTGGACCTATATTCTCCCCACCACCCTCCCCAGAGTCTTTTACTTTGGTGCAATACATCAATTCCAGTTCAGGCCCCTATTCCTAGGTATTTACAGAATTCAGAGAGAAAGGAGTTGTTAATGTCATTCCTCCAAAGGAATTTTGACCTAAGCAGATCACTAACATTTCTCTTTATGTTTCTTTTTCTTTTTTTTAAATTTTTTATTTAAGAAAGGATTAATTAACAAAACCATAGGGTAGGAGGGGTACAATTCCACACAATTCCCACCACCCAATCTCCGTTTCCCACCCCCTCCCCTGATAGCTTTCCCATTCTCTCTCCCTCTGGGAGCATGGACCCAGGGTCACTGTGGGTTGCAGAAGGTAGACGGTCTGGCTTCTGCAATTGCTTCCCTGCTGAACATGGGCATTGACTGGTCGATCCATACTCCCAGTCTGCCTCTCTCTTTACCTAGTAGTGTGGGTCTTTGGGGAAGCAGAGCTCCAGGACACATTGGTGGGGTCTTCAGTCTAGGGAAGCCTGGCCGGCATCCTGATGACATCTGGAACCTGGTGACTGAAAAGAGAGTTAACATACGAAGACAAACAAATTGTTGAGCAATCGTGGACCCAAAGTTTGGAATAGTGGAGAGGAAGTGTTAGGGGGGGTACTCACTGCAAACTCTAGTGTACTTCTGCTTTCAGGTATATATTTTGCAGTAGTTTATGGATACGTGTGAACATATGCTCTCTCTCACAGAAACTGGTGTATATCTAGGTTTTGGAACTTTGTTAGAAAGTGAACCACCTGAGATGAAATTAGAGTATACTATGAAAGGAAAGGTGTCACCTGAGTAATGAAGTTGAAGGGTTGTCATTCCACACGTGAAGTCTCTGGACACAGTCTGAAGTGAAGCATGTTGAGGTGGCAATCATTGTGTTGATTAGGTTGTGATCGGCAGATGCAATATTATTTGATATGGATTGGGAGAGGCATATGGGAAAGTGGGCCCTGTCCAGTGGTTCCAGGACTGGGGGAAGTAGAGGCTCTATAGTGGAGATGTGAGGTTCCTGCTGTCTTAGGGTTCAAGAAGACAATGGATAGTTAATGTTATCATCACATTATTTGGTAATTGGGTTAACTTTGAAAAGTCCTTTTGTTAGGGTTTGCTGTACAGTACCCAGTATCTTGTATATAGCTGTGCTATTGGTTGCTTCTGATCTACTTGGTCTAGGCTTTTGAGAGAGTCTGCATATCAATTACACAGCCTATATATTGAAAAGATTCAGTTTGTGTTTTGGAAAACTTCGAGACATACAATAAGTTTCCCCCCTCTCATATTAATTAACTAGTGATTTATATGACTACATTTTACTAGGAGTGTACATAAACACCATTCTCACCACCAAAAGACCTTGACCCATCCCTCCCACCCACTCCCACCCCCCACTGGCCCAGGAAGCTGCATGTCTACCCCTCACCACAAGGTTTTTACTTTGGTGCCCCACTTACAATTTGTTAATTTATCCTTTCTTAAATAAAAAAAAAAGAATATTACTTAACAAGAAGAAAAAAAAAAGAAAAGATACAAAAGGCCAACTAAAATTCAGAGAGGAGTTGTTAATGTCATTCCTCCAAAGGAATTTTGACCTAAGCAGATCACTAACATTTCTCTTTATGTTTATTTTTCTTGATTATTGCTTACTTTATTTTTACTTTTAAAAAAATCAATTGATAAATATTAGGCATTGATTTTTCTGTTTTCATTCTTTTCTAAGAATACAATGATCTGTCCATTTCCTTCATTTTAATCATTTCATCTCTGGGATGGTTTCTATCACCGAATATTTGAATTTGCTAATTCTTTTATATAATATTGCATTTATTATCTTATATAGTTTATATTTTAAGTAAGTTTAGAAAATAAAATGAGTATTTATTCATACATTTAATCTTATTAGCCTTTTACTACTGGTTCTTCTCATTTTTCCTTGAGCTTCATTTATTATCATGTATCATCACCATAATCCAGTACATGCTATTCTTGCCCACATTCCCAGTGCTGTTACTTGTTAAATTTATTCTATTCCTATTACTTATATACCTACAGTTCAATCATATACATATTGTGGAGCCTGGGAAGTAGTTCAGTGATAAAGCATTTGCTTTCTCTTTATGCCCCTGAATTTCTTCCTCTGCCCTATGTGGAAGCACCAAGCATCAATCCAGGTGGAACTCCATGGATGATACAGAAATATCGTTTGTATATTCATATTCTCTCTCTCTCTCTCTCTCCTCTCTTCCTCCCTCCCCCTTCTTCCTCTTTCCTCCCTCATTACTTCTCTCTCAAAATAATGATTGAAAAGTTGGGTATATATTCATTAAATTAGTTAAAATAAAAATATATATCTTAGAATCTTTTTTAAACTTGTTAGCACATCTCTTTCTTTTTTATTTAATGAAAGAAATACAGATAAATAGATACAAAGAGAGAGAACAGGGCAATTTTCAACTCTGGTTTATGGTGGCACAGTTGATTGAACCTAGGAATTGGGAGCCTCAGGCATGGAAGTTATTTTTCATAACAGTTTTTATATCTCTTCCATTCTATCACATTTGTTTTGTTAATATTTTTATTAGTTATTTGACAGAGTTTTACAAAATTATAAGATTTAAGCCATATTTCTGTACGCATACATAGAATGTGTAAGTCACCACTCCATTTAACACAGCTCTATGCCCCTTCCTTTACTTTTATAAATATCAGCTTCAGTGCTATTTTTCTTAGTGTGGGATCAAATTAAAGTCAGGAGTTTCTGTGTGAAGATTTTTCTTTACTTTTTTTTCCTTGTAAGTTGTATCTGCTGGCAACAAATAATCTATGTTTATATGTGAATGCATTTGCCTTTAATTTTGAAAGATTTCTTTTCTGGATAGACTGTTATTTTTTCTTATCTCATCATTTGGAGAAAGTCATCCTACTTCTTTTTCAACTATGTTGTTTTTTGTTGCTAGAAGTCCAATGTGATATTGAGTCAGAGTCAACTTCACCGCCATTATCTTTGATTGGATTTCAGCTGTTAAAGTTTTTGTACTTCTTTCTATGTGGTGAACTCTACTTTGAAGATGGAAAATAAGTTTTACTTAGTTAACTAACAAGAAAGAGCCTATCTGTGGCATTTGTAATGCTGGGGAATCAAACCCTGGTTGGATGCACACAAATTCTGAGCTCTACTCACAAAGCTACCTTCCCAACTTCTGCTTTCAAGATTTCAAATTTTCTTTGTCTTAATATTTTTAGTGGTTTGTCTGTGTATGATTCTCTTTATAAATGTTTGATAGAGTACATCGAATTTCTCATATGTTTATATTAATATCTTCACCAAAGTTTTGAAGTTTCCAGTTATAATTCTAAAATTTTCTCTTTCTTCTGGCATATGGATACACTGTTCTGTGGGACAAATTTTTCTTTATTCACTCTATTATTTGGATTGTATAATATACTTTTTCCCTTCAGGGTCACTGATTCACCTGCCTTTCAAATCTACTATTTACAACAGCTAATGATTTTTTTCACTTCTATCATTGATCATTGTCTTTATAACTCTAGAATTTTTTTTCAGTAATATCTGTTACCTGGGAGGTGTCAAGTCTGAGGTCCCGACTGTGATCCTTGGTACTGGATATAACAGAGTTATTCACTGTTTTCTCTTCATATATCTATGAGATAAATAATTAAATAATCTTTTAAAAAAAAGTAATTCTAGGTCAATTCTAGTCTAAATGGCTCAGCTGAATGTGAGCTGCTTTACCATATGTACACCAAAGGTTCTAACCTAATGCTGACCACATTGAAGGAAGCTTCCATGTTGTTATCTATTTCACTCTTTTTTGCCTTTATGTATTTGGTTCTAAGAAATGTAATAATTTTATCATATCATTTTGAATGGGTCATTGTTACCATAGTTTCCCTCATATCAACCATGGTTTCTTTTCATTTTAAAAATGCATTTGGGGTGGGGAGAGGTGCTGGCACACCACATTGAGCACACATTCTATAAGATCCCGTGTTCAAGACCCCAGTCCCCACCTACAGGGGGAAAGCTTTACAAGTGGTGAATCAATGTTGTAGGTGTCTCTCTGACTCTTTCCCTCTCTATTACCCCATTCCTTCTTGATTTCTGGCTGCCTCTATCCAGTAAATACATTAATATTAAAAAATACATTTAGGGGTATGGCAGGGGCACACTGTGGTAAATGCACACATTACAGTGCTTGAGAAACTGGGTTCAAAGCCCCTGTCCTTACCTACAGGGGGAAGCTTTATGAGTGGTTGAGCAAGTGTCCCTCTGTCTTTTTCACTCTGTATCCCCCCCCTTAATTTCTCTCTGCCTCTATCCAATAATAAATAAATATTTTCACAGGCGGTGAAGCAGGTCTGTAGGTGTCTTTCTCTCCCCTCCCTATCTCCCCTCCTCTATTTCTCTCTGTCCTACCTAACAATGACATCAATTATAACAACAATAAAAAATAAGGGAAACAAAATGGAAAATAAATAAATATTATTTTTTTTAAAAAAATTCACACCATCAGAGTTCCATATCATATCCCCTCCACTGGAAGATTTCCTTTGCTTTATTACTCTGGTTGTATGGACCCAGGATCCTTATAGGATCCAAAGGTGAAAGATCTCACTTCTGTAATTGCTTCTCCACTGGACATGGACATTGGCAGGTTGATTCATATCCCAACCTACTTCTGTCTTTCCTTAGAGGGGTGGGGCTCTGGAGAGCTGGGATTCCAAGGATACGTTGGAGAGGTTGTCAGCCCAGGGAAGTCAGATTGTTGTCATAGTAGCATCTGCAACTTGGTGGCTGAATAGCATTAAGATATAAAGCAGAACAAAATAATCAGAAACCTGAAGATAAGAATATAGGAGATGAGATTTGGGGTCTCCATTTTGGAAAAAGCTAGAAGTCTATTTAGTTATGCCCCAAGGGGGCCTATAACTTTAATAATTTTTCCTAATCCAAACAGCTAACATGCAGGTGTGCTAAAGTAACTGTCTGGGGAGATAGTGTCAGAATTGGAAATAGGACTAGAAAGCTGCAACAGGGTAGAGAGTAGTTCACAAATACGGGAAAAGTTCATAAATACTGTTAACTATAAACCCCATTGATCTGATCTGGACCTCATATTCATCACAGGAGCCTGTGTAACCTCTGTACCCCCATAGGCCTGAGCTCGCATTCTGTGGTCATAGCTAGGAACTTTCTAGGCTGCACTTATTGCAGGACCCAACTTCCTTGTGTCACAGAGTATATTGACCCAACCTCCCTTCAGAGAATAGGACAACTCTTATCAATGTTGACCAACACTGAGGGCAAGGTCCTATAGAGTTCCAAAAGAAGGATTACTATGTTGTTCCTTACGGATATGACCAGTTATAGTGGATAGAGGGATTTTTTTGTTATTCCTTTTTATTTTTTTATTATTTAAAAAAAGGAGACATTAACAAAACCATACAATAAGAGGGGTACAACGCTACACAATTCCCACCACCAGATCTCCGTATCCCATCCCCTCCCTTGATAGCTTTCCTATTCTTTATCCCGTTGGGAGTATGGACCCAAGGTTACTGTGGGATGAAGAAGGTTGAAGGTCTGACTTCTGTAATTGCTTATAGGTCTGGGCTCATCATATCTATGTGGGAATCCCAGGATTCCCTGACTAGGGCCCCAAACAATGGAGTGCCCTGGTAGTGACCAAAGGAGCCATAATTAAATCATGTGGGTCTTTTTCCCTTACCCAGATTTTTTAGTTCTTTCTTCATCTGACAAGTTTAGACTTAGAGTGCTTGAGGAAGTGAAATAGGAGTTAGATGAGGAGGGCATCTAGGTTTAAGTAGAAACTATTTGATTAAGTACTTCATAGTGTCTTTTTCTACTTTCTTGCTGCATTTACTTAGTCCCTGCAAACTATTGTGCACTTTTACTTTAAGGTATATATTTTCCCCTTACTTGTGGATACATGTGCACATGTGCTCTATTACATGGGTTCAGGTCTATGGCTAGGTTCACAGACTATGACCCACATAGTCAACGACTGCCACCTCTCCAGATTCAAAGGAGGTCTCGAAACTTTACATCAGGCTCAACCTGACGCTGTTGACTGGCTACGGAAGAAGGGCAAACGCTAGAAGAAGAATAGCTTTTTTAGGAAGTGTGTCACCCAAAATGGAATTAAGGTGTCCTATTAGCTAGAAAAAGTCTCACTAGAGTAATGGAGCTGAAGGGTTGACATCCCACACCATCCGAAGTGAAACATGTTGAGGTGGTACTGGTTACATTCATTTAGCTGAGTTCCACAGATGCAGTATCAAATGGTATGGATCAAGAGAGGCATAATGGAAAATGAATAAAACCTCAGAGTTTCCAGGACTGGGAGAAATATGGGTTTCATAAAGAGTGGAGAGATCTCCTGTTGTCATAGAGTTTAAGAAGGCAATAGATAGTTATTGCTATAATCAAGTTATTTGGATATTTGACTTACTTTGAAAATCCCATGATATGGGATTTTACTGTACCATACCAGACCATACCATAATTTATATCATTTAATGATATTTATAAATAACTATATTTTATATGCCAATGGTCTCCCTGGCCTAAGATTATAAGTTATTTAATATTTCAAAAAATTATTATTATAAATATACTAACAATTTAAGCCCACTGTTATAATTCTGTCAGTTTACCAATTTGAAGTGTTAAGTGCTTAGATTGAGGGAATATATACTCAGCACTGAGTTCTATGAATCAAAAAATCAAGACATTCTATTTTTCCTCTCTCATATTGATTAAATAGTGATTTATAAGATCATAAGTTAATAGGAGTGTATATTCACACCATTTCCACCACAAAAGTCTCTGATTCTACCCCCACACCCTTATAGTGGAGCTGAAAATCTGACCTCCTCCTTCCACCCAGAGTTTTTTTTTACTTTGGTGCAAGACTCTAAACAAAGTCAATTTCTGCATTATGCTTTCCTTTCTGTTCTTTCTCAACTTCTATACTTGTCTTTCTCTTTCTGACATATCTCATTAAATGTAATTCCTTCTAGCACCATCCAAGTTGGGTCAGAGAAGGTGGGTTTCTTATACTTAATAGTGAGTGGTATTCGTGTGTGTGTGTGTGTGTGTGTGTGTGTGTGTGTGTGTGTGTGTATGTGTGTGTGCGAGAGAGAGAGAGAGAGAGAGAGAGAGAGAGAGAGAGAGATGGTTATGCCTTCTCTTCAAAAGAGCATGAACAACTGTTTAGTATAAAAATTCTTTTTATGAACTGTTATCTATGGCCACCAGTTTTGTATTCTTTAGGTCAGCTCCTTGCAGTACTTGCTAATCCTCCAGCAGAGACCCTCAGACTCTCTTCCTCCTTTCCTTATTCAGGGAGATTGTGAGCTCTGAATCCCAGCACAGGGGTGGAGGAGACAGTTCTGCATCAGGTATAAAAGATGGGAAAATCGGTTAAGGGGGGGCTTGCTGCTGCCTAAGGGACACTGTTGGCAGCAAACCGTTTTGTAAAAGAATAAATGTGTTGCTTCAACTCCTTATTGTTTGCCTTGATAAGTAATTTTAATTGGACATCATTTACATCTATGTAACATAACTTTCTCAACCATTCATTTGTTGTTGGGTACCTGGATTTTTTTTCCAGGTTTTGGCTATTACGAATTGTATTGCTATGAATATATGTGCATATATATATATATATCTTTTTGAGTGGGTGTGTTTGACTCTTTAGGCTATATCCTTAGGAGAGTAATTACTGGATCATATAGCAGGTCCATTTCTAACCTTGTGAGGGTTCTCCAGACTGTTGTCCACAGGGTTGGACCGGTTTACATTTCCACCAGCCCCACAACATTAATTTCATTGGTAAAATCTGTTGGACTTGCACTTGTGTGGGGAGATGAGATTACTACTTTGATTTCTACACTAGTGACTGGTTGGTTTAGACTGTCTGCTTCGTCCAGGTCAGTCTTGGGAAAGCATATGACTATAAGAATGTGTCCATTCCTTCTAGGTTGTTCAATTTTTTTGCATGGCAGGGTCATTATATTTTCTTGTGATCCTTTGTATTTCTGAGTCATCAGTTATAATTTCATCTCTCGTTTCTGATTCATTTTATCATGGCCTATCTTTTTTGCTTGATGAGCTCACCAAGTGGTTTGTTGATTTTATTTTTTGCCTTCAGAGAACTAGCTCTTAAATTAATTGATAATTTTTTAATCTTATAATTTCGGTTTCATTTATTTATATTCTAATTTTTCTTTTATTATTTCAATTACTATGCTGACCTCTGGACTTTTGCTCTTTTTCTTCACCCTTCAGTTTTAATATTAGAATGTCTATTTGAGATCATTCTTCTTTGATAATATGGGCCTATATTGTTATGAAATTCCCTCAATACCACTTTTTTTTAACATCCAACAGGATCTAGTATCTTATCTCACATTTTTCCTCCAGATGATTTTTTCATTAATCTAGGTGTTCTTCAAAATCACGTTGTTTAGTCTCCATAATTCTTGTAATGTTCATTTCTTTTTTGTATGTAATTTCTATGCTCATACCATAGTAATCTGAAAAAAAATATGACCTCCATCTTTATTAATACTGTCTTTGTGTGCCAACTTTCAGGTATATTATACATGCACTTGAAGAGACTGTATTCATTTCTATTGGAATGAATGTTTCTCCATGCATTGGTTAAGTTCATCATGGCTTCATTTAAGGATACTCTTCTTTGTCTCTTTCTTTTTTAAATTTTTTATTTATGAAAAGGAAACATTGACAAAACCATAGGATAAGAGGGGTATGACATCGCAAAATTCCCACCACCAGAAATCCGTATCCCATTCCCTCCCTTTATAGCTTTCCTATTCTTTAACCCTCTGGAAGTATGGACCCAAGGTCCTTGTGGGATGCAGAAGGTGGAAGGTCTGGTTTCTGTAATTGCTTCCCTGCTGAACATGGGCATTGACAGGTAGATCCATACTCTCAGCCTATCTCTCTCTTTCCCTAGTGGGGATGGGCTCTGGGGAAGCAGAGCTCCAGGACACATTGGTGGGGGTGTGTGTCCAGGGAAGCCTGGTCGGCATCATGGTAGCATCTGGAACCTGGTAGTTGAAAAGAGAGTTAACATACAAAGTCAAACAAATTGCTGACTAATCATGGACATAAAGGCTGGAATAGTACAGATGAAGAGTTAGGGGCCCCTCCGTTTTGTAGATTCCAAAGGGCCTGTGGTTATACTAGTCTTTTTTTTTTTTTCCTTTTTCTCTTTTCCCCTGAGCCTGAAATCTGATATTCAGGTGGATACAAGTTATTGTCTGGGGAGGTGATGTCATGGCTAGGAAAAGGACCAGAAAGCTGGATCAGGGAAGAGAGTAGCTCCCTAGTATGGGAAATGGATATAAATATTGTTGACTGTAAACCTCATTGATTTGATGTGATCCGGGGCCCACAACTAGCTTAGGACCCTGTGTGATCTCTGTATCTCTATAGATCTGAATTCACATTCTTAGGTCATGAGTAGGAACATTACATGCTGTCCCAATAATGACCCATCTTCCTTAGGTGTATCATAGAGTATGTTGTCCATCCTCCTTTCAGAGGATGGAACATTCTCTACCGTTGTTGATCCAAGTTGAGGACAAGGTCCTATGGGGGCCTACAAAGGTGTCTATTGTGTTGTTCTTGATAGAAATGACCAGTAACAATGGAGAGAGGGATTTATTTGAGTTCTAGGCCCATTAAGTCTGTTTGAGAATCTCTAGACTCCCCAATTAGGGCTCCAGCTGATGGAATGGCCTGATAGTGACTAAAGAGTCATTGTTAAAGTATGCCAGTCTCTTGCCCTTATTCAGCTTTTGCACTCCTTGCTTTGCTAAGGCTAGCTTATGAGTGAGTGAGAGAACTGTAATAGGAAGTAGGTAAGGAGGGTATCTAAGTCTAAGTAGGCACTATTTCATTAGGAACTTGATCCTGACTCACTACAGAATATTGTGTATTTTTGCTTTCAGGTATATATTTTGCCCTAATTTATGGATACATATGAACATATGCTCTATCTTATGGGACCTGGTCTATATCTAGGTTTTGGGACTCTGTTATGAACGGAACCCCCTGGAATGCAATTAGAGAATACCATGAAAGGAAAGGTCTCACCCAAGTAATGATGGTGAAGGGTTGCCATTCCATGTCTGAAGTCTCTGGACACAGTCTGAAGTGAAGCATGCTGAAATGGTGCTCCTTGCATTGATTAGGTTTGGGTCAGTGGATGCAATATCATTTGGTTTGAGTTGAGATAAAGCATGCAGGAAAGTGAGTCCCACCTCAGAGGTCCCAGGGTTGGGGGAAATATAGGGTCTATAGAAAGTGAAGGAAGTGGGAGGTTCCTGCTGTCTTAGGGTTTAAGAAGACAATAGATAATTATTGCTATAATCACATTGTTTGGCAATTGGGTTAACTTTGAAAAATCACTTTGTTAGGATTTGCTGTATCATACACACCCTCACCATATTTTGTGTACTTTGATATTATTTGTGTATACCTATGCCACCAGTTGCTTTTGTTCTCCCTGGACTAAGCTTTTAAGAGAGTCAACATATCAAAGACTCAGCCTATGTATTAAAAAGACTCCATCTGTGCTTTAAAAAGTTTGAGACATTCAATCAGTTTTTCCCCTCTCATATTGCTTAAATAGTGCTTTATATGAATGCAAATTAGTAGGAGTGTACATAAACACCATTCCTACCACAAAAAGACTGTGTCCCATCCCATCTCCCCACCCTCCATGAAGCTGAAAATCTACTCTCACCCGCAACCAAGAGTTTTTGCTTTGGTGCCCTACTGCAAATTTAGTCAGATCCTGCTTTGAGTTTCCCTTTCTGTTATTCTTTCTCAACTTCTGTTTATGAGTGGGATCATCCCATACTTGTCTTTATCTTTTTGACTTATCTCACTTAACATAATTCCTTCTAGTTCTATACAAGATGGGTCAGAGAAGGTGGGTTCATTGTTTTTATTAGCTGCATAGTATTCCATTGTGTATGTATACCACAGCTTTCTCAGCCACGCATCTGTTGTTGGGCACCTGGGTTGCTTCCAGGTTTTAGCTAGTACGAATTGTGCTAAAATGAACATAGGTGTACACATATCTTTTTGGTTGAGTGTTACTGAGTGTTACTGAGTATCTCCCCAGGAGAGGAATTACTGGGTCATATGGAAGGTCCATGTCTAGCCTTGTGAAAGTTCTCCAGACTGCTCTCCACAGAGTTTGGACCCATTTACATTCCAACCAGCAGTTTAGAAGGGTTCCTCTGTCTTCTTTGTATCTTAATGTAAGTGATTGATTCAGAGTCCTTCTTAATAGGACATGTTAATATATTCCTAACAATATATCCCTCATCAGTATAACAAGGTCCGTTAGAATTTGTTTCACATATTGGTGTATCCTTCTTAACTTGATCATTAGTAGCTTTTATAACTGAAACTATATTTTATCTGATAGGAAAAATAGCAATTCTTGACATTTCTACATATTTAGATTTGGTCTATGTTGCTCCATCCTTTCATTCTGAATTTGTGCTTGTTTTTTTTTTAATTTTTAGTTATAAAAAGGAAACGTTAAGAAAAATATATTGGATAAGAGGGGTACAGCTCCAGACAATTCCTACCACCAGAACTCTGTATCCCACCCACCTCCCCTGATAGCTTTCCTATCTTTGTCACTCTGGGAGTATGCACCCAGGATCATTACGGGTTGCAGAAGTTTGAAAGTCTGGCTTATGTAATTACTTCCCTGCTGAACCTGGGTGTTGGCAGGTTGATCCATACTGCCAGCCTGTCTCTCTCTCTCTTTCTCCATGGTCCCTGTGTCCTCAGCCTTCATAGATATGTGGATATATCAGGATAAACACAGATAAATCTGTCAAAAGGTACTTCAGAGGCTCTATCTGATAACCCTGAACTATGCTTACATCCTTGGGGTAAGGTTAGGAGTTACAGAGTAAACACTGAATATGATCTAAATGCTAGAATTGGAGATTTTAAAAGTATGACATAATGTGGTCTAAATGCTAGGAGAGATATCTTTCAATTATGCATGTTCTTAAGATGTTTATGTATACCCCAAAGATGTTTCTACTTGACATAACAGTATGCATGAATACCCTATAAACAGAGGTAGGCAGCTGTCTGTAAAGGAAATTAGGTAGGACCTATCTGAGATGTATACCATATGCTTGCCACTCCATACCCACTGTTTTCTCTCACTACTAATGGTGTAATGAAGTTTTGTTTATCAACTCTGAGAACTAAACACTGCTTCCCAGCTTCCATAAAGCCCTTGCAAAATTTTGCTATATTTATGGCTCAGCCATATATTTTTGCTGAACGACCCTCACCTGTAAAGCTGAATCCTTGGGAGAGATACAATACTTTGATTCCACTGGGGAACTCTCTGGGTCTAGATCTTAAGTGTCTGAAATCTCTCTTCTTCCTAGAATCTGCTGTGCAACTTTCCCAGATATCATTTGGGGCTAGAGACTATCATGTCTCCACCGTGAAATTACTTTCAATTGACTACCAGATATATCTTCTCACCTTGATTATATATATATATATATATATATATATATATATATATATATATATATATATATATATATTCCTAGTTGCACTTTCAGGATATTGGTGGTGACACTATTTCACTGTATCATTTGTTGTGGTGATAGGGAAGTTCAGTCCGTGGGTGACTGATAATCTCTTCTCTGGAAGTGCAGGAGTAGTTTTGAGAGCACTATTTGATATTTATTATTATCCCGAGAGACTTTTTGATTCTGTCTTTTTTATTTATAAAAAGGAAACATAGACAAAATCATAGAATAAGAGGGGTACAACTCCACACAATTCCCACCATCAGAACTCCATATTCCATCCCCTTCCCTGATAGCTTTTCTATTCTTTTTTTTTTCCTTTTGATGTTTGGTTTAATTTCACATCTCTCTGTAAAATGCATTCAGTGTTGTTGCTGAGGAGTTATTCTGATGCAGTCTCCGCCCCCAGGTTTTACTACGCCCCTAGCAGTGCCCCCTTCAACCAATCCTGGCCCTACACGTCACCCCTGGTTGTCGGCCAATAAAAAGCCCCCTCACCCCCCCCTCTCTCTCTGGGCTCTCAGCTCTCCCCCCCCCCCCCCCCCCCGTGGTCAGGTAGTGGGGACGGCCATTGCAGGCTGGCTCCACGTGGTCTGAATCAAACCCCCCCCATCCTATAATAAAGATTTGTGTACCCCTTTGCTCTGGACGTCCGCTCTCTTCTTCGCGGTGCAGCCCGACACCAGACCACCACAACAACACAGTGTTGCTCAGAAAGATATTGGATGAAGAGCTCAGGTATTTGGTGTGCCTTAGAGGCAACTGCATAGGTTGATCTGTTATAACAGAATGTTATTATCTGACCCTTTTAGGAAAGTTTAGTGATGTTTAAAACTCTTGGAGCAAGGTAGTGACACACCTGGTTAAGTGAACACATTACAGTATGCAAGGACTCAAGTTTAAGCCCCCGGTCCCAACATGCAGGGGAAATGCTTCACAAGTGGTGAAACAAGGCTGCAGGTGTCTCTTTGTCTCTCTTCCTCTCTATCATCTCTCCCTCAATTTTTCTCTATATACTAGTATATAATAAGCAAATCTATAAAAATATTAACAGAAGTCTTCAGTTGAATTCAAGCATATATTTATCCCCTCATTTTCAAAATATATAGAGAGGGTTTGGGAAACATAGTAATCTTTCTTAACTTTGAAGTTTCACTTCATCCAAAGTATTTTTATTTATTTTTATTATTTTTTAATTTTTATGTATAAAAAGGAAACATTGACAAAACCATAGGTTAAGAGGAGTACAACTCCACACAATTCCCACCACCAGAACTCCGTATCCCATCCCCTCCCCTGATAGCTTTCCTATTCTTTATCACTTTGGGAGTGTGTACCGAAGGTCATTGTGGGATGCAGAAGGTGGAAGGTCTGGCTTCTGTAATTGCTTCCTTGCTGAACATGGGCTTTGACTGGTCAATCCATATTCCCAGCCTGCCTCTCTCTTTCCCTAGTAGGGTGGGACTCTGGGGAAGCGGAGCTCCAGGACACTTTGGTGAGGTTGTCTGTCCAGGAAAGTCTGGTTGGCATCGTGCTAGCATCTGGAACCTAGAGGTTGAAAGGATAGTTAATGGGGCCATAGCCAAGATGGCAACTTGAAAATAGCAGCTGGCATAAGCTCCAACAAGCAGCAGCTTGTGACCTTGTGACGGGGGATTCTCTGGATACAGTAGGATACTGGGCCATCAGCAAGAGGGGCAATAAGGAGTCCTAAGGATGAGACCACTCATGGGTTAGAAAACAGAGGCCAGGGGGAAAAAAGAAAGGAAATCTTTTGAAAATTTCTGAAGCTCATCCCTCCCCCCCACAATAGAGCTAGCCTCCAGGGGATAGACAGCAGCTCATAGAAGGCTCCCTGCTGAGCTATTTTCTTTACCAAGACTCCTGGCTCAATAGGGATGTCAATGAAAGACTTTTTCCTTTTTGTTTTCCTTTCTTTTTCTTTCTTCTTTTTTTTTTTAAGTAGCTGGAACTCTATTTGAGTGACAAAATACCTGGCCAATGGGAGCCTCACCCCTGCCTGGGAAATAGTACCTGGAGGTTTTGTTTTGTTTTTTTGATACTGCTTACAATTGGCTGTCTTTATTCAGGCTGCCTGCAGCCAATCTGGCATGCTGCAGAATGACTATTAGGGTTTTTTACTCTATTTTATTTTATTATTATAATTATGTGTGTCCCTTTCCCCCCCTCCTTCATCAAGTTGACCAAAATTAACTGTTGTTGTTTTATCCATTGCTAGGTGACTGTGTGTCCTATCCAGTGTGAAATGAACTTGTTTCTCTTTACCTTTTCCCTCCACTCTCTTTATCCCCTCCTACTAGCTAATTGAAAAAAAAAAAACCCTCTCCTTTCCTTGCTCTTTTTTTTTTCTTCTTCTTCTTCTCTTCTTCCTTCCTCCTTTTTTTGCTTTCTGAATTCACTGATACTCATATGTGAATTATTTTTGGGTAAAATCTGACTCAGAGTGGATTCTCTTCTTGTGTGAGCCCTCTTTTTTACTTCCCTTTCTACTCCAGCTATCCTTAGAATTTACAGTGGACAAGGAGTCGGGCATAGCACAGTGGGTTACGCACATGTGACCCCCGGCTCCCCGCCTGCAGGGGAGTCGCTTCACAAGCAGTGAAGCAGGTCTGCAGGTGTCGATCTTTTTCTCCCTCTCTCTGTCTTCCCCTCCTCTCTCGATTTCTCTGTGTCTTATCCAACAACAACGACATCAATAATGACAACAATAAAACAATAAGGGCAGCAAAAGGAAATAAATAAATATTTTTTTAAAATTTAAAAAAGAATTTACAGTGGACAGTAGATTTGCATAATTGTCTATTCTTGCTTTCCCTTTTTTCCTTTCTCTTTCTTTTTCCTTTGGATTTCGTTGCTATTTGTTCTTGGACTGGAAGTGTTGTTTGGCTAACTAGTACTGGTTGAACTGCATCAATTCTTGCTTCAATTACTATTGTAATTTCTGAGGTTGGGTGACTACATTTGACATAAAGATATTTAATATAGTGTGGCTGGTACTCAAAAAGCAACAACTAAAGAATGACAGAACAGAAAAATATAAAAAAATCAATAAAAAATGGTTAAACCAAGAGCAAATAAAATGGCTACCACAATGAATCAAGACAGGAGCCCAGAAGAAATCCCAAATCAGTCAGAAGTAACCATAGATAAGAAAAGTATGCAAGCAATAATAAATCTAATAATCACAGAAATGAAGACAACTATGGAGGAAGGGACTATCAAAATTAGGAAAACAACAGATGAGACTCTCAAGGAAAACACAAGAGACCTCTAGGTAATTAGAGAACTGAAAGCTAAAATAGCTGAACTAAAAAGTCAAGTAGCAGAAAAAGATAATACTATAACTGAACTGAAGAAAGAAGCTGCGGGAAGGGAAAGCAGATTAACAAAAGCAGAAAACACAATTAACCAGACAGAGGATGAGCTAGAGAATACAAAGAAAGAGGTAAAATAGCTCAAAAAGAGATTGAGAGACACTGAAATCAACAACAGAGACATATGGGATGATCTCAAAAGAAGTAACATTTGTATAATTGGCCTGCCAGAAGAAAAAAGAGAGGAAGGGGAAGTAAACATTCTAGAGAAAATTATAGAAGAAAAATTCCCAGACCTAAAAAACAGAAAGGACATTAAGATTCAAGAGGCCCAGAGAGTACTAAACAAAATCAGCCCACACCTGGAGACACCAAGACACATCATAGTTACAATGAAAAGAAGCAAGGATAAAGAAATGATCAGAAAGTCTGCAAGAGAAAAAACAAAAATTCACATACAGGGGAAAACTCATACGATTATCAGCAGACTTCACCACTCAAACTCTAAAAGCCAGAATGGAGTGGGAAGATATCTATCAAGCCATGAATGAAAAAGGGTTTCAACCAAGGATAATATATCCTGCTAGACTTTCATCCAAATTAGATGGAGGCATCAAAAACATCTCAGACAGACAACAGTTAAAGGAGGCAAATATCACCAAGCCTTCCCTGAAAGAGGTTCTAAAAGACCTATTATAAACAAGAACAGCACCATAATACTTGCCATATACCACATCAAATAAAAAATTGTTGAATATTGGCACTACAATACATTAAATTTATAATATCAATAAATGTCAGTGGGTTAAATTCACCCATTAAAAGGCATAGAGTGGGAGGATGGATCATAAAACACAACCCAACCATATACTGTTTGCAAGAATCCCATATTAACCAACAAGAAAAACACAGGCTAAAGTGAAAGATGTAAAGCTATCATACACGCTAATGGACCAAAAAAAAAAAAAGGCACAAAGAACCATTCTCATCTCTGACACAGTAGACTTTAAATAAAGTAATAAAAATTGGCAAGGCCATTACATAATGATTAGAGTATCTATCAACCAAGAATATTTAACAATTATTAACAGCTATGCATCCAATGAGGGGACATCTGAATACACCAAACACCTAATGAAAGAACTACAAAAATTCACCAATAATAACACAATAATAGTGGGAGATTGTAACAGCACACTCACACACTTACACAGATCAACGAAGCAGGGAATCAACAAAGAAACAAGAGAATTAAATGAAGAGGTGGAAAGACTAGACCTCCTGGACATTTTCAGAGTTCTTCACCCCAAAAAACTGGAATACACATTCCTTTCAAATCCACACAGCACATACTCAAGGACAGACCACATGTTAGGCCACAAATACCCTATCAAAAAATTCAAGAGCATTGAAATAATCCAACTATCTTCTCAGACCACAGTGGAGTAAAGGTGACATTTAACAACAAACAGAAAATTACTAAAAGACACAGAATTTGGAAACTAAACAACATAGTGCTTAAGAACTACTGGGTAAGAGAGACACATTCAAATGTTCCTGGAAATAAACGAAAATGAAGACACAAACTATCAAAATATTTGGGATACAGCTAAAGCAGTACAGAGAGGGAAACTCATAGCCATACAATCACATATTAAAGAACAAGAAAAAGCTTAAATATACGACCTTACTGCACACCTTATGAACTTATAGGAAGAAGAAGAAAAGGACCCTAAGCAACCAGAAGGACAGAAATCACTAAAATTAGAGCAGAAATAAAGAACATTGAACATAAGAGAACCATACAAAAGATCAATGAAGCCAAATGTTGGTTCTTTGAAAAATTAAACAAGATTGACAAACCCCTAGCCAGACTCACTAAAAAAAAGAAGACCCAAATATAAAGAATTGTAAATGATAGAGGAGATATCAGAACTGACACCACAGAAATCCAGAATATCATGCGAAAAATCTATGAAGAACTATACGCTACCAAGCTAGATAATCTGGAAGAAATGGAAGAATTCCTAGAAACATATGCCCTTCTAAAACTGAATGACGAATAACTACAAAACATAAATGTACCAATCACAGACAAAGAAATTAAAACAGTTATTAAGAATCTTCCCAACAACGAAAGTCCTGGACCAGATAACTTCACAAACTAATTCTACAAAACCTTCAGGAAATAGGTAATACTCAAAGCAGGATTTGACTGAATTTGGAGTAAGGCACCAAAGTAAAAAGGGTTGAGGGTGAGGGTGATGTAAAAAGGGTTGAGGCTGAGGGTGGATGTTCAGCTTCACAGGGTGGGGAGGGGAAAGGAGGGGTAATGGGATGGGACAGTCTTTTGGTGGTGGGAATGGTGTTTATATACATTCCAATCGATTTGTAGTCATATAAATCACTATTTAATTAATATTAGAGAGGGAAATTTGATTGTCTCAAACTTTTAAAATCACACACTTAGTCTTTTTAATACATAGGCTCAGTCTTTGATACGTTGACTCTTGAAAGCTTAGTTCAGGGAGAACAGAAGCAACCAGTGACACAGCTATATACAAATAATTTCAAAGGACATAAATTATGGTGATGTTGTGTATGGTACAGCAAATCTTAACAAAGGGATAAGTCAGAGTTAACCCAATTGCCAAATAATGTGATTATAGCAAAAAATATCTATTGTCTTTTAAACCCTAAGACAACAGTATCCTCCCACTTCCTCTATAGAGCCTATATTTCCCCCAATCCTGGACCATCTAGGATGGGGCTCATTTTCCTTATGCTTCTCTCAATTCATACAAAATGATATTGCACCTGCCGATACCAACCTAATCAATGCAAAGTCCCACCTCAGCATGCTTCACTTCAGACTGTGACCAGAGATGTCAGGCCTGTAATGTCAACCCTTCAGCTTCATTAGTCCGGTGAGAGCTTTCTTTTCATAGTATTATCTAACTGCATTCCAGGAGATTCACTTCCTGACAAAGTCCCAAAACCTATATATAAAACAGGTCCTGTGAGATGGAGCATAGGTTCACATGTATCCATATATTAGGGAAGAATATATACCTGAAAGCAAAAATACACAATAGTCTGTAGTGAGTCAGTATATAGTTCCTAATGAAATGGTTTCTACTTAGACTTAGATACCCTCCTCACCTACTTCCTATTACAGTTCTCTCACCCACTACAAAGCTAACCTCATCAAAACAAGGACTTCAAAAGCTGAATAAGGACAAGAGACTTTCATACTTTAACAATGACTCTTTAGTCACTATCAGGCCACCCCATCAGCTGGGGCCCTAATCGGGAGTCCTGAGATTCCCAAACAGACATGATAGGCCTAGACCTTGAATAAATCTCTCTCTCCATTATTACCAGTCATTTATATCAGGAACAACACAATAGACCCCTTTGTGGGCTCCCATAGGACCTTGCCGTCAACTTGGATCAACAATGGAAGAGAATGATCTATCCTCCAAAGGGAGGCTGGACAATATACTCTATGTTACACCTGAGGAAGTGGGTCCTGATATTGGGATAGCTTATGACGACAGAATGAGATTTCAGATCTACAGGGACACAGAGGTCATATAGGCTCCTAAGCTGAATATGGGCCCCAGATCACATCAAATTGATGGGGTTCACAGTCAACAATATTTATACACCTTTCCCATCTTTGGGAGCTACTTTCTTCCCTGATACAGCTTTCTGGTCCTTTTCCCAGCCATGACATCATCTCCCCAGATAATAATTAGGATCCACCTGCATATCAGATTTCAGGCTCAGGCAAAAAACAAACAAACAAAATAAAACAAAACAAAAACACTAGTATAGTCACAGGCCCTTTGGAATATAACTAAAATATGCTTACTAGCTATCTACAAAATGGAAACACAACTCTTCATCTGCACTATTCCAGCCTTTAGGTCCATGATTGCTCAACAATTTGTTTGGATTTGTATGTTAAGAGAGTTCTCTTTTCAACCACCAGGTTACAGATGCTAGCATGATGCCAACTAGACTTCCCTGGACAGTCAACCCCACCAGTGTGTCCTGGATCTCTGCTTCCCCAGAGCCCTTCACCACTAGGGAAAGAGAGAGACAGATTGGGAGTATGGATCGACCTGTCAGTGCCCATGTTCAGTGGGGAAGCAATTACAGAAGCCAGACCTTCCACCTTCTGCATCCCACAGTGACCTTTGGTCCATATTCCCAGAGGCTTAAAAAATAGGAAATCTATCAGGGGAAGGGATAGGATACAGTGTTTTGGTGGTGCGAATTGTGTGGAGTTGTACCCCTCTTATCCTATGGTTTGGTCAGTGTTTCTTTTTTATAAATAAAAAATTTAAAAAGAAAGAAAAGAGAAAAGATAGTTAACATATAAACCCAAGCTAATTATTAACAAATCATGCACCTAAAGGCTGGAATAGTGCAGATGAAGAGTTAGGCCTGTGGTGTCTCCATTTTAGATATGCTAGTAGGCATATTTTAGTTATATTCCAAAGGGCCTGTGGCTATACTAGTGGCTTTTTTGTTGTTGTTGGTTTGTTTGTTTGTTTGTTTGTTTGCATGAGCCTGATTCTGAAATCTCATATTCAGGTAGATCCTAATTATTGTCTGGGAGATGATGTCATGGCTAGCAGAAGGACCAGAAAGATAGATCAGGGAATAGAGTAGCTCCCAAATATGGTAAAGGTGTATAAATATTGTTGATTGTAAACCCCATCGATTTGATGTGATCTGGGGCCCATATTTAGCTTAGGAACCTATGTGACCTCTGTCTGCATCCCTGTAGATCTGAGCTTTCATTCTGTGGTCATAAGTAGGAACATTCCAAGCTGCCCCAAAGCTTTCCTAATCTTTAACCCTCTAGGAGTATGGACCCAAGGTCATTGTGGGATGCAGAAGGTGGAAGGTCTGACTTATGTAATTGCTTCCCCACTGAATATGGACATTGACAGGTTGATCAATACTCCCAGCCTGCCTCTCTGTTTCCCTAGTGGGGTGGGGCTCTGAGAAAGTGGAGCTCCAGGGAAGTCCCTTTTTCTTATGTCCTTGCTGATACTCTTAGATAAAATCTGAAACACACCACTATAGCTGAGGATTGAAATAGTAATCTGCTTCTCTCTGTTATGTACGTATTTTGTTAGATTAAATGGAAGTAGTAGCTAGCTTCTAGACATTTTGACTTTCCTTTCCTCATATGGAACCTTGCAAATGATCCAAGCTCAGAGCATTTGTGGTCTGGAATGGAATATAATTTATAGGGGCCAGGTGGTGGCACATTTGGTTGAGCACACAGGTTATGATGCATAAGGAGCCGGGTTCAAGCCACCAGCCCCCACCTGCAGGTCGAAAGCTTAACAGGTGGTTAAGTAGGGCTACAGGTATCTCTCTGTCTTTCTCCCTTTCTATCCTTCCCTTTCAATTTATGGCTGTCTCTATCAAGTAAATAATTAAAGGTAATAAAAATAAAAATAAAACAATTCTATGTGTGGTATCTGAGTAGTAAAAAGAGTCCTGCCTTTTCATTCATGTACAAACAGATTAGAGATTCCAAACACAGGGTTTGAAAGGATAATATGAACCTTCTTTCATAGTTAACATTGTGCTATAATCATGGATTGTGCGCTGGGTGTGGAAGATTCCAGTGTTGCTGACTGTGGCTATCTTAAATAGGTTTTCTGTTATACTGAGCTGTGTAACTAAAGATTGGAGGCAAGGGATGTTTCCTGTCAAATTCCATGAATTCTCACTGCTCTTCCCAGAATTTATTTAAATTTCTTGAAGAAATAATCCATTTTCTATTTACTCGTAGGGAAATTTCCAGACATTTTGGTGCTTGTTACTTTTTTAAAATAATTTTTACTAAGTATGTTTTTTTAAATTAGGTTGAGATTCTGTTAAGCTCCTCTTGCCTCTAACCCAGATGTTATCCCATCATTCCTTTCTGATGTTTATTTTCTTCAGATATGAGTAAGTCACTCTTAGGCATATGTAGATTCAGTAATCAGCCAAAGATCCAAAAGGATCTCTTTATAGATCTATGAAACTCACACTCTCCTTTGAATCCTCCTTGTATACTGTAATATCAATTTTTCAGTTGATAGATCATTTTTATCAAATTATTATCAAAGGTAGTGTTAATAATTGATGTGAAGTGCCAGGGTAATTCACTCTAGGTAGGTGGATATATTCACTACTCAAGCATTAACACACTGTCCATGCCCTGTTTCTATTTTATAAATGTCTGGAGTTAGTTAAAATGGCTAATTTGGGATATGTGTTTCATTTCCATCTGCTCTAAATCAATGAACTTAAACTTCATGCTATGTGAAATGAAGACATTTTATGAAACACCAGATTTAGCCTATTATGCAATATTGCTAGAATCTTCTTTTGGTATTATAACAGAAATTTAAGTATTAGTCTAGGCATAGGCATGGTTTCACTAGTAATATCTGATAAAGAATTATGTGAGGTGCAAGGTGTTGGTATAGGTAGTAGAATTCGTATGGTATAATGCACAGAAATTCTGATTCAAACCCCTGGTCCCAACCATCCAGGAGCAAAACTTCATGAGCAGTGAAGCAGTGCTTCAGGTGTCTCTTCTTCTCTTTCCCTCTCCCTTTTTATCTCCCCTATGTCTTTCAATTTCTATCTCTATCCAAATAAACAAACAAACAAGATATTAGAAATAATATTTTAAAAAAGAAAGTATTTTGGATACCCTGATTTGAACCCTGAAGCCTTCCCTGTATGAATGATATTCCCTGTCAAGATAGCAATGCATTGATACTTTCTTGTAATACTCTCCTGCATATCCAGGTGATATTATAGTAAAACAGACAACCTGTTATTGAACATCTGTGTGCTAGGCTCTGCTCTCTGTTCTTTACATACATTATGTCATTTGATTGTTTTGGAAATATTTGGAGTTGGGTATCATGTTTTAGTTCTTAAAAATGATAGTTTCTTATTCATGATTATATAATAAGGAACAAGAAGCTGATGTAATTCTAACCAGAGATGTTCCAATAATAATAGTAATAATAATAGTAATAATAATAAGGCTTATTATTGGAATTATAACTATAATATTTGATTGTAACACTACTACTTAGCACTTGGCTTAACTGTATAAATCCCTAAAGATATTGTAAGTATATTTGAGTGTATCTTTGTACACAGTTGATTAACCACAAAAGCACATATTTAAAGGTTATACTAGATAAGTTTGGGGTGATAGAATTCAAGAAGTGGGAGAACTACTATTAGTGGGATCCCTGAAATATCCATCCATTGTTTGCTTTTACTATGTTTTGTTTTGTTTTCATCAGCTGGTGACTTTTGAGAAAAAGGATTCTAGAAGTCAAGCACAATGACATGGTTGCTTAGAGTAATAAGTATTAAGGGAGGGATTGCTGCTCTATATGCTTCTTTTCTGATTTTTATAATGATATTTTAATATAGGCAACATTTAATTTTCTGATAATTAGCTAGAAATTTAATAATTTGTCTATGGATACAAGCTGTGATTCCGGAATAGAATTTTAAGTCCTGATACATGGTGGTGGAGCAGTACCTAGGCTGGGATTGAGAGTGTTTTGTAGAAAATTGTGGAATTTTACACATCTCAAAAACTGTACTTACTGTAAACCATTAATCTACCCCCATCCCCACAAAATTGACTATCACTTCCCATGTTTGTCTTCTCTGGTGCCCATATACTTTGCCTAAAGTGGTACCCACCAACAGTACAACTTCCTCCTTTTATATACTTTAGATTTATTCATAAATTCCAATGGGTAGAAAGATGTATTTTGTTAGCACTTTTTTTTCACTATATAGGATTCTACAGATTACAGTTAATTCATCTGTAGTCTTTGAAGTGCAAGCACATAATCTTTGAGCAATTTTCACACAATAATTAGAATGTCTTGTTTCTATGCTTCAGAATTCTAAGTATGCTTGGAATTCAGTCAACTTGTGTTAAAACCCATTATCTCATATGAGCCACAAGTTTTGATAGGTAATTGTTTTCAATTTATGAACTTTAAGGAAAGATGGGTTAATAAATATCGTTTGTCAAGATTAGCTATTCAGAAATGGGTTCCTTTAGAGGAAAAAGCTGAATAAAACATGCTGTGGTGAAGAGATTTGGAAGCTACTGTACTGATAGATTAGAACAGCAGATGTTATAGGTTATTGGTATTAGAGACCAGCTAACCTTGCCAGCTAATTATTCTTTTGCTTTTATTCTACTAATTAAATTTTAATCAAATTGTAATAAAGAACAAAACAAATACATGATCTTGAGCTCCAAAATCTTTTTATTTTGAATCTTCCTTACTCTATATCATCAAAGCACTATTTACTTTGCTTGCTTATTAAGAAGAAAAAGAGCCCATAAATAAAATGCTAAAAACTTCATTAATGGATTTGATTTGTTTCATCAGTGTTCTCAAATATCAAGTAACCAGCAACATTAAGGCATCAGAATTAAATATGAAAACC
Organism: Erinaceus europaeus; assembly: GCF_950295315.1. Lineage (NCBI taxonomy): Eukaryota > Metazoa > Chordata > Mammalia > Eulipotyphla > Erinaceidae > Erinaceus > Erinaceus europaeus. Next base: position 77,943,210 of record NC_080185.1, on the reverse strand, counting down.
AAGGTATTTTATTCCTTCCTCCCTCCTTCTTTCCTCTCTCATTTCTCTTTCTCGGTGGTTATTTCTCCTACTCATTCTCTTGCTCCCACCCTATCTCTTTTTGTTTATTCTCATTCTGTTTTTCTTTTTTTATATCTTTCTTTTCTCTTGATCTCTTTATCCTATTTTTGTACTGTTGTTGCCTCTCTACAGTGAGAGCACTAAGCAAGAAGTCATGTTTGCTCCAGGTTGCTATGGAAATGCTAAAACTAGTTATTTTAGGGGAACTGGCCTGCTCTGTTATTGAAATAATGGCCAGGCATTATGAAAATAAATAGGAAAATAAATTAAAGATATAAAGGAAACTTAAGACAACATGGTTAGAAGACCTCTTTTAAGGGATAACATTTAACTTGAGCCTTATCAATGAGATGGATGTAACCATACAACTGGAAGAAATGAGTGTCCCAAGGTTTTATTAACCATGATAAGGAATTTGATTTTTATTCTTATTGCAATCAGCTTATGTTTTCACAAGGTTTCTATCTGAAGAGTGGGTAGTGAATTGTCAGGAATTCAAGAGTGGATGCAGGGGGACTAATTTTAGATTACTATTTTTGTTTCTTCATGGGAAAGATACCGTGGTTTTGGATTAGGATGATAATGATAAAGAATGAGAGATATACAAGAATGTTGGTTATAATTTGGAGATAGAGTCAACAGCATGTGCTGATGGATAGGATGTGAAAGTAGAGGAAAGGAAAGGATTAAGACTACCATCTCCCTTTAGTTTTAATAATTGCTTAGATCAAAACTGAATGTCAGAAGTATAGTAGTCAGGATTAGCAGATAAAACAGTTTTTTGGCAAAGTAGGAGCCCAAATGAGAGTGGAAGAGTCCTGACTGACTAACAGCTATCAATTCAGCTGCTTCCATGTTGGTAAGGTGGGGTAACTGTCAGAAAAGAGACTCTAAGATGAGGCAGAAGACAGGACGATGCTTAACTCAATCTGAGGCTAAGGAGAGTACTTAGTGAATATAGGACAGATTCTGGCTGACTACAGAGAGGAGACAGAAAACTAGAGTTCTTGGATTTGAGGGGAGGTGATTGATATTTCTTGTTGCCTTCACTGTGATAATTTGATTTTAGCCCTCAGGCTAAAATTTATTATTAAATCTGTAAATAGGAAAATCTTTGGAAATGAAAAATCACACTCTTCTGTTGTGTTTATTAGATAAAAGGATGTGATTAAGGTCATTTTACATGTCCTGTTCATACCAATTCCATTCACAAATTATTAAGATTATGCTAAAATAACTGTCATGTCATATCATAAATATGCATCATATAAACACAGCTAAAATCCATGACCTGAGGTGCCTGTAGAGAATTGTAACTTTAATGCTATTAATTTTTTAAAAAATATTTTTATATTTACTTATTCCCTTTTGTTGCCCTTGTTATTTTATTGTTGTAGCTATTATTGTTGTAATTGATGTTGTTGTTGTTGGATAGGACATAGAGAAATAGAGAGAGGAGGGGAAGACAGAGAAGGGGAGAGGAAGACAGACACTTGCAGATCCGCTTCACGGCTTGTGAATGGACTCCCCTGCAGGTGGGGAGCCAGGGGCTCGAACTGGAATCGTTATGCCAGTCCTTGCACTTTGCGCCACCTGCACTTAACCCACTGTGCTGCCACCTGACTCCTAATACTATTACTTTTTAAAAGAATCCAGGTCACCTTTAGCATGATCTAAACAAACAACTATCAAAAAAACAACAGTCTCCTTTGTTGAGACAGCATAATATAGTAGTTAAAAAAATGGACTGTAGAGTTGTATGTAGAGTTGTCCTTATATCTGCCCTACTAGTTACTTACAATGCAAAATTTGAGCCAGCTAATGCTCAAACCTTAGTTTTTATCATTTCTAAAAAGAGGGTAATAAAAACTCCTTTATTAGGTTGTTTTGTTGATTAACTGTATAAATACATATAACATATTGAAAATAGTTTTCATGTTAGTGCTTATTAAATAAATTAGTACTTGAACTGGAAGCTGGTCAAGTTATGTTAGACTACTCCAGAGTACTAACTGTGTCTTTTGGGTAGAGTGGACAGGATGGAGAAACCAATCTGCTAGAAATAGAAATATAGGTTTAAAACAACCAGAGTAGACTTCAAAGTAGTACCTTGGTTATTTCTTATGACTTGAATTTTTTTTTTCTTGACTGAAGGACAGGAACTTATAGAGACCTTATGAAACTCAGAGTCAGGTGAAAATAGATACTGTAAAGACACTCAACTATATGAAAGTAATATGGAGAACTGCCTGTTAGCATAAGGCCTAACAGGATATTAGTCCCTGCAAACTATTGTTTCTTAAATGTTAAATGACTCTCAATGTGCCCTTTAAAAGTTTCATTTATTTATTTACTTATTTAGAGAATGTGACACAACTAGAACATCACTCTGGTGATGATGTTTTAGTACCAGGGATCAAACTCATAACTTTACTTGTGCAAGTTGTGTGCTCTACCTCTGACACCAATAAGCCACCTCACTGGCTGCCCAATGTCTCGTTTTACAAACATATCTTATCAAAGTTTTTTTTTCTTTACTTTCTGGAGGTATCAACTTACTTTCTGGAGGACTATCAATTCTGTCAGAATAATGGTGTTAAAAAATCTTCCCCTTATAGTTTATTATATTCAAAAAGTGACTTAAGTCTTTTAAAAATCATTTTATTCATAGATGGAAATTGAAAAATAAGAACAGAAGGGAAAACACAAAGCAGAACTTGGACTGGATTTGGTATTTTGCATCAAAGTAAAGGGCTCTGGGATGGGAGTATTGTGGAGGAGAACCTACATGGTGAGTTAGAGTGTTGTGTGGAAAACTGAGAACTGTTACAACTACTGTATTTTATTCTCTACTGTAAATCATTAATCCCCTCTAGAGCCCCCCAAAGAAAAAAGGAAAAGTTAAAAAATATATTAGGACAGATGTTGACGCCTGAGTACAACCTCTTTTCTCCCTATGATAAGTGTTGCACATTGCTTTCAGTGTCCACCCAAGTCTTTCTTCACTGTCATGCAGAGTTCCCAACACCATTTTTGTTCTGTCTTTTCCTCCCACAGAATCATTTACTTTGCAGTAATATGCCATGCTCAGTCCCAGTCCAGGTTTCATCTTGTCTTTTTGTTTCATTTGGTTTGGGTTTTTGCTTGTATGCTTGCCTTTTTTGTTTGTTTTTTAGTTTTCACCAGTGAGTTCTCTCATTTAACATGATTCTCCAGTTCCAATTAATATAAGGCAAAAGAGATATCATCTTTATTCTTTTTTTTAAATATTTATTTATTTCCTTTTGTTGCCCTTGTTTTTTTATTGTTGTCGTTATTATTGTTGTCGTCGTTGTTGGATAGGACAGAGAAAAATGGAGAGAGGAGGGGAAGACAGAGAGGAGGAGAGAAAGATAGACACCTGCAGACCTGCTTCACCGCCTGTGAAGCGACTCCCCTGCACGTGGGGAGCCGGGGTTCGAACCGGGATCCTTATGCCGGTCCTTGTGCTTTGCGCCACCTGCGCTTAACCCACTGCGCTATAGCCCTACTCCCTCATCTTTATACTTATGGCTAAGTAGTATTCCATTGTGTGTATATACCACAACTTATTATCCACTTAATCTCTCCTAGGCATCTACCCAACATTGACAAAAATCCCTATACAAAGAGATATATGTACACTTACATACACAGCAGCACAGTTTATAATAGCTCAAACCTGGAAACTGGCAGATGCCCGACATCAGACTCCAAACTCTTTATTTATGTATCATGTAGTTTTTCTACTAACCTAGACATTTCCTTTCCTAAGAATTCTCATCCAAAATGCTTTAATTGCATTTTAAAATAGTAGATGAACTACAAAGTAGTGCTTCTGATTGTGAAATGGCAATGGTCTACATCAGATGGATCAGACTGAAATTCTACCTGGCCCATTTATCTTATTCCATCTGTGGAGTACATAAGAATTAAGGTCCCTTTTAGAATTATAGGATTTGAAGAGCTATGATTCATATTCCTGTTTTAGGTTCAACTCGACTCAAAACTTTCATAGAGGATTTCTGGGAGGCGTGACCATGGAATACCAGGAATAGAATTGTCTCTCCTCTCAAAACATCAAATAAACACAAGAGACCCAGCTGAAGGAACAATCTAAAACTGAAAGTTATGCAGCATCAGGTGGATGCTCACATGTGCTGGGGGCAAAAAGGTGTGAGGGCTGAAGTAAAGCAGAGTCACATCAGAGCTCTGGGCAGAATGATGCTGAGCCTCACCATTTTGACTAATTTTACTTTAAGCTGCTTTTCTCCAAGCTCCTCAGTCAGAAACAAGTCAATCCAGGCAATTGTGGTTAGTGAATTGAATGGTACTGAGAGGGACCTCATAACAAACCAAATACAAGGTTTAAAATATGAAAACATTAGAAAAATATGCAAGGACAAAAGTCCAGATAAAACTACCACAAAGGATTTTGAAGACAAGATACAGACACTGATTGAGCTACTAATCACAGGAGTGAAGAAAGAATTTGCAAATAATATCGGAAATGGAGAAACAGCAAATGTGACTTCAGAAGAAAACACTATCTGGAGGTAACTGGAGAGCTAAAAGCTGAAAAAGCTGAGCTAAGAGCACAACTAGCTGAACAAGCTAATACAGTATCAGAACAGGGTTACAAAATAGCTAAGCTACAGAAAACAACACAGGGGAGACAGAATACAATAAGTGAGGCAGAAAACATAATTAACAATATTGAGGATGAATTAGAGAAAACAAGGAAGTACGAGATCTCAAAAAGATTAAAGGATACTGAAGACAACAACAGAGACATATGGGATGACTTCAAAAGAAGCAATATACACATTGTCAGCTTACCAGAGAAAGAAAGAGAGGAAGGGGGAAGGAAGAATTATACAGGACATAATAGCTGAGAATTTCCCTACTCGAGACAGGATAAATGACAAAAAGGTTTAAGAAGCTCAGAGGGTCCCAAACAGAATTAACCCAGACTTAAAGACAAATTATATTTAGAATGAAAAGGAATAAGGATAAAGAAAGGATTCCTAACACTGCAAAAGAAAAACAAAGAGTCACCTATTCAGGAAAACCCATAAGATTTGCAGCAGATTTCTCCACACAACCACTAAAGGCCAGAAAAGAATGGCAAAATATATATCGAACACTCAATGAAAGGCTTTCAGCCAAGACTACTGTATCCTGCTAGACTGTAATGCAAGCTAGATTGAAGCATAAAACCTTCTCAGACAAGCAACACTTGAAGGAATCAGCTATCACCAAGTGTGTCCTGCAAGAAATTCTGAAAAGGCTCTTATGAACAGCATAATGGTAATTACACCATTGTAAACATGCCATATATCAGAACACTCTAAAATTTTAGAATAATGGCATTAAATATCTTAATTCTATAATATCAATAAATGTCAATGGCCTGGATTCACCTTTTAAAAGGCAAAGAGTTGTAAAGTGGATCAGAAAACACAGCACAGACTTTCCACTTTCTGCAACCCACAATGACCCTGGTTCCATGCTCCCAGAGGGATAGAGAATGTGAAAGCTATCGGGAGGGGGTGGGATATGGAGATTGGGTGGTGGGAATTTTGTCCTACCCTATGGTTTTATTAATTTATCCTTTCTCAAATTAAAAAAAATTTTAAAAACTAAAAAAAAAAGAACAAAACCCAACCATTTGTTGTCTACAGGAATCCCACCTAACTCAACAAGACAAACAGAGACTCAAAGTGAAAGGATAGAAAACTAGCAGACAGGCCAATTGGACCACCACAAAAGGGCAGGAACAGCTATTCTCAATTGGACATGATAGACCTTAAAGCAAGTAAAATTTTAAAAGATAGGGATGGACATTACTTAATGCTCAGAGGATCAGTCAATCAAAAGGTCTTAATGATTATTAACATCTATGCACCCAAGGATAGGCCACCTAAATACATCAAATGTCTACTGCAAAGGCTACTGCAATAAATTAACAGCAACACAGTAATAGTAGGGAATTTCAACACCCCTTGGATGTTAGACCAGAAACTATTAAACACTTAGAAGAAAATATAGGCAGAACTATTTTCCATCTAAATTTTAAAGGTATCTTCTATGAAATGAATCCAGTTTTTTAAAAAAGTTGGTTAATAAACACAAAGTAGAACTTGGACCAATATAAAGGACTCTGTGGTAGGGTTGGAAGGTTCAGGTCCTAGAACAGGATAGCAGAGGAGGACCTAGAGGGGGGTTGAATTGTTATCCGGAAAACTAAGAAATGTGAACAGAGGTGAATGGCATAATAGTTATTTAAGATATTCTTATTCTGAGGCCCAAAAGGCTCAGGTTCATGGTGAATTCACCTACCCCATCTTGGATGGAGCATGAAGAAATCATGTTAAATGAGATAAGTCAGGCACAAATGAATGAATATGGGATGATGTCACTCATAGGCAGAAGTTACAAAACAAGATCAGAAGGGAAAACTAAGCAGAACTTGGACTGGAGTAGGTGTATTGCACCAAAGTAAAAGACTTTGGGGTGGGAAGATGGGTTTAGGTCTTGAAACATGGTGGCTGAGGAGGACCTAGTGGGGGTTGTATTGTTATGTGGAGTTATGGATGTACAAACTATTGTATTTTACTCTTGACTGTAAACCATTAATTCCCCCAATAAATAATTTAAAAAAAACTTTCTTAGATAAAAAATGACTATCTTACTGTAAGAAGTATTTGAGAATGAACTATGGAGATGCCCTTTTAAGTCATTGCTGTGCATAGGGCTTTCAATATTAGATCTTTATTTTCCCTTTTGTTAACATAAAAATCCCACCATTAGAAAGAGAAAGCCATTCCCATCCTTACTTGGAGACACTATAGTAATGGTGTTTTGTAGTGATGACTAGAATACTGCACTACAAATATTCCATGTTTTCCTGTCCCTGATTAAGAAAATCACTAACTTGTCTTACAAATATCTATTTAGTCATCCAAAAATGCATGACATGCATGACTTTTCCAGTAGCCCAATATTATTTATCTACTTTGTGGGAGAATAAAAGGGGAAAACTGACTTTTATGTTTCCTAACTTTCCTCCATACTTCTTGGCAGTGATAAATTCTTAATTTACCATTAACAGTATGAGGAATACTTTTATTTTCTGACCCCACTGGTTTAGAATATGATTTCTGACAACATGCAAATTGTAAAAATTTCTCCTCAAACCAAAGAAATTGTAGCATCAGTTAAGAGTAAACCAATTATTGGTAAATGCTTACCTTTGTTTAACATGAGTCACTTAAAATGACATTTTTATTAGTGATTAACATTATTACAAAAAATATAATATTTCAGGAATATTTTCTTACCCATAACAGTACGTTAAATCATGATAACCTTCCCCAATGTGCTTCCTCCACACTTTGACCCCCTCCCAAGAGGTGTTGTTCTTACAAAGTCCTATAGACAGTTTGCATACCAATTTTTTCTAAGTTCTTATATTCTAGTTATCTATATTTCAATATAAGTGAAATTATCCATTTATTGTTCTTCACCTCTCATTGTCACCTAGCATAATTACCTCCAATACTATCCATCCATTTTGTTCCAAATGATAAGTCCTTTTTATTTCAAGCCAGTATTTATTCATGTCCAATCATTCACTTTTTTTTTCATTTTCCTGAGAAAAAGCCCTGGGAGATCTTGTTATACTAAGAAGGTTTTTTTTTTCTTTTGGTAATTGACATTTGCTAGTCAAGTATGATATATCACATTTAACATTAGGTTAGCAAACTGAATTCTAATACTGAGCATTATGTGAATTTTGCAGCAGTATTTACTGTGTGGTTCTGTAAGCTTAATATTAATTCATTTCAATTCAGTATACCTCTTTTAGGAAGTAAGGGCTATCATCTGGTATGTACATAAGTATTTACTGTAATCTGTACCATTTTTTCTATAACTTACAATATATATTAACTTATGCTCAATTTATATTAGCTGTTTAAAAGTAACATGTTCATGAGGAACAATTCTGCCTGGAAGGACATTGTGTTATGAACAGAAAGCTGAACTTCCATAATAAACCCATTATAGATATATTTCAAGGTGTCACTTCCATAATCCAAATTTTAGTCTGCATGATTTCCCTTGTCACATTATATTTTATCTTCTTTTATCCACATAGCTCTGAAAAGCTCACTAAGGAGCAGTAGCAATAAGATCTATATCTGTACTGACAAATTGCATTGCTAGATATTTATAGAAGTATATAGTATAATTATACTATTTGATATTCTTTGAACAAAGATTTATATATGGGTGTAATATCTGTATGAAAAAGACATGGTAATTCTAGACCAAATCCCATAGATTATTACTATATTACCAAAATTCTCTAGAAATTCACAATTAGAAAAATGCTATGTTTAAATTTAACATAAACCCAGGCACTTAAGTATTAGGTTAAAAACTAAGTTTTTGAAGTGTCTATCTAAATCCTTCTTAAAAGGTAGAGATAATATATTTAATTAATTTATTAAAAGCATAATCTGAAGGAGTGAAATATAACAAGGTGCTATTTAGAGATACTTAAAACAATTCTCCATTATATGCTCATTTGTTGAAGTAAATTCATGTTTTGAAAATTTGGAAAATGGAAATGAATAATAAAAAATCAATATCTACGTAAAGTTCCTCTTAGATTTCCTAAAAATAACCAGTGTCTCCTCTGAGCTAAGTTGAAGTTGAAATTATTTTAGGTCTCTGGAGTTAGCTACCCTATTCATTTGGTTAAACCTTTGCATTTTCTTGTTATCTTTCTTACCAGACTGTGACAGCCAAAAATTTAGAGCTGATTCAGTATAGCTTCCCCTTCAGCAACTCAAAGAGTATCAGGCTCTTCTTAAAGGTGTGCTGGGTTTAACTGAATTTTACCAAAACTATGATCAACAACCACTCTGGGAGACAGCGACGCAAGACAGAGTGAACCTCGTCCCACAGAACACACAGTCAGCACACAGACCTTAAAGCACACTTGATGAATCACACATGGATGGTACCAGCTCAAAGGGAAAGAGATGAAAGGAAGCCAAGGACTTTTCTAAGTGGCAGACACAACTGGTAGAGGGCAAACATGTGGGTGTTCTTTGTGTACTAGAGCATCTCCTCCAGGTCTCCTGTGAGTGGATGCAAGATACAATTATAAGCACTTGTGGAGTTTAACATGCTAGGTAGCAGCCTGTTTTGGGATCTTCTGCTTTGAAATAGATATGCATATACACATACATACACATTCATATACATCGATTATTCAATATTTACCATTTAATTAAACAAGATCTAAAATTGCATACAAATTAAGAGTAGAAATAATATATTTGTTTCTCTGTTACTTGAGACTCTATAAGAGTGAGATTCACAAATTATAAGTTTAACCTGCAGCATCTTAAATGATGACTGCAACAACCCTTGGAAACACTCTGAATTAAGTTGATTTTTGGATCTCCCAATTTAAATTATGTAGCTAATGTGGTTCCCTTTCCATGTAATGATAAAAATAACAAAAAGGACAGAAAGAAGGGACATTGGGTTCCTAGTGTTGTCTCCTAGACACCAATTAAGGTGCGGAGATGAGAGGTAATACCTATCTGTTAAAAAAAATACTGTAACCACTAGTCAGTCCCCCAATAATATATATATACAGAGGGGGGGGGGACTTTGTACTTAGCAAATCAATTTATCGGATGTACAGCAATTTTTCATGACTATAGGTCATAATTTGTTTATCTTCTTTTACGAAGTGGCTATTCAGATTTTCTGCCCACTTTTTATTGGATTACTTAGGTTTGGTGGTGGTGGTAATGCTCTTCTTTTGAACTTCCCATTAAGACTACTTAAAAATATTAGTAAGTGTTTAGACAGTGAGCCATCTCCATCCACATACACAAAGCATTATAAAGGGTAAGATATTGCCCATGAGTTGGATGAAATAGGACTACTATGAGACCAGGTGTGGCACACCTGGTTGAATATTCATGTTACAGTGCACAAGGACCCAGGTTCAAGCCCCCAGTCCCCACCTGCAGGGGAGAAGTTTCGTGAGTGGTGAAGCAGGGCTGCAGGTGTCTCTCTGTCTCTCTTCCTGTCTCCCCCATCTTCTTGATTTATGGCTGTCTCTATCCAATAAACATAGTTAAAAAGAAAAAAAAGAAACAAGGCTCTTATAAGCAGTGTTTGGATACATAGACTAAATATTCCTAGAGAATGAATTATTCACTAGTTATTACTTATATGTCATTAGAAAGAGCAACTTAGACAACTACAGTTTATAGGTTATGCTAATGTGGTTATCCTCTATTTTTCACATTTGAGCTTTTCCACAGTTGCTTAGAATTAGGAACAACACTTATATTCTGCAAACATTCTTTGAGGAAATGCTAAAAGAGTAAAATTTGTGGAGAGAGATATCTTCCTTTCTATATTGATACTTATCAAACCAGTTGCCAAAACTATGGGATTTGCTCTACACAAGAATTTGTGTGATGTCTAATCTGTTTCTACTCTAATGCATTCAGACTTTTAAAAGTTAACTTTAAATTATTAAGTATTTTGTATTGATTTAATAAATGGATTTATTACAGTAATTATGTGTAGCTTAATGTTTCTTTCCCTTGAATTTGTTCTGGGAAAATCAATGACTTTTTTCCAAATTGCTCTCTTCCCCTGATACAGCACTGTGATCTGAGATAACTGTAATATACTCAGTTCAAAGAGAACCAGTGTCATTTATCTATACAGCAGTAATGAATACAATTATCTACAGATTAGCTTGAAATAAAATGGCTTTGTGTATTATCTTTGGAGGTAACACTCTCTTCTTGGAGAGTATTTAATTTGATACTGTTATCTATAAGAAATAAAGATAAAGCATGCGCATGTAAATGTGTCACTGAAAGTACTCTTGAAAGCAGAAAGTGCTATTTTTTATTTGTTATAAGAGAACCCCAAGTAATTCAAGGGTAGAAAAATGATGCCCAAATGAAGTCACATGACTCAAAGTATAATTCCTGTGAAATCCAGGAAGAACCGTATTAGTGATAGTCTCTAAGTATACACAATGTTGTACAATAAGTTGATTTCTCTAAACAAAGAAGAAAATCCTTTCTCCAAGGAGCTTACAATCTAAAGATACAAGTTGGTGCGATACACTATGAGATGAGAACAATAAGTGAGCCCCGTGTGGGTGGTCTTCATAGTTAAAATGCTTCTAAGACAAGTAACTTCTTGGAAAGGTAGAGGTTGAAGAGGGAGTGGCCCAGGCATACAAAGAAGTTGAAGACTGTTCTTTTGGGACTGGAAGATATAAGAAAGGGAAGGGAATGTTAGAGCATGTGTATGAAAAGAAGCTTGGCATAAGAATGGGTAAAGAGATCAGACTGACAATGACATGGCAAAGCTTGGTGATTTAGAGGAAAAAAAAAGTAAAATGCCAGCAAAGGAAGATTTAGAGAGAGTCAAACAAAATACCATAAGACTCTATTTATAACAAATGCCACACCTTTAAAGACCCAGAGCTAAAGAATGATACATGCAATAGCTTCTTACCAGTGTGAGTGTCTTCTGCAGAAGAGAAAAAAACAATCCAATATAGTCCCCATGAGAAAAGGCTTTGTAAGTAGCAAAGCAGTATAAATATAAATCATTGTCCTATTCTACTTTGTTCTAACTTCATTAAATTCTTGCTTAGTGTCATATTTTAAGACAAATGTTACAACAGAACTTCTCATTTTCCAAGATATTGCCAGGAACAGATCTGTTTTTTTCAATGCCCCATTTGTTTCTGTTCATTAAAAATTCTCATAGTAATTGTTTCCCCCAAAGGGCTCTTTCCTTACAATTCAACTATTACTGTTCCATGAAGATTCTCATTCTCATCATCGTTCCTGCCCCCTCCATTGTTACTCTACTCACATGATCATATGTTTTCTTTAGTTTCATAAATTCATTTTTATGCTCTGCCTCATTCTAATGAGAATTCAGGTTGGTTTACTCAGAAATACATAAAATAACAGGATTAGAAAATTGGCAGATAAATGAGTCTGATGGGGAAATCAATGTAAGCAACTAAAATCCTTAGTTTCAAGGTACAGCTTACACTAAGTACACAGAATTAGGGCATTTAAAGATGTGTCCTAGGTTTGGTGCTTAATATCTTAGGAGACAGATCAAGAAGAGAAATATTTGTTTTAAGATTTGCAGGTGCTCACCAGGTGAAAAATATCCAAATTCTCAGAAGAAGCACAGCATTTCTTGAGAACCAATTGAAATTTCTCTGAAGGGTTTTTATAAAAGCCAGTTTTGTGAGTAGAGTTTATCCTGAGGGTACTAGAAAGTCAGTAAAAGCCTTTGATCCATGATATGGCATACACGAAAATGTGTTTAGAGCAGAAATAAGAAAGCACAAATGAGAGAGTGTGTGTGTGGGGGGGTGAGAACCAGTTAGAGATGAACTCTAAGGTTCTGAACAAGGATATATCAGATGGAATTGGGAAGAAAGAACGGTTTTCAGAGGGATCAGGAAGATGGACTGGGTCACTGCTCAGGTATGAATGGGAACGGAGGTATCAAGGGTTCCTTTTTTAATTCAGATCTATCTAGAGTGGATAGTTCCACAATCCCTTGCAAATGCACAAAGATGTTAAACTAGAAAGCATAGCAAATTATGAAAAAAGTAAGGATGCCACTATTGACTTCTATAATTATATTATGAAGCTAGCAGAAAAAGAAAATGTGAAGCTGTCAATTACTTAGCACTTTATAAATTTATAAATTGCTTTTATGTCTAATAGCTTCTTATTGTGAGGGCAGTTTCTTTTTTTATTTTTTAAATTTATTTATTTATTGGGGAATTAATGTTTTACATTCAACAGTAAATACAATAGTTTGTACATTCATAACATTCCTCAGTTTCCCATTTAACAATACAACCCCCACTATGTCATTTATCATCCTTCATGGACCTGTATTCTCCCCACCCACCCACTTCAGAGTCTTTTACTTTGGTGCAATACTCCAATTCCATTTCAGGTGCTACTTGTGTTTTCTTTTCTGATCTTGTTTTTCAACTTCTGCCTGAGAGTGAGATCATCCCATATTCATCCTTCTGTTTCTGAGGGCAGAATCTATAAGTAGCAAGTATTCAGATTTTAGAAATAAGCAACCTGAGACTTAGTGATTAACTAATGAATACTAAATCATATGATTTGTAATTGTCTTGTTTTTCTATTCCCTACTGTAAGCACTGCCTCAATGTCTTCTGTTTTAGCTGTTGGTGTTCTATTACTAGATGACAAAATCAAAGCAAGTGTAGAGATTTTTCAAGAACTATGAACCTCATTTTTTGTCTTTTACTTACTACAATAATTCTACAGAACACATTTGATATAAATAAGACTGTTTGCCCCTAGACTGATATGCTTTTCAAATTATATGTCCACTTGTAAGTCCTTTCATTTCTTCCTACTTCTGTCAGATGTCACTACTTGATGTACATGGCAGATTCCATACTCCAAATTAGCTATGGCCCTGAAAATCAGATTAATATGCTTGTTACTTTTAGACAGAAATATGAGTGAATATATATTGAATGATAACACAGGGAATTCTTTTGTGAGAACCTAACTCTCAAATTATGTTATGCTCTGTTTATCTTATTTTTTAAATCATTTTTGGAATGCATTTTTTACTGTTTTCTAAATTGTTGACTAATTTTCAGTGTGCTGGATATATTATCTATAAAAATAAAGTGTTAGTATGTAATGCTTGGTATATAATCCCTGCTCCTTTATATGTGTCTTGCACATTTATATGTGCACATGCACACACATATACGCACACACACATGCACACACACGTGTGCACACACATACACAATTGGTAGGAACAGGAGGATGTAGTGCTGTTTACAAACAGGGAGCTGTCACTGTGCTTGTTTATTCATTTGCTTGAGAAGTGAGTTTTTGGTGAATAGTACTCTACTTGCCAAAGTTTTAAAATACCTGCCTGATACCCTTCATTCTACAACAATGTGAGACAATTTTTCTCAGTCCCAAAGCCTCTTTTCTGGAAAGTTTGAAAAATTTCCTTTTGTTTACAATAAGTCTTTCCTCACAAAATGGTCATAGAAGTTTATAGCCAGATTTTTCCTGGTTAGCTTGTCTCTCCGTTTTTTCTTTGGTGGGGAAGGCTTTTAATAAAATATTTATTGACTATCCACAGGAGGATTGTTTCTGTAAGAAACAGTTTGCCTCTGTGTGAATTTTTTGTCTCCAACTGGCCAGATAAAATATCTTGTGTTATTTGGTTCAATGTGTATATAATTCTGATATGTGGGTTTTTTATAACCAAAGTTCATCAGCATCCAGAATATGACCTAAAATAAATGAATTTTATTCCAAATATACTTTTTGAATTAATTTTACCTTTTGTTGCCCTTGTTTGTTTTATTGTTATTGTAGTTATTATTGTTTTTATTGATGTTGTCGTTGTTAGAATAGAGAGAAATGGAGAGAAGAGGGGAAGACAGAGAGGGAGAGAGAAGAACAAACACCTGCAGACCTGCTTCACTTTCTATGGAACAACTCCCCTGCAGGATATCCTTACGATATCCTTACGCTGGTCCTTGTGCTTTGCGCCATGTGTGCTTAACCCACTGTGCTACCGACCAACTCCCCTCAAATTAAATTTTAAGATAACAGGAAATCAGTGACCAATATGTCCATTCATTAAGCAACCTAATGTGAGTAGGAAGGTGTTTTCTCCTTATAACTTCTTGAAGTATGAAATCAATAAAATTGATGGAACTAGAACTCAACAAGTTCAGTAACTACAGCTTTTGGTTTTTCATGGTACATTTTTTTCCTCATAATGGTGGAAAGAAAGAGTGTTGATTTCTTCTCATAGTTTGAAACACAGGAGTTACTTTTATTGCTAGAAATGACCATACATCACAGGAAAATGGGAATGATTTTCCAATAATGGTTGTCTATAGAAAATACAGCTGTAGCATCATATGGATCTGAACTCAACTTTAGTAGATTCCTAGTTTGATGTTTTTTTGAAACCTATGTATGAACATAAGAATAGGAAAAATCAGATAAATCAATCCTAAAATTTAAAATGTGGTCTTGAAATGGTACAGTAAATGAAGTACTGAACTCGTAAATGTGAGGTACTGAGTTTGATTGCCAGCATAGCATGTGCCAAAGTAATGCTCTGGTTCTCTCTTTCATTAGCATGTAAATATATTAATATAAATGTATGTCAGTATAGAAAAATCATAAAATAATTACAACAAACCTTAGTGGGATAAAATCCTCAATGCCTTATGGGAATAATTTAAGGCATGAGAGTATTTTCTAGAAACAAGTAGAATTTACAAACTTCCATGAGATCAAAGGGTTTACTTATAAGTCCTTGGTCTTCTATAAAGTTGTCCTGTTTTTCACGTGACTATCAATATATTCATTTTAGATTTCTTTAAGGAAATAATTATTATTTTCTTGCCTTTTGTGTTTAAATGTTTTATACAGAAACACATTTTGTAGGGATGCAGTTGTTTACGATGGAGATGTTTATTTGTGAATGAGAAATGTTCACTAAAGGGAACTAGTGGTATACTCTCTAAAAGTAATAATTTCAGCAAGGAAATATGATAGTGCAGGTAAAGTAAGTAGATTGTATAAATCATGTCTACCAAAGGATACAATTGTTCCCTCATGTGACCTTGGCTTTAGTTAACATAGTAAAGGTAATTTATTAAATATTTAAATAGTGTCATTTATAGAAGAAAATAATCAGTGATATGATATGTTATGTTTGGAACTAGTGAGAGACTTCATTATAGTGCTTACAAACATTGTGTATAGTCTATGTATGACATTATGCAAATTTCTCCAGAGCAGAATGGTGCTCTTTGTGATGTATCTGTTAGTTTTACTGCCCTTAGGCTAAAAAAGGATATGATGGATGACTATCAAACATCAGATTTTATATAAACCAATAAAATTTGAGACTTTATATTTAATTGTATTTTGTCTATCTACTATATTGAACTTTCTTTCGGAAAACTAAACTAACATTGACCTGCCAGAATCTATGGAGAAATTGTGGTATAATATATTTGATTATGTATCAGTAAATACAATAGAGCCAAGTGATAAGCTGGCCAGAAAATATTAGATGGCTGAAGGGACATTGTTTGAGCTGAGAAACAAATAATGATAATCAAAATTTGTATATCTTATATATCCTTTCCTTATATTTCCTTGTCTTTCTTTCCTCCTATTATTTTGTTCTAGCACTGAAATTTGCTTTTAAAATTCTTCATCTCTTTGCTTATTTTAGCCTTTTTTTTTTTACTTTTGTAAATCTTTATTTTATTACTGGATAGAGACAGAGAGAAAAATTGAGCGGGGAGGATGATAGAGAGGAATAGAGACAGAGAGACACCTGCAGCCCTGTTTCACCACTAGTGAAGCTTTCCTCCAGCAGATGGGGACCAGGGGCTTGAACCCTTGTGCACTGTAATGTGTGTGCTTAACCAGGTGTGCCACCACCTCGCCAACTCTTTTTTTTTTCCCTACCACAACCACCAACTAATTTCTTTTTTTTTTTTATTTTATTTTTTTTATTTTTTTTTAATTTTTTTTTAAATTTTTTATTTAAGAAAGGATTAGTGAACAAAGGCATAAGGTAGGAGGGGTACAACTCCACACAATTCCCACCACCCAATCCCCAAAACCCACCCTCTCCCATGATAGCCTTCCCATTCTCTAGCCCTCTGGGAGCATGGACCCAGGGTCGTTGAGGGTTGCAGAAGGTAGAGGGTCTGGCTTCTGTAATTGCTTCCCCGCTGAACATGGGCGTTGACTGGTCGGTCCATACTCCCAGTCTGCCTCTCTCTTTCCCTAGTAAGGTGTGTCTCTGGGGAATCTGAGCTCCAGGACACATTGGTGGGGTCTTCAATCCAGGGAAGCCTAGCCAGCATCCTGGTGGCATCTGGAACCTGGTGATTGAAAAGAGAGTTAACATACAAAGCCAAACAATTTGTTGAGCAATCATGGATCCCAAGTTTGGAATAGTGGAGAGGAAGTGTTAGGGAGGTACTCACTGCAAACTCCAGTGTAATCCTGCTTTCAGGTATATATTTTGCAGTAGTTTATGGATACGTGTGAACATAAGCTCTCTCTCACAGAAACTGTTGTATGTCTAGGTTATGGGACTTTGTTAGAAAGTGAACTACCTGAGATGAAATTAGAGTGTACTATAAAAGGAAAGGTCTCACCCAAGTAATGAAGCTGAAGGGTTGTCATTCCACACGTGAAGTCTCTGGATACATTCTGAGGTGAAGCATGTTGAGATGGCAATCGTTGCTTTGGTTAGGTTGTGATCAGCGGATGCAATATTATTTGGTATGGATTGGGAGATGCATACGGGAAAGTGAGCCCTATCCAAGGGTGCCAGGACTGGGGGAAGTAGGGGCTCTATAGTGAAGATGTGAGGTTCCTGCTGTCTTAGGGTTCAAAAAGACAATCAATAGTTAATATTATCATCACATTATTTGTTAATTGGGTTAACTTTGAAAAGTCCCTTTGTTATGGTTTGCTGTACAGTACCCAGTATCTTGTATATAGCTGTGCTATTGGAAGCTTCTAATCTACTTGGTCTAGGCTTTTGAGAGAGTCCGCATATCAAATACGTAGCCTATCTATTAAAAGGCTAACAAACATATGAAAAACTGCTCTAGGTCACTGATTGTCAGAGAAATGCAAATTAAGACAACACTAAGATACCACCTCACTCCTGCAAGAATGGCATACATCAAAAAGGACAGCAGCAACAAATGCTGGAGAGGATGTGGGGACAGAGGAACCCTTTTACATTGCTGGTGGGAATGTAAATTGGTACAGCCTCTGTGGAGAGCAGTCTGGAAAACTCTCAGAAGGCTAGACATGGACCTTCCATATGACCCAATAATTCCTCTCCTGGGGTTATACCCCAAGGACTCCATAACACCCAACCAAAAAGAGGTGTGTACTCCTATGTTCATAGCAGCACAATTCATAATAGCTAAAACCTGGAAGCAACCCAGGTGCCCAACAACAGATGAATGGCTGAGAAAGCTGTGGTATATATACACAATGGAATACAATGCAGCTATCAAGAACAATGAACCCACCTTCTCTGACCCATCTTGGACAGAGCTAGAAGGAATTATGTTAAGTGAACTAAGTCAGAAAGTTAAAGATGAGTATGGGATGATCCCACTCATCAACAGAAGCTGACTTAGAAGATCTGAAAGGGAAACTAAAAGCAGGACCTGATCAAATTGTAAGTAGGGCACCAAAGTAAAAACCCAGTGGTGAGGGGTAGACATGTAGCTTCCTGGGCCAGTGGGGGGTGGGAGTGGGCGGGAGGGATGGGTCACGGTCCTTTGGTGATGGGAATGGTGTTTATGTACACTCCTAGCAAAATGTAGACATATAAATCAGTAGTTAATTAATATGAGAGGGGGAAATCAATTGTATGTCTCAAAGGTTCCCAACTAATTTCTTATCCTTCAGGTCCACTGCCCTAATGAAAATTCTCATATAATAGGAGAAAAAACATGAAAACTGTTTTCTTTGTGTTTCTTATATTTTTGGAAAATAGCCCTTCCTACTTTCTTCCACTTACCTTTCTTTACTTAATCTTCTCAAGCAAAATCTTTATCAGATGACCTCCTCTCATGTTTCTATAAAGAGACTCTGTTATAAATGGCTGGAGCTGAGATTAGTTTGTTTATCCAAAAAGCAACAATCTCTGTATGGCATCTTCATAACTCTGACATATTGCCTTCTAGGCTGGCATCCCAGGGTATTTATAATCTTATCAATAGTTAGCATGAAAATATCAAATCAGAATTAATTTCAAGTCACTGTAACTTCAAATGATTTGAATAAAACACCCAAGACAAATTTTCACAGGCCTGGTACTGTCTAACAATTGGAAATTGATGCTTTGGAACATTGTTTTTAAAATGATTTCATTTTTGGAGGAGACAAAATTCTATTAACACTATATTCCAAAGAGAGGAACAAGCACTTGTCACTAAAAATCCAAAACTCTGACTCCCCCTGCCAAAAACAAACCTTTAAAAAGCACTAAGAGACTATAGCAACAGTGATGTAGATATTAGGGTAACAGGCTTACGTGTTCATTCAACAAATATAATATATTGATAACCAACAATATGCCTGTGTTGCTTTATTGCTTGGTTATCCTAAAGATAATGTTCCATAGTTTGAAAATGCCCATTCACTAGTGGTGAGTAACCTATAGTTAAATTAAAGTAAGTCTCAATTTCATTTCTTTTGCTAACCAGTAACTTATTATTATATAATTGGGATGACTATGAAATATAGTGCCTTTAGTCTTCTATTCTGGATGCTGAATCTTCAGAATCTTTGGTCCCATTATCTTGACTTTATTTTTGCATACCTTCCCTAATGTATTTATTATTTAATATAATATATAAAATTATAATTGGATATATTTAAATTAATGTAAATTTCAATATAAAACATTTAAAATGGATGATATTAAAAAAGAGAACCAGAGCTAGGTGGTGGCACGTCTTATAGAGCACACATGTTACAATTCACAAGGACCCAGCTTCAAGTCATCAGTCCCCTCTGTAAGGGGGGAAGTTTCATGATTAATGAAGCAGTGTTGTAGGTGTTTCACTTTCTTGCTCCCCTTCCCTGTCAATTTCTCTCTGTTTCTATCCAAAATAAAAAAGTATAAAAATGAATTAACAATGTCCTTTTTCTTGCCTATTTTGATATTTTCTTTATCATAATATTATTGAGTAATAATATATTCTCAATACATGCATTTTGTCAGATGCATGTGGGTTGTTGTAGTATTTAATTACTGTTTGGTAAATTCAAGGATAATGAAAATGTCTCCTATGCTTTTGTATAGAAACCTTACAAGGTTGGATTTTACATTTAGGTAAATTATTCATACTGACTTAATTTTTTACTTAATTTTGTATAGGGTATGTGGTAAGGGTAGAGATATATTTATTTATATATTTGCATATGGATATCGCCTATTTCCTAGGTTTCTGTTGAATAAAAAGTTTTTTCTCAAAATATTGCTTTGACACTGTCATCAACTGGCAGTATTTGGTGAGAGGAGTGGTGGGCAAACACCTATCTCAGGGAGATAAGAAATTGCACCCATGAGGCAACTGTCCTATAGATAATTATTTCCCTAATAAAACAATCTGTTAAAAAAAAAGGGGGGGAGTCAGGCGGTAGTGCAGCGGGTTAAGCGCATGTGGCACAAAGTGCAAGGGCTGGCTTAAGGATCCAGGTTCAAGCTCCTGGCTCCCCACCTGCAGGGGAATCACTTCACAGACAGTGAAGCAGGTCTGCAGGTGTCTGTCTTTCCCTCCTCTGTCTTCCTGTCCTCTCTCCATTTCTCTCTGTCCTATCTAACAACAATGACATCAATAACAACAACAATAATGAAAAACAACAAGGGCAACAAAGGGGAAAATAAATGAATAAATAAATATTTTAAAAAAGGATCTATCTCTAGACTCAACTGGTCTGTGCTTCTCTTTATATAATAGTGAACTTCCTTGTTAGAAGTCTCAAAGGAGTGCAGTTTCCTTAGCATTTCACATTTCCACGTTTATTTTTAGAATCAAATTTTAATTTTACAAAGATTTCTTCTTTTTTTAAGATTTTATTTATTTATTAATGAGAAACATAGAAGAAGAGAGAAAGAGCCAAACATCACTCTGGTACCTGTGCTGCTGGGGATTGAACTCAGGACCTCATGCTTGAGAATGATGCACCACCTCCCAGACCACAGTTTTTATTCTACTACTTAATGTAAAAACCTGAAGTCTGTGTCCCTCCCTCCCCCCACCCCCAGTGAAACTGAACATCTACCTTCACCCTCCACCAAGATATTTTTACTTTGGTGCCATACTACAAACTCAGTCAGATTTTGCTTTGAGCTTCCCTTTCTGTTCTTTCTCAGCTTCTGTTTATGAGTAGGATCATCCCATATTCATCTTTGTCTTTCTGATTTTTCTCACTTAACATAATTCCTTCTAGCTCCATCCAAGATGGGTCAGAGAAAGTGTATTCATTGTTCTTAACAGCTGCTTTAGTATTCCATTGTGTATATATACCACAGCTTTCTCAGCCATTCATCTGTTGTACATCCAGTTTGCTTCCAGGTTTTAGCTATTACAAATTGTGCTGCTATGAGCATAAATGTACACATATCTTTTTGGTTGGGTGTTATGGAATCTTTAGGATATATCCCTAGGAGACAAATTATCAAGTCATATGGGAGGTCTATTTCTAGCCTTGTGAAAGTTCTCTAGATGGCTCTCCACAGGGGTTGGACCAATTTATATTCCCACCTGCTGTGTAGTTCCTTTTGTCCCTACAACTTTTCTAGCATTTGTTGTTGCTGTCATTTCTGGGACTCACACTTGAGCAGCTAGCATGCAATGGCAAGCATCCTAGACAGTAAAATATCTTTCAGCCCTATTTATATCTATATTTAAAGAGTATCTCTTATAGATAACCAATAGTTGTCTTATTTTTTACATCATCTGATCATTTCTGACTTTTCATTAAGGTTCATAGGCCATTTACATTTAATGAGATTAGTGATGTGGGTAGTTTAAGTCTGTCATATTGTCATTTGTTTCCTATTTATCCAATATAGTATTTATTTCCATTTTTCTTCTTTCTTATGAATAATGAGTATTTTTATGAATGTGTTGCATAGGCCTCACTAAGTTGTTACCAATGATTCTGTTTTACTACTTTGTAGGTTTATATGAATGTAATTGACATTTATGGTATAAATCTGTACCTCCATTTGCTATCACTGTCTTTTCCTGGTCACTATATTGTAACATTTATTTACCGTGATGCATTTTTTCTATCTCTAACATAGTTTTTATCATCCTTTTTTCATGTTTAGATCATAATAGACATATGTAAGATGTAGAGAGATATAAAAAGCGCCCTCAGTTAAGTCTTCCTCATTGGTGCTGTCTTGCATAACTATAATGCAAGTTAATAAATAACCAGGTTACTGGTACTGATACAATAAATATGCAGAAAAAATCCACTACCACATGGATCATTCCAACTACCAGTTTATTAATCCAGCCTACCACCTTTATTCCTAAGAACTACTACTTCATGACAACCACTAGTATTTACACCCTCTTTCATTTCTGAAGATAATTTTCTTTCTTAAATTTAGTATTTTCATGAGAGAAACACAAAAACAGAACAATACTTAGCTCACATATGATGGTGCTGGGGGTTGAATCTGAGGTCTCTGGCAACTCAAATATACACGTCTGATATATTAATACAGTATTATCTCTATGACCTTAAAATGACTTTTTTCCTTAGAGTATTATATGAAAGAAATTATAGGCTAATGCCATCTTAACACTGACTTTTTTTTTTGCCTCCAGGATAACCCTGGTGCTGATGCTCGATGCCTGTACTACAAATCCACTGCTTCTGGAGGCTATTTTTTCCCTTCTATTGCCCTTGTTGTTTATCTTTGTTGTTATTGTTGTAGTTGTTATTGATGTCGTCGTTGTTGGGTAGGAAAGAGAGAATGGAGAGAGGAGGGGAAGACAGAGAGGGGAAGAGAAAGGCAGACACCTGCAAACCTGCTTCCCCGTCTGTGAAGTGACCCCTGCAGGTGAAGAGCCGGGGGCTCGAACCAGGTTCCATACTCCCTCCTTGCCCTTGTGCTTTGCGCCTTGTTCATTTAACACACAGTGCTACTCCCTGGCCTCCAAAACTGTCTTTGCTAACACAGTTTTTGTCTGTACAGATAGGTCATTTTTTCTATTTCCTTTAAACAACATTTTAACAATTCACATATTGGAACAACATCTTGTCTATTTCTTGTGTATACCTATGAAGGATTAATATGAACATTTGTACATAGGTTTTTATGTGAAAGTGAGTTTTTATGTAACTGGGGTTTTTGTTCATGAATATCACTGCTGAATTATAGTTTATTATTATTGGGGGTTAATGATTTACAGTATAGTTTTTGACACATAGGCACCTTTCATCTCCCCTTGATTGATATCTAGGAGATAGATCAGGATCCCCATGTCCCTACATCTTGTACCTTGCTCTGCTTCCTTAGAGTCCTTGGCTTTGGTGCAATACACTATACTCAGCCCTAGTTTTCCCTGCTGTTCTTTGTCCTTAAGTTCCACCAATAAGTGAGACCATTTGGTATTGGTCGTTCATTTTCTGACTTGTCTCAACATTATGCCTTCAAGTTCTGAGCATGATATTGAAAATGAGTTGATCTAATCATTTATAACAGCTGAGTAGTAGTCCCCTCTGTATATGTACTATAATTTTATTAGCCATTCAATTATCATTAGGTATCTGGGTTAATTCCATATTTGTGCATTACAAACTATGATGCTATGAACATTGGTGTGTATGTGTTTTCAGATAGTTTTTTTGTATGTTTGTTTTTCTTCTGGGTAAATCTCTAGAAGTGGGATTACTGGGTCTTAAGATAAATCCATTTCTGGAGTTCTGATGAATCTCCAGACGTTTCCATAAGATTTGGATCAACATACATTCCCATCAGCAATGTGAAAGAGTCCCTTTCTTCCTACAACCTCTCCAACAGTGGGAGTTTCTATCTTGTCAAGTATGAGACATCCTCACAGGTGTAAAGTGGTATCCTGTTTTTCTTGACTTTTATTTCCATTTCCCTGATCATTAGGGACTGAACATTTTGTCATGTCTGTTGGGCCTTTGTAAATCTTATTTGGAAAATATTCTGCCTGTATCCCTGTCCCTGCCCCACACACTACAGATATTTTTGGTTATTTTTTTATTTATTTAAGAAAGGAGACATTAACAAAATCTTAGGGTGGGGGAGTACAACTTCACACAGTTCCTGCCACCCAATCTCCGTATCCTATCCCCTCCCCAATAGCTTTCTCATTCTCTCTCCCTCTGGGAGCATGGACGCAGGGTCTTTGTGGGTTGCAGAAGGTGGGAGATCTGGCTTCTGTAATTGCTTCCCCGCTGAACATGGGTGTTGACTGGTCGATCCATACTCCCAGTCTGCCTCTCTCTTTCCCTAGAAGGGTGAGTCCCTGGGGAAGCTGAGCTCTAGGACGCATTGGTGGGGTCTTCAGTACAGGGAAGCCTGGCCAGCATCCTGATGGCATCTGGAACCTAGTGGCTGAAAAGAGAGTTAACATACAAAGCCAAACAAATTGTTGAAGAATCATGGACCCAAAGGTTGGAATAGTGGAGATGAAGTATTGGGGGGTACTCACTGCAAAATCTAGTGTACTACTGCTTTCAGGTATATATTTGCCCTAGTTTATGGATATGTGTGAACATATGCTCTATCTCCTGGAACCTGGTCTATATCCAGGTTTTGGGACTTTGTTAGTAAGTGAACCACCTGGGATGTAATTAGAGAATGCTATGAATGGAAAGGTCTCACCCGAGTGATGAAGCTGAAGGGTTGTCATTCCACATCTGAAGTCTCTGGACACAGTCTGAAGTGAAGTGTGCTTGGGTGGCACTCATTGCGTTGATTAGGTTGCAAACAGCAGATGCAATATTCTTTGATAAGAATTGGGAGAAGCATACGGTAAAGTGGGCCCTACCCTAGGGTCCCAGGACAGGGGGAAGTTTACGCTCTGTTGTGGAAATGTGAGGTTCCTGCTGTCTTAGGGTTCAAGAAGATAATGGATAGTTACTGTTATCATCACATTATTTGGTGATTGGGTTAGCTTTGAAAAGTCCCTTTGTTAGATATAAAATCAATTTTCCCCCTCTTGTATTAATTAAATAGTGATTTATATGACTACAATTTAATAGGTGTGTACATTAACACCATTCCCATCACCAAAAGATTGTGTCCCATCCCACGCATCTGCCCCCACCCCCAACCCCACCCCTGCTGGCCCAGGAAGCTGCATACCCACCCTCCTGCTCACCACAGGGTTTTTACTTTGATGCCCTACTTTCAATTTAGTCAGATTCTGCCTTTAGTTTTCCTTTCTGATCTTTCTCAACTTCTGTTGATGAGTGGTATCATCCCATACTCATCTTTATCTTTCTGACTTAGCTCACTTAACATAATTCCTTCTAGCTCTGACCAAGACATTATGTAATGTCCTTGCCTATCTTTTATTACTTTATTTAATTTAAAATCTATCATGTTAGAGATGAGAATGGCTGTTCCAGCTTTTTTTTTTGTGGTCCATTAGCCTGTATATTTTTCCATCCTTTCACTTCAAGTCTGTGTTTATCTTGTTGTGTCAGATGGGATTTTTGCAAGCAGCATATGGTTGGGTTCTCTTTTCTGATCTATTCCCCCACTCTGTGCCTTTTATTGGGTGAGTTTAAGCCATCGACATTTATTGATATTATGGATTCAATGTATTGTGGTGCCATTGTTCAACTAATTTCTATTTGCTCTGATATATGGCAAGTATTATAGTAAGTTCCTTGTTTATAAGAGGTCTTTGAGAACCTCTTTCAGGGCTGGTTTGGTGATGGTTGCTTCCTTTAACTGTTGTTTGTCTAAGAAGATTTTGATCCCTCCATCCAGTTTGAATGAAAGTCTAGCTGTATATATTATCCTTGGTTGAAACCCTTTTTCATTCAGGGCTCAATAGATATCTTGCCATTATCTCTGGCTTTTAAAGTTTGAGTGGAGAAGTCTGCTGATAGTCTTATGCATTTTCCCCTGTATGTGACTTTTTTTTTCTTGCAGTCTTTAGGATCCTTTCTTTATCCTTACTTCTTCTCATTGTGACTATGATGTGTCTTGGTGTCTTCAGGTCTGGGTTGATTATGTTTGGTACACTCTGGGCCTCTTGAGTCTTGATGTCCTTTCTGTTATTCAGGTCTGGGAAGTTTTCTTCTATTATTTCTTCTAGAATGTTTCCTTCCCCTTCCTCTCTTTCTTCCTCTGGCAGGCCAATTATACGAATGTTACTTCTTTTGAGATCATCCCATATGTCTCTGTTGTTGTTTTCAGTGTCTCTCAATCTCTTTTTAAGCTCTTTCACCTCTTTCTTTGTTTTCTCTAACTCATCCTCTGTCTGACTAATTCTGTTTTCTGCTTCTGTTAGTCTGCTTTCCCTTCCCTCAGTTTCTTTCTTCAGTTCAGCTATTTCAGATTTCAGTTCTCTAATTGCCTCAAGATAATCAGTATTTTCCTTGATGGTCTCAACTGTTGTTTCCCTAATACTGCCATTCCTTTCCTCCAAAGTTGTTTTCATTTCTGTGATTAATAAGTTTATTATTGCTTGCATACTTTACTTATCTATGGTTACTTCTGGCTGATTTGTAGTTTCTTCTGTCCTCTTGTCCTCATTCATTGTATTAGTAGCAGTTTTATTTGCTCTTGATCTACCCATTTTTTATTATTGTGTTTCTTATTTTTATGTCTGTTGTTCCTCTTTTGTTGTGTGTTGAGTACAAGAAACACTGTACTAAATACCCTTATGACAAATGCAATCACCAACCTCAGAAATCACAGTAGCAACTGAAGCAAGGATTGAAGCAGTTTAACCACTACCAGTTAGGCAAACAATGTCTCCATTCAGTGAAAAAATAGCAACCAAGTCCAAGTGAAGAAGAAAGAGAAAGGAAAAAAGGGATAGCAAGAATTGACAATTATGCAAATCTCCTATCCACTGTATATTCTAGGGGTAGCAAGAGGAGAAAGGGAAGTAGAGCAGAGTTACACACATACAGAGTCCACTCTGAGTCAGATTTCTTCCCCAAAATAATTCACAAACTAGTATCAGTGAATTCAGAAGGCCAAAGAAGGAGGAAGGAAGAAAGACAAGGGAAAAAAGGAAGAAAAACACGAGAAAGAAAAGAAAAAAAGGTAAGAAAAAGAACTGTAATAAAGGAGCCATGAAAGGAAAGTTTTTTAATTAATTAATTATTTTATTTTTTAATTAGCTAGGACAAGAGGTGAGGGGAGAGTGGGTAGGGGAGGTAGGAGTGGTGAAACAAGTTCCTCTCGCAATGGATAAAAAGCCCAGTCACCTAGCAATGGAAAACACACTAAGAGTTAATTCTGGTCAACCTAAAGAGGGGGAAGAGATATCACTTTATATAATATTAATAATAAAATAGAGCAGTGTAAAAAACCTGTCCCACCTGGGCAGAGGCAGCTGATTGTTAAGAAAGTAAAACAAACAAAATCCCAAAAACCAAAAAAAAAAAAAAAAAAAAAAAAAAAAACCTCATGGCAGTCTTTCCCTTTTGTAGATCCAATTGGTCACTTAGAAAGAAAGAGCTCCAAGGGTTTCAGAAAGGAATAGACATGGAATGGAACCCCTGTTGGGCCAGGAATCTTGGTAAAGAAAGAAGCTCAGCAGGGAAGCCTGCTAGTAGCAGCTCTCTAGCATCCAGGGTCTGGTTGGGGGGTGGGGGGGCTGGAGTGCGCTTTGGGAATAATAAAAAAATTTTTTCTTTCTTTTTTCCTCTATATTCGAACCCAAACTGGGCTATATTCACCCCCTTGGTGTCACAGCTAGGACCCCGAATTCATTGTTCTGCTGAAGGCAAAAAATCCTACCGTTTCCAGCAGTTGTTGTTGCAACTCAGACCAGAAGCTACTTCTCAGTCCACCATTTTGGCCACAGACATTTTTCAATAAGGCTGTTTATCTTTTTTATTATTGAGTTTAGTGAGTTCATTGTGTACCTTGGCTATCACTTAGTTGTCTTGTATATGATACATGAGGATTTTTCCCCTACAGTCCTCATCTGTACAGGAAAAACTTTGTGAGTGGTGAAGCAGGTTTTCAAGTGTCCCTCTGTCTCTCTTCCTCTCTATTACCCCTTTATTAAACACTAAAAATGGAATTACCTTATGACCCAGCAATAACACTCTAAAGTATTTATCTAGTAGACACTCAAGTACTAATTAGAAGCTGTATATCCCTATGTTCATAGCTGCATTATTCAGAATAGCCCAAGAGTAGATGCAACCTAAATGCCCATCATCATATGTCTGGATAAAGAACTTATGGGATTTATATTCCATAGAATACTACTCTGCAGTCAAAAAAAGGTGATATTGTATTCTTTGGGACAAAATGGATGGAACTGGATGTGATAATGTTTAGCAAAGTAAGTAGAGGTTAAAGACAATTACAGATGGTTTCACTGATACGTGGAATATAGAAATCTGATTTATATAAATTTGCCAAAAGATTTAAACAAAACAGAAGCAATCAAACTGCAAGACTTATGAAAACTATGATGGTTTATCTTTGGGAGGTAGGAGGGTAGGGATACAGAACTTTGATGGTGGGTGTGGTTTGGAACAAATGTTATACATTGTAATATTATAATTCTGTAATAAAATTACTAATAACAAAAAATTGGGAAAATGTTTTCCTCTAAGTATTTTGTGGTTTCTAGCCTAATTTCTAATTCTTAGGTCCATTTGGATTTAACTTTTTTACATGATGAAACTTGGTGGTTCAGTTTCATGATTAAATCCAATTTTCCTAATACCATTTGTTGAATAGACTTCCATTTTCATTTGATGTTTTGTGCTCTCTTATCAAAAATTAGTTGGCTGTAGGCAAGAGGGCTGATTTTATATGTCTATTTTGGTTCCATTACCAGGCAGCTTTGATTATAGTGGCTCTAAAGTACGTTTTTAGTTCAGGAAGCATAATACCTCCATTATTGCTTTTCTTTTCCCCCTCCAGATTGCTTTGGCTATCCTGGATTTCTTCTATCTCCAGATAATTTTTTTTTGATCTGTTATTTTCAAAAATTTTGGTGGGACCTTGGTAGGGACTGAATTAAGTAAGTATATATGACTGGATAGAATAGTCATTCTGACAATGTAAATTCTTCCAATCCATGAGTTTGAGATGTGATTCTATTTCTTATTATCTTTTCCTTTTTCCTTTAAAATACCACCATAAATAGATTCCATTAATCATAGCAACAAAAACAATCAAATATATAGTAACACACTGAACACAGTATGCTACAGAAAGAATTTTGTGCTGAACTGTCTTGTACCTCCATATTGAGTTTTATGATAAAGAGACAAATTACTATCCAGAGTAGCTATAATGTTTTTTTCTATCTGCATGAGAGCCATTATAATTGATTCACTTTTGGGATACAGAATTTTGGAGGTGGATGTGGTAATCTTATCATACCCCCAGATAGTCATTTGTATCTTTTTTAAAATTTATTTATTGAGGTATTAATGGATTACAGTTAACAGTAAAATACAATAGTTTGTACATGCATAACACTTCCACATAACAATATAAACCCTACTAGGTCTTCCTCAGCCACCATGTTTAATTACCTGAACCCTCCCCCACCCTAGATTCTTTTACTTTGGTACAATACACTTACTCCAGTCCAAGTTCTGCTTAGAATCCATTCTGAACTTGTTTCTCAAATTCTTCCTATATTCTTCCTATAACAATCCATATTCATCCTTTTGTTTCTGAATTATCTCACTTTACATGATTTCTTCCATCTCCATCCAAGATGGGGTATAGAACGTAAGTTTACCATAAACCTGAGACTTTTGGGCCTCAGGAATCAGGGCCTTTTTGCATAACCACCTGCTTACATTTCTCAGTTTTCCACATAACAATTCAATCCCCTTCTAGATCCACCTCTACCATCATATCACAGGACCTGAGCCCTCTCACCCTACCCCAAAGTCCTTTACTTTGGTCCAATACACCAGACCTAGTCCAAGTTCTGCTTTGTGTTTATTACTCAATTTTTATTTTATTTTTTAAATTGGATTCATTTTATTGATGCTTTTAAAATTTATATGTAAAATAGTTCTGCCAATATTTTTCTCTAAATATTTAGTAGTTTCTGGTCTAACATCCAAGGGGTGTTGAAATCCCCTATTATTACTGTGTTGCTGTTAATATATTGGTGTATCCCTTTCAGTGGATGTTTGATATATTTAGATGGCCTTTCATTGGGTTCATAAATGTTAATAATCATTAAATCCTCTTGATTGTCTGATGAACTTCTGAGCATTAAGGTCCATCCCTATCTTTTAAAATGTTATTTATTTTAAGGTCTGTCATGTCCGATTGAGAATATCTGTTCCTGCCCTTTTTGGTTGTCCATTGGCTTGTATGGTAGTTTTCCATCCTTTCATTTTTAGTCTGTGTTTGTGTTGTTCAGTTAGATGGGATTCCTGCAGACAACATATAGTTGGGTTATGTTTTCTGATTCATCTTTTTACTCTGCACCTTACAATAGGTGAATTCAGGCCATTGACATTACGGAATGAAGTTATTTTAATGTCATTATTACAGATATAACAGAATGAAGTTATTTTAATGTCATTATTCTAACATTTTAGAGTGTTCTGATATATGGCATGTTTATGGTGATCTGATTGTTTATAGGAGACCTTTCATAACTTCTTGCAGGGCAGGCTTGGGGATAGTTGACTCCTTCAAGTGTTCCTTGTCTGAGGTTTTTTTTTATGATGGCCTTTATTTTTTTTTTAATTTATTTTTTATTTAAGAAAGGATAAATTAACAAAACCATAGGGTAGAAGGGGTACAACTCCACACAATTCCCACCACCCAATCTCCATATCCCATACCCTCCCCTGATAGCTTTCCCATTCTCTATCCCTCTGGGAGCATGGACCCAGGGTCATGGGTTGCAGAATGTGGAAGGTCTGGTTTCTGTAATTGCTTCCCCGCTGAACATGGACATTGACTGGTTGGTCCATACTCCCATTCTGCCTGTCTGAGAAGGTTTTTATGACTCCATCTAGTCTGAATGGCAGTCTAGTAGGATACTGTAGTCTTGGTTGAAAACCTCCACAGTGTTTTTATATCTTTTGCTCTACTCTCTGAAGAAATTTGATTAGGCTTTGATAAGGATTGCATTAAGTCTGTAGATGGCCCACAATAGAGCAGTCATTTTTATAAGATTAATTGTTTTAATCCATGAACATGGGGTGGCTTTCCATTTCTTTGTATCTTTTTTCAATTTTCTTGAAAAGTTCCCATAGTTTATTGTTATTATAAAGTTATTTCACTTTACTTGTTAGGTTTATCCATACGTATATATATTTTTCTGAGCTCTTTTGTTAAGCCATTTGGCCACTAGAGGTTTCCACAGGCCATATAATTATACCATATGCATTTTCAGCTAATGCAAACATGATGCTTGTTGGTAAAAATTTTGATGCATTTTTGTAAAGTCCTTCTCTACATATATTTTTTAAATTTTTTATTTATAAAAAGGAAACATTGACAAAACCATAGGATAAGAGGGGTACAACGTCACACAATTCCCAGCACCAAAACTCCGTATCCCCTCCCCTCCCATTAAAACCTTCCTATTCTTTAACCCTCTGGGAGTATGGACCCAAGATCATTGTGGGATGCAGAAGGTGGAAGGTCTGGCTTCTGTAATAGCTTCTCTGCTGAACATGGCTGTTGACAGGTCGATCCATACTCCCAACCTGTCTCTCTCTTTCCCTAGTGGGGAAGTGGAACACCAAGGCACATTGATGGGGTTGTCTGTCCAGAGAAGTCTTGTCGCATCCTGCTAGCATCTGTAACCTGGTGGCTGAAAAGAAAGTTAACATACAAAGCCAAACAAATTGTTGAACAATTATGGGCCTAAGGCCTGGAATAGTGCAGGTGAAGAGTTGGGGGTCCTCCATTCTGTAGATAGATAGTAGGCATATTTTAGTTATATTTCAAAGGGCCTGTAGAAATTCTAGTGCTTTGTTGTTTGTCTGTTTGTTTTTGCCTGAGCCGGAAATCTGATGTGCAGGTGGATTCTAATTATTGTCTGGGGAGATGATTTCATGGCTGGGAATAGGACCAGAAAGCTGGATCAGGGAAGAGAGTGGCTCCCTAATATGGGAAAGGGGTACGAATATTGTTGACTGCAAACCCCATGAGTTTGATGTGATCTGGGGCCCATAATTAGCTTAGGAGCCTGTATGACCTCTGTGTCCCTCTAGATCTGAGCTCACATTCTGTGGTCATCAGTAGGGGCATTCCATGCTGCCCCTGGATCCACCTATCTTCCTCAGGTGTAGCATAGAGTATGTTGTCCATCCTCCTTTCAGAGGATGGGACATTCTCTACCTTGTTAATCCAAGTTGAGGGAAAGGTCCTATGGGGGCCCACAAAGGGGTCTATTTTGTTGTTTCTGATAGAAATGACCTGTAACAATGGAGAGAGGGATTTATTCGCGTTCTAGGCCCATCAAGTCTGTTTGGGAATCTCAGGACTCCCCGATTAGGGCTCCAGACTTCTCTTCATATTTTAATGCTCTCTCTGTCCATAAGCCACCACCTGCCTTTAGATAGTAATTTCTTCACCAAAAATCTCACCTGTTTTTTTTTTTTTTATAAAATTTGTCAGATTAGTTTGTTATAATATTTTTTTCCTGAAGGACAGTCAGATTTCCACAACTAGATACTGAAAGTTTTATTTACTTATTTTTAATTTTTTAAATTATTATGTTCATTTATTTGTTGGTAGAGACAGTCAGAAATTGAGAGGGATGGGTAGAGAGAGAAAAAGGTGAGAGAGAGAAAGTGAGAGAGAAAGAGACCTGCAGCCCTGATTCACCACAGATTAAGCTTTCCTTCTGCAGATGAGAACTGGGGGCTCAAACCTGGGTCCTAGTGCACTGTAACATATACACTCAATCAGGTATACCACCACCCAGCCCTGGTCCTGAAAGGTTTAAATATGTCATATTTGCTTGTGGGAAAATCGCTTAATTGCCAGAGCATGGAAATTAAGTTCCTTAAATTAAGTTCAATGCCTGGCACCATATTTAGCTCTCCTGTGTGATGCTCTCTTTAAATCATACAAAATAAGTAAATCATGTTTCACCAAAACAAAGGGGAAAAAGGTTAGGAGCGTGGGTATTGAAAGGGTTTTTTTTAATCCTTGTACAGGATGATGCAGCTAATTTGAGCATGGGAATGTTTTGCAAACTTCTATCTTAGTAACATTAGGAATTGTAATCATAGGCCAACAACTAAACTGTAATCCACTATCCTCCCAAGAAAAAAATAAAGATTAAAAAAGTAGAAAAGTAAGTAGATCTTCAAAAAAACATCACATAGATTGGATGTGTCTAGAAATATTCAAAAGTGTTTGTTCTTTTGCTTATATCCTTAACTCACCACATTACATTATAAATTATTGGTATATTTACTCACCTTATATATAATTATTTCAGTCAAATGTTCTCATTTGTAATAAGATAAACAAATGACAATGGCAGTGACTTAATGAATACCACATTTTTAAATTTCTATTTATAAAAAGTAAACACTAACAAAAATCATAGGATAAGAGGAGTGCAACTCCACACAATTCCCAACACAAGGACTTTGTATCCCATCCCCTCCCCTGATAGCTTTCCTACTCTTTATACCTCCAGGAGTATGGACACAGGATTATTATGGGGTGCAGAAGGTGGAAGGTCTGGCTTCTATAATTGCTTCCCCACTGAACATGGGCATTAATAGGTCGATCCATACTCCTGGCCTGTCTCTCTCTTTCCCTAGTGGGGAAGGGCTCTGGGGAAGCGGGTCTCCAGGACACATTGGTGGGGTTGTCTGTCCAGGGAAGTCTAGTTGGCATCATGCTAGCAGCTGGAACCTTGTGGCTGAAAAGAGTTAACATACAAAGCCAAACAAATTGTTGACTAATCATGAATGTAAAGGCTTGAAGAGTGCAGATCATGAGTTGTGGGGCCGGGGGGGGGGGTGTGTCTACATTTTGTAGATAGCTATTAGGCATATTTTAGTTATATTCCAAAGGGCCTGTAGCTCTACTAGTTTTTTCTTTTTCTTTTTTTTCCCCATGAGACAGAAATCTGATTTGCAGGTGGATCCAAGTTATTGTCTGGGAAGATGATGTCATTGCAGGAAAAAGGACCAGAAGGCTGGATCAGGAAAAAGAGTAGCTCCCAAATATGAGAAAAGTGTATAGATATTGTTAACTGTAAACCCCATCAATTTGATATGGGGCCCATATTCAGCATAGGAGCCTATTTAACCTCTGCATCCCTGTAGACCTGAGCTCACATTCTGTGGACATGAGTAGGAACTTTACAAGCTGCCCTAATTTCAGAACCCATCTTCCTCATGTGGAAGATAGAATATGTTTTCCAGTCTCCATTCCGTGGATGGAACATTCTCTACCATTGTTGATCCATATTGAGGGCAAGGTCCTATGGGGGCCCACAAAAGAGCCTATTGTATTGTTCTTGATGGAGATGACTAGTAACAATGGAGAGAGGGATTTATTTGAGGTCTGGGACCATCATGTCTGTTTGGGAATCTCAGTACTCCCCAAATAGGGCTCCAGCAGATGGGGTGGCCTGATAGTGACTAAAGACTCATCCTTAAAGTATGCTGGTCTCTTGCCCTTTCAGTTTTTGCCTTCCTTACTTTGATAAGGTTAGCTTTGGAGTGAGTGAGGGAAGTATAATAGGAAGTAGGTGAGGAGTTTATCTAGGTCTAAGTAGAAACTATTTCATTAGGAATTTTATAGTGTCTTTTTAAGTCTTTCTACTTGCTTGCTGCATATATTGACTCACTGAAGACTATTGTGCACCTTTGCTTTTAGGTATATATATATATATATATATATATATATATATATATATATATATATATATATATATATATATTACCGGAATTTATGGATACATGTGTACATATGCCCTATCTCATAGGACCTGGGCTATATCTAGGTTTTGGGACTTTGTTAGGAAGTTAAAGACCTCCAATGGAATTAGATAATCCTATGAGTTGGAAAGGTCTCACCCAAGTAATGAGGCTGAAGGGTCGACATTTCACACCTGATGTCTCTGGACACAGTCTGAAGTGAAGCATGCTGAGGTGAAATTCATTGCACTGATTAGGTTGGGATTAGCAGATGCAATATCATTTGGTATGAATTGAGAGAAGCATTCATGAAAGTGAGCCCCACCCTAGAGGTGTCAGGACTGGGGTATATATAGTCTTTATAGAGGAAGCGAGAAGTCCCTGCTGTCTTAGGATTTAAGAAGGCAATTATTCTATAATAAAATTATTTGGCAATTGGGTTAACTTGGAAAATCCCATGATTTATGTCCTTTGAAATTATTTATATATAGCTTTGTCTTATAAAGTATCGCCACTAGTGTCTTCTGTTCTCCCTGATCTAAGCTTTTAGAAGAGTCAGCATTTGAAAAAAACAATATGTTACTAGACATGTATTAACAATTTGAGACCACTGTTAAAATTCAATCTGATTACACTTTTGAAGTCTTAAGTGCTTAGATTGAAGTAACATATATTCAGCCTATGGTCTGTACATTAAAAGGTTTGAGATATTCAATCAGTTTTCCCCCTCTCATATTAATTAGTGATATTTGAGACTACAAGTTAGTAAAGGTGTGCATAAACACCATTCCCACCCACCCAAGTGAAGCTGAACATTTACTCTCACTATCCACCAATCTCTTGATTGTTACTTTG
Source organism: Erinaceus europaeus (assembly GCF_950295315.1). NCBI lineage: Eukaryota > Metazoa > Chordata > Mammalia > Eulipotyphla > Erinaceidae > Erinaceus > Erinaceus europaeus. Next base: position 77,907,487 of record NC_080185.1, on the reverse strand, counting down.
TGCCCTACGCCAAACTCAGTCAGACCTTGCTTTGAGTTTCCCTTTCTGTTCTTCTTTCTCAACTTCTGTTTATGAGTGGGATCATCCCATACTAATCTTTGGCACATAACATAATTCCTTTTCATTCCATCTAAGATGGGTCAGAGAAAGTGGATTCATTGTTCTTAATATCTGCTTAGTAGTCCATTGTTTAAATATACCACACTTTTGTCACCCATTCATTGGTTGTTGTGCACCCAGCTTGCTTCCAGGTTTTAGCTATTACTAATTGTGTCTTTTTGGTTGGGGGTTATGGTGTCTTTCGGGTATATACTTGGAGAGGAATTACTGGGTCATAAGTTTTATGGGATCTTTGTATATTTTGTCATTTAGTCTCTTGTCTGGTGTAGGGCATGGAAGATCTTCTCCCATTCTGCGAGGGGTCTCTTTGTTTGTGTTACTGAATCTTTGGCTGTGTAGAAGCTTTTCAATTTGATGTAGTCCCATTGGTTTGTTTCTGTTTTAGTCTTCCTTGAAATTGTTTTTGTATCGTCAATGATGTCCATGAGATTTAGTTTAAAAAGTGTTCCTCTAAGTCCTTGATAATTCCTGATCTAACATCCAGGTCCTTGATCCATTTGGAGTTGACTTTTGTTTCCGGTGAGACAAAGTGATTCAGTTTCATTCTTCTGCATGTTTCAACCCAGTTTTCCCAGCACCATTTATTGAAGAGAGCCTTCTTCCTCCATTTAATACTTTGGCCCCCCTTATCAAAGATTATATGTCCATAGGTGCGGGGGTTTTGTCCTGGGCTTTCAGTTCTGTTCTGTACCTCTGTGTGCCTATTTTTGTTCCAGTACCAGACTGTTTTGATGATGACGGCCTTATAATATAGTTTGAGATCTGGGAGTATGATGCCTCCATTTCTGGTTCTTTTCCTCAAGATTGATTTGGTGATTCTAGGTGTTTTCTAGTTCTAGATAAATGAATGAAGTTTTTGTTCTCTTAAAGAAGCATGGTGTAACTTTGATTGGTATCACATTAAATCTGTATATGGCTCTGGGGAGAATATTCATTTTGATGATATTAATTATTATAATCCATGAGTATAGGCTATCTTTCCATGTCTTGGTATCATTTTCTATTTCCTTGAGTAGTATATGAAAACTAATAGTTTTCATATACAAGTTTTTCACTTCTTTGATCAGCTTTATTCCTAGGCATTTTATTGATTTTGCTTCAACAGTGAATGGGAATGATTTCTGGATGTCTTCTTCTTCAGTTTTAGTATTTGCGTAAAGAAATGCCACTGATTTTTGTACGTTGATTTTGTAGCCTGACACTTTGCTATATTGCCTAATAACTTCCAGTAGCTTTCTGCTGGATTCTCTAGGTTTTTCTTTTTTTTTCTTGTTTTTTCTTTTTTTTAAATTATTTATTTATTTGTTTATTTTTATTTAAGAAAGGAGACATTAACAAAACCATAGAATAAGAGGGGTACAGTTCTGCACAGTTCCCATAACCTGATCTCCATATCCCATCCCCTCCCCTGATAGCCTTCCCATTCTCTATCTCTTGGAAGTATGGATCCAGGGTCATTGTGGGTTGCAGAGGGTGGAAGGTCTTGCTTCTGTAATTGCTTCCCCGCTGAACATGGGCGTTGACTGGTCGATCCATACTCCCAGCATGCCTCTCTCTTTCCCTAGTAGGATGGGGCTCTGAGGAAGCGGAGCTCCAGTACACATTGATGGGGTCATCTGTCCAGGGAAGTCTGGTTAGCATCTTGCTGGCATCCGGAACCTGGTGGCTGAAAAGAGAGTTAACATACAAAGCCAAACAAATTGTTGAACAATCATGGATTTAAAGACTGGAATAGTGCAGATGTAAGTGTTGGGGGGGTGGTATTCCCTGCATGCTCTTGTGTACTTCTGCTTTCAGGTATATATTTTTCCCCTAGTTTATGGGCACGTGTGAACCTATGCTCTATCTCAGGGGACCTGGACTATACCTAGGTTTGGGGACTTTATTGGGGAGTGAAACACCTGGAATGGAATTAAAGAATGCTATGAAAGGAAAGGTCTCACCCAAGTGATGAAGCTGAAGGGTTGTCATTTCACACCTGAAGTCTCTGGTCACAGTCTGAAGTGAAGCATGCTGGGGTGGCACTCTTTGCGTTGATTAGGGTGTGATCTGAGGTTGCAATATTATTTGATTTGAATTAAGAGCAGCATGCAGAAAAGTGGGCCCCACTCTAAGGTTCCAGGACTGGGGGAAATATAGGCTCTATAGTGGAAATGTGAGGTTCCTGTTGTCTTAGGGTTTAAGAAGAAAATGGATAGTTATTGTTATCATCACATTATTTGTTGATAGGGTTAACTTTGGAAAGTCCCTTTGTTAGGGTTTGGGGTATAATACCCAGCATCTTGTATATAGCTGTGCTACCGGTTGCTTCTGTTCTCTCTAGGTTTTTCTATGTATACTGTCATATCATCTGCAAATAGTGAGAACTTGACTTCTTCCCTTCCAATCTGTATTCCTTTGATTTCTTTCTCTTGCCTGATTGATATGGTGAGAACTTCCAATAGTATGTTGAAGAGTAGTGGTGACAGTGGACAGCCCTGTCTAGTCCCCGATCTGAGGGGGAATGCTCTCAGCTTCTGTCCATTGAGTATGATATTGTCTGTAGGTCTGCTATATATGGACTCAACTACCTTGAGGAATTTCCCATCTATTCCCATTTTTTGTAGTGTTTTGAGCATGAATGGGTGTTGGATTTCATCAGACTTTCTCTGCATCTATTGAGATAATCATGTGGTTTTTGGCTTTGCTTGTATTGATGTGGTGAATGACATTTATTGACTTACGTATATTGAACCATCCTTGCATTCCTGTGATAAATCCCACTTGGTCATGATGCACAATCTTTTTGATATACTGCTGTATCTTGTTGGCTATGATGTTGTTTAATATTTTGGCATCTATGCTCATCAGATATTTTAGTCTATCATTCTCCTTTTTTATTGTGTCCCTATCTGTTTTTGGGAATACCAAATTTTGAGGTGAGGTAGTTATAGATCATAGTTACAGCCTTATTTTTCTCAGCATCTGTTGTGATTTTTGTTTGTTTTTTTGTTTTATTTTTCTTTTTAGCATGCATAGTATGGAGAATTTCCTTATTCATACAGATAACTCTACAAGTATAATGAATTGATAATTTACCTTACAATCACAGATTTCTATTTAATAAACTGATCCTAACTCAAAAGGAATGATGTGCTAGAAAATATTTTCATTTTTATTTGTTATTATTAGTAGGATAATTTTTCATTTTATTTGTGATTATTAGTTATATTTATTTACTGATAGAGACAGTAAGAAATTGAGAGGTAATGAGGAGACAGAGAAAGAGAGAGAGGGAGAGCAAGGAAGAGAGATATAGATACTTGTATAGATTTTTATTTAATAAACTGGTCCTAAATAAAAGAAAGGCAGTACTAGAGAAAATTTTTCATTTTTTATCTGTGATTATTAATGTGTGACAAGATTTTAAGTTTAGAGGGTATATATAGTTCAACACTGCACCCAGCACCAATTTGTTGAGTCCCTATCACCTCACTTTCCAAAGATAAGCACTATAATTCTCATAAATTCTTAGAAACAGTTTGTTTGATATTTTATCTATAATCTAAGTGATCATACTTTTACTTCTTTTAATTTTTATTGGAAGGATTGATTATATAAATATAGATTTTGATACATGTGTAAAATTTCTGTTTTCTCCAAAACACTCTCAAACTCAGCCAAGGTCCTCCCTATCATCATGCACTAGGACCTGAATCCCCTAAAGAACAAAACATACTTATCTCAAAAGATCGGTTTGTTCCTATGTTCTAACAACACAATTTGTAATAGCCAAAACCTGGAAGCAACCCAGGTGTCTGACAACAGATTTTTGTTTTTTCTAACTTTGTAAAGAAACTCTTACCTAAATATCTGGTACCCACACCACAATAAACTTTTCCCCTATTTCATTAATTTGTGAATGAAACAGACAGACAGACTTCAGCACCACTCCATTATAGCCCTGTCCTTCACTCCACCTCTGAACCACTACTTCAGCTGCATGGGTTTTATTCAATCCATTTAAGATAATAAGAATTTCACATGAAAAAAGTAAGATACTCCAGTACATATAACACCAACTATAAATCCTACACTTAATAAGTCTTGCTGTCTATCAGTTGAGCTTTCCCCAGATGAAGAGAAAAAATGACATTTTGAAGTTAAATAACTAAATAAGTTAAAATTACTCATGTTCTTTTGCAAAAATATACGAGAAATACTTCAAACTAACAAATACAATCACGTATTTATGATAATGCAGTATAGTGACATCTTCATTTGTTATTTTGAAACTGATTCTTGATATATGACAGTGGCTTACATTTCACAGATGTGTATAGACTCAATTTGACGTCAGGCAAATCATAGGAACATGGTCCTATTGTCTTTCTTTAAAATTTTGGGTGATCCTATACAACAAATAATGAATAATGAGGTTGTAATGAATTCTCTAGAAAATTTTAAATCAATACACAGAATTGACAGGACAGTGCTTTATTATGAGGTCTGAAAAAATATGTTATCTAAAGCATGTTAATGAGTAGGCTATTTTCTTTGGTTGTTGCTGTTTATTTACTTACTTATTTGGGAATTAATGGTTTACAGTAAAATAAAATACAATAGTTTGTACATGTGTAACATTTCTCAGTTTTCCAAATATATCGCAATTGAAACCCCACTAGTTCCTCCTCTGAGGAACTGAACCCTCCCCCTCACACCCAGAGTCTTTTACTAAGGTGCAATATACCAAATCCAGTCCAAGCTCTGCTTTGTGTTTTCCCTTATGTTCTTATTTTTTCAACTTCTGTCTGTGAGTGAGATCATCCCATATTCTTCTTTCTGTTTCTGCTGATCTCACTTAGCATGATTTGTTCAAGTTCTATACAAGATGAGGTGAAGGTGAATTCATCATTTTTAATAGCTGAGTAGTATTCCATTATGTATACTTACTCAGCCACATTGAGTAGGCTATTTTCAACAGTAAAAGTTTAGTACATTATATAACCTGGCATTTGTATTGATCATATTTTTCCTAACTTCAAATTTAATTAATTGAATGGATTAATGTATTTTATTTATGTTACTTTAAGGACTTACATCTGCATGAGTTCCTCACTACTGATGTGACTTTTCTCTATTATTTTCAATGCACAAATACATATGTGAAAGAGAGAGGTAGAAGGAAAAAGAGGGAAGGACAAAGAGGGAGAGCTACCATAGCATTGGAGCTTCTCCTGCTGCTCTTATGTTTCCATGTTGTGCCAGGATTTGTACCTAAATTTATGTCTTACAAATGGAGCTATTTTCTGGCCTTTTTTTTTTTAAGAAAGGAGACATTAACAAAACTGTAGGATAGGAGGGGTACAACTCCACACAATTCCCACCACCCAATCTCCATATCCCATCCCCTCCCCTCCCCTGATAGCTTTCCCATTCTCTATCCCTCTGGGAGTATGGACCCAGGGTCGTTGTGGGTTGCAGAAGGTGGAAGGTCTGGCATCTATAATGGCTTCCCTACTGAACATGGGCGTTGACTGGTCGATTCATACTCCCAGTCTGTTTTCTGGTCTTTTTAAAAGATGTATATGTTTTATTGAGGTAATGTTATTTTGCAAGACTGTGTTGTCTCAGGAGCACAATTTCAAATCTCCCCAAAATATACACTAAACACCACCACCTTCACCTAATATAATTCATAATTTTGTTACACCTATAAAATAGATAACATGTTTTATTATTTTTTGATAGAGAAAGAGAGAAATTATCAGGGGAGGGACACATAGAGGAGAAAGAGAGACCCTTCTTTACCACTAGTGAAGCTCCTCCCTTGCAGGTGGGGACTGTAGGCTTGAACCCAGGTCCCAACATGTGGTAATGTGTGCTCTATGGGGTTTTCCATCACCCAGCCCCTAAAAATAGCTAAAAGTCTTTCCATGTTAAGTATTAGCAGGACCCCTTAATCACCCATATATTTTATGGGTATGAAGAATATGCTTTTGTTGCCATTCAGTACCCTGTGACCCAGTACTTCCTCTATTGGGGCTTTACCCAAAGGAGATAGAGACAACTATCAGAAGAGATCTGTGTATACCCTGTGTTCGTGGCAGCACAGTTTTTAATTGCAAGAAACTGGAAATAGCCCATACGTCCAACATCAGATGAGTAGTTTTTTAAAAATGTGGTATATATACACAATGGAATAGTACTCAGCTATTAAAAAAGATGAGGTTGCCTCCTTTGCATCCTCTTACATGAAACTCAAGAACATCATCTTGAGCAAGATAAGCCAGAAATGGGTAGGATGGATACCAAATGATCTCACTTATTAGTAGGACTTAATAAAGTAGGAACAGGGTGATAGAGCACAAATTGAAACATGGATGGAACATTGTATATTGCACTAAAGTAAAGAACTGTGGGGAGCAAGGGGAAAGGTGGATAGGAAGAAAACTCGGGGGGGTATTATATAATGAAATTGTTTGCATATGTCAATGATTGCACTGGAAAACATTAACCCACTCAATAAAAATTAAATTTAATAAATCTAAATATTTATCACTATCCTATAGCTAACTTGTTTTCTTCTCAAAAATTTACATGCTTTTAGTCATTTTCCTTGAAAAATCTGTGAGTGTTTTCTCTATAGTTTATGGATTTAATCTCTTTCGATTTTTGTTTTATTTTTAAAGACATTATAAACTTGTCCAGTATGGAAGTTATGGTATTTAGTTTATGTTTCTGTGGATGTTGGGAGTATGTAGAGTTAAGTATTTTATTATATGTATATTTCCTCTTTGGTGTGATAGCTATATAAATTATGACAAATTACACTTTTGTACATGTTGATAAGATTATTTTAAAGTCCTGGAAATATACATATTTCCCCAGTTAATATAAATACATATGGATTTTCATTTGGGAGTTAGGACTTAACCATGAGTGAATTTAGTATACCTGTTTGGTATCTTTGGGGGATGCTCCCAGAGGGATAGAGAATGGGAAAGATATCAGGGGAGGGGGTGGGATATGGAGATTGGGTGGTGGGAATTGTGTGGAGTTGTACCCCTCCTACCCTATGTTTTTGTTAATTAATCCTTTCTTATATAAAAAATAATAAAAAGATAGTAGTGATTCTTAGAATCTATTTGTTTAATCTCTCTGAAATTCCCTTTAATCTCTGTACCTTTCCACTGCAAGTTTCAAGTGGCTCTGACATTTTCTTGTATTTCGTGTGATGCCACAGAGCTCTGATCATATCTAGTTTACATTATGTTTTTACTTGTAATGCTATATGTGTTTTATGGATTTTTTTTTGAAATTACCTTTAAGTTAAGCCTAAGCCATTTCCATACAGCATTCTTTCATGTTATTGAAGTTAATTTAGCATTTTGGCTAAAAATACTTGTTAATGTTGAATATGAAGCACACAAAGACAAGTTTATATTTTTCTTGTTTAGGAAATGAATTTTACATGGGTCTCCAGTAAGTAAGTGTTCTTCTAAATTGATTCTTTATGTGATTTATGACTCTTGTCATAAGAGACTCTTGTCATACTGCTAGTATTTTATAACAAAGTTTTAAAAACTGGTCTTGTTGAATCTATGTAAGGACCACATTTATTTACATTTCTGACATTTATCTTTGAATTCAAACCTATTATGTAACCTGGAATTTGTAAAACTTTTCCAGCTGTATTTATGTTTGATTATAGCAGTGTCTAGCAAAAGGCAAAATTTGTGTGCTGGGATTTTAGAAATTCTGATGGATATTAATTAAATACAGCTGATGCATTCATTAAGCATTTGAATTAGAGTCAGTGAGTCAATGTAGGTATCCTTATAGCTACAGATAAAGGAAGTATGATTTTTCTATTGTTCCCTGATATTATTGTATGAGGGAAAATAGAGTTATGAGCCAGGTTCACAAACAGTGATAAATTGTGATCAGAAACTCATGACTCTGAAGATTTCAGAATATACTCTTGTAGTTTTTGCTTAATGAAATGTCTAAAATCTTTATGATATACCATGACTATGACCTATGCTTTTTTATAATTGGAAAGTTTATTGTATGTATATACTGGCTGTTATGTATAGTAATGCTCATATATAAAGTATAAGAGACCTGATGATCTTATTTTTTTAGTGATTCTTCCTGCCTCAAGTTTTTTAAGTGATAAAATTGAGTAAACCAGTAAATAATTCATTAGCCTTTAGAGTGGTACAGTAAAAATATTTCTGTCTTAATCTCTTTGTTCAAGGATCAGCAATTTTTGCTGCAAAAAAACAGATAATCAGTGTTTTGGCCTCTGTGTACTATAAAGTCTTTTCCACAACTGTTCAGTTCTGCTGTCCTTATATATGAGTTGTCAGGGACAGTAGGTAAATTGAGTGTGGGTGTGCTTTAATAAAATTTTATTCACAGTGTCCCAGGAAATAGCACATTAGATAGTGTTGGACTCTCAAGCATGAGATTCTGAATTGAATCCCTGGCATTGCATGTGCCAACGTGATGCTCTGTTTCTCTTGCTCTCTCTAAGAAAGAAGCAGGTAAAAATTAAGAAAAAGAAGTTAAACTAAAAAGACATTAAGAAGCAATAAAAACTATATCATAGATATATAGGATAATACCAAACGGAACAACATTCACATCATAGGCATTTCAGAAAAAAGTGAGAGGGAGGGAGAGAACATGGATTGGATGTACTAATAGGAGAAAACTATCCCAAACTGAACACTGAGCAGGGCATACAGATCCAAATAATTCAGAGAGTTCCAAACAGTATAAACCCAAAATTACATGTAAAAAAACACTATAAATATATTGGCAAACACCAAAAGTAAAGGATCCTCTGCATCCCGGTAAGTCTGAGCTCACATTCCACAGTCATTTTAGGGACATTTTAGGCTGTACTCATTTTCAAGACCTGTCTTCCTCAAGTGGCATAATGTGTTGACTCAGCCTCCCTTCAGAGAGTGGGGCAGTCCCTACCATTGTTTTTCTACTTTGAGGACAAGGTTCTATAGAGGCTCACATACATCCCTTCTGTAAAGGTTTATGATGTTCCTGGTGGAGAGAACCAGTGATGATGGAGAGAAGGATCTGTTAGAGTTCTAGGCCCATCATTTCTGTGTGGGAATCCTAGGATTCTCTGACTAGGGTCCCCAGATGCTTCTGCACTCCATAATAATCCTGGGTCCATACTCCCAGAATGATAAATAATAAGAAGGCTTCAAATGGAGGGGATGGGATATGGAACTCTGGTAGTGGCAGTTGTATAGAATTGTACCCCTCTTATCCAACAATCTTGTCAGTCATAATTAAATCAATAAAAAAAGAAAGAGTCCTGAAGGCAGGAAGAGAAAAGCAAAAATTTATCTACAGAGGAATATCCATAAATAATCAACATATTTATTTTTTTAATTTATTATTTATTCCCTTTTGTTGTCTTTGTTGTTTTATTGTTGTAGTTATGATTGATATCATTGTTGTTGGATAGGAGAGAGAGAAATGGAGAGAGGAGGGGAAGACAGAGAGCGGGAGAGAAAGACACCTGCAGACCTCCTTCACCACTTGTGAAGCAACTCCCCAGCAGGTGGGGAGCTGGGGGCTCCAACCGGGATCCTTATGCTGGTCCTTGCGTTTTTTGCACCACCTGAGCTTAACCCACTGCGCTACCGCCTGACTCCCTATCAGAATATTTCTAGCAACCACTCTGAAAGTCAGAAGGGAACAAGCTACTTAAGACTGTGCAGGGTTTATATGAGAGGGGCTTCCAATCAAGAACACTCTGTCTCTCCAGATTTTCATTCAGGCTTCACTGGGTGTTTGAAAACCCTCTCAGATAAGGAAAGGTTGAAGGAATCTATCAGCACCAAAGCATCTCTAAGAGAAGTATTGGGGGGGATGGCAGTGGTGCACCTGATTAAGCAGACACACTACAATGAGTAAGTACCCAGGTTCAAGCTCCTGGTCCCCACCTACAGAGGAAAAACTTCACAAGTAGTAAAGCAGGCCAGCAGGTGTCTCTCTGTTTCCCTCTCTATCTCTCACAATTTCTCTCTGTCTCTGTCCAGTAATATATTTAAAGAGATGTATTAAAAGGACCCAGATTCAAGCCCCCAGTCCCCACCTAACGGGGAAAGCTTCATGAATGGAGAAGGAGTGCTACAGGTTTCTCCTGTCTTTCTCTCCCTCTCCACCCCCTTTCAGTTTCTCTCTGTTATATAAGATACAATATATAAGTACAGTATATTTTTAAAAAAGAGGAAAAAACAGACTGTTGTTTAACAAATTCTTAAGAACTGGGAAGATAGCACATGCAAAAATATTTTCATGTCTGAAGCAGTAAAGTTCTCAGTTTCAGTCCCCAGTACCACCATAAGCCAGAGCCGAGTCGTATTCTGGTAAAATAAACAAATTCAATACCTATATAAAATAATGTCAATGAAGTATCTTAAATCTGTAATTTCACTAAATGTTTATGTTTGAACTCACCTAATATAAACAAATTACAATTAACCCACAAGTATCCAGAATTATAGAGCACAACTAAAGGAGTGCTATGTTAGAAATTAATAACCATATAGGTACACATCAAGGAACAAAGAGTACAAATCAAATAGTAGTGAAATCATAGGGATCACAGTAAAAATAAATTCCATCAAAAGCAAAACAAACAAAAAATAATTAAACTAAGAGCTGTTTCTTTGAAAGTATAAAGGAAAGTGGCAAACACTTAGCTAGGCTCACAAGAAAAAGAAAGAAGATTCAAATAAAATTGTAAACACATGGCAGAAATTACAATACATACTACAGAAATCTGGAGTATTATGTGTGGGTTCTGGGAACAACTATATGTCACCAAGTTGAAGAACCTGGAAGAGAGGGGTAAGTTTTTAGAATCATACAATCTTCCAAAACCGAACCAGGGGGAACTAGAAAATGTGAAAAGACAAATTATAATCATAGAAATTAAAACCTTAATTCAAAGTCTTTCCAACAGCAAATGTCCAGACCCATATAGTTTTACCAATGAATTCCGCAAAAGGAACTATGATCTGTATTTTTCAAGCTTTTAAAAAACATGAGTACATGGGAATACACCCTAACATTTTATTTTTTTTAATTTTTTTTCTTTTATTTAAGAAAGGATTAATTAACAAAACCATAGGGTAGGAGGGGTACAACTCCACACAATTCCCACCACCCAATCTCCATATCCCACCCCGTCCCCTGATAGCTTTACCACTCTCTATCCCTCTGGGAGCATGGACCCAGGGTCACTGTGGGTTGTAGAAGGTAGAAGGTCTGGCACCCTAACATTTTCTCCTCACCAACATCACATTGACACTAACTGAGGTCATAGAAGCAGTAAAAAAATGAATATTATGGACCTATATTCCTTATTAAAATAGATTATGATATATTGAGCAAAATTCTAGCAAACCAAATACTGTAGTACATCCCAAAGATTGTATATCATGAACAAGAAAGATCTGCCCCAGGGATACAAACATGGTTTAATATACATAAATTAGTAAACACTATCTACCATATCAACTAATAGAAAGCCATATATCATATGATTGTGTCAATAGATACAGGAGGACAGACTAGCATAGAAGAAATTTTTCTTTTTATTTTCTTTTTTTAATTTTTCATTAATTATTAAATAATGATTTACAAGATTATAGGATAACAGGTGGATAATTCCACACAATTACACCCCCAATCTCTTCCAATGGAAACTTCCCTATTCTTTACCCCTCTGGAAGTGTAGACCAAAAATATTTTTGGGATGCAGAAAGTGGGGAGTTCCGTCATCTCTCATTGCTTCTCCACTGGACATAAACATTGGCCACCCCATCAGCTGGGGCCCTATTCAGCGAGTCCTGAGATTCCCAAACAAACATGATAGGCCTAGACCTTGAATAAATCCCTCTCCCTAATATTACCAGTCATCTTTATCAGGAACAACAGTCCCATTGTGGACCACCATAGGACCTTGCCAATTAATTTCCCCCCTCTCATATTAACTAGTGATTTATATGACTAAATTTTACTAGGAGTGTACATAAACACCATTCCCACCACCAAAAGACTGTGACCCATCCCTCCACCCACTCCCACCCCCCACTGGCCCAGAAAACTGCATGTCTACCCCTCACCACAGGGTTTTTACTTTGATGCCCTACTTACAAATTGGTCAGGTCCTGCTTTTAGTTTCCCTTTCAGATCTTCTTACTCAACTTCTGGTAATGAATGGGATCATCCCATACTCATCTTTATCTTTCTGACTTAGCTCACTTCACATAATTCCTTCTAGCTCTGTTCAAGATGGGTCAGAGAAGGTGGGTTCATTGTTCTTGATAGCTGCATAGTATTCCATTGTGTATATATATCACAGCTTTCTCAGCCACTCATCTGTTGTTGGGCACCTGGGTTGCTTCCAGGTTTTAGCTATTATGAATTGTGCTGCTATAAACATAGGAGTACATACCTCTTTTTGGTTGTGTGTTATGGAGTCCTTGGGGTATAACCCCAGGAGAGGAATTATTGGATCATATGGAAGGTCCATGTCTAGCCTTGGTAGAGTTTTCCAGACTGCTCTCCACAGAGGCTGTACCAATTTACATTCCCACCAGCAATGTAAAAGGGTTCCTCTGTCCCCACAACCTCTCCAGCATTTGTTGCTGCTGTCCTTTTTGATGTATGCCATTCTTACAGGAATGAGGTGGTACCTCAGTGTTGTCTTAATTTGCATTTCTCTGACAATCAGTGACATGGAGCAGTTTTTCATATGTTTGTTAGCCTTTTGGATATCCTCTGAGGTGAATGTTTTGTTCATAACTTCTGCCCACTTTTGGATGGGGTCATTTGCTTTTTTGGTGCTAAGTTTGCTGAGCTCCTTATATATTTTGGTGATTAGTTTCTTGTCTGATGTATGGCATGTGAAGATCTTCTCCCATTCTATGAGGGGTCTCTTTGTTTAATAGTTCCTTTGGATGTGCAGAAGCTTTTCAATTTGATGTAGTCCCATTGGTTTGTTTCTGCTTTAGTCTTTCTTGCAATTGGATTTGATTCATCAAAGATGTCCTTGAGGTATAGGTGGGAAAGTGTTTTACCAATTTTTTCCTCTAAGTATTTGATTGTTTCTGGTCTGACAGGTAGGTTTTTGATCCATTTGGAGTTGACTTTTGTTTCTGGTGAGATAAAGTAGTTCAATTTCATTCTTCTGCATGTTACAACCCAGTTTTCACAGCACCATTTATTGAAGAGACCCTCCTTTTTCCATTTAATTCTTTGGACACCCTTATCAAATATTAGATGTCAATAGGTGTGGGGATTTCTATCTGGGCTTTCAAATCTGTTCCACTGGTCTGTGTGCCTATTTTTGTTCCAGTACCATGCTGTTTTGATGATGATGGCTTTATAATATAGTTTAAGGTCTGGGAGTGTGATGCCTCCATTTCTGTTTCTTTTCCTCAAGATGGTTTTGACAATTCTAGGTGTTTTCAGGTTCCAGATAAATGATTGTATTGGTTGTTCTAATCTCTTAGAGAAGCTTGGTGGAAATTTGATGGGTATTGCATTAAATTTGTATATGGCTCTGGGGAGAATATTCATTTTGATGATATTTATTCTTTCAATCCATGAGCATTGGATATCTTTCCATTTCTTGGTATCAGTTTCTATTTCCTTGAGTAGCGACTCATAGTTTTCAGCATACAAGTCTTTCACCTCTTTGGTCAACTTTATTCCTAGGTATTTGATTGATTTTGCTGAAACAGTAAATGGGGGTGATTTCTGGATGTCTTCTTCTTCACATTTAGTGTTTGCATAAAGAAATGCCACTGATTTTGTACATTGATTTTGTAGCCTGATACCTTGCTATATTGCCTAATAACTTCCAGTAGTTTTCTGCTGGATTCTCTAGGTTTTTCTATGTATACTACCGTATCATCTGCAAATAGTGAGAGCTTGACTTCTTCCCTTCCAATCTGTATTCCTTTGATTCCTTTCTCTTGCCTGATTGCTATGGTAAGAACTTCCAATACTATGTTGAAGAGAAACGGTGACAGTGGATAGCCCTGTCTAGTCCCTGATATGAGGGGGAATGCTTTCAGCTTCTGTCCATTGAGTATGATGTTGGCTGAAGGTTTGCTATATATAGACGCCACTATCTTGAGGAATTTCCCATCTATTCCCATTTTTTGTAGAGTTTTGAGCATGAATGGGTGTTGGATCTTGTCAAAGGCTTTCTCTGCATCTATTGAGATAATCATGTGGTTTTTGGCTTTGCTTTTATTGATGTGGTGAATGACATTGATTGACTTATGGATGTTGAACCAGCCTTGCATTCATGGGATGAATCCCACTTGGTCGTAATGAACAATCTTTTTGATATGTTGCTGTATCCGGTTGGCCAAGATCTTGTTTAATATTTTGGCATCTATGTTCATCAGAGATACTGGTCTGTAGTTTTCCTTTTTTGTTCTGTCCCTATCAACTTTTGCTATCAGGGTGATGTTGGCTTCATAGAAGGTGGAAGGGAGTATTCCTGTTTCTTCAATCTTATGGAATAGCTTAAGAAGTATGGGTACTAACTGTTTCCTGAAAGTTTTATAGAAATCATTTGTGAAGCCATCTGGTCCAGGACTTTTGTTATTGGGGAGGTTCTTAATAATGGTTTCAATTTCTTTGTCTGTGATTGGTGCATTTAGATTTTGTAGTTCTTTTTGGTTCAGTTTTGGAAGGGCATATGCTTCTAGGAATTGTTCCATTTCTTCCACATTCTCTAGCTTGGTGGTGTATAGTTCTTTATAGAAGTTTTGCAGGGTTCTCTGGATTTCTGTGGTGTCAGTTGTGTTATCTCCTCCATCTTTTACAATTCTATTAATTTGAGTCCTCTCTCTTTTTTCTTTGGTGAGTCTGGATAGGGGTTTGTCAATTTTGTTTAATCTTTCAAAGAACCAACATTTGGCTTCATTGATCTTTTGTATGGTTCTTTTATTTTCGATGTTGTTTATTTCTGCTCTAACTTTAGTGATTTCTGTCCTTCTGGATGCTTTAGGGTTCCTTTGTTCCTCTTCCTCCAAGTCCTTGAGGTGTGCAGTAAGGTCGTTCATTGAGCTTCTTCTTGGTGTTTAATATGTGATTGTCTGGCTATAAGTTTCCCTCTCAGTACTGCTTTAGCTGTGTCCCAAATATTTTGATAGGTTGTGTCTTCATTTTCATTTGTTTCCAGGAACATTTGAATTTCCTGCTTGAGTGACTCTCTGACCCAGTGGTTCTTAAGGAGTATGTTGTTTAGTTTCCAAATTCTGTGACTTTTAATAATTGTCTGTTTGTTGTTAAATGTTAGTTTTACTCCACTGTGGTCTGAAAAGATACTTGGGATCATTTCACTGCTCTTGAATTTATTGATGCTGTCTTTGTGGCCTAATGTGTGGTCTATCCTTGAGTATGTGTTATGTGGATTTGAAAAGAAGGTGTATTCCAGATTTTTGGGTTGAAGGACTCTGTAAATGTCCAAGAGGTCTAATATGTCAATCTCTGCATTCAATTCTCTTGTATCTTTGTTGGTTCTCTGTTTTGTTGATCTAAGTGTGAGAGTGGGGTGTTGAAGTCTCCCACTATTATTGTGTTACTATTGATGTATTTTTGAAATTTTTTCAGAAAGTGCTTGACGTATTTAGATGGTCCCTCATTGGGTGCGTAGATGTTAATCATTGTTAAGTCTTCTTGGCTGATTGATCCTCTAATCATTATATAATGTCCTTGCCTATCTTCTATTACTTTATTTAATTTAAAATCTATCGTGTCTGATGAGAATGGCTGTCCCTGCCCTTTTTTGTGGTCCGTTAGCCTGTATGATAGTGTTCTATCCTTTCACTTTAAGTCTGTGTTTATCTTATTGTGACAGATGGGATTCTTGCAAGCAGCATATGGTTGGATTATGTTTTCTAATCCATCCCCCAACTTGTGCCTTTTGATGGGTGAGTTTAAGCCATTGACATTTATTGATATCATGGATTTAATGTATTGTAGTGCCATTGTTCAAAAAAAATTTTTTTGTTTGCTCTGATATATTGCCAGTGATGTTCTTGTTTATAAGAAGTCTTTTAGAACATCTTTCAAGGCCGGTTTGGTGATTGTTGCCTCCTTTAACTGTTTTTTTGTCTAAAAAGGTTTTGATCCCTCCATCTAGTTTGAATGAAAGTCTAGCAGGATATATTATCCTTGGTTGAAACCCTTTTTCATTTAGGGCTCGATAGATATCTTGCCATTCTCTTCTGGCTTTTAGAGTTTGAGTGGAGAAGTCTGCAGATAATCTTATGGGTTTTCCCCTGTATGTGACTTTTTGTTTCTCTCTTGCAGCCTTTAGGATCCTTTCTTTATCCTTACTTCTTCTCATTGTGACTATGATGTGTCTTGGTGTTTTCAGGTCTCGTTGATTCTGTTTGGAACTCTCTGGGCCTCTTGAATCTTGATGTCCTTTCTGTTATTCAGGTCTGGGAAGTTTTCTTCTATAGTTTCCTCTAGAATGTTTGCTTCCCCTTCCTCCCTTTCTTCCTCTGGCAGGCAAATTATACGAATGTTACTTCTTTTGAGATCATCCCATATGTTTCTGTTTTTGTTTTCAGTGTCTCTCAATCTCTTTTTGAGCTCCTTCACCTCTTTCTTCATTTTCTCTAACTCATCCTCTTTCTGACTAATTCTGTTTTCTGCTTCTCTTAGTCTGCTTTCCCTTGCCTCAGCTTTTTTCTTCCTTACAGCTATTTCAGTTTTCAGTTCTCTAATTGCCTCAAGATAATCTGTATTTTCCTTGGGGGTCTCAACTGTTGTTTCCGTAATACTGCCATTCCTTTCCTCCATTGTTGTTTTCATTTCTTTGAATAATAAGTTTATTATTGCTTGCATACTTTTCTTATCTATGGTTAATTCTGGCTGATTTGTAGTTTCTTCTGGGCTCTTGTCTTCATTCATTGGAGTTCTAGTTTTATTTGTTGTTGTTTTTTTTTATTTATGTGTTTCTTTTTTTATGCTCTGTAGTTCCTCAGCTGTTGTGTTTTGAGTACAAGCAACACTGTACTAAATACTTTTATGACAATTGCACTCACCAACCTCAGGAATTACAGTAGCAACAGAAGCAAGTATTGAAGCAGTTTAATCACTACCAGTTAGCCAAACAATTTCTCCTGTCCATGAAAAAATAGTAACCAAATCCCAGTGAAGAAGAAAGAGAAAAGAAAGAAGGGATAGCAAGAATAGACAGTTATGCAAATCTACTATCCCCTGTATATTTTAGGGGTAACAAGAAGGGATAGGGAAGTAGAGCAGAGATACACACATAGAAAGTCCATTCTGAGTCAGATTTCTTCCCCAAAATAATTCACAAATTCAGAAAGGCAAAGAAGAAGGAAGGAAGACGTGTATGACAAGATTTAAAAAAAAAGAAAAAGAATAAAAAGACAAAAGAGACAAGTGAGAGAAAAGGGAAAAGATAAGAAAAAGAGCTGTACTTAAAGAGCAGTGAAAGGAAAGATTTTTTATTACTTTATTTTTAATTTAATTTCATTTAATTTTTTAATTAGCTATGAGGAGGACAGAGGGGAGAGTCTGTAAAGGAGGGTAGGAGTAAGGAGACAAGTTCCTCCCACAATAGATAAGATGCCCACTACCCTAGCAATGAAAGATACCCTAAGAGTTAATTCTGATCAATGTAAAGGGGGGGAAGATATATGACTTTATATAATATTAATAATAAAATAGAGCAGGATAAAAGAAAACACTGTCCCAGATTACCTCAAACCTCGTGACCAGAGGCAGCTGATTGTTAAGAATAAGAAAAAAAAACTGAGGACTAGACAAGGATAGCTGAAATAGACAGTGATGCAAATCTACTATCCACTGTATATTCTAGGGGTGGCTAAAGGAGGAAGGGAAGTTGAGCAGAGATACTCGTAGTGAGAGTCCACACTGAGTCAGAATTCTTCTCCAAAATAATTCCCAAATGTGTATCAGTGAATTCAAAAAAGCACACTGTTTGGTGGTGTGGGGGCTGCGGCCTGTGGCTTTGGAAGCTATAGGATTAAGGAAGAAAGGATGACTAGAATGAGAAAAAGAAAAAAAAGAGAGAGAAAAATGAAAAAGAAGAAAAAGAACAGTCAAAAAAGAGCGCTGAAAGGGAAGAGTTTATTTATTTATTTTTATTTAATTAGCTATGCGGGGTGAGGTGGGGGGGGGTTGGCTACTTAGAAAGAAAAAAGGCCAGAGGTTTCAGAAGGGTATAGACTTAGAATGAATGATGTTCCCTGGTGGGATAGGAATTTAGTAAAGACAGAAGCTCAGCAGGGGAGCCTGCTAGGAGCTGGTCCCCAGGGACTGGTTATGGGGGGGGTAAGGGGGTGGAGATGTGCTTACTAATTAAAAGGAAAAAAAATTTATTTTCCCTTTTCTCTACTCTATTTCTTAACCCAAATTAAGTTATAGTCACCTCCTTGGTGTTACCTCTAGGACCCCTTATTGACTGGCCTACTAAAGGCAGAAAATCCTACCGTTTCCAAAAGATGTTGTCAGAGCTCAAGCCACTAGCAGCTTCTCAGTCTGTTGTCTTCCAGGAATCCCACCTTACATTTTTAATGATCAAAAATATGTTAGGATAAGGCTGACAATATAGCTCACTTATATACTGTGCAGCTTTGCCATTTGTATGACTCAGGTTTGAGCCCTGTCCTGAGGGTGTAAAAGCTAGGACTTTTGCATTGCAGGAAGCTTCTGTGTTGTGCTAGTTACTTTCTTTGTTTTATATTTGTCATATATATATGATAAAATATATATATATATATATATATATATATATATATGTATTTACCAGAGCACTGTTATACATTGACTTATGGTACTACTACAGGCTGGGTCTGGGACTCTTTTGGTGGTGGGAATGGTGTTTATGTACACTCTTATTAATTTTTCGTCATATAAATCACTAATTAATATGAGAGGGGAAAATTGACTGTATGTCTCAAACTTTTTAAAGCACAGTTTGAGTCTTTTTAATACATAGGCTGTGTCTTTGATATGCTGACAATCTCAAAAGCCTAGATCAGGGAGAACAGAAGCAACTGGTGGCACAAATAAATACAAATAATGTAAATAATATAACTTATGGTGATGTTGGGTATTATACAGAAAATCCTAACAAAGGATTTGTTTAGGATTTGATTTCAAAAGGATTTGATTTCAAAGTTAACTCAATTACCAAATAGTGTGATTTCAAAGTTAACCCAATTACCAAATAGTGTGATGATAACAATAACTATCCATTGTCTTCTTGAACCCTAAGAAAGCAGGAGCCTCTCATTTCCAGTACAGAGCCTATATTTCTGTACTGGAACCTTAGGGTGGGGTGCACTTTCCTGCATGCTTCTCTCAATTCATACCAAATAATATTGTGTCTGTTGATCCCAACTTAATCAACACAATGAGTGCCACCTCAACATGCTTTACTTCAGCCTGTGTTCAGAGACTTCAGGTGTGGAATGACAACCCTTCATCTCCATTACTCGGGTGAGACCTTTCCATTCATAGTATTCTCTAATTCCATGCCAGGCAGTTCACTTCTTAACAAAGTCCCCAAACATAGATATAGACCAGGTCCCATGAGATAAATAAACACACATATCCATAAACTAGGGCAAAATATATACCTGAAAGCAAAAGTACACAGTAGTCTGCAGTGAGTACCCCCCCAAGACTTCATCTGCACTATTCCACCCTTTAGGTCCATAACTGATCAACAATTTGTTTGGATTTGTATGTTAACTCTCTTTTCAGCCACCAGGTTCCAGATGCCAGCATGATGCCAACAGTCTTCCCTGGTCAAATGACCCTACCAATGTGTTCTGGAGCCCCACCTCCCCAGAGCCCCACCTTTCTAGGTAAAGAGAGAGGCAGGCTGGGAGTATGGAATGACCAGTCAACACCCATGTTCAGCGGGGAAGCAATTACAGAAGCCAGACCTTCCACTTTCTGCATCCCATAATGACCTTGGGTCCATACTCCCAGAGAGATAAAGAATAGGAAAGCTAACAGGGAAGGGGATGGGATATGGAGTTCTGGTGGTGGGAACTGTGTAGGGTTGTACCCCTCTTATCCTATGATTTTGTTAATGTCTCCTTTTTTAAATAAACAAATAAAAAAGCCACATGATTGTCTAAATAGATGTGAAGAAAAAAAAAACCTTTGATTACATCCATAATGCCATCATGATAAAATAAATAAATAAACAAAACCTTAAAGAGAATGGGGCTTGATAGAAAATTCCTTAAGCTACTCAAGTCTGTATACAGCAAACCTACAACCAACATCATATGCTGTGGCAGGAAACTGAAAGCTTTCCCTCTTCAATCAAGTATAAGACATAATGTCCACCTTCATCATTACAATTTAACAGTCTTGGAAGGCCTTGACATAGGGGGTAGGGAAGAGAAAGCAAAACTTATACAGATTGGAAGAGAATAAGTAACACTGTCACTATCCACAAATAATATGATAATATACATAGAAAATCCAAAATAATCCAACTGGAAACTTCTGGAAATTATTAGGCAATCACACTCTCTTTAATGAAAAAACAATGAAGTATCTAAGAAAAAAGCTAAGGGAGGTGAAAAACCTGTATACTGAAAGCTATGCACCACTATCCAAGGAAATAAAACATATACAAAGAAATGGAAAGATATCCCATATTCATATATTGGAAGAATCAATATTGTCAACATGACTATTTTACTCAAATCCGATACAAATTCAATACAATCTTATCAGGTCCACCAAATGACTTTAATAGAGTGGAACAAAAGTTACAATAGCTTAACTGGAACCAGAAAATATCTAGGATTGCCAAAGAAATCCTGAGCAAAAATAGCCAGACTGGACACTTCATGCTTCCTGACCTAATAACTTACTACAGGGGTACTATTGTCAAAACTGTCTGGTACTGGAGGCTAGATAGACACACATAGCAATGGAATAGAATAGAGAGCTCATCGATAAGCCTGTACATCTAGAAGTTGCTAATTTTAAAAAGTATTTTTAAAATATTATTTATTCTTTTTTCTTGCCTTTGTTTTTATTGTTGTAGTTATTATTGCTGTTGTTACTGATTTCATTGTTGTTAGGACATAGAGAAATGGAGAGAGGAGGGAAAGACAGAGGGGGAGAGAAAGATAGACACTTGCAGATCTGCTTCACTACCTGTGAGGCGATTCTATTGCAGGTGGGGATCTGGAGGCTATAATCAGGATCCTTATGCTGGTCCTTGTGCTTTGTGCCACATGCTCTTAACCCACTGTGCTACTGCCCAACTCCTTGTTAAAGGCCCTAGAGGTTGTTAATTTTTAACAAGAGGCCTAAAACATTAAACGGAGAAAGGAGAATCTCTTTAACAAATGGTGTTGGAAAAACTGGGTTGAAATGTGCAAAAAAGAATGACCACTACATTTTCACCATGTACAAAAGTAAACTTTACAACTTTCTTAGCCGCTCATCTGTCCTTGGATATTTAAGTTGCTTCCAAATTCAGAGAAGTACAAATAGTACTGCTATGAACATAGGTGTGCATAGATCTCTTTGGATGGATGTGTTTGTTTCCTTTGGATATAAGCCCAGTAGAATAATTGCCAAAAGGGTGAACACTAGATTATCTCACTCGTAGGTGAAGCTTAATAAAAGGACACAAAAGGAAATAATGTAATAAAATGTGGATTGAGTTTTGGTGTATTGCCCCACAGCAATGGACTCTAAGGAAGTAGGGTGAGGGATTTGTAGGGAATCTTTGGAGTCCTGGTTCATGATGCTGAGTCTAACCTATGACCTGGAAACTCTTAGGGATATACCCAAGAGAAAACAAGACACATTTCCAAAGAGACATGTGCATGCTATGTTCATGGCAGCACAATTTGTAATAGTCAAAACTGTGAAGCAACACATATGTCAAGGGCCAGATGAGTTGCTACGGAAGTCATAGTATATATACACAATGGAATACTATGCAGCTGTTAAGAATGATGAAGTTATCTCCTTTGCCATATCTTCAATGGATCATGAAGTTATTATGTTGAGTGAGATAAGCCAGAAAGAGAAGGACAAATACCAAACTTCAGGAGAAACATCCCATTTTTTTATTGATGGTTTAGTAGGGTTTTACAAAACTACAAGGTTTCAGGGGTGTTAGTTCACATTCAGACATATTAAGTGAAAGTCACCAGAACTAAAGCCCTGCGTCCACCATAGCCATCACAGTTCTCATAAAGTCCAAGAGACAAGTTGGTTACTGGATTTTTGGTGGTTTATTTGTTTAGTCATTTATTCCATATATTAATAAAACCATCTGGTAGTTGCCCTTAACCTCTTTAGTTATTTTACTTAGCATAATAATCTCCAGTTTCAACTATTTTGTTCCAGATTACTCAATCTCATTTACACACACACACACACACACACACACACACACACACACACCATAATCTTTGTCCAGCCATCTGCCAATGGACAAATGGTGTTGGGAAAACTGGCAAGCGACATGTAGAAGAATGAAAATAGGCCATCATTTAACACCATGTGTCAAAATTAACTCAAAATGTACTGAAGACATAAATATGAGACCTGAAACCATAAATACATAGAAGAGGTGGGGGGTGACACAACTGGTAAAGCAGACATATCGCCATGCACCAGAATCCAGGTTTGAGCCCCTGCTCCCCACTTTCAGTTGGGATGCTTCATGAATGTTGAAGCAGGACTTTCTTTCAACCTCAGTATCTCCCCTCCCACCTGCAGGAGGAATGCTTCATGAGCAGTGAAACTGGTTTGCAGTTGTATCTCATTCTCTCTCCCTATCTACTCTCCCCTCTCAATGTATCTGTATCCTGTCCAATACAAAATAGAAAGAAAAAATGGCTGCCAGGAGCAGAAGAATCATACTGCCAGCACAGAGCCCCAATGATAACCCTGGTGGTAAATAAATAAATAAATAAATAAAGCAGGTGAAACACTTCTTAAATTTAACATCAAATATGTGTTTGAAGACTAAACCAATTGGACAGGGATAACTAAAGAAAGAATAAGTGAATGGGGTTACATTGGATTAAAAAACATAGTTTTGATAGAAATAGAAATTGAAGAATACAGTCCTCTAAGTATGTTATGAAGAATCTTTTCTGTATGAATGGTTGATCCATTCTTGTGTTTGTATTTTGAATAATGTCAAAGAATAAAATGATATATCTAGGTGTTTATATGGTCAAAATAAGCATCAGTGGATGAACCAACCTTGCTACTGTGGAGAACTGTATTAGATATTTCAAAAATCCTTACTGGAATCCCATGGTTTGTACACAGAATATTGTCATGAGAGATATGGAAAACTTGAAAACATTTAGTAGAGTTGGTCTATAGAATTATTAGAGAAATATAAAGGAAATTAGTTTTCTTCAGGCAAAGTAATTCTACTTTATTGTCTTCATTTAAAACTAAATAAGCAGTAAAGGATCTAAAATAGTAAATTGTAGAATTCTGAAAATAAGCTTTTAGAGATAAATATCTTAACGTAATAATTTAGTCACATGTGGGATATACAGCTTCTCCGACTCAAGAGAGCTCTTTAAAAAGTATTTATTTATTTATTTATTTATTTATAAAATGGAAACACTGACAAGACCATAGGATAAGAGAGGTACAATTCCCACTACCAGAACTTCGTATCCCATCCCATCCCCTGATAGCTTTCCTATTCCTTTTTAAAATTTTTATTTATAAAAAGAAAACACTGACGAAAACCATAGAATAAGTGGGGTACAACTCCACACAATTCCTACCAGCAGAACTCCATATCCCATCCCCTTCCATGATCTTTCATATTCTTTTTTTGCATTTGTTGCCCTTGTTTTTTATTGTTGTTGTAGTTATTGTTGATGTTATTGATGTCGTCATTGTTAGGACAGAGAGAAATGTAGGGAGGAGGGGAAGACAGCGAGGGGGAGAGAAAGATAGACACCTGCACACCTGCTTCACCACTTGGGAAGCGACCCCTCTGCAGGTGGAGAGCCAGGGGCTCGAAGAGGGATCCTTACTCTGGTTCTTGCACTTCGGGCCATGTGCGCTTAAAGCGCTTTGCTACTGCCCAACTCCCATCGTCCTATTCTTTATCCCTCTGGGAGTATGGACCAAGGGACATTATGGGGTGCAGAATGTGAATGGTCTGGCTTCTCTAATTGCTTCCCTACTGAACATGGGCATTGAAAGGTCGATCCATACTTCCGGCCTGAAGAAAGCTTAGTAACAAGGTATTTAGATTGTCACATTTTAGTATAAAGTTAGTCACACCTAAAGGCAGAGAAAATGAAAGAAATATTTTTCAATCTTCTGATTTTGATTTTCTTGCTTTTATGAAACTTTTTTTTACCGCTGACTTTAGAAACTAAATTCATGATTTTGAACAACTTGCGTAAAAGTATTTGTCTTGTTCAAAGTTAAATATTTCAGGGTGATATAAAAATACATATAATGAGCAAATAGATGCGTAGGACTACATTAATTAATAAATTACATTAATTATTTTTTAAATATTTTATTCATTTATTTATTATTGGATGGGTGCCAGGATAGCTTGAGGGTGCTTCTTCTCAAGCAAGTGATCTCTGGGTTGGAGAGAACTCAACTGGAGTCAATCTAGGCTTCTGTGTGGGAGAGGGATCAGGAACTTGTGCTGAGCTAATGTCACAGGAGATACACTCTGGAACTCTCAGAGCCGGAAAGAAATTCCAAGTGTTTTTACTCAGAAAAGCAGCTTGTCAAGTAGGGTGGAAACAGGGTGTGATGTAGAGCGGGTGGAGCGAAAAAAGACTGGTGGAGATCAGGGTTTACTAGGAGAGGGGGCAGAGCAAAAAGACATCGTGAACCAGTGGGGATTAAACCAATGCCCTGGAGGCAGGGCAATGCTTAATTAACAGTGGTTTATGTAAATATAATACAGTGTTAAGCAGGGGAGATTAAACCAATGAAACAGAAGGGGGTTTAGAAGCAGAATTAGAAGCATAGAAACATTTCCCACTTTCTTTTTAAATAATGACCATAGTATCAGGAGGGCAGGGCACTTTATGAGGCAGGGAGACTGATAGGAGGCACACCTTTTGGGGTTCTACTGACCCTCCTGGCTCAACCTCTTGGTATAGAGAGAATAACAATATTGACACACCCCTCAGGATCAAGCCCTTCCAAGCTCAACCACATCATCACAATTACCCAACATCTCCCTCTTACTTAATGGCCATATATAACTGGTTCAATGTCTATAAAAGGCTTCATCTCTGTCAGAGGAATAGCAGTGTAGGGATGAACAGAAACCTGTTGAGAAGAAACCAGAATGATAGTGTGTAGGTGTCTTCTAAAAGAACTAGCACAAGACGGAGGGATAAGTAAGAGTAGCAAGGGACTGAAGAGAGGTCTGGTAGGTGGAGAGGAGGTCTGCCTGATGGGTGGAGGAGTGGGGACCTGATAAGCCGAGGGGCTAGAGGGGTGATCTGGCATGGCAAAGTCCCAAGTCAGCTGGTGGAAAGTTCCATGGATTGCTACAGTCAGTCCTCGAGAAGTCCAGCAGTATAAAGGGAGTGTCCACAGGTGTACTAGCAAGTCCAATAGAAGCATCAGTCCAATGTCAATGACCAGGGAAAAAATGCTGCACTTCTATCTTAATGGAAGAGGACAGCCACTGGAACTTTTCTTCTCTATAGAGTGAGCTGGAACCACCAAAACATGACAGGCGAAGCAGAAGCAGGAAGAACTGACAACAATGGGTGAGAGAAAGGCAATAGGAAAGTCTTGTCTTTTGGAGTCTGTGAATCAGGTTCTCCAGATCGTGTCAGGTCACATCATGGGTTTCAGGGGGATGGCTGTAATTGTGGGTGATGTCAGAGGTCAGGATCCAAGATGGATTTTGGGGGATTCCGTATGAGCAGATGCTTCTTCATGTGAAGGCTTAACATAGCTGTAGTCAGTTAACTTTGAAAAAACTTTGTAACAAATTAGAAGTTTACTATAATTGATAACTCGATGATTATAATTGGTTTAGGTATCTTTATAATTTTGTTTAAGGTTCATTTTATGTGACCTCATGTAGCAGTCTCTGTACAGCAAATTTTCAAACCAAATTTAAGTAAAAAAACATATATATATATAGATAGATAGATTCTTAACTTTTTTACATTGGACTTTTAAGCAAATTCAGGTTACTAGAGAGTTAACACATTTTAGTGACAATTTTTTTTGAACATTTACAATGTCAGATTGATGCCAGATTTTTTGTGGATTAATTTCCACATGATAGCTTACAGGACATTTTTGGGGGCCCTCCAAAATGTCCTGTATAGAGAATTTGTATTTTAACTTTGGCGATGATGAATTGTCACATTGAATATTTAGACTTTTACCTTAAACACTCAGTTACTTTAGCGAATTAATTTTACCTTTCCTGGTAAGAATGTAGCTTCAAAGTTACACTTTAACTGTTAAGTTAATGCTTACCAAACTTGAAACACACATATTAAACATGTAGTTTATAACACACAGGAGGAGAAAAACTTTTGTAACTAAGACATATCATTTCAAACGCGAATTTAGATCTACTGTCATAGTTGAACCATCTTTACTCACACAGTTTAAGACTAAATATTTCATATTTAAACCAAGACATAAAAAGAAATCAAAAAGAGGGAAAAAACAATTCTTGGACTGTTTCTGGACGTCTCCAGAAACCATGACTGCATCCAGCCGTTTTATATAAAGTCAATTAAATTTCAGAGTACTCTGGGAATGATGGGTTGTACAAAATATTTTGGTCACTTAACTCACTCAATTTTGTTTCCAACTTAGTCACTAACAAAACACAACTGGCTAGTCATAGCATAAGACATTCGGGGGGGGAGGAAGAGTTCTGTGAATCAGATTTTTTAGATTCTGCCATGTTGTATTATGGATCCTGGGGTGCATCCTGCAGCCATTCCTCTTGCAGCCAGTCCTCTTGCAGTGTTTCTTGTTCCTCAGGGATATCAGCGCCATCATGTGGGTATTGCCGGACATGGCAGGCAGGAACCCAAACGGGTTTGGAGTAATTTTGTGGAAAAACGCATGTGAAAGCCTTCCCCATAGTCAACAGGGACTCAGGTCCTTTCCAAATTTTATCAAGTGGGTCTTTCCATTTGACTTTAATAGCTGGGAGGGTGGGTGGTATTTTCCAATGAAGAATAATAGGAGGTTGGTCCGAGTTTTTGTAAATATTATAGAGATTTAATGTAGTTAAGGCTTTTGCCAGCTGGATATTGAGGGGGTACATTTCCCCTTTTTCTTTATTTAATTGAGCTTTAAGAGTTTGATGGGCCCTCTCGACAATGCCTTGTCCATGTGGATTATACGGAATGCCTGTAGTATGAGTAATGTTCCAGAGGGAACAAAAATCTTTAAATTGTTTGCTGGTAAAAGCATACCCATTGTCAGTTTTAAGTTGAAGAGGTACCCGCATTACAACAAAACAGGAGAGCATATGGCTTATAAGTTTTTTTGAGTTTTCTCCCATCTGAGCTGTAGCCCCACATAAACTTAGAGAAGGTATCAATTGAGACAAACACATATTTTTGTTTGCCAAAGTTGGGTATGTGGGTGACATCAATTTGCCAAAGAGCTTTGGCTTTCAAACCTTGAGGATTAACATCAAGAGTTTGAATAGCAGATGTTTTGATTAGACCTGCACAGGAGGAACATGTAGCAAGAATATGTTTTAACTGTGCCAGAGGAATATCAGGAAATCGAGCTCAAAGTCCTTTAAGATTAACATGGGTTAGGGAATGAAAGTCACCAGGATTAGAGACAGAGGCTAGAAGAATTCCCGTAGAGGTGAGGTGGTTGGCTGCAGTATTCCCTTCAGACAGGGGACCAGGAAGAGGGCTGTGGGAATGTAGGTACTGAACATACAGTGATTGGGTTCAAGAACAGAGCATAGAGGCAATTTGAATTAAAAGAGGAGAAAGTGGGTTGTCATCAATTCTCACATAAGATTGAGCAAGCCATGGAAGTTAACAGTATACACACTGTCAAAAAAGGTTGAAGGCTTTTGGTACAGCTTTTAATGCAAGGAAAACAGCATAAAGTTCTTTGTACTGAGGGGAATTATCAGGAAGCTCAGCAAAGAGAGGTTTGGGGTATTGCTGGTCTGGCTAATATATAAGGGCAGCAACTCCCTTTATTCCACCATCAGTGAAGACTATAGGAGCAGAGGGGATGGAATCCCAAGAGAAAAGTTTAGCTACTAGTAGAGGCAACAGAGGTAAAGAAGCTATCAAATTATTAGAAGGAAAATGATTATCTAATTGTCCTGAAAAATCCATAAAACTTACAGCAAAATGAGAATGGTGGCATATGAGCCACTCTGTATCTGTGAGAGAAAAGTGAAGAATGATTGAATCGTGTTCCCTTCCTAAGACCTGTACCGATCTATTTCTTCCTTGGTGAACCATGAATGCTAAGGCATGAATCTCCGTAAGAAGTCTTGGATCTCTGCCTACTGGTGTATGAAGCCATTTGAGAATGCCATGCTTCTGCCACAGTGCCCCCACTACCGTGGGGGTGGAGTTAAAGATTAGAAGATTTACTGGAGAGGAGGGGGAGAACCGAATGAGGTACATGTCCTGGAGAGCCTGGTTAACTCTTTTCAGTGCCAAGGAGGCTTCTGGGGTTCACATAAGCTTTGAGGAGGGCTGTTTGTTTCCTTTTAATAGATTGAACAGCGGTTGCAGGCAGCTAGTAGGCAGATAAAGATACTGCCTAAGCCAATTCAAATTTCCAAGAAAACTTTGTAAAGAAGCAAGAGTGAGATTAGAAGGGAAAGTAACACAAGGTTTTAAAGGACGAATCTGCATTAGGGAAATCTCTGAGCCTAAGAAAGATATTGGAGGTATTAGCTGTATCTTCTCAGGAGCTACATTAAGTCCACTTCTCTTTAAGGCAGGAATTAGAAAATCACATAGGGCAGAGAGATCTGTATCTAATTCTCCCCATATTAATACATCATCCATACAATGAAAAACCTTAAGGCCCTTATGAATATATGGAAAAAGGGCAGATTTAACAGACTCTTGAAAAATAGTAGGACTATTGGCCATGCCCTGGGGTAGTACCACCCATTCATATCTATCAGCAGGGCTGGTGTTATTAGTAGAAGGAACAAAGAAGGCAAGATGTTTACAATCTTGTGGGTGTAAGGGAATAAAGAAAAAACAATCCTGTATATCAATATCTATTGGAATTTGTGTGGGAATCACAGAGCAAGAGGCAAACACCTTTGGGGGGAGCCCTAAACCTGCATGGTTTTATTAACCGCATGAAGATCTTGGTGGAGGCGCAATTTTCCTGAGCACTAATATTACTAATCTTTACTGTTATAGTTGGGTGACCCCTTTCTAAAACAGGGGTGGTCCACAAAATCTCAGGCTCTGAATCCAAGCTGTTCTCTTGTTCCAGCCCACATGCTGTGCACTCTTCCTTCAGCTCACCCTCTGCTATTGTTGCTTGGTGTGGTGGGTGTAGCAACAGGTTGAGTCCCAGGCTGGGCTTTTGTTTATGGAAGAAGGGAGTGGCACCAAGAGGGTGACCTGCTTCATTCCCTCTTGGGGGCGGGGTAAGGGAAGCCCCACACCTAGTTTAAATTCCTGTTTACATTTGGCAGGGATGTGCCATTCCTATGGAACCTTGACCAACAGTCTCTCCTCCAATGAAACCCTTTCTGGCATCTGGGACAAAGCATTCATGTTCTCTGGTTCCCTGACTGGAGGCAGGGTTGCCCTGACTGGAGGCGGGGTCATGGTCTATTCTTTAGACATTGGTTACGCCAATGCCCTTTGCGACCACAATGAAAACAAGCCCTTTTTCGCTTATGTAAGGTAGCCGCATAGTCCTACATTGTAGGTGCCTGAAAAGAGCTTTATCTAAGATCCTGTGTAGCTATAATCCAGGTATCTGGGTGTTCATTTTTAAGAGTGATACAGGCCTGTCGGAAATACAGAAGCATTCCGTCCCAGACAATGGATCACAGGAGGAGAAAACGAGTGTCAGGATTATAAATCTTCCTTTCTGAACTCGATTGGACCCTGGCAATGAATTTAGCCAGGGATTCATCAGCTTCTTATTGAAGGGAGAGAATTTGGGCTGAGGCCGCTCCCATGGGTGGTGTTAATTGCTCCCATGCTCTTAATGCACAGAGGCATCATACCTGATCAAAATACCCGGGTGTAAACTTACCTTCTGCCTGTTGAATCCCTGTTTCTAATTGGCCCATTCCAAAAAATGCATCAAAATTCCCCTCTGGCTGATTTTGACTATTTTTCTGTGATTGCTGTAAACATTCATCACGAAAAAATGCCTCCCATTGCAGGAAGAGGGGGCCTAGGAGTGTAGCACTAGTTACATCCCTCCAATCTTGAGGGGTATTAATGTTCTGAAGCAGGCCTTGTAAAATGGGCCTGGTCCATGGAGCATGAAGACCATTATCCTTAATAGCCTGGCATAGTTTTTTCAGGTCTGTGGCAGAATACGGATACCAGGCCTGAGGTATTTGTCTATTGGGAAAAACATTGACCGGAAATGTGTGGACTTGCTCTGATAACTGTGTAGCAGTGGGGAGGAGGAGTCACAGAAGTGGAAGCTGCTGGATAAGTGGTGGCCAAAGAAGTGGTTTTGGAGGCTACAGGAGAATTCGGACATGTGTCTGCCAAACCAGTTGTGGCCAAAGAAGCAGCTGTGGAGTCCAAAGGAGGTTCCAGACACGTGTCTGCCAAAATGGGGGCCTCAGGGCAAGATGTAGAGGGCTTAATGTGGGTCAGGATCAGGACATGTTTTTGCTTCTTGTTTTTAAGGTGCTGCTTAAGTTCTATGATCACTTCCTTTATTTCTTGGACCTCAGCCTCTAGGTCCCTTAGCCTTTTGAGAGGTTGTCCTATATATCCTTCAAAAGCTGCGATGATGAGCAACAGGATATAAGGTATGGCCCTGAGAAAAATGTCCCAGATATATAAAAATTGTATATAGAAAAAAGAATACAGAATTTGGAAAAGATCGTCCATGGCAGAGAGGTCTCAGGAAAATAATAAGAAAGAAAAGAGAAAAAAAAATCACAGTGCCTTAACATGAGGTTGCAGATACCCAAATGGTGTATACTTATCTAGGATGTCTTCTTGTAAATCTGCTGCTTATGTGTCCCTGTTCTGGGCACTAAAAGCCGGGATAGCTTGAGGGTGCTTCTTCCCTAGCAAGTGCTCTCTGGGTTGGAGAGAACTCAACTGGAGCCAATCTAGGCTTCTGCGTGGGAGAGGGATCAGGAACTTGTGCTGAGCTAACGTTGCAGGAGATACACTCTGGAACTCTCAGAGCCAGAAAGCAATTCCAAGTGTTTTTACTCAGAAAAGCAGCTTGTATATATACTCGCCAAGTAGGGTGGAAACAGGGTGTGATGTAGAGAGGGTGGAGCGAAAAAAGATTGGTGGAGATCAGGGTGTACTAGGAGAGGAGGCGGAGCAAAAAGACATCATGAACCAGTGGGGATTAAACTAACGTCCTGGAGGCAGGGTAGTGCTTAGTTAACAGTGGTTTATGTAAATAGAATACAGTGTTAAGCAGGGGGGATTAAACCAATGAAACAGAAGGGGTTTTAGAAGCAGAATTAGAAGCATACCAACAGATGGGGACATAGAGAAATGGAGAGGAGAGAGAGACAGAGGAGGGAGAGACAGAGTGATGCCTGCAGCTCTGCTTCACCACTTGGGAAACTTTTCGCCCTGCAGGTGGGGACCAGGGGCTTGAACCTGGGTCCTTACCACTGTAATATGCCCATGTAACCAGATGCACCACAGCATGCCCCTTACATTAAATAAAAATTAACAATTTTTTATAACTTCTTTGAAAAGGTAAGATTAAGTCTCCCCAAACTGTCATAATTCTTCAACACTTCATTTTATTTTAATTTTACAGAGTTTAAAAAAATAAATCATTTTAATCCATATGTGTGTGTGTGCACATGTGCATTTACCTCTTAGAGTTATTTTCTTCTGTTATATAAAATACATATTAGTCAGAGAGGCAGAATAGAAAGAATATTAGATATAGAGTTAAGGATCTAGTTTTGTTCATTCTGACTTACCTCTGGGCATTCTCTGGGTAAATCAATTGTCTTATATCCAAAATGAGGACACAGTTTTCTCTGTTTACATATAAGTATTTCTGAATATTGAAGTATAATGTAGATGGAATGAGATTATAAGCACTGCATTAGATAATAAATAAGATTACATTTTAAAGGAGACATAAAACATAATAAATATAAAGTTAATTTTTGGCCTAGTCTTTATGGCTTATCAAGAACAAATCTGTGAACCAAATTCCGACCCACCTGAGATGGAAGTTCAAAATTAAGGTGAGAAAAAAAATCTATAATATTCACAAGTATTTATTAATTTAATTTTTATTTTTTGCAATACTACATTTTCAAAGTATAATTTCGTATTTCTTCAAATTATGTTACCATACCACACCTAAGACCAAAATAACATGCTCCTTCCACTACAAGTTTCACTGAAAGTACTCCTCCATTCTCCCTCCTCAGCCCTTTTGATATTTCCATTCCATAATCCAAGTCCAGTTTTTTGCAAGATAAAAAATTCCTGGCTGAAATCTTTCTATTTTAGTGCCTTGAATATGACATTCCACTCTCTCCTTGACTCTAGAGTTTCTGAAGAAAAATCCGATGAGAGTTTTATTTCTCCCTTTGTATGTAACTTCTTTCCTTTCCCTGGCAGCCTACACATTTTTTTCTTGTTGTTGAGTTTTGATTATTTTACAATAATGTTACTTGGTGTTAGTCCTTTTGGATTTGTGAACCTGGGTAATCGGACTGCCTCGGAAATGGGTATGTTCTGAGGGTTTCCTAGGTTAGGGAAATTTTCATCTAAAATTTCTTTGAAAATTACCTCTGGACCTTTGACCCTATAACTTGTATATTTGACCTTTTTATGGAGTCTGCAATTTCACAGATTAGCTTCATTCTTTCTAAACCTTTCCTCTCCCTCATGTTTGAATTGAAAGAGTGGGCTAATTGTGTCATCTATATTGGAATTACTTTTTTCTACATGTGTGAGTCTATTTCCTAAGCCTTCTACCTGAGTTTGAACTGCACTAAAGATTTTGTTCAGTCCTTGCAGTTCTGCTCTAATTTTTTCTTTTATGCTGCTTGATTTCTTAGTGAACTCTGCTTGAAGTTCTTCTTTCATGCTTTGTAACTTATCAAATTCCTCTTTTTCAGGACTTGGGCAGTAGCGCTGCAGGTTAAGTGCACGTGGCACAAAGCACTAGGACCGGCATAAGGATCCCGGTTCGAGCCCCCAGCTCCCCACATGCAGGGAAGTCACTTCACAAGTGGTGAAGCAGATCTTCAGGTGTCCAGCTTTATCTCCCCCTCTCTGTCTTCCCCTCCTCTCTCCATTTCTCTCTATCCTATCCAAAAATGACCACATGAATAAATACAACAATAAAACAACAAGGGCAACAAAAGGGAATAAATAAATATTTTTGAAAAATTCCTTTTTTTTTTTCGTGTCTTAATTCCAAAGTGAAATGATCTTTTGACTCTCACTTAAATTCTTGTAGAGCTCTTTTTTCAAATTTTTTATTTATAAAAAGGAAACATTGACAAAACCATAGGACAAAAAGGGTAAAACTTCGCACAATTCCCACCACCAGAAATCTGTATCCTATCCACTCCCCTGATAGCTTTCCTATTCTTTAACCCTCTGGGAGTATAGACACAAGGTCCTTGTGGGATGCAGAAAGTGGCAGGTCTGACTTCTGTAATTGCTTCCCCGCTGAACATGGGCATTTACAGGTCAATCCATACTCCTGGCCTGTCTCTCTCTTTCCCTAGTGGTGAAGGGCTCTGGGGAAGCAGAGCTCCAGGACACATTGGTGGTGTTGTCTGTCCAGGGAAGCCTGGTTGGCATTATGCTAGCATCTGAAACCTGGTGGTTGACAAGAAAGTTAACATACAAAGCCAAACAAATTGTTGACCAATCATGGACCTAAGGGCTGGAATAATGCAGATGAAGATTTGGGGTGTCCTTTATTTTGTAGATAGCTAGTAGGCATATTTTACTTAAATTCCAAAGGGCCTATGGCTATACTAGATTTTTTTTTCCTTTTTCTTTTTGCCCCCGACCCTGAAATCTGATATGCCAGTGAATCCAAGTTATTGTCTGGGGAGATGATGTCATGGCTGGAAAAAGGACCAGAAAGCTGGATCAGGGAAGAGAGTAGCTCCCAAATATGGGAAAGGTGTGTAAATATTGTTGACTGTGAACTCCATCAATTTGATGTGTTCTGTCTGCCTGGATATAGTACCTTCATTAATTGTGTATTTCTCCAGTTGAATAGGCTGTTAGCTAGAACCTGTATTTTCTTTTGGTAAACTACCAAAAGAGTATGTTTTTATAGAGACTGAATTCCAAAATGGTCTGCTTTCAGCAAGGTTGCTACTACAGCAGTCCATACCCAGTTTATACCATGTAATTTCTTGTCTCCCATTGTTTTAAAGTTATCAAATACAAAATTGTAATAGTATTGTGGTACTCAATGTACAGAAAATATGCCACCCTACTTCCCACATTGAAGTTCTGCACCTTAGATCTCTTCCTGATTGTGCTTCCTTTGGGGGAGGGATTCTCCCTGTGGTCTGAAGATGTTGACATTTTGCTGGCATTTTGTCTCTTGCTGTCAAAGTTTGTTTGGGTCCAACTGTATGCAGCTTTCCCATGTACTGTTGAAGTTTTGCTACTTTTGTTGGAGGAAGAAAACACAGATACTCCCTATTGAGTCATTTTTGTTCTACAGTCTACCCTAATGTCTTTAAAAAGAAACCTTGTTGATTAGCAACACTATTTTCTAACTAGTAGAAAAATATGAATCAACTTTTTTTGAGACAAATAGTAACATAGTATATAGCATAATGATTTACTATTTATATACATTCTAAGTTACTACCATACAATGTCTAGTTAACATTCATCACTGTGCATCATTATAGATATATTATTGGTGGGAGAATATTAAGATCTATTCTGTTAGCAACTTTCATATATTCAATATACTATTATGAAAAATGTTGTAACTTACATCTCCAGGACGTATTTTATCAATGTTAGTTTCTATCTTTGGACCCCTTGAACCACTTAACTCCAATTTCCAATTTTAATAATCACAAATCTGTTCTCTGTATCTGTGAGGTAGAGCTTGATTTCTAGATTTTACTTATATTAGATTTAACAGGTAAGTGAAATCATACAGTATGTATCATATTCTATTTAACTAATCTCATGTAGCATGATTTGCTCAAGATTCATCAGAGTCAACAAATGTAAATTTCACTATTAAGACTCTGTATTGTTTTCCATAATGTCTTCACCAATTTAAATTCCTATCAACATTTATTTGTTTGTTTGTTTATTTATTTGTTTTTGTGTTTTTCACCAGAGCACTGTTTAGCTCTGGTTTATAGTTGTATGGGTGATTGAACCTGTGTCTACGAAGCCTCCGGCATCAGAGTCTCTTTGCATAAGTATTATGCTATCTACCTATGCCATATCCCATAATTCTTTATCCAGTTATCTGCTAATTTTCATTTATATTGCTTCAATACCTCGGTTATTATGAACATGAAGTTATGAACATAGAGGATAATGTGTTCCTTCAAGTTAGAGTTTTCATGTCCTTTGTATATATGCCTAGAAGCAGTACTGCTGGATCAAGAGGTGTTTCCAGTTCTATTTGAAGATGCTCCATACTGTTTTCCATAGGAACTGTACTAGTTTGTATACTACCAGCAGTGCACCAAATTTCTTTTTCTCCATATCCTCACCAATACTTGCCATTGACTATTTTATTGATGTAAGCCATTCTCACATGTGTGAGGTAGTACTTCAATGTGGTTTTAAGTTACATTTCTCTAATGATAAGTGATGTAAATATTTTTTAATATGTCTGTGTGCTATTTGTATGTCTTTCCTAGAGATCTGTCTAGCATTAGCTTTGATAACAACTATCAATCTGAGCTCACAGTTCATAGTCTCTGTTGGGAACTTTCTAGGCTACACTCATTTCAGAACCAGTCTTCCTCTAGTGGCAGGGTCAGATGACTCTGCTTTCCTTCAGAGAGTGGGGCTTACCATTGCTTTTTTATTTATTTAAGAAAGGAGACATTAACAAAACCATAGAATGAGAGGGGTACAATTCTGCACAATTCCCATAACCCGATCTCCACATCCCACCCCCTCCCCTGATAGCCTTCCCATTCTCTATCTCTCTGGGAGTATGGATCCAGGGTCGTTGTGGGTTGCAGAGGGTGGAAGGTCTGGCTTCTGTAATTGCTTCCCTGCTGAACATGGGTCCATACTGGTCGGTATGAACTGGTCGGTCCATACTCCCAGTCTGCCTCTCTCTTTCCCTAGTAGGGTGGGGCTCTGAGGAAGTTGCACTCCACTACACATTGATGGGGTTGTCTGTCCAGGGAAGTCTGGTCAGCATCCGGAACCTGGTGGCTGAAAAGAGAGTTAACATACAAAGCCAAACAAATTGTTGAACAATCATGGACCTAAAAACTGTAATAGTGCAGATGAAGTGTTGGGGGTATTCCCTGCATGATCTTGTGTATTTCTGCTTTCAGGTATATATTTTTCCCCTAGTTTATGGGCACATGTGAACCTATGCTCTATCTCAGGGGACCTGGACTATAGGTTTGGGGACTTTATTGGGAGTGGAACACCTGGAATGGAATTAGAGAATGCTATGAAAGGAAAGGTCTCACCCGAGTGATGAAGATGAGGGGTTGTCATTCCACACCTGAAGTCTCTGGTCACAGTCTGAAGTGCAGCATGCTGGGGTGTCACTTGTTGTGTTGATTAGGTTACCATCCGTGGATGCAATATTATTTGATTTGAATTGAGAGCAGCATGCAGAAAAGTGGGCCCCACCCTAAGGATCCAGGACTGGAGGAAATATAGGCTCTATAGTGGAAATGTGAGGTTCCTGTTGTCTTAGGGTTAAAGAAGACAATGGATAGTTATTGTTATCATCACATTATTTGGTAATGGGGTTAACTTTGGAAAGTCCCTTTGATAGGGTTTGGGGTATAGTACCCAACATCTTGTATATAGCTGTGCTGCCATTGCTTTTTTTATTGAGGGCAAGGTCTTGGAGAGGCCCACAAGAGGGTTTATGATGACATTTCTTATATAAGTGAATGGTGGTGGTGGAGAGAGGGATCTCTTAAGAGTTCTAAGCCCATCATATCTATGTGAGAATCCAAAGATTACCTGACTAGGGCCCCAGATGATGGGGTGGCCTGGTGTTAACCAAAAATGCCGTTGTTCTTTTTTAAATTAGTGATTTAATAATGATCAACATGATTGTGGGATAAGAGGGGGTACAATTCCTTACAATTCCTATTAACGGATTTCCTTATCCAGTCTCCTCCATTCTCTGTCCTATTCTTTATCCCTCTGGGAGTATGGACCAAAGATCTTTAAAGGGGCGTAGAAAGTAGGAAGTCTGGCTTCTGTAATTGGTTCTTTCCTGGACATGGGTATTGGCAGG
Source organism: Erinaceus europaeus (assembly GCF_950295315.1). Taxonomy (NCBI): domain Eukaryota; kingdom Metazoa; phylum Chordata; class Mammalia; order Eulipotyphla; family Erinaceidae; genus Erinaceus; species Erinaceus europaeus. The sequence goes on along the minus strand of NC_080185.1, from coordinate 77,869,642 downwards.
TCAATTCATACCCCCACCTGATTTTTTTTTTTTTTTGCCTCCAGGGTTATCACTGGGGCTTGGTGCCTGCACTATAAACCCTTCTCCTGGAGGCCATTTTTTCCCATTTTTATTGTTGTTACTGTTGTTGTTGGATAAAACAGAGAAATTGAGAGAGGAGGGGAAAATAGAGAGAGGGAGAGAAGGATAGACACCTGCAGACCTGCTTAACCACTTGTGAAGTGACCCCACCACCACCACCACAAGTGGGAAGCTGAGGGATCAAACCAAGATCCTTTAGGTGGTCCTTGCACTGAGCACTATGTGCACTTAGCAATATATGTACTGGTGCACTATCACCTGTCCATACTCCCTAGCCTATTTCTATCTTTCTTTATGGGGTAGTGTGATGGGGAGGTGGAGTTCCAGAACACATTGGTGAGGTCGTCTGTCCAGGGAAGTCAAGGTTGGTGTCATGGTAGCATCTACAACTTGATGGCTGAAAAGCAGTAAGATATAAAGCAGAACAAATTGCTTAGTAATCAGGAACCTAAAGGTAAAATTATAGCAGGTGAGATTTGGGATCTTCATGTTGGAAGAAGGTAGGAAATCTATTTCAGGTATATTCTTTTAAAAAATTATTTATTTAAGAATGGAGACATTAACAAAACTGTAGGATAAGAGGGGTACAGCTCCACACAATTCCCACAACCCGATCTCCATATCCCATCCCCTCCCATGATAACTTTCCCATTCTCTGTTTCTCTGGGAATATGGATCCAGGGTCATTGTGGGTTGCAAAATAATCTAAGGGACACATGACTTTACTAATTTTGCCTGAAATATTAAATGAGCCAGTCTCTTGCCCTTACCCAGCTTCTGTAGTCCCTTCTTTATCTGACAAGCTTAGACTTCTCCCAATTGTTAAAGCACTGAGTGCCATTAATTGTATCTAACATGCTATTAGGCTCATGGGGTCTGGCCTTAAGTTAGGGAGGAAATATACCTAGGATTTTAGTGAGATCTAAATTAATCTTAAGTTTTACTGTATTTACTTGTTTGATGACTCTAGTAAGGGTTGCCATAGGGACTATAGTTGTCCTTTAGTTAATATATGTATTTTCCACTATTAAAATACAATCAGGTTGCCAATTTGAAACCTCAAGTGTTTAGATTGAAGGAATATATACTCAGAACTGGGGTCTATGCATTAAGAAGTTTGAGATGTTCAATCTATTTTCCCCTCTCATATTGATTAGTGATTTATAAGACTATAAATTAATGGGAGTATGGATTAATACCATTCCCACCACCAAAGGTGGGATATATTTAATTTTTGGCAGTGTATCTCTTATCCAATTGTATACAGTGTTTCTTCTAAAGATTATCAGTGGGTGACAATGATACTAGTGCCTTCGGAAGAAATTAGGAGATATAATTTCTCTTGTCTAGTTAGCTGAGTAGATAAAGTCATTGAGGGGAATGAAATAGCAGGTGTGAGAGAAGGGTGTCTAGGCCAAAGTAGTAAATATTTGATTAGACATTTATAGTGCCTTCTTTGGGCCTTTCTACTTGCCTGCCAAGCTTATTAGGTCTAAATGTAATCACAGAGAATTATTAAGCACTTTTACTTAGAGGTATATAGTTTCCCCTAACTTACATACCTGTATACAAGTATACTTATATTCCCCTAGGCTCTAACCTATAACTTGGGTCTGTAACTTTATTAGAGATTCTGCCATCTGAAATGGAACTAAGTAGTTCCATATGTTAGGAAAGGTCTCACCAGATCATTGAAGTTAGGTGGCTGATATATCAAGTTTGTCATCTCTGGATACAATCCAAAGCAAAAATGCAGTGGCAGCATAATGTGACATCGTGGCATTGATGTAGTTGAGATCATCAGAGGCAGTATAACAGTATAACAGGGTAAGGGTACAAGAGGAGAGACATCAGGAAATAACTAGAAAAGCAACAGAGGAAGTCAGCCACTTTTGTTTATCTCAGAGAAAAGTGGAACAAAGGACACTTTGTAGGTGTAGGTGTGACTTGGAAAGGGAGTAAATAAAAATGAGCAAAAAAATAGATTGACAGATGATAGAAAGAAAGATAGATAGATTCATAGATAGATAGATAGATAGATAGATAGACAGATAACCATTATCTGTGACTTTGCAATTTCTGCTGGAAAGGGATGGGAGCACAGAACTCTGTTTGGTGGGAATGGTGTGGAATAAGACCTTGTTATCTTATAATTTTCTTATAAATTTCTTATAATTATCTTATAAATCACTAGTAAAGAATTTTAAAAGGAGGTTGGGCTATAGCACAGTGGGTTAATCGCACATGTCACAAAGTGCAAGGACTGGCATTAGGAAGCCAGTTAGTTCAAGCCCCCATGTCCCCACCTGCGGGGCGTCACCTCACAAGCTGTGAAGCTGGTCTGCAGGTGTCTATCTTTCTCTTCCCCTCTCTCCATTTCTGTCTGTCCTATCCAACAACAACAACATCAATAAAAGTAATAATAATAGTAACCACAACAAAGGCAACAAAAGGGAAAAGATAGCCACCAGGAACAGTGGATTTGTAGTGCAGGCACCAAGCCCCAATAATAACCCTGGCAGCAAAAAAAATAATAATTTTAAAAGACAATCATCATGCAGGAAATCTTGCATTTCTGTACACTGTAAATTCCTTCCGTCTAAGCACTAGTGAGATCCAACCCTGCTTATCATCAAGAGTAAAAGTTATTGGATGTATCGAGTTATTTCACTATAGCCTATCTTATTCATTTATAGTCACAAACTAACAGAAAGATAAATTAAGAAAGCAATCTCTTGTGATGTGGGAGGATGGAGATACTCTCTGGTGGTGAGTATGGTGTGGAACTATATGTTGTCTTACAGTCTTGTATACTGCTATTAATCACAAATAACCAAATTAAAAAAGAAGGTGATCACATGTATAACTGCATCAAATGTTCAAAATATCCAAGAACAAACTTATTCAGGGAGATGAAATACCTATACACTAAAAACAATAGGATATTGGTGGAAGAAACTGAAGACAAATATACGTGGAAAGCTATTCCATGCTTATGTACTAGTAGAATTAATATTGTTAAAACATCCATAGTATGCAAAACAATATGCAGATTAAATGGGATCTCCAAAACTCTACTGGGATTTTTCATAGAAACAGAACAGACATTCTTAATACATGTGTGGAAACATACAAAAAATGATAAAACCTCCAAATATTCAATGTTATTTTGGGAAAGAATAAAACTAGATGGATGAGTTTTATTCCTTATTTTCAAACTAGTTTATAAACATATAATAATAAAAGCAGTATGATATTGGCCTAAATATGACGCATACACCAAAAGCATATATAATAGAAAGTGATGAAACCTGTAGTGATGACCAATTTGTTCTTTCACACACTGTCACCTAACATAATTGACATCTGCTTCTGCCTACTTGCTTCTTTCAGCATAAGTTAATGTCTTTCCTTTTCAAACTAAAGTTTGATTCTCTTGGAATGTGTAATTAATGTGAGTTTGACCATGGAACAAATGGACAAAAAAAAGTACATAGATAATAGATAGGTCAGGGGAGATATCATAGTGATTATGCAAAAGAACTTTCATGCCAGAGGCTCCAAGGCCTCAGGTACAATTTCTTCAACACTCCTTAAAAAGGGGGGGGGGGAATGCCTGATAGATATAAAAACCGGTATCTGTGACCTTGAGAGAGCTACTGCTGATTCCAATGTAGTGGATAGAGACACAGAACTCTAGTTGTAGGAACAGTGTGGAATTAAGCCTCTGTTATCTTATAACCTATTAAATTACCAATAAAAATGAAAAAAGAAAATAAAAGTAAAATCACTCTAAAAATAAAGAGTTAAGAAGTAAATGAAGAAAAGGAAAATAAATAATAGTTGATTGCTTCAAATTGGCTTTCATGGTACTCATAAAATAGCATGCAGCTTTAGTTACATTATTGGAAACCCCTGACATATTCAGGCATATTCATGTACTAAGATGGATTTAAATGAAAAATACTTGAACAGTGAGAAATATTTTTAGTTTAAATCTTAAATTAGTTTCTTTTATATTTATTTGTGATAAATAGTGGGCTACAATATTGTAATTTTACTGGGTATAGTTCACACCCCACACACTACCAAAGTTAGGTGTCCCTACCTACTGACACCCCAATAATAACCTCTGTAGTTTTCACAAAGTCTTAGAAACAGTTTGTTTGATTCTGTTTTTGCAAACTTATTTATATAATTTACATGTGTCTTGGACCATGTGTATCTATTCTTCAGAATACTATATGTTGTCAAAGTTCATGGTGCCAGTATGCTGGGCTAGCTTCACGGGCGGGGGACAGAGACCAGGGAAACACGGCTGAGCAGAGAAGCTGTATTTCTTTATTCACGAGTGAACGGTTCAAAAACTAATCTAATCTAATCACCACACAGTTCTGTCCTGCATCTTTCTCCTCCAGCGACAGCGTCAGGAACTCAGGAAGTACATAGGATAGGGGGCAGGGTGAAGGGAGAAGCTTGAAAAGGCAAAGACTAAACCACAATCTCCCAGAGCTGGGGGGAGTGAGACCAAACCAATATGAAGCATAACAACAATTCCCCCTTTTCTTTTTAACTAATTGACCATAGTATCAGGAGTGTAGAGTGAACAGAAACCTATATTGAACAGGCATTTAAAAAAAAAAAGAAACTGGCACAAACATGGAGGAACAAGTAAGCAAGCAACAAGAACCAGTGTGCTGCCAAGGGAAGGCCTGAGGGGGGCGTTTCTTGCCTCTGTGGGCAAGGCTTTATCAGCTAAAGACCATTTTCTTGTCTCTGTGGGCTTCTCTTATCTCAACGGGTGTTTCCTGTCTCTGTGGGCATTATCTAGCATGGGGGGTTATGGCCTATAGAGTCCCACAGTAGCTGGCTGCAGTCAGTCTTTGAGAAACCCAGCAGCATAGAGGGAAGCTATGGTAGTGTTGTGTACCAGTAAGTCCGATAGAAGTGCCAGTTCAAAGCAGATGTCCACTGAAGAATTGCAGGGGTGAATTGTTGCATGAGGGAGGTCAGCCATTGGAATTCCGCTTTTCTGTAGAGAACTTGATAGCTGCAATTCACTTACTTATGAAACAAAACTTGTAGCAGGTTAGAAATTTACCACAATAGATAACTCGATGATTATAATTGGTTTAAGTATCTTTATAAATTTGGAATGTCTTTGTCATTTCATTTTAAGGCTCCTAACCAATCTAAGAGCAATAAAATGTCAAAGAACCACTGCTAGAGCATCAGGCATGAGAATCATTAGCATAACCATTGTGCAATCTATCTTATGACTGGGCTGGTTCTAACTCTAAATGAGAAGGTATTTGAGAGCTTTACATATCAATAACGTCTTATTTAACCTTTTGTTACACCCATTCAAGATGGAGACACACCCTAGGTGTGCGCAGGTTTTTTAGACCAACTTAGTTAAAATATATTGATTTTTAACTAAATTTTACCTCAGATTTAAATGTAAGTTAATTTTACCTTTATGAGAATTATGTTGAAAACCTTTTTCATTTAACTTTGCCTGGTAAGAATGTAACCTTAAAGTTACATTTTTAACCTTAAAGTTAATGTTTACCAAACTTTAAACACACACATACACATGGTCTTCAATACACAAGGAGAAAAACTTTTGTTATGAAGACATGTAATTTTAAATACAATTTAGATCTGTACTGTCTTAGTTGTTCTGGGGGTGCGTTGTCTGGTGGTGGCTTCTTGCACAACTTCAGGTTGTGCAAGAAGGTTGTGATCTCTATAGGGATCTCTGCGTATTCTAGCTCCTCTGCCTTCAGAGCCAAGCTGGGGATCTCAGTCAGGAGGCCCAGTCCCGGCAGAGAGCCCACTCTCCCAGGTGGTCTGAGATCTGCCCAGACTTCATAGCAGGAGGGTGGGCGGGCTGGCTGTGCAGAAGGCATGGGCCGAGGTGCCCTGGGGTGGCAGCCAGGATGGGCTGCAACCCTGCCCACCATGTCTGCTGCCCTGCTCCCGGCTGCCGAGCAGTGTGGAGGGAGCCCATGCCCAATGCCCCTCGCTAGCTCCTGTGGGCGGGTGGCGGGTGGAAACCAGAGTGTGGCCCAGAGAGAAATGTTCCAGAAACAGAGAAACAGTCTCATAAAGAAAGGGCAGAGGCCTTTGGAAACCTCTTCACAAGCAGAAGAGCAGCCCATTGTGGATAGGTAGCCAAAGTCTTCACTTATCTGGGGGATGCGCAGGTTAGGTCCACATTGGTGCACCATATGTTGTTTTCGCCGGGCTGGCTTCATGGGTGGGAGACAGAGACCAGGGACACACAGCTGAGCACAGAAGCTGTATTTCTTTATTCATGAACAAATGGTTCAAAAACTACTCTAATCTAATCTAATCTAGTCTAATCACCACACAGTTCTGTCCTGCATCTTTCTCCTCTGGCGGCAGTGCCAGGAACTCAGGGAGTACGTAGGATGGGGGCAGAGAGAAGGGAGAAGTGCAAAAAGGCAAAGACTAAACCACAATCTCCTGGAGGCGGGAGCAGTGAGACCAAACCAATATGAAGCATACCAACAACTATATATTTAGTTATTTGGCCTATTTGATTGTTTTTTTCTCTTGTAAAACTATGCAAATTCTTTATAGATGTTTAATATTAATCACTTGTCATATATATGATATGCAAATATCTTCTCCCATTAACTGGATTGCCTAGTTTTCCTTGTGTTCCTTGCTTTTCATGTGCAGAAGTTTCCTAATTTTGTGTATTACCATATATTTACGCTTGTTTTCTTTTTTTTTTAGTTAATTTTATTAGAAAAATATTCATTTACAGGATTGTTGTCATGGTACAGTTTCACATGTTCCCAGATATGTGTCAATATACCACATACTGCACTAACTTATCATCTTTAATGCTGATGTTTTCTTTTTTTAAATTTATTTTTTATTTGAGAAAGGATAAATTAACAAAACCATATGGTAGGAGGGGTACAATTCAACACAATTCCTACCACCCAATCTCCATATCACATCCCCTCCTCTGATAGCTTTCCCATTCTCTATCCCTCTGGGAGCATGGACCCAGGGTCGTTGTGGGTTGCAGAAGGTGGAAGGTCTGGCTTCTGTAACTGCTTCTCTGCTGAACATGGACGTTGACTGGTCAATCCATACTCCCAGTCTGCCTCTCTCTTTCCCTAGTAGGGTGGATCTCTGGGGAAGCAGAGCTCCAGGACACATCGGTGGGGTCTTCAGTCCAGGGAAGCCTGGCCTGCATCCTGATGACATCTGGAACCTGGTGGCTGAAAAGAGAGTTAACATACAAAGCCAAACAAATTGTGGAGCAATCATGCACCCAAAGGTTGGAATAGCGGAGAGGAAGTGTTGGGTGGGTGCTCACTGCAAAGTGTAGTGTAATTCTGCTTTTAGGTATATATTTTGCACTTGTTTATGGATACGTGTGAACATATGCTCTCTCTCACAGAACCTGGTGTATATCTAGGATTTGGGACTTTGTTAGAAAGTGATCCACCTGTGATGGAATTAGAGAATGCTATGAAAGGAAAGGTCTCACGTGAGTAATGAAGCTGAAGGGTTGTCATTCCACACCTGATGTCTCTGGACATAGTCTGAAGTGAAGCATGTTGAGGTGGCAATTGTTTCATTGATTAGGTTGCAATCAGCTGATGCAATATTATTTGATATGGGTTGGGAGAGGCATGCGGGAAAGTGGGCCCTATCCTAAGGTTCTAGGACTGGGAGAAATATAGGCTCTATAGTGGAGATGTGAGGTTCCTGCTGTCTTAGGGTTCAAAAAGACAATGGATAGTTAATGTTATCATCACATTATTTGGGAATTGATTTAACTTTGAAAAGTCCTTTTGTTAGGGTTTGCTGAATAGTACCCAGTATCTTGTAAATAGCTGTGCCACTGGTTGCCTCTGATCTACTTGGTGTAGGCTTTTGAGAGAGTCTGCATATCAAATACACAGCCTATATATTAAGAAGAATTAGTTTGTGTTTTAAAAACTTTGAGGCATACAATTAATTTTCCCCCTCTTATATTAATTAACTAGTGACTTATATGACTACACTTCACTAAGAGTGTACATAAACACCATTCCCACCACCAAAAGACTGTGTCCCATCCCACCCACCCACCCCCACCACCCACCGGCCCAGGAAGCCTCATGTCTACCCCTCACCACAGGGTTTTTACTTTGGTGCTCTACTTTGAATTTAGTCAGATCCTGCTTTTAGTTTCCCTTTCAGATCTTCTTTCTCAACTTCTGTTGATGAGTGGGATCATTCCATACTCATCTTTATCTTTCTGAATTAGCTCACTTAACATAATTCCATCTAGCTCCCCCTGCCATGTCGGGAAGCCCAATGGCTACCCTCCCCTTCACCATAGAGTTTTTACTTTGGTGCCCTGCTCTAGATTTAATCAGATCCTGCTTTTAGTTTCCCTTTCTGTTCTTCTTTCTCAACTTCTTTTGATGAATGGGGACATCCCACTCATCTTTATCTTTCTGGCATAGCTCACTTAACATTATTCCTTCTAGCTCCATCCAAGATGGGTCAGATAAGGTGGTACATTGTTCTTAATAGCTGCATAGTATTCCACTGTGTATATATACCACAGCTTTCTCAGCCACTCATCTGTTGTTGGGCACCTGGGTTGCTTCCAGGTTTTAGCTATTATGAATTGTGCTGCTATAAACATAGGAGTACATGCCTCTTTTTGGTTGTGTGTTATGGAGTCCTTGGGGTATAACCCCAGGAGAGGAATTACTGGGTCATATGGAAGGTCCATGTCTAGCCTTGGTAGAGGTCTCCAGACTGCTCTCCACAGAGCCTGTACCAATTTACATTCCCACCAGCAATGCAAAATGTTTCCTCTGTTAGCAGAGCCAGTCCAGCATTTGTTGCTGCTGTCCTTTTTGATGTATGCCATTCTCATAGGAGTGAGGTGGTATCTCATTGTTGTCTTAATTTGCATTTCTCTGACAATCAGTGACATGGAGCAGTTTTTCATATGTTTGTTAGCCTTTTGGATCTCCTCTGAGGCGAATGTTTTGTTCATATCCTCTGCCCATTTTTGGATGGGGTCATTTGCTTTTTTGGTGCTAAATTTGCTGAGCTCTTTATATATTTTGGTGATTAGTTTCTTGTCTGATGTATGGCATGTGAAGATCTTCTTCCATTCTGTGAGGGGTCTCTCTGTTTGTTTAATATTTTCTTTGTATGTGCAGAAGCTTCTCAATTTGATGTAGTCCCATAGGTATGTTTCTGCTTTAGTCTTTCTTGCAGTTGGGTTTATTTCATCAAAGACGTCCTTGAGGTGTAGGTGTGAAAGTGTTTTACCAATTTTTTCCTCTAAGTATTTGATTGTTTCTGGTCTAACATCCATGGCTTTGATCCATTTGGAGTTGAGTTTTGTTTCTGGTGAGATAAAGTGGTTCAATTTCATTCTTCTGCATGTTACAACCCAGTTTTCCCAGCACCATTTATTAAAGAGAGCCTCCTTCTTCCATTTAATGCTTTGGGCCTCCTTGTCAGGGATTAGATGTCCATAGGTGTGGGGATTTATTTCTGGGTTTTAAATTCTGTTCCACTGGTCTGTGTGCCTATTTTTTTCCATTACTATGCTATTTGATGATGATGGCTTTATAATAAAGTTTGAGGTCTGGCAGTGTGATGCCTCCATTTCTGTTTCTTTTCCTCAAGATGGTTATGGAAATTCAGGTGTTTTCAGGTTCCAGATAAATGATTGTATTGTTTGTTCTATTCTCTTAAAGAAGCTTGGTGGAACGTTGATGGGTATTGCATTAAATTTGTATATGGTTCTGGGGAGAATATTCATTTTGATGATATTTATTCTTCCAATCAATGAGCATGGAATGTCTTTCCATTTCTTGGTATCAGTTTCTATTTCCTTGAGTAGCCACTCATAGTTTTCAGTATACAAGTCTTTCACTTCTTTGGTCAACTTTATTCCTAGGTATTTGATTGATTTTGCTGAAACAGTAAATGGGAGTGATTTCTGGATGTCTTCATCCTCAGATTTAGTGTTTGCATAAAGAAATGCCACTGATTTTTGTACATTGATTTTGTAGCCTGACACCTTGCTATATTGCCTAATAACTTCCAGTAATTTTCTGCTGGATTCTTTAGGTTTTTCTATGTATACTATCATATCATTTGCAAATAGTGAGAGCTTGACTTCTTCCCTTCCAATCTGTATTCCTTTGATTTCTTTCTCTTGCCTGATTGCTATGGCAAGAACTTCCAATACAATGTTGAAGAGTAATGGTTACAGTGGACAGCCCTGTCTAGTCCCTGATCTGAGTTGGAATGCTTTCAGCTTCTGTCCATTAAGTATGATGTTGGCTGTAGGTTTGCTGTATATGGATTCCACTATCTTGAGGAATTTCCCATCTATTCCCATTTTTTATAAAGTTTTGAGCATGAATGGGTGTTGGATTTTGTCAAAGGCTTTCTCTGCATCTATTGAGATAATCTTGTGGTTTTTGGCATTGCTTTTATTGATGTGGTGAATGACGTAGATTGACTTATGGTTGTTGAATCAGCCTTGCATACCTGAGATGAATCCCACTTACTTGTGATGAACAATCTTTTTGATGTGCTGTTGTATCCAATTGGCCAAGATCTTGTTTAATATTTTGGCATATATGTTCATCAGAGATATTGGTCTGTAGTTTTCCTTTTTTGTTGTGTCCCTATCTGCTTTTGGTATCAGGGTGATGTTGGCTTCATAGAAGGTGAAAGGGAGTGTTCCTGTTTCTTCCATCTTATGGAAAAACTTAAGAAGTATGGGTAATATTTCCTGAAAGTTTCGTAGAATTCGTTTGTGAAGCCATCTGGTCCCGGACTTTGGCTATTGGGGAGATTCTTAATAACAGTTTCAATTTCTTTGTCTGTGATTGGTGCGTTTAGATTTTGTAGTTCTTCTTGGTTCACTTTTGGAAGGGCATATGTTTCTAGGAATTCTTCCATTTCTTCCAGATTCTCTAGTTTGGTGGTGTATAGTTCTTCGTAGAATTTTCACATGATTTTCTGGATTTCTGTGGTGTTGGTTGTGATATCCCGTCCATTGTTTACAATTCTATTAATTTGAGTCTTCTCTCTTTTTTTTTGGTGAGTCTGGCTAGGGGTTTGTCAATTTTGTTTAATCTTTCAAACAACCAACATTTGGCTTCATTGATCTTTTGTATGGTTCTTTTATTTTCAATGTTATTTATTTCTGCTCTAACTTTAGTGATTTCTGTCCTTCTGGTTGCTTTAGGGTTCCTTTGTTCCTCTTCCTCTAAGTACTTGAGGTGTGCAGTAAGGACATTCATTTGAGCTTTTTCTTGTTGTTTAATATGTGATTGTATGGCTATAAGTTTCCCTCTCAATACTGTTTTAGCTGTGTCCCAAATATTTTGATAGGTTGTGTCTTCATTTTCATTTGTTTCCAGGAACATTTGAATTTCTTGCTTGAGTGACTCTCTGACCCAGTGGTTCTTAAGGAGTATGTTGTTTAGTTTCCAAATTTTGTGACTTATATTAGTTATCTGTTTGTTGTTTAAATGTTAGTTTTACTCCACTGTGGTCTGAGAAGATACTCGGGATGATTCAAATGCTCTTGAATTCATTGATGCTGTCTTTGTGGCCTAACATATGGTCTATCCTTGAGTATGTGTTATGTGGATTTGAAAGCAATGTATATTCCAGTTTTTTGGGGGTGAAGGACTCTGAATATGTCCAAGAGGTCTAGTCTGTCCATCTCTTCATTCAATTCTCATATCTTTGTTAATTCTCTGCTTTGTTGATCTGTCTGTGAGAGTGGGATGTTAAAGTCTCCTACTATTATTGTATTACTACTGATGTATTTTTGAAGTTCTTTCAGTAGGTGCTTGATGTATTTAGATGGTCCCTCATTGGGTGCATAGATGTTAATAATTATTAACTCTTCTTGGCTGATTGATCCTCTAATCATTATGTAATGTCCTTGCATATCTTATATTACTTTATTTAATTTAAAATCTATTGTGTCAGAGATGAGAATGGCTGTTCCTGCCTTTATTTCTGGTCTGTAAACCTGTATGATAATTTTCCATCCTTTCACTTTAAGTCTGTGTTTATCTTGTTGTGACAGATGGGATTCTTGCAAGCAGCATATGGTTGCGTTATATTTTATGATCCATATCCCCACTCTGTGCCTATTGATGGGTGCGTTTAAGCCATTGACATTTACTTATATTATGGATTTAATGTATTGTAGTGCCATTGTTCAATAAATTTTTATTTTCTCTGATATATTGCAATTGTTATAGTGATGCTCTTGTTTATAAGAGGTCTTTTCGAACCTCTTCCAGGGCTGATTTTGTGATGGTTGCCTCCTTCAACTGTTGTTTGTCTAAGAAGGTTTTGATCTCTCCATCTAGTTTGAATGAAAGTCTAGCAGGATATATTATCCTTGGTTGAAACCCTTTTTCATTCCAGGCTCAATCGATATCTTGCCATTATCTTCTGGCTTTTAGAGCTTGAGTGGAGAGGTCTGATGATAGTCTAATGGTTTTCCCCTGTATGTGACTTTTTGTTTTTTTTCTTGCAGCCTTTAGGATCCTTTCTTTATCCTTACTTCTTCTCATTATGACTATGATGTGTCTTGGTGTCTTCAGGTCTGTGTTGATTCTGTTTTGAACTCTCTGGGCCTCTTGAAGCTTAATGTTCTCTCTTTTGTTCAGAGAAGTTTTCTTCTATAATTTCCTCTAGAATGTTTCCTTCCCCTTACTCTCTTTCTCCCTCTGCCAGCCAAGTATACAAATGTTATTTCTTTTGAGATCATCCCACGTCTTTGTTGTTGTTTTCAGCGTCTCTAAATCTCTTTTTGAGCTCTTTCACCTCTTTATTAGTTTTCTCTCACTCATCTTCTGTCTGGCTAATTCCGTTTTCTGCTTCTGTTAGTCTGTTTTCCCTTCCCTCAGCTTCTTTCCTCAGTTCAGCTATTTCAGCTTTCAGTTCTCTAATTGCCTCAAGATAATCAGTATTTTCCTTGGGGATCTCAACTGTTGTTTCCCTAATACTGCCATTCCTTTCTACCAATGTTGTTTTCATTTCTGTGATTAATAAGTTTATTATTGCTTGCATACTTTTCTTATCTATGGTTACTTCTGATTGATTTATAGTTTCTTCTGGGATCTTGTCTTCATTCATTGTTGTGGCAGTTTTATTTGCTCTTGATCTACCAATTTTTTATTAATGTGTTTCTTATTTTTATGTTCCTCAGTTGTTGTGTTTTGAGTATAAGCAATACTGTACTAATTACTTTTATGACAAATGCAATCACCAACCTCAGAAATTACAATAGCAACTGAAGCAAGGATTGAAGCAGTTTAATCACTTCCAGTTAGCCAAACAATGTCTCCAGTCCTTGGAAAAATGGCAACCAAGTCCAGTTGAAGAAGAAAGAGAAAGGAAAGAAGGGATAGCAAAAATAGACAATTATACAAATCTACTATCCACTGTATATTTTAGGGGTATCAAGAGGAGAAAAGGAAGTAGAGCAGAGATACACACATAGAGAGTACACTCTCAGTCAGATTTCTTACCCAAAATAATTCACAAATGAATATCAGTGAATTCAGAAAGCCAAAGAAGAAGGAAGGAAGAAAGGAAGACAAGATAAAAAAGAGAAACAAGAGAGAGAAAAGAAAAAAGATAGGAAAAATAGCTGTAATAAAAGAGCAGTGAAAGGAAAGTTTTTAATTGATTAATTTATTTTTATTTTATTTTTTTTAATTAGCTAGGAGGAGGGAGAAGGGGAGAGTCTGTAGAGGAGGTAGGAGTAGTTAAACAAGTTCCTCTCACAATGGATAAGATGCCTAGTCCCCTAGCAATGAAAGATACCCTAAGAGTTAATTCTGGTCAAACTAAAGGAGAGGGGGAAAAGAGACACGCCTTTATATACTGTTTATAATAAAATATAGCAGGGTAAAAAACCTGTCCCAGATTGCCTCAAGCCTCCTGAGCAGAGGAAGCTGATTGTTAAGAAAGTAAAAAAAAAATACAGAAAGAAACCTCAGGAATAGACAAGAATAGCAGGAATAGACAGTTATGCAAATCTACTATCCACTGTATATTCTAGGGGTAGCTAGAGGAGAAAGGGAAGTAGATTAGAGATACACGCAGAGAGTCCACTCTGAGTCAAATTTCTTCCCCAAAATAATTCCCAAATGTGTATCAGTGAATTCAGAAAGCTGAAGGAGGAATGAAGAAAGGATGACAAGAATGAGAAAAAGAAGTAAAAAAAGAGAGAGAGAGAAAAGATAAGAAAAAGAACAATAATAAAAGAGCAGTGTAAGGAAAGAGTTTTTTGTTTACTTAATTATTTTTTTATTATTTAATTAGCTATGGGGGGAGGGAGAGAATGAGTAAGGGAGGTAGGAAGAGTGAAGCAAGTTACTTTAGCAGTGGATATGACATCTAGTCCCCTAGCAATGGAAAATACACTAAAAGTTAATTCTGGTCAACCTGAAGGAGAGGGGGAAAGGGATATACGTTTATCTTGTATTGATAATAAAAGAGAACAGAGTAAAAAACATGTCCTGTCTTCAGCTTGGATGGCTGCAGATTGCCTCAGGCCCCCTGAGTAGAGGCAGCTGATTGTTGAGAAAATAAAGCAAAAAACAAAAACAAGAAAAAAAACCCTCTTATGGTCTTTCCCTGTCTGAGTAAGGCTCTGCTTGGTGGAATATTTGTATCTGGAATTGGCAACTTAGAAAAAGAAAAGGCCAAAGGTTTCAGAAAGGAAAAGAATTAGAATGAATGACACCCCCTGGTGGGACAGGAATCTTGGCAAAGAAAGAAGCTTAGCAGGGGAGTCTGCTAGGAGCAGATCTCTGGCCCCCAGGGACTGGTTATGGGGGGCAGGAGGGGTGCGCTTTGGGGATAATAATTTAAAAAATTTTTTCCTTTCTTTTTACTCTATTTTCTAACCCAAATTGAGTTATAGTCACCTCCTTGGTGTTACCGCTAGGATCCCTTATTGACTGTCCTGCTAAAGGCAAGAAATCCTACCGTTTCCAGTAGATGTTGTTGGAGCTCAAGCCACTAGCAGCTTCTCATTCTGCCATCTTCTGGAATCTCCCTTCCTCTTGTTTTCATGCCCCATGCTCATGGCTTTCAGTCTTTGGTGTGAAGACCCTGAAAAGTTTCACCAAAATTTTCTTCTAAATTTTTTTAAGTTACTTGTTTAATATCCAGGTTTTTGTTCCAATTTTATTTTATTTTTGCATTTGGTGTTAGGTGGTGGTCTATTATTGCTTTTTATATATATGGCTCTCCATTTCTTCATGCATTATTTGCTGAAGAGGCCTTCTTTACTCCATTAAATTGTCTTGGTCCCTTTGTCAGATATTAGGTGATGATATATGTGTGGGCTCATATCTCTGTTCTTAATTCTGTTCCATTGATCCAAGTGTCCATTTTTATTCCAATACCATGCTATTTTACTTTCCGTTATTTTGTAGTATAAAATTTGGGGAGCATAATAGCTACATTTTCCCTTTTTCTTAGTAGAGTTTTCTGTGTGTCTTTTTGTGGTTTCACGCAACTTTTTTTTTTTTTTAGCAAATGTTCAGCTTTCTTGAAAAATGGCATTGGGATCTTGATAAGGACTACGTTGGAACTGCATGATGCTTTTTGTAGAATGGTGATTTTTATAATGGTTATTATTCCAGTTCATGGGCAAAGAATATTCTTCCGCTTCTGTGTGTTATTCTTTATTTCCATTAACAATGTTCTGTAGTTTTCCATGTAAAGACCATTCACTTCATTAGTGAGATTCACCCCAATATGTTTTATAATTTTGGATTTGATTATAAGTGATACTGAGTCTTTTATTTCTCTTTCCTTTGACTCCTCATCTGCATACAGAATTGTTACAGATTTATGTGTATTGATTTTGTATCCTGCTGCTCTACTGTGTTTATTAATTATCTCCAGTAGCTTTTGGGTGGAACTCTTGGAGTTCTCTAGGTATATAACCATGTCATTAGCAAATGATGATAGCTTGGTTTCTTCCTTTTCAATATGTATACCTTTGATATCTCTATATTTTATTTTTTAATTATAACTTTTTAAAAAATATTTATTTATTTGTTTATTCCCTTTTGTTGCCCTTGGTTTTTTTATTGTTGTAGTTATTATTGTTATTGATGTAGTCATTGTTGGATAGGACAGAGAGAAATGGAGAGAGGAGGGGAAGACGGAGAAGGGTAGAGAAAGATAGACACCTGCAGACCTGCTTCACCACTAGTGAAGTGACTCCCCTGCAGGTGGAGAGCCAGGGATCCTGGTCCTTGAGCTTCATGCCACGTGCACTTAATCCGCTGCACTACTGCCCAACTCCCAATATCTCTATATTTTCTAATTGTGGTGGCGAGGACCTCAGGGATTATGGTTAGTGATAGTGGTGATAGTGGATATTCTTCTTTGTCTAGTTCCTAATTTTAGGGGGAAAGCTTTCAGATTTTCCCAGTGAGAATGATGTTGACTGTGGGTTTATCATTAAGTGGCCTTTTTATGTTGATTTGTCTCTTCAAGCTATCTACATACTCTTGGGTTAAGCTTGGCAGGTAGCATAATTCTAGGAATACATTCATTTCATCTTGCTTGTCCAGTTTATTTCTTAGAGCAGTTCATAATATTCACATTAGATTCTTTGTATCTCCCCATCTTCAGTTGTAACTTTATTTCTTACTACTGATTATTCTTATCATAGCTTTCTATCTTTTAAATTTAGTGAATCTAATCAATTATTTATTTTATTAATAATTATGATGAAACAACTCATAACTTTGTAAATTCACTAATATTTTGAGTCATCATTGTGATTTCTACTTCATTAATTTCTACTCTTATTTTGACTGTTTCCTTCCTCTTGATCAGTGTTGGGTAATATCTTGCTCCCTTTCTTTATTTTTTAGTTTTTTATTATTAGTTTTAATAGTGATTGACAAGATTTTAAAAAGGGGGGAGGGTACAATTCCTAGCACTAGAGTTCCTTATCCCATAGCTCTCCACTGGGAGTTTCCCTATTCTTTATCCCTCTGGGAGTATGGAAACAAAGAGTTTTATAAGGTGCAGAAATCAGAATGTCTGACTTTTGTAATTGCTTCTTCTCTGAGCACAGACATTGGCATATTGATACCCTCATACCTTCAGCCTGTTTGTATCTTTCTCTGATGTGACAGGACTTAGGGGGAAGTGAGGTTCCAGAACACAGTGTAAGGTCGTCTGCCTAAGAAAGTCAGGTTGACATCATGGTAGCATCTGTAACTTGGTGGCTGAAAAGCATTAAGATATAAAGCAGAACAAATTGTTTAATAACCAGGAACCTAAAGGTTAAGAATAGAGCAGATCGAACTAAGGGTCTCCGTGTGGGAAAAAGTTAGGAAATCTATTTTAGGTTAGTTCCAAGGGACCCATGACTTTAATGTTTTTTCCTGAGCCTGATAGCTAACATGCAGGTGGACTAAAAGTGTAGTCTCGGAAGATGGTGTTAGAGTTGAGAATAGGGCTAGAAAGCTGGATCAGAGCAGAGAGTAGCTACCAAATTTCGGGAACATATATAACTAGCATTAACTGAAAAGTCCCTCAATCTTCCCTAGGGCCCATATCTATTCATATTTAGCACAGGAGCCTATGTAACTTCTGAGTCCCTGTCAGTCTGAGCTTGCAGTCCATGATCACAGCTAAGAATATTCTAGCCTGCATTCATTTTAAGACCAGTCTTCCTCAAGTGACAGAGTATTTTGACCCAGACTCCTTTCAGAGAGCAGGGCAGTCCCTGCCATTGTTGTTCTACATTGAGGTCAAGGTCCCATAGAGACCCACAAGAGGGATTAATCAGTGGCAAAGCAGGAGATACCCAGAAATCACTGTTATTCACTACAGCAGCAAAATCAATAAAATATCTAGAAATAAACCTAACAAGAAGAGAAATAACTGTATACGTAAAAATATTAGTCTCTATTGAAGGAAATAGAAAATGATACAAAGAAGTGGAAAAATATCCCTTGCTCATGTACTGGAAGAATTAACATCATCAAAATGAATATTGTACCAAATTTCCATGAAGTTCCCACCAATTTTCTTTTTTAAATTTTTGTGTAAAATTTTATCTGGTCTGGGGCCCGTGTCTATTCATATTCAACCCCACCAATGTGTCCTGGAGCTCCACTTCCTCAGAACCCTGCCCAACTAGGGAAAGAGATAGGCAGGCTGGGAGTATGGATCAACCTGTCAACACCCATGTTCAGTGGGTAAGCAATTACAGAAGCCAGATCTTCCACCTTCTGCATCCCATAATGACCTTGGGTCCATACTCCCAGAGTGTTAAAGAATAGGAAAGCTGTTAAGAGAGGGGATGGGATATGGAGTTCTGGTGGTGGGAATTGTGGGGAGTTGTACCTCTCTTATCCTATGGTTTTGTCAGTGTTTCCTTTTTTTTTTTTTTTTGACCAGAGCACTGCTCAGTGCTGGTTTTATGGTGGTGTGAGGGATTGAACCTGGGACTTTAGAGCTTCAGGCATGAGAGTCTTTTTACATAACCATTATGCTATATTCCCAACCCAGTGTTTCCTTTGTATAAATAAAAAAATAGAAATAGAAATAAAAAAGGAAAAAATCATAAAGGTAGAAATCTCTTGACATTTTATATTATTGTAAACCAATATGAAAATAGGTTAAAAGACTGTATGTAACAATAATAAAAAGAGGAATAATGATTTCTCCAAGGGGGTGTAGGGAAACATATACTTAAGAATAATTCATTATTTGTATGTTTGCTTTTAAAAGACTGACTTGTAAATCAACGTCTTCCAAATATGCCTCTTGTTTGGGCTAAAACCCAATTCAGTATGATACAAATCATCATCTATTTCTTATCCAAAACCAAAATCACCTCCTATCTCTCTCTCTCTTCTCTCTCTCTCTCTCTCTCTCTCTCTCTCTCTCTCTCTCTCTCTCTCTCTCTCACACACACACACACACACACACACACAAACATACACACACACAAAAAGAAGGAAGATGAGGGGGAGGGGGAGGGGAAAGAAAGCAAGGAAGGACGGGAGGAAGGGGAGAAGGAAATAAGGTAGGTAGATCAAAAGCATACCAATCTAATCCCTAATAACTCAGGGGGAAGACTGGGAGTCACTGACCGTCAACCTGTATATAGGACTTTCATGAATCTCTAGAGATACTGCAAAAATAAGTATCTGAGACAAGTGTCTAATGCAAACATGGCCAATCCACATGGGGTTCATAATTATCCCTTCTCCCTTAGAGGTTTGTAGAATTGATTTACTTACCTTGGAGAAATGGCAGGGTTGGTGACAGTGGGGGAGCAAAAACAATGTTGGCTATAGGCTATCATTAGTTACTTATCAGAAAATTGGTGCCCCTAACAAAACTCTTCCTGATTTCTGAATGTTTATATAAAATTCATAGATAAATGAAATAACTATGTCTATGGAAGATTCCAATGGAGGGGATGTAATACGGAACTCTGATGGTAGGAATTATGTGGAATGGTACCCCTCTTATGCTATAATCTTGTCAGTCATTATTAAATCACTTAAAAACAAACAAAAATGAAATAAATTGAAGAGCTACAATTTTAAACAAATGTTATATATCTAAATATTTTTATTGAAAAGAACAAGTTTGTGGTTACGTAGTTATGATTGGGCTCTCTCCTCAATCACTATCGAACAGGCCATGGCCGGTGCGCCACTATGTTCCACCACTGGGGAGCCAGAGACGACCCGAACTGCCCCTGCGGCTACAGACAGACTATGACCCACATAGTCAACGACTGCCACCTCTCCAGATTCAAAGGAGGTCTCGAAACTTTACATCAGGCTCAACCTGATGCTGTTGACTGGCTACGGAAGAAGGGCAAACGCTAGAAGAAGAAGCGCACATGTTATAATGGAGGTTCAAACCCACTGTCTCCACTTGTGGACAGAGAAGTTTCACAAGTGATAGAGCAGTGATGCAAGTGTTTCTCCTCTCTGTCTCCCCCCATCTTCCCCTCTCTATTTTTCTCTCTCTGTGTAATAAAATAAAAGGAAAAAATAAAATGGAATAAATGACCCCCAAATAAATGAAATCATCTTTGCATGCACAAAATCTCAGCAATAATGCTGGTGGGGAAAAAAAGAAAAAGAACAAAGTAGAGCTGCGGAGGTGACAATATATCTAATCCCAGACTTTGATAAAGTTCTCTTGTATTTTTCCTCTTTGCAATTACTGAGCTTTCTGCAGACATTTGCACCTGTATAATTTGGTGACTGTCACTCTTACTGTGATTTTAAGTGTTTTCCTCTATTATGAGGTATGGTCCTGAGGAAGAGCTGTTGTGTAATAGTTAAGCTCTAGTGGATGGTTTCTTTGTGAGATCAGTAAGTCACAGAGGAATGCACTGAAGAAAGATATTTGAGAATCACTTTTATTCTTCTCCAATAGTGCTTCTCATCACAAGGACAGAACTATTTCTGTGAGTTAAATACAATGTAGGTGCATCCAATAGTCTAAATTTGCTGGGACAGCCTTTTCTGAATGGCTCGTGTTAGTCATAGGAATCAGCAGTTGTTTAACCATTGCTCCCCCCACCACCAACCCCTGTTTTTCTTTCATTGGTCTTTGTTATTGAGTTGTCCACAGTTTAAATTAAGACTTCAGTTCTATTTACCAAACCTGAGACTTTTATCAGAAATACACTGATAATAAATAGCATAATTCCAAATTCCAAAAGATCATGTTGCAAGCTGGGAGAAATTCTTAATATTATCTTAGTACTATATGTTCCAATTATTATAGGTGACATATAGACATTATTTCTTCTTTAATTTTTATTTATAAAAAGGAAACACTGACAAAAATCATAAGATAAGAGGGGGTACAACTCCACACAGTTACCACCACCAGAACTCCATACCCCACACCTTCCCCTGATAGCTTTCCTATTCTTTAACCCTCTAGGAGTATGGACCCAGGGTCATTATGAGGTGAAAAAGGTGTAAGTTTTGGATTCTGTAATTGCTTCCACACTGAACATGGGCATTGACAGGTCCATCAATAATTTCAGCATGTCTCTCTTTCCCTAGTGGGGCAGGGCTCTAGGAAAGTGGGGCTCCAGGACACATTGGTGGGGTTGTCTGCCCAGGGAAATATGGTTGGCATCATGGTAGAATCTTGAACCTGGTGGCTGAAAGAACAGTTAACATATAAAGCGTAACAAATTGACTAATCATGAACCTAAAGCCTAGAATACTGCAGATGAAAATTTGGGTGTCTCCATTTTGTAGATAGCTAGTAGGTCTATTTAGTTATAGTCTAAAGGGCCTATGAATATACTATTTTTTGTTTTTATTTTCTGAGACTGACATCTGATATGAAGGCAGACTCAAGTTATTGTCTGGGATAGAAAAAGGGATAGAAAGCAGGATCAAGGAAAAGAGTAGCTCTCAAATATGGGAAAGGTATATAACTATTGTTGACTGTAAACTCCATCAATTTGATCTGATCTGGGGCCCATATTCAGCATAGGAGCCTATGTAACCTCTGCATCCCTGTAGATTTGAGCTCACATCCTGTGGTCATGAGTAGGAACATTCCAAGCTGCCCCAATTTCAGGATCCATCTTCCTCAGATGTAAGATAGAATATGTTGTCCAGCCTCCATTCAGTTGATGGAACATTCTCTACTGTTATTGATCAACATTGAGGGCAAGGTCCTGCGGGTGCTCACAAAGGGGTCTGTTGTGTTGTTCCTGCGAGAGATGACTGGTAACAATGGAGAGAGGAATTTATTTGAGGTCTAGGCCCATCATGTCTGTTTGGAACTCTGAGGACTCCCTGACTAGGGCCCCAGCTGATGGGGTGGCTTTATAGTGACTAAAGAGTAATCATTAAAGTATGCCAGGCTCTTGCCCTTATTCAGATTTTTCAGTCCTTACTTTGATAAGATTAGCTTTGGAGTGACTGAAGGAAGTGTAATAGGAAGTAGGTGAGGAGTCTAAGTAGAAACTATTTCATTAGGAACTTTATGGTGTCTTTCTTTCTTTCTTTCTTTCTTTCTTTTTTAGACATGATTATTTAATTACTCTTGTTCACTCTGTTTATTAGTTCCATACACCCATATAGCACTTTGCATTGTCTGCAGTTATTTCACATTCATTCTTGTTTAACTTTTGCACTATTTCTAGTAGTTGAAAGATTTTTTTCTGTATTTTAAAGATGATTAAAAGTAAGATAAGAGAGATAGCATATCCTGCAAGATTTATGAGCTAGGAAGTGAATCTAAATTGTTTTTCTAAACTTCTACTCTACTATTTTGCCTGTCACACCCCAGCTTTCTTTATTATAGCAGCAATGAGCTATACTTTAGCCAGAGTGCCTGTTTGACTCATAGATCTTTTACTTCCCAGTCCTGTGATTTTAAAGTAGTAATTAATATTCTCTGTGTCAGCCTTTCTTCATTTTTGAAAAATAAGGAAAATAATAGCATCTACCTTGTAGGATTATTATAATTAAATGGGTTAATATATGGATACTACTTGTAATGGTGCTTTGTATGGTCAATGTTACATTAGTATTTGTTGCTTTTATTTTATTATTATCTTTGCCACAATTACCAACAGTATTGTTGTATAGCATATTAGATAAGATCTCAGTGAATGAGTTCAGACTCTCAAGATTCAAACTCTCATTCTACCATTAACTGTATGACCTTATATGAGTTATATAGCACACATGCCCCATTTTATTCATGTATAAAATACTAGTTACACAAGATTGCTATCAGTATTAGATGGGTTAATCTACATATTATGTTAACACAATACTTGATCCTTTGCCTTATTCTTAATATCTTGGCTGGAAACTAAGACCCACAAAGTGTCTGTATAGCAGTTGTGTATTATATGTGACATATGTAATTCATCAGTCTGCTATAGTTTAATTACACAAGCCAGTGGTTTGGTTGTCATGGTAGTTCTTCAGTAGGAATGTATTTGTCATATAAAAGTTATTTTCAGGCAATCAGTGTGGTAGTGAAATGAGCATTCATTAGAGATCTGGTTCTATTTCTGAGTGACTTTCCAAGTGGGATTCCAGAACCTGGAGCAATTATTTCAGCAAGAAATAAGAAACAACAATATCTCAGTCACCCTGTTTTCTCTCTGCTACTTATTCTGTGATGCAAATGTTTCCAGCCTATTGTGGAGTAAATCTGTATTAATAAGACTTTGTAATATCACATTATGGATACAATGATTTGGGATTTGAATTTTTTCTAGCATTTTACTAGAAATCGAGTGTGAAAAGATCACTTAATAGTTATTTTAGAAGCAACTTTGCTAGTCCCCATTCATTAAGCACTAAAGGAGGTCTTATGCATATTCCAAAAGATCATTTTAAGATTGTTTAGCTCTTATGTAGAAACAATGCTATTATGGTAGAAAGATCCCAGTTTAATAAAAAAAATCCTGGGTTAACCCTGGGATATGATGTAAATACTATATATGCAGTTCACAAATCATATGCAAAAATGCCATCTCAGTACCAGTAATCAAAGAAAAATATAACTGAATTAAAATTACCCTCTAGAATGCTAAAATGAAATTTCATTATTCAAGAAATTAATAATTGGTTGAGAAGATTCATGAAAGACCATTTCTAGGTACTTTCAAAGTTGACAGCATGGACTTTATGTGCTATCATTTAAGCTATATGTTCTTAAATTTACTTTAGAAAGTATGGCTTTGGGAGTCGGGCAGTAGCACAGTGGGTTAAGCGCATGTGGCACAAAGTGCAAGGACCAGTTAGGATCCTGGTTCAAGCCCCTGTCTCCCCACCTGCAGGGGAGTTGCTTCACAGGTGGTGAAGCAGGTCTGTAGGTATCTCTCTGTCTCTCTTCCTATCTGTCTCCCCTTCTCTCTCAATTTCTCTCTGTCTCTATCCAATAACAAATAAATTAAAAAAAAAACATTAAAAAACTCTTATAAAAAAAAGAAAGAAAGTATGGCTTCAAGTTGCGGACACTACTATAATTCCATCCTGACTTCTCTGAGCAGACTACTTCACCAATGTGTCCTGTATCCTCACCTCTCCAGAGTCCTTTCCTACTAGGGAAAGATTAAAAACGGGCTGTGGGTACTGATCAACCTGCCAATGCCTATGTCCAGCGGAGAAGTAATTATAGAAGCCAGACCTTCCACCTTCTGCAACCCATAAAGAATTTTGGCCCATACTCTCGAGGGATAAAGAATAGAGAAGTTTCCAGTGAAGGGGTTGGGACACAGAACTCTTGTGGTGGGAACTGTGTGGAATTATTCCACTATTATCTTAAAATCTTGGAGATAATTATTAAAACACTAATAAAAAGTTTTAAAAAAAACATTCAGTGAAAAAATAGAAAGTATGGCTTCTCTTTTTCTTCATACAGGTATCTCACAAATAATTATAACTCATAGTTATGATCATATGAACTTCCCTAATAAGATAAAAAGACTGAAAGTGGAAAGTTATGTTTAAGTAACTGGGGAAAAAAAAAGGGGAAGGAATAATTATTTAAATCAGTGGTATGGGCCCACATGATATTACCTCGTTGTGGTACACATAACCACAGTGAATGATGAAAGAAAACTGGGAGCACATTTTGTCCACAGCATCCCTGTGGAAAGAAAAATATAATGTAAGAAGCTTCTCAAGATACCCAGCAAATTTTTTTAATTTTGATTCATACACCATCTTCCCATAGTAAAGTTTTTCATATGTGTTCTCTTGTCTCCTATTAGACTAATTCTTAGGTAGAAATGTTTTTCTTATTCATCACTCTCCTCCCAGGATACTGTAGGGCACACTGCATATTGAAAAGATAGCTGATATGATTCCACAGAATAAATTTACTTTTTAGTTGACTAGGTTAATAAAAACTATAAAAGTGTGTGCCTCATCTAGCAGTTGATACATGATGCTAGCATTTTCTAAGAGTCTTATTTATAGTTGGTAATATCACAAATAGTGAATCAAACTATGTATACATTTACACTACCTGTTTGGTTATAGATATTCTCTCACCATCCTATTTCATAGGTGACACCTTTTCCTCAATCTTTATGGGTGTTTATTTGTTTGCTTCTCTGTGCTCCTAAAGTTGTTCTGGACAAACAGAATTTGTAAATACTCTGTTTACAGAATTTTTGGAGACTCCTTGATTGACAAAAGTCTCTGTAGTTAGAGATTTTATAGCTTCTCTCAGAAACACATAAAAACATGTTGATTATGAAAAGGTGATAGAGTTTGACTACTGAGTCTTTGTCTCCTTTGTTGCTTTTGTTCTTTTTGACTCCTCCCCTGATTCACTCCTACTAGAAACAAAGTTATATGCTGAAACATGGAGAACGGTTTGTAATGAAACAACAAGCTGCTCTCAATTTTAAATATTGCATGTTGGGGCAAAGACAGGGTTCCATTTCCTCTAAAGCTATAACATTAAAAAATTCTGTTTGATATTCAGAGTTATTTGATCTGGCAGTTTAACAACTGTTGATGTTTTAATTGCTTCTTGAAAGGATTTCATCTACATTTCTAGGTTTATTTTTGTTTTACTCTGAAGGAATGTCAATATTAGCTATCACTTTGCCCAGTTAGTTACTACCGTAGAATCTTGGAATAAAATCCAGTAATTTCTGGAGCTGGTAACTTAAGACTCTGCTAAGAAACTTGGCAATTTCCCTTTTCCTGAGAGGACACATCTATTCCCTTAAGGAATTAGCAATCATTTAGT
Source organism: Erinaceus europaeus (assembly GCF_950295315.1). Classification (NCBI taxonomy): domain Eukaryota; kingdom Metazoa; phylum Chordata; class Mammalia; order Eulipotyphla; family Erinaceidae; genus Erinaceus; species Erinaceus europaeus. Next base: position 77,843,728 of record NC_080185.1, on the reverse strand, counting down.
ATTCTGAATAATTTTCTTTCTTTTTATGATGCATAGGCCAAATGCATACATAATTTCAGTACTTCTGGGAAAACTTTTTCATTCATTTTATTTCAGATAAAGAGAAACTCAGAGACAGACACAGAGAGCCACTACAGTATAGGAGCTTCCTGCAGTGCTGTGATACTCCTTTATTGTGCTGAGATTAAACCCAAGCTACATGCATAGCAAGACACACACACCCTGCCAAGTGAGCTATGTTCTGGCCTGTGTTAATCAGTTCTGTATGCTGTACCTTTGAGATCAGCTTTCTGTGTTCCTCTGAAAGTGGCTGAGTTTGGACTAGCAAAGTTGATCACTTGGATAATATGCCACTTTGTCATGTATGGCGAAGCAGTGCACTATCCAACTGAGCTATTTCACTGAAACAACTTTCTCATATATGTTAACCAGGTTCAAACCCAGCCCCCACTGCACTGAAGGAATCTTTTTGATACTGTTCTCTATCCCTCTCTCTTTCTCTCTCCCCTTTTGTTCTCTCTCTTCATCTCTCCTTCCCTCCCTCCTTATTTGTCTCTATATCTGTGAAAAACATCCTAGAGAGGTAAAACCCTAGTGATCACACACACATGCAGAGAGAGATAAAGAGAGAGAGATTATTTTATTCTGAGTAAAAGATGAATTTTAAGTCTCTCTTAATTTAGACAAATGTACAATTGTAAGACATGCTCAATAGAAATACCAAGTAACTTTATATTATTGTAGGGTCTTGCCTCATTTTCATTTATCTATTTGTATTCATCCAGGGCCACAAATTGAGTAGAATATTTTGTTTTGTGCTACTTATATGTATGCCATTTGAATTCTTTAAACAAAACGAATTACATGCAAGCTCTTCTGTGAACCATTGGGATTATTTAATCTTGGCCGTTCTAAATACTTTGACTTCTATTAACTAATAAGGGTATTGGTAGTTTTATACCCTTTTATATCCTTCAAATTACTTTTACCAAGACATGTTTATTAAGTGCTAACATTCTATACTCAACCTGATACAATGTGCCTTATAAAGTATAGTCCTTGGGGTTTGGGAGTTTATATGCTAAAACCAACAGCACTGCCATATTACATTCTGATCACAGTTCCATTACTGAAATTTATTTATATGTCATCACCACACACATAAACATTTTCATGAGTTGACAACAGATATATTTTTTTCCGTTTTAAGCAGCATTGTCAAAATGGTTTACTTTTACAGGACATTCTATGTCCTTGTCTTAGATAATCTAAGATTAATAAAAGGATTAGCTAATAGATTGAGTAAGAGACACTACCTAGGATGTCTGGGTAGTAGTGAACTTAACCTACCAGGTGTATTATTCAGCTGATTATTTTCCTTTCTTGCTATAACCTTGCCCTATAACACTAAGCATAAAAGACTTCATACACAAAGACTTCAGACTTTATAGACTTTATACCATGCAGTACTATCAACAGCTTTTTGTTTCTTTGTAAAATACAATCTGCTACTAGTTCACTGTCTGGTTTCTCTTATGAAAAATCATAAGTACCTTCTATTCTGTTGTCACTGGACTGACAAGGAGATGGAAAGACACTATAGCACCAAACCTCCCTCCATTTTAGTAGAGGCTGGGTTTGAAATTGAGTCATAAGCATGACAGATTGATTGGCTCCCAACGTTTAAGTATTTAAAACCTAGAAGGTTCCAAATGAAGCTTCTGAGTTAGTGGTCGTTTCTTGACCTTTTAACAAGGATTATAGTCAGGTTTTCCTTTGGGTTGTGACTTTATGGTTATAACATTATAGGCTACCTTCTTTTATGCTTATAGACAATTTCCTTTATCCAGGTAATGTTGGTTTACAACATTCTATGTGTGTTAGGGTTAAGTTTCACATCTATTTGACTATATGTTACCATACCTAGTATTCATCAACAAAATACCAAAAATCCCACCATCAAAGTTCATTGAACCTCCTCTACACATTTATGCCTTTGCTTTTTTTACTCTATCACTGAAAATTTCAGTTATTGTTATGATTTCACAACATAAAATATGATAATTAGAAAATTATACATAGACACTATAATGTTAGAACACACTCTTGCCTAGATTTAAGTTGGTCTCTTTCTGTCAACATTGAATTCTAACCATTTCTGGCTCAAGTATTATATTTTTTTCCTTGACAACACTAGAATCTAAGACCTATATATAGAGAAGAATGCCCTGTCTGTCTTGTCCACTACTATAAAATTCTTGGATAGCGGAGGGTATATAGCATAATGGTTATGCAAACAGACTCATGCCTGAGGCTCCAAAGTCTCAGGTTAAATCCCCTACACCATCATAAGCCAGAGCAGAACAGTGCACTGGTGAAATAAATAAACAAACAGATAAATAAATAATTTTTTTCAGTGCTGATGTCTCTTGCATGCATAGTGTCACCATTTCAGGCCAAAATTTTCACTAGATAGGCAGAGAGATGGAGAGAGACCAAAATGCCAACACTTCCCTCAATGTGATGGCTTTAGTGTCAGGCAAGGCACACAACCAATCTTATGAGCTATCACTCTAGCTCCTGTTTATATAAATATGTACATGTCATATTTCTATCACAATTCTTAGCATATACAAGGTACTTAGTATTTCTCAATTTAATTCAGTAGTTATAATTTATGTTGGACTTCCTATTTTCTCTTACTACCAGCTTGGTACTCTGTTACTGAACTCTGCCTAGTTATTGATGAAACCAAATCTTCCATGACCTTCTGTTTATCTCTGAGTATAGACTACATACAGTCCGGCAAGCTCCTACTACCTTCCCATTTCTTTGGCAATTACTCTGAGCATCCTAGTTGAATATTTCATTGTTATTTTACCACCCAACAGTCATTTTTATACATTTTATTTATTTATTTTAATAAAACAGAGAAGATAATTATACACATATAAAGAAGCAAAGACCAGAGCACTGAACAGCTTTAGCTTGTGATGGTGCTGGGGACTGAACCTGAAATGTCAGTGCCTCAGGCATGAAAGTCTTTTTGCATAACTATTATGTTTTCTCCCCAAACATCCCTTTTTCCTCATTTTCTCTATTAGATAGCACAGAGATATATTGATAGTGGACAGAGAAGTAGAAGTGAAGAGAGAAAGAAACACCTGTAGTACTACTTTAATGCTTGTGCTTTACTTCCCACACAGGGGGGGACCAGGGGGTTGAATGTGCACACACACACACACACACACACACACACACACACACACACACACACATCTTTGAACATCACTGCATGAGATGTACTACCCCCAGACTCCAGTTTTTGAAATGCTTTATATATAATATGTAATTCTTTATATATATATATATATGGAGAGAACATATATGAGAATATTAACACCATTCATACCGCCAAATGGGTGTGTCCCACTCCCTCTTGAAATTATTTTTTTAATTTTTATTTATAAAAAGGAAACACTGACAGAGACCATAGGATAAGAGGAGTATAACTCCACACAGTTCCCAACACCAGAACTCCAAATCCCATCCCCTCCCCTAATAGCTTTCCTATTCTTTATCCCTCTGGGAGTATGGACCCAGGGACATTATGGGGTACAGAAGGTGGAAGGTCTGGCTTCTGTAATTGCTTTCCTGCTGAACATGGGAGTTGACAGGTCAGTCCATACTCCCAGCCTGCCTCTCTCTTTCCATAGTGAAGCAGGGCTCTGGGGAAGTGGGGCTCCAGGACACATGTTATCTGACATGGGAAATTCGGGTGGCATCATGGTAGCATCTGGAACCTGGTGGCTGAAAAATGAGTTAACATAAAACCAAACAAATTGTTGACTAATCATGAACCTAAAGGCTGGAATAGTACAGATGAAGATTTGATGGTCTACATTTTGTAGATATAGATGCCCATTTTAGTTATATTCCAATGAGCCCATGACTATACTCATGTTTTTGTTTGTTTGTTTGTTTGTTTTTTTCTGAGCCTGATATCTGATATGCAGGTGGGCCCAAGTTATTGTCTGGGGAGATGATGTTATGGCTTCAAAATGGACCAGAAAGCTGGATCAGGGAAGAGAGTAGCTCCCTGATATGGGAAAGGTGTATAAATACTGTTGACTGTAAACCCCATCGAATTGATGTGATCTGGAGCCCATATTCAGCTTAGGAGCCTATGTGACCTCTGCATCCCTGTAGATCTGAGCTCACATTCTGTGGTCATGAGTAGGAATGTTCCAAGATGCCCCAATTTCAGAACCCATCTTCCATAGGTGGAAGATAGAGTATGTTGTCCAGCCTCCTTTCGGAGGACAGAACATTCTCTACCGTTGTTGATCCATGTTGAGGGCAAGAACCTACGGGGCCCCACAAAAGGGGTCTATTGTATTGTTCCTTATAGAGATGATCAGTAACAATGTAGAGAGGGGTTTATTTGAGATCTAGGCCCATCATGTCTGTTTGGGAGTCTCAGGACTCCCAGACTAGGACCACAGCTGATGGAGTGGCCTGAGAGTGACTAAAGAGTCATTGTTAAAGTATGCCAGTCTCTTGCCCTTTTTCAGCTTTTGCAGTGCTTGCTTTGATAATGTTAGCTTTGTAGTGACTGAGGGAAATGTAATAGGAAGTAGGTAAGGAGGGTATCTAAGGCTAAGTAGAAATGATTTCATTAGTAATTTTATGGTGTCTTTTAGGTCTTTCTATTTGCTTGCTGCATATACTGACTCACTGCAGAATATTGTGCACTTTTGCTTACAGGTATATATTTTGCCCTAATTTATGGATACATGTGAACATATGCCCTATCTCATGGGACCTGGTCTATATTTAGTATTTGGGACTTTGTTAGGAAGTGAACCACCTGGAATGGAATTAGAGAATCCTATAAGAAAGGAAAGGTCTCACCCAAGTAATGAGGCTGAAGTGTTGACATTCCACACCTGACTTCTCTGGACACAGTCTGAAGTGAAGCATGCCAATGTGGTACTCCTTGCATTGATTATGTTGTGGTCAGCAGATGCAATATCATTTGGTATGAACTGTGAGATGCATGCAGGAAAGTGATCCCTACCCTAGAGTTTCCAGGACTGGGGGGAATATAGGAGAAATACAGGGTCTCAGCTGTCTTAGGGTTTAAGAAGAAAGCAGATAATTATTGCTATAATCAAATTATTTGACAATTGAGTTACCTTTGAAAATCCCTTTGTTAGGATTTTCTGTATCATACACAACATCTCCATAATTTATGTCCTTTGACATTATTTGTATGTAGCTGTGTCTTATAGAAAAGTGCCACCGGTTGTTTCTGTTCTCCCTAGTCTAAGCTTTTAGGAGAGTCAACATTTCAAAGACTCAGCCTATGGTCTGTGCATTAAAAAGTTGGGTCAGAGAAGGTGGGTTAATTGTGCTTGATAGCTGTGCAGTATTCCATTGTGTATATATACCACAGCTTTCCCAGCCATTCATCAGTTGTTGGGCACCTTGGTTGCTTCCAGGTTTTAGCTATTACAAATTGTGCTAGTATGTACATAGATGTACACATATTTTTTTTTGGTTGGGTGTTATGGAGTCCATGGGGTATATCCCTAGGAGACAATTATAGGGTCATATGGAAGGTCCACTACCAAATGTCTGTGCCCCACTCCCTCTTGAAATCTTAAAGATCCTTCTTCTCCCCTCAAAATTTTACCTAACCATTCTCCTTCATTTTGGGCTCCTTTTTTCCTTTTATTATGGACTGTTTTGTTTTGTTTGTATTTTTTGTTTTCAATATTGCCAGGTTTCAAAGACATGTCATGCAGTATGCTATGATGATAGACATCCTGCTATTTTATCTCATACATAAATACAAATTTACACTGATAATTTATTTATAGAATGAGGACCAACTCTTTCTCAAGAACCTCAGGAAGGGCTACCCAGTTTAAATAGTGGGGAAGATCTTTTGAACAGAAAGACACAAAGAAGCAGGGTAGTTACATTTTAAAACAATTTTAAAAAGGACACTTGTATTTGTATTATTTCCTCTTGAACCAGGATGATGGGCTACAGCAGTACAGTGGTGCTTGTCTGCATTGATAGTTATCACTGCAAATTTACAGTAACACCACAATGCCAGGATTATTAGCAAGTACAGTAAAGTATAAATTTTATAGTATTTAATAGAGCACAAAATACTTTTATCTAAAGTTAATGCTTTTTTTCCCTCTGTATTTCTACACATATTTCAGCACATAGTAGACATTCCATAAGTATGACAACATAAAAACTGCCGCATGGATGACATTTTTATTTCTCGAAATGTAAAATGATCCCAGCAAGAATTGCTAATCATACTCCTGAACAGGAAGGAAGAATTGATTGGTAAAATAGCTGCCATAGAAACCTTGGGAAGCCATGAGAGTGTAACTTTAGAATTTATAGTAATAAAGTAAAGAAATTATGTTTATGGTTAAATATATGTGATTGGCTTTAGAACAGCACAATTGAGAAAACAGGGAAATAAAACAAGTATGCCACATGTATCCTGGCATAATTGTATGTTTAAATGAAGAGAAATTCTCAAACTCAAATTAATCTAATTTCTGGGCAACAGAGAAGGAAATTCCTAAAGCAGTGGTGCCTATTCATTTGTATGCCCCAACATACTAGGAATGAAAAACACCAGAAGGGGTATGACACATTCCTAGTAGTAATGCTCATTCCAGAAACTGATACAAGAACACACATCCTATTTGGCACAGATGACTGTGTAGCTTAAGACCCCACCCTAAAGGATATTCTGAAGTCCTGATTTTCAAACAGTATCATTGATATGTATGACTGCACAGGAAGTTCTTATTCATTTTTATTTCTTTAATGGGAGATTAATGGTTTACAGTTGACAGTAAAATACAATAGTATGTGCATGTATAGAATCTCCACATAACAATACAACCCCCACTAGGTCCTCGTCTGCCATCATGTTCTAGGACTTGAACCCTACCCCTTACCCCAGAGTCTTTTACTTTGGTGTAATATACCAACTCCAGTCCAAGTTCTGCTTAGTCTTTTCCCTTCTGATCTTGTTTTTCAACTTCTGTCTATGAGTGAGACCATCCTATATTCATCCTTAGGAGGTTCTTTGATAAGTTCAGATGTGGCATGATAATTGGAAGAGACCACAGAATCAAATGCACATTGCAGAGAAGAATGGTGTTAGGAATGTCAGGACCTTATAAAAATTAGTAAGGATAACTAGGTGTTTGAATATATTTATTATGTTTTAAGGTGGGAATAAGGAAAAACTAGGTCTGCTTGACAAAGTATAGAATGACAGAACAAAAGTGACATCTGACAGAATTATTCACCCAGATTTTTCTATCAATGATAATTACGTTCAAACAGAAAATAATGCATCGTTAAAGAATTTGAAGCTCAATGTAAATGAAAAAAATAGAGAATATTTATCCTTTGAGTATTTAAGTCTCTGGGCTCAGAGGAATTGCATCTAAGAGCACTGAAAATGGACATAAAGGACAAGTTCCATAAGACTACAAATATGGGAGTCTGGTGGTAGCACAGTGGGTTAAGCTCATGTGGTGCAAAGCTCAGGGACAGGCATAAGGATCCCTTTTCAAGCTCCTGGCTCCCCACCTGCAGGAGAGTCACTTCCCAAGCAGTGAAGCAGGTCTACAGGTGTCTATCTTTCTCTCCTCCTCTTTGTCTTCCCCTCCTCTCTCCATTTCTCTCTGTCCTATCCAACAATGACATCAATAACAACAATGACAATAACTACAATAATAAAACAAGGACAACAAAAGGGAATAAATAAATAAATAAACACTACAAATAAACAAATGTTGTTCTTTTATTTTAATGGGTAGTTATTGAATCAGTGGTAAAACAAGTTTTACAGTGGTAAAACTTGTACCTTGCAAGTTTGAGGCCCTAAACTTGATGTAACATACCAAAACAAAATAGACAAAAAATGGAACTCTATGAGTAAAGTTATTGAAATGATATTTTGTCTCCTTTTGTCCTCTGACCAAAAAATGAAAGGGGCATATGGGTGGGGCTGATTTGCTAAAATTATAAATCTATACATTAATGAGTTATGATAAGTATAATTTAAAAATATTTATTCAGATATTTTAAAAATAATAATGGTCCATGTTGGTTCCCTAAGAATAGGAAAAATGTTTATGTGGTTTCGCTTGACAGGCTTACTTAGTGGCTTTAAAAAAGGAGTTGTGGACTTCCATTAAATCTTTAAAAGCCACAGGATCCTGACCAAACTTCAGGGTTTCATTGGTCTCATTCAGAGAAATCAGGGAATAGAACACAGTATCCTTGTAGCAACAGAGAAGGCTATCAAACTCCAAGGTGTCCTGGCTGCCATAGAGACACTGGTGATCATGGTTAGACTGCCCTACAGGCAAGAAAAGGGACTTAGACCTAACAATAGAGTTTCTACTTTCAGGAATCAGTATGGGAAGAGAAGGATGTCTGGAATCTTCACCATCCCCCACCCCAGACTCTGGTTAAAGGGTATTAGACAATGTAATACTACATCACTTCAAAGCTCCTCCCCTTCCCTCTGTAACACACATATAAAACAGAACCCAGCACCACCTGTGGGCAACAACAGAAACCAAAACAAATGGGTAAAACTAAAAAAAAAAAAAAAAAAACTGGGTCTGTAAAAACAAGACGAAGGCCAGAAACTTAAGAGCTATTAGAGAAAGAGTCTAGGGAATGCAAGAAAATTTGAAGCAGTGCAAAATTCTCACTTTAATATAGATAAATGGATTGGGAAAGAAATTTATAACTTCAAAAATCAAAGTCAAATAAAAAATAGCATTCAAAATGCTAAGTCAACTAAATAATAGCAGAAATGTTTCCAAATCTGAGGTATGGTAAGGGTATAGATGTTCAGGATACAGAAAGAACTCCACAGTTCCTAAACCCAAATAAACTAGCACCAAGGCACATCATTGTGAAACTACCAAAAGTCAAAGACAAAAAAAAATACAATCTGCCAGGGAAAACAAAATGACTTACTGAAGCTATAGAGAGTGGAGTAGTATATTCAAGTACATAGTAAGTAGTATATTAAAGTCAAACTGTCAGCCATTCATACTTTATCCTGAAAGATTATCTAATTTAAAAATGAAGGAGTAATCAACACAATAACATACATACAAAAACAAAAGGAGTTTGCCATTACTCTTGCCTTACAAGAGTTACTGAAAGGAGTATCACAGAGGAAGAAACAAGGTACATTTAATTCTTAACAAGGTGATACACAGTACAGAGCCAAAACTATAAAATAGATATATGAGACAACTTTAAAGTATGAAAGGGAAGAAAGAAATGGATAAAAGATGTTCAAGTAAAAATGGTGAGACAAGAACAGTTTAAGAAATACCCTATTAAATATATTTATAAATACTATGATAATATATAAATTGTATGTATAATAATTTTATATATAGTACAATTACCCAAACACAGTTCTCCATTCTTGTTAAATGATATCATTTTTTTTCTCTCTAGTATGTTTTAAATCTTTCTTACAACTTTTTTTGTTCTTCTTATCCTTCTTATCACATATAATACATTCAGTTCTCTAATTTGGTGTTTGTGCTCAAAGACTCTTGTTGCTTATATAAACTCTTGTTAAACTCTTGTTAGTTTATATCTGTTACCAAATAACCTGCATTTCTCTGAATTATAACTATTGTATGCTTTCACTCATATGTGCAATATAAAGAGCTGAAACACATGACTTGGTTTTAAAAAATGTCAAACTGTCACTAGGACATTATAAAAACTATGGTAGTTATACTTTGGGAGGACTAGAGACAGCTGGGAGAAAAACATAACTGTGGTGGTAGCTGTGTTGTGGAACTTTATCCCTGTAATCTTATGATATTGTAAACCATTATTAAATCACTAATAAAATTAAAATATATAAAATAAGTTAGATTAATAAAAATCACACAAAATTATAATACATAGATTCATGTGCTACTCCTGCACAATTAAGATATAACATTATATCTTTCAGGTCAAAATATGTAGAACTGGAGGTGATTATACAAAGTAAAGAGTTGAAAGACAGCTAGAGACCCAATGGTTTCAGTCATCTGTATAATATAGATAACTAAATCAAATGAACTTGCATATCACTTTTAATTGGATAATTCAACTAGCTTTTGGAGAGCAATTTTCATCATCTATAACCTTAAATTTATATTATTCTAAGTCATTATCGAATAGTTAATATTGCTTGTGTGGCATAGTGAATAAGAAGAGCACCATGACATATTTTTTTTCTGAATGGTTATCTTGTACTTGTTGCTTTGCTATAAGCATAGTCTCACTATCCTAGAAATTCTATAGATGAGTAGAGAAATAATAAATAAGCTAAATAAGAAACAATAGAAAACAAAGAACAAATGAGTGGAAGTGTAGGGTGCCATGTGAGATCACAATAGCATCAACTTGCTTGTCTGGGTCATAGAGGGCATAGAAGCCCCTCAAGATGAAGACTTAGATTCTAATCCCAATTCTTCCACCACTAATTTGTATGACTTTCTTGTCATACCTTCTCTTTCATTCCCATTTTTCTATAGGTAAAATGAAATTATTGTGCAAGACAATCAACATCCTTCTGATTTGTTGATTCTTCATTCTAAGTGGTGATATATGGCACTGTTAAGTATAAACTTTGAAGGCAAATACAACTGAATTTCATATTATAAGTTCCAAGTTACACATCTATACAAGGATAATAAATACAGGACGCTTATGTGAAAATTAATTGAAATCAGTCGTGTAAGGCATGATAGAAAGACCATTAAGATAAGCGCATCATTTTCCTCTTCTGACTATTTCAATCAGTGGTAAGTGATTTAAAACACTATTTTTAAATCAAAACATTCACTAGGAAGTAGAAAACAAAGTTTATGTGAATTTATATGCTTAAATAAATCTTTCTAATTTGTTATATACTTGCAGATATTAAAGATAATAATTTCTGTTCTTAGGGATGCTTTCCTAGAAAAGTTTGAGAAATACCTTAACACAGTAATTTGTGTTGTGCCTGATGCAGAAAAACTCACCAGGAGGGAGCTGGGCGATAGCTCAGTGGCTAAGCACACATGGCACAAGGTGCAAGGGCGGGCCTAAGGATGGGGTTGGAGCCCCCAGCTCTCCACCTGCAGGGGTGTAGCTTTGCAAGCAGTGAAGCAGGTATGCAGATATCTATGTTTCCTCCTCTGTCTTCCCCTCCTCTCTCAATTTCTCTCTGTCCTATCCAACAACAGCTATGACAACAACTATAATAACAACTACAACAAGCGCAACAAAAAGGGCAACAAAACGGGAAAAAATGTCCACCAGGAGCAGTGGTTTCGAAGTACAGGCACTAGCTAGCGATAACCCTGGAGGAAAAAAAAAAGATAGAAAGAAAGGAAGGAAGGAAGGAAGGAAGGAAGGAAGGAAGAAGAAAGAAAGAAAGAAAGAAAGAAAGAAAGAAAGAAAGAAAGAAAGAAAGAAAGAAAGAAAGAAAGAAAGAAAGAAAGAAACTAGGGCAGGAGGAATAGGTCACTTGGATAGTGTACTGCTTTGCCATGAGTACAGCCCAAATTTCACCCCAGCCCCCACGAAATGATGCAAGCTTCAGTACTATGGTCTCCGTCTCTCTCTCTCCCTCTCTCCCTCTCTCCCTCTCTCCCTCTCTCCCTCTCTCCCTCTCTCCCTCTCTCTCTCTCCCTCTCTCCCTCTCCCTCTCCCCCTTCCCCATGTGTGTCTATGTGAAAAAATAAAAAAAGAACTGAAACTCACTAAATGACAGTTATCAGTATCAACCAAGTTGGAAGAATTGCCATAGTTTAAACTATGGCAATCTCCTTTGTTTATTATCCTTAAAATTGTTCTTTTGGTCCCACTAGTTTTGCCTTAACTTATTTTTCATTTTAAATGATATTTGTTCTATAATCTTAAAAAAAACTTACTGGAAACCTAAATAAATTAAATTCATTGGCGTCCCATTGATTACATCCATATTTAGTAAATCAAAAAGTATTAAATATGAACTGAGACATTACTTCTACTCACAGGAAAAAATTGTCTTTTCTCCCACTGAACTATGTTGCCATAAATTAATGTGTTTCACAATCATAGTGAATTTATGAAACCTAATTCTTTAAGTTTGTGCTTGTAGCAAAGAAACATCATATTATGGATAAATGTGATCTACAGATCATTTTCTATCATTCCTTTAGCTGATGTTTGAAAATATTTTCTCATCATAAACTACTTGCCAAAGGAAGAAATTTGATTAATTTCACTTTTCATTTTCTCTATAAAGTCATGCAAGAGTAACTCCATTTTGTGTGAATCACCCTCTGTTACTCCTAACTCCCCTGCCAATCAGGTTTTATATTTTTTAGAAATAACATTTTAATTCAGTATGTTTTAAGTCAGTCTCAAGTTTTTGTATGCCTGTGTTTTACTGTCCCAAAAAGATCAAAGATCTCTGTACAAGTATAAAATATATTTTGAGGTTCTATTTTCATGTATAACCTTTTATGTAACATCTAGTCATTTGCAACTTTTTCCCAGTGAAGATTATTTAATAACCATATCTTGACTATATACTTTTTTCTTGAGTGTAGCTCTACTGAGAAATCCAAAGGAATATCAGTAGCAAGAAAATGGAGGAAGTTATGGTGATATTTATGTGGATAAGTTTTCTCCAAACTGAAATCTTACTCCAAATAAAAAGTAGGTTAACCCACTGTTGCCTGCTAAAGGAAACTAAATACCTAGTAAAAGTGAGACGTAAGATGCACTCTCTAGAATGGAATCAGTATTTTGAAATAATCTGCCTTACCTTGAAGTGACAGTTCTATAAAATATATATTGTCTTTTCCCCACAAAAGAACTTTCACTCCTTTAGCTGTCGAGTGAGTTCATTTCCTTTCAGTTTTTCTAAACTTCAGTTATTCTACTGAAGACAGTCAATTCTGTTGGTATCTGCATACACAGACTGGCTTGAAATGCTTCTCTGAAAGAATTAAACATAGGATTCATTTGAAAGTAGTTGGTTATATTTATTTTAATTGTGTTTAGTTTTGACATTTTAAGTGCTTGAGACTGGTTAGCATGAGGAACTGTAATATATTTTTGTGATTTAGACTTTAGGTTTTTGTGTAATAGATTTTTTGATAGTTTTTCAGGGACTGAAATTTAAGAAAGGACCACTGATAATAAAAATCTATAGCTGAAGGACAATTAACCATTTTGAGTCTACCAAATAAAACTAGAATCGTATCAGAGCTATTCAGCTTCTTCAAACTCATTAACTGAAAATATATAGATTAATTGGAGGGAGTTCAGAGAAGAGTAACAAAAATGATTAAGGGACCAGAAGGATTGATTTATGAGCAAAGATTAAAAGAATTTTGTCTATACAATTTAGCTAAGTGATGACTAAGGGGAAAGGGGTGGATACACAACTGTCTGAAGGGTGTAAACACTAAGGAGAGAGGAGAATAATTTACTAGGCGACATGAGAATATAACTAGGGCTAATAAGCTATAATTACCCAAAGGAATAACAGAATAAATATTTCAGGGAAACTCAGAACTATAAGACTGCCAACTTGTTTCTCAAGGAAACAGTCACAGACACTTATAACTCTAGTCTTATCTATATTAACAAGTATGTGGTATGAAACAACCATCTGATGCGATTGAGCTCCCTCCTCTTCCCCACCATTTCCAAAGGTCTTACTTTTTACAATATGGCATCTTTTAAGTCCAACCTAGTACTTATTTCTGGTTCAGACTAGATCTGTATAAATTTGTCTTAGTTGATGCTGTAAATTTTTCAAAGTTTAATTACTCTAAGAGAGCCCTTTCATTTGCATGTACTATATTCAATTATAAAATAACAAAAGAAGGTATTATCACATCTCTAACTAAGAGAATCTTAGTTTCTTCATTGTGAAAAACTCCCATTTGTGTATATTGTTTATTAGTTTCTTACTAGTGGGAGAATCATCAGCAAGAGACTGCAAATAAATCAGAAGTCAGTTTTTGGAATTTTCAATAATGAACTTTCAAAATGTATTTCATGTTTTAAAATGTTCTAGTTTAGCATTATCTGAAGGGGAGGAACACTAAAAATAAATCTGTGCAGGCTTCTTGATTTGTGTGTAGTCTTAGGAATGTGGTTCTTCATAAAACAAATTAAACTGTGGGTAACTGCAGGCTAAGTTATTTGACTATTTCCTATTGTGCTATCATGGCATTCCAGACCACTGCTATTTAACCTTGTCAGATAAGATTTTTCATGTCACTGCAGTGAAAGCAGCTTCTTTTGTATGCATAGTTCTCCTTTTCCCCCTTTGTTTTGGGAATCTTCATGGAGTGATCCCATTCTGGAAATATTTCTTTCTTCTCCTTTACCATTGCATTTACAAGTTATTCTGATTTTATCTTAGACTTTATACTGTGCTCTTTTTTATCATCCCAGGGATTCAGGGTTTCACCACTCTGAAATGCTCAAATAGAAACAGGCAGAGGGAGTCAGGCGGTAGCGCAGTGGGATAAGTGCACATGGCACAAAGCACAAGGATCCCTGTTCGAGCCCCTGGCTCCCCACCTGCAGGGAGTCGATTCACAGGCGGTAAAGCAGGTCTGCAGGTGTCTATCTTTCTCTTCCCCTCTCTGTCTTCCCCTCCTTTCTCCATTTCTCTCTGTCCTATTCAACAATGATGACATCAATAACAACAGCAATAATAACCACAACAATAAAACATGAATGGCAGCAAAAAGGGAAAATGAATAAATAAATAAATATTAATAAAAAGAAACAGGCAGAGAGGGAGAGAGATGGAGGAAAGGAGAGAGGGAGGGGGAGAGAGAGAGACTATAGAAATTAAATTTCCTCCAAGATAATAGAGATCAGCCTCAAAAGTTGAGTGATACACATGGAAAACCAATACACTATCCATACGTGATATTTTGCTGATAAATATTTTAATACAATATTGTAAATAAGCTTTATAAAATAAACTTTCATTTAGAGTAAATTTAGATTTACAATGAAATTTCCAAGGTGATGCAGAGTTCTCATATCCTCCATCCCCAGGAATCTTCTGTTATATTAGTATGCTACATTTGTTACATCAAATAACCTAATAGTGATATATGTTTTTAATATTGAGGGAATAACAGTTTACAGGACAGTCATTATAACAGTTTACAGGAAAATTTCTTATCTCTTCATGATAGATGTCTGTACACCATTCCCACCATGAACTGAAGTCTTCTTCCACCAGAGTGCATCTGGTCCCCGATATGCACCCAATTTCCAAGCCCTCTCCTACCTCCCCCCAGTAAAATTTCACCCTATAGTTTCCATTTTTCTTTGAATGTTATGGCTGACATATAAGTGAGATCATTCAGTATTTGTCCTCTTTCTGGCTTATCTCACTTAGCATGAGTCCTTAAAGTTCAGTCTAAAATGTATAAAATGAGACATTGCCATTTCTTACAAATAAGTATATTTAAATAATAAGAAAGGTAATACTTCATATATACATCTTTGATTGTTACTTATTGTCTTTTTTCTTTTACAAGGTCCCATCCAGGATGCATTGGTACATTTACATTTAGTCATCATGTGTCTTGACTACAGTAGTTGCTCAGGCTTTACTTGTCTTCAATGACCTTAACATTTTTTGAGGTTTACTGTCAGTTATTTTGTAGATATTTTTCAATTGTGATTTGTCTGATCTGTTTCCCATGGTTACACTGGGGCCACAAGTTTTGACAAAGAAGGTCATGGTCCTTGCACTTGGTGGCTTGTGTGCTCAACTACCCAGCCCCAAGGATATTTACTTTATGTTTTCAGCTTTAGAGCAACATTAGTCTTTTTGTTATTCATATTACTCCAGTTTTGGCCATTGGTAACTCTTTCCAGTTGGTCTTTTTATCCTTTTGATATACCACCATCTATGTTACTTTTTTACATATATTTTTATTGGGGGGGAATAATGGTTTACATATAATTGGTGATACATGTGTAAAATTTCTCAGTTTTCTAGAAAATACTCTCACCTCCAGCCTAGGTCCTCCTCCACCATTATTCACCAGGACTTGAAAGCACCCCTCCCCCCAGAGTCCTTTACTTTGGTATAATAGCCCAAACCTAGTCCAAGTTCTACTTTGTATTTCCCCTTTACTTTCTTATTTCTCAATGTCTCTACATGAGTGAGACCATCCCATATTTGTCCTTCTCTTTTTGGCTTATCTCATTTAACATGATTCTTTCAAGATCTGTCCAGGATGAGGTGAAGAAAAGGTAAATTCATCATTCTTAGTAGCTGATCTACTGTGTGTATATATACTACAACTTTCTTGGCTACTCATCTGTTGTTGTATATCTAGGGTGCTTCCATGTTGACTTTTGTAGAATACTTCCTTACTTTATGACAATATCGGATGACCCATATTAATATTAGTAGACATAAATGTTTATTACCCCAGTCAGTCCTGTTATCAACCAGCTCTCCAAGGATCCCTTGTTCATTTTATTAAAGAATGGTATTAAAATCATTATGTGAATCTTAGATGTGATTGCTGCTGTTGGAGTGTATTACTCCTGGATTTTCTTTTTTTTTTTTTTTTTTGCTCCAGGCTTATCACAGGGGCTTGTTGCCTGCACTATGAATCCACTGCTCTGGGAGGCTAGTTTTTCCCTTTTGTTGTCCTTGTTGTTTATCCTTGTTATAGTTATTGCTCGCTGGATAGGACAGAGAGAAATCAAGAGAGCAGGGGAAGTCAGAGAGGGGAAGAGAAAGATAGACACCTGCTGACCTGCTTCACTGCTTGTGTAGCGACTACCCTGCAGGTGGGGAGCCAGGGGCTTGAACCGAGATCTTTTACGCCAGTCCTTGTGCTTCGCGCCGTGTGCACTTAACCCACTATGCTGCCGCCCGGGCCCCCTTCTCCTGGATTTTCTAAGGTAACAGAAAAAAATGGAATAAATGTATGCATACTTTTTCCCCTTTATTGGGAGGAGGGATTAACAGTTTACAATTGACAGTAGTTAGTACTTGTGTAACATTTCTCAGTTTCCCACATAACACTAGCCACCATCCTCCAGGCCCTTCAACATCATCATGTTCCAGGACCTGAACACTCTGCCCCAACAGGAGTCCCTTTATTTTGGTACAGTACACCACTGTGCATTTATATTTATTTATGTGTACATATTTATATTTATACACATATACACAAACATTTCTATATGTAACATTTATATCTATTTAAGCTACAGCATAAGTACATATTGATGTCTCCTACTTTAATTCATTACTATTGAAATCATTCTGAAATTTTTCAATTTTGCTGTAAATTCCTGCTCTCATTCTCCACCATTTATAGAATCATTCAATTTTAATGTACATATTTAGTTGCTTCACTATTGTTAGCCCATACTTCTATTCAGTCAACTTTATCAACTAGAGTACATATTTATCTGTAATTATTTTTATCTCTAGTCTGACAAATTCCACTCATATACAAAGTCACCCTCTTATCTTCCCACTCCTTTCAGTGAGATTGTTTCATATATTATAATTATATTCTTCTCTCGCATTCTGTATTGTTTCTTGAGATCAATCCACCGATGACTTCTAAAGTACCTTTTTAAACATTGCATTAATTGAAAATCCAGGCTTTCTGCTCTGAGGTCTATAGTCTACAAAAATGCATAGACCATTAAAATATCATACAGAAAAATTTCACTGCTCCACAAAAATTCTCTAGCTTTGTCTTTTCCTAAAATGTTATATGAACAGAGTTATACAGTATATAGCTTTTTTATTTTATTATTTATTTATTTAAAGGAAACTGACCAAACAATAGGAAAAGAGGGGTACAACTCCACACAGTTCCCATGATCAGAACTCTGTATCCCATCCCCTCCTGTGATAGCTTTCCTATTCTTTTTTTGTAATTAATTTATTTATTTAAGAAAGGAGACATTAACAAGATCATAGGATGAGGGGGGTACAACTCCACACAATTCCTGCCACCCAATTTCTATATCCCATCCCCTCCCCAATAGCTTTCCCATTCTCTATCCCTCTGGGAGAATGGACCCAGGGTCGTTGTGGGTTGCTGAAGGTGGGAGGTCTGGCTTCTGTAATTGCTTCCCCGCTGAACATGGGAGTTTACTGGTCGATCCATACTCCCAGTCTGCCTCTCTTTTTTCCCTAGAAGGGTGAGTCTCTGGGGAAGCTGAGCTCCAGGATGCATTGGTGGGGTCTTCAGTCCAGGGAAGCCTGGCCGGCATCCTGATGGCATCTGGAACTTGGTGGCTGAAAAGAGAGTTAACCTACAAAGTCAAACAAATTGTTGCGCAATCATGGACCCAAAGGTTGGAATAGTGGAGAGGAAGTGTTGGTGGGGTACTCACTGCAAACTCTAGTGTACTACTGCTTTCAGGTATATATTTACCCTAGCTTTCCTATTCTTTAACCTTTTAGGAGTATGGGGACCCAAGATCATTGTGGTATACAGAAGATGGAGGTTTGGCTTCTGTAATTGCTTCCCCGCTGAACATGGGCATTGACAGGTTGATCCATACTCCCAGCCTGCCTCTCTCTTTCTCTAGTAGGGTAGGGCTCTGGGGAAGTGGAGTTCCAGGACACATTGGTGGTGTTGTCTGTTCAGGGAAGTCTGGTCGGCATCCTACTAGCATCTGGAACCTGGTGACTGAAAAGAGAGTTAACATACAAAGCCAAACAAATTGTTGAGCAGTCATGAATGTAAAGGCTGGAATAGTCAGATGAAGAGTTGGGGAGTACTCCATTTTGTAGATAGCTAGTAGGCATATTTTAGTTAAATTCCAAAGGGCCTGTGGCTATACTAGTTTTTCTTTTCCCTCTGAGACTGAAATCTGATATGCAGGTAGATCCAAGTTATTGTGTGGGGAGATGATGCCATGGCTGGAAAAAGGACCAAAAAACTGGATCAGGGAAGAGAGTAGCTCCCAAATATGGGGAAGGGGTATAAATATTGTTGAATGTAAACCCCACTATTTGATTTGGTCTGGGGCCCATATTCAGCTTAGGAGCCTATGTGACCTCTGCATCCCTGTGGATCTGAGATCACATTCTGTGGTCATGAGTAGGAACATTCCAAGTTGCCCCAATATCAGGATCCATCTTCCTCAGGTGTAGCATAGAGTATGCTGTCCATCTTCCCTTCAGAGGATGGAACATTCTTTACCATGGTTGATCCAAGTTGAGGGCAAGGTCCTATGGGGGACCACAAAGAGGTCTGTTTTGTTTTTCCTGATAGAGATGACCAGTAATAAGGCAAGAGGGATTTATTGGAGGTCTAAGCCTGTCATGTCTGTTTGGGAATCTTAGGACTCTTCGAACAGGGCCCCAATTGATGGGGTGGCCTGATAGTGACTAAAGAGTCATCATTAAAGTATGCCAGACTCTTACCCTTATTTAGCTTTTGCAGTCATTGCTTTGATAAGGTTAGCTTTGGAGTGAGTGAGATAACTATAATAATAAGTAGGTGAGGAGGGTATCTAAGTCTAATTAAATACTATTTCATTAGGAACTTTATACTGACTCACTGCAGACTACTGTGTACTTTTGCTTTCAGGTATATATTTTTCCCTGATTTATGGATACATATGGACATGCTCTGTTTCATGGGATCTATATCTAGGTTTTGGGACTTTGTTAGGAAGTGAACCACCTGGAATGGAATTAGAGAATACTATGAAAGAAATGTCTCACTCTAGTAATGAGGGTGAAGGGTTGACATTCCACACCTGATGTCTCTGGACACAGTCTGAAGTGAAGCATGCTGAGGAGGTACTCCTTGCGTTGACTAGGTTTATATCAGCGGATGCAATATCATTTGATATGTATTGAGAGAAGCATGCAGGAAAGTAATCCCTACCCTATAGGTCCCAGGACTTGGGGAAATATAAGCTCTTTGAGGAAGTGGGAGGTTCCTGCTGTCTTAGGGTTTTAAACTACTTTTTTTTTAATTTTAGGTTGTCTTGTTTAGTTTTTGTCACCAGGATTATCACTGGGACTATGAGCCTGAAAGATGATGCCACTGCTAGCAGCAGCTATTTTTTATTTTGATAGAGTATGAGATAGAGGAAAAAGACAGAGAGAATGAGAGACACCCACAGCACTGTTATACCACTCTTAAAGCTTACACCTTGCTGGTAAGGGTCCCCACTTGCAGGCGGGAAGCTTCACAAGCTGTGAAGCAGTGCTGTAGTTGTCTCCCTCTCCCTCTCAATTGTTTCCTGTCCAATAGAATATAAGAAAAATAAAAACAAGGCATTTAAATCTTTATTAATAAAAAATATCATACAGACATCTAACTTTCTAAATTCCTAATTTGCCTTGCTGAAATCTTTTGTTTGATTTAAGTTCTACTGTTTTGAATGTTGCTAGAAATAAATGCCACTGATTTGCACTTAGAAATTTTTCTCATGAGGCTGTGTGGTGGCATACCTGCTTAAGCACACACATTACAATGAGTAAGGATGTGGGTTCAACTTCCCAGTCCCCACCTAAAAAGAAGAAACTTCACTATGAGTGAAGCAGTGTTACATGTATCTTTTTCTCTATTTCAACTTTCACCCCTCAATTTCTCTCTGTGTCTATCCAAAATAAATAAATAATAAAAACGCTTTCCTCACTCAACAAAATCTTCCATTATATGTTAAAGAAGTTTATATTGGGCTGAGGGTAGATGGCATAATGGTTATGCAAACAGACTCTCATGCCTGAGGCTTTAAAGTCCCAGGTTCAATCTCCCATACCACCATAAACCAGAGCTGAACAGTGCTCTGGTTAAAAAAAAAAAAGAAAAAGAAATTTGTATTAACAAAAAACTTGACTTTTGTCAGCTGCGACGCAGAGGAGAAAGAGAGGAGATCCGGAGCAGAGAGGGAACACAATTCTTTATTCACGCAGGCACCTTAGAGTTGGGTGAGAATGCAGCAGTTTGGGCCACGTGGAGCTAACAAAAATGGCTGCCTCACTCAGCACCCTTTTCTGCGTCTAATCACCGAGGTGAAAAGCGGGCAAGAGAGTGAGGGGCAAAAGAAGAAGGGCTTTTATGGGAGAAAGTCGGGAAGTGATTGGCTAGGAAACAAGGCACTCGGGGATAGGATAATGAGAAGGGGGAGGAGTAAACAAAGCACTCCAATATCACAGGGAATTGACAATGCCCTGAGGTGACACAATTTCACACAGCTGGGTATCAGTTAATAAGAGATTAGTTCTCTGAATATTTATTATGCGAACGATTACCATTACAACAGGTCAAAAATGAAAATTGTGATTGGCAAACTCTCTTAAGGATTTCAGTTCTAATATAATTCTTCATGTTATTTATTGTTTAGATCTGGGATCTCCATGGTTCCAGTCCAATGTCAATTCAAGACCCCAGCAAGATACTGTATAGTTGAATTGATTTGCCTAAGAAATTTGGAAACTTGTTTAAAGCTATTAAAAACGTGCTTGCTGGATTTGGCAGAACTAGGTAGAACTTGGCTCATCATAGAGCTGGAGTAATCAGAGAATGAATAAATGATCATTTAAGTCCTTAGGTAAACAGACAACCTTTGAAGCTAGAATATTTCTAATTAAATACCTAATGCCTGATTGATGTGATTCTGTGGTTAGATAACTACTCTCAGAATCTCTTCCTAGTTTCTGATTGTTTACCAATGACCTTCAGTTCCCTTACATAAAACTGTGTTTCACAAATTGGGAATTGTATAGTAAGACCAGGCTGCTTCTCCACATAGCATAACTTCTATTCCATGTTAAAGATCATTTCATTATTTTTAAACAAACATACATTGAAGTAAAATGTAAGATTTCTCTGAAATTGGTAAAGGAAATAATTAGGAAATATGGAAACATTTTGAAAGTATTGACCCTAGTTATGGCCACTTTTCTGAAAGTCCTTTTCCTTATACTTCTGGACAGAAATCTTCGGCTTGCTTTTCAAAGATCATCCATCATTCTCAACTTTCCTACCCCAAAGAAAAATCTCTCCTCCGTGATTCCACTGCCTTTTCTCAAAGACTGTAATATGGCACTCATCCTATTAAAGGAATTAGATACTCATGTCTTCACTATATAAATTGTAAGCCTTAAAATAGAAAGGTCTACAAAATCCTTTATAACCACAGTGCTGTTGTTAAAATTCGTAGGCTCCAGCTGGCTGGGCTAGCTTCACGGGCGGGTAACAGAGATGACCAGACACACGGCTGGGCAGGGAAGCTGTATTTCTTTATTCAGGAACAACGATTCATAAACTAAGACAAACTAATCACCAAACAGAACTCTGCTGTCCCTTTGTGGCGGCGCAAGCACTCTCTCCAACTCTGCAACTCTGGAACTCTGTCGGGGTTCCTAGGGGCGGGGCCAAGCAGGCCCGAGAAACTAACAAAACTGATCCAATTCTCTTGGCGGGGGAGAGCTAGAACAAACCAATGTAAAGCATACAACAATTCCCCCTTTTCTTTTTAACTAAATGACTACAGTATCAAGGGTGTGGAGTGAACAGAAACCTCTATCATACAGGCATTTTTTTAAAAGGAAACTGGCACAAACATGGAGAAACATGTAAGCAAGTAACAAGAACCAGTGTGCTGTCAAGGGAAGGCCTGAGGGGGCCTTTTTTGCCTCTGTGGGCAAAACTTTATCAGCTTAAAAAAAACATTTCTTGCCTCTGGGGGGCATACTTGCCTCGATGGGCATTTGCATGGGGGCGGGGAATGGCCTAGAGTCCCAAAGACAGCTGGCTGCAATTTACTTACTATGAAACAAAACTTGTTATTAGCATATTTCAAATAGAGAAGGAATTTGAGACTTTTACATATCAACAATGTCTTTTAACCTTTTGTTACACCCATTCAAGATGGAGTCACACCCTAGTTGTGCGCAGGAAAGGAAACCTCAGGCATGAGAATAATTAGCATAGCCATTGTGCAATCTACTATTTCTAATAGAGAAGGTAATGGAGAGTTTTACACATCCACAAGTCTATTTAACATTTTGTTTAGACCAACTTAGTTAAAATATATTGATTGTTAACTAATTTTTACCTCAGACTTTAAATGTAAGTTAATTTTATCTTTATGAGAATTACATTGAAAACCTTTTTCATTTAACTTTGACTAGTAAAAATTTAGCCTTAAAGTTACTGTTTACCAAACTTTAAACATACACATAAACATGGTCATTAATACACAAGGAGAGAAACCTTTGTTACGAAGACATGTAATTTTAAACACGAATTTAAATCTGTACTGTCTTAGTTGTTGGGGGGGTGCATTGTCCAGTGGTGGTCTCTTGGGCAGCTTCACTTCTAGGAATTGCAGGTTGCGATCTCTGCACAAATCTCTGCGTACTCCAGCTTGTCTGCCTTCAGACCGGACCAGCAGCTGGAGATCTCGTGTGCCCAGTTTCGGCAGGGAGCCCGGGGGTCCGGGAGGTCCGGGATCATTCCAGAATTCATAGCAAGAGGGTGGGCGGGCCAGCATTGTAGAAGGCGTGGGCCTAGGTGCCCAGGGGTGGTGGCCATGATAGGCCGCCATGGCCCTGTCCCATGGCCCTGTCATGTCTGCTGCCCTGTTCACAGTGACCGAGCAGCGTGGAGGGATCACACGTCCAGTGCCCTGCGCCACGCAGTGGAGAGCCGGCTCCTGTGGGCTGGCCTGCGTGCTGGCATTGGGCTCCTGCGTGGTGGCATCGGCCTCCTGTGTGCTGGCATCGGGCTGCAGCGTGTTGGCATCGGGCTCCTGCGTGCTGGCATCAGGCTCCTGTGTGGTGGCGTCTGGCTCTTGTGTGCTGGCGTCGGGCTCCTGCGGGCTGCGGGGCTGCGGGGCTGCGGGCGCGGTGCATGGGGTTGTCTGGGCGCAGCCGGCTGGCTGGCTGTTTAACCAGGTGGAAACAGCAGCTTCACGCCTCGCCTCCCGCCCGCTGGCTATTCCTGCTGGCTGTTCTGAGTTCGCCTGAGCGAGTGGAAACCACAGAGTGGTCCAGAGATAAATGTTCCAGAAACAGCAAAACAGTCTCGTGAAGAAAGAGCAGAGGCCTTTGGAGATCTCTTCACAAGCAGAAGAGAAGGCCATAGTGCATAGGTAGCCAAACTGTCTTTACTTATCTGAGAGATGCGCAGGTCAGGTCCACGTGGGCACCATTTGTTGTTAAAATTCGGAGGGTCTAGCTGGCTGGGCTAGCTTCTCGGGCGGGTAACAGAGACTACCAGAGACATACGGCTGGGCAGGGAAGCTGTATTTCTTTATTCAGGAACAACGATTCATAAACTAAACCACACTAATCACCAAACAGAACTCTGCTGCTTCTTTCCCCCGCGGCAGCGCCAAGAACTCTCTCTAACTCTACCACTCTGGAACTCTCGAACTCTGGAACTCTGGCGGGGTTCCTAGGGGCGGGGCCAAGCGGGCCTGCGAAACTAGCAGGACTGATCCAATTCTCCCGGTGGGGGAGAGCTAGAACAAACCAATGTAAAGCATACAACACAGTCCCTTAAATTTGACTAGTATAACTACCTAACAAGCAGTAGATGGGTGGGTAGGTGGGTGGATATATGTATGGACAGATTGATGGATGGATGAATACATGTATGGCTGGGTGGATAGATGGATCGGTGGATGATGTGATGGATAGAGAGAAAAAGTTCATTCATAAGTATCTATCCAACTAAACAAGTATGAGCTCCTATCTTAATTTTCTGGTTGAACTTTTTGAGTATAGGACTCAGTGTCCACTGAGTTATTCTCAACTTGTATATTAACTATGCCTTAATTTATAATGGAAGAAAATCAGCTTAATTCACTAAACTGAAAGGCTCAGTAAGAAATATCTTATGAAGGGGTTGGGCAGTAGTTCAGTGAGTTAAACGCAAGTGGCGCAAAGTGCAAGGACTGGTATAAAGATCCAGGTTTGAGACCCCGACTCCCCAACCTGCAGGGAGGTTGCTTCACGAGCGGTGAAGTAGGTTTGTAGCTGTCTCTCTTTCTCTCCCCCTTTCTGTCCTCCCCTCCTCTCTCCACTTCTCTCTGTCCTAATCTACAATGCTAATGACATCATCAACAGCAACAATAATAACTACAACAATAAAACAACAAGGACAACAACAAGGGAAAATAAATTTAAAAAAAAGAAATAGCTTATGGTCACATCAATTGATGGAGACAAAATACTTACTGAAATCAGCACTGGCTGGAATAAGAGAGAGGGGGAGCTTCTTAGCTTTGATGAAAATATATCTTACAAAATCTTATACCTAACATCATACTTTATAATAAAAGACTATATGCCTTTATATTAAGCTTAACAACAGGGTATGAATGTCTGTTCTCTTTCTAGTCAACATTGTGCTGAAGGTATTTAGCACTGCAAAGAGAAAAGAAAGGGAATAACACTGACCTTTTTAAAAAACCTTTGAAAGGACATAAAACTGATTTATGTATAGGCAATAATATCATTTTCTAGAAAATCATATGAAAACTATAAAAATGGGATCTGGCAGTGACAGACCAAGTAAGATGCACATGTTACAGTGCATAAATACCTATGTTTAAGCTCCAGGTCCCCACCTGCAGGGTGGAAACCTTCACAAATGGTGAAGCCGTATTAATCTCTCTCTCTCTCTCTCTCTCTCTCTCTCTCTCTCTCTCTCTCTCTCTCTTTCTCTCTAATCTTTTTATTATCTTTATTTATTTATTTGATGGTGACAGCCAGAAATCGAGAGGGAACAGGGTGATATAGAAGGAGAAAGACAGAGAAACATCTGCAGCACTGTTTCACCACTTACAAAGCTTTACCCCTGCAGTTATGGACCAGGTGCACCACCACCTAGTCTCTCCCACCCCCATATATATATTCCCTTCTCCCTCTCAATTTTTCTCTGTCTCCATCCAAATATAAATAAAGAAAATAAAGAAAAAAATTTAAAGCCTATACAACTACCACAAATGATGAATGAAACACATTCACAGGAAACTGAATCAACATTAAGATAAATTACATACTACCAATAAACAATCAGATATTTATATTTTAAACTGTCTTTCTTTATTATTCATTGTTTTATTAAAGAAATAGAGTCACAAGACAGCAGTGGTCAAAGGGTACATTTCCATATTCCCCCAAGTTAGCTAAATCAACAAAGAATTGATTGTCTCTGAGAGCATCCAGAAATACATGCCCCCCACCTGCCCCAACATTTGTAGTTCTCCTACAAAGAGGAGAACTGTGCAGCACTCAGTACTGGGAGGTTAAATAAGTCAGTTGATAGCATGGAGCCTTCAACTGGGCTGAACACCACATATTTCATGTTTGTTTTTCCTCCAGTGACCTACCTCTCTCTGATATACCATATAAACAAAAGAGAAGTGCATCACTATACCAAAGTACTACCAGCAGGTTAAAAACAAAGCTTAACTAGATACATAAGGAGAGAAAAGTGATAACCTGTGAAAAAACAAGATGAAATCCCACAAATAGAAAGAGTTCCTAGGAGGCATCCATAAATGCAGAACTAGTGAATTTACTAGAAAAATAATTTAGATTATCCATCATAAAGATACCTGAGGACATTTGAAACTCTCAATAAAGAAAAGCAGTTCTGAGATACCAAAAAGGAGCTTTGAGAATACAAGGAGTTCTTCACTAAAGAATTGTGCTATTTTAAAGGAAAAAAATCTAGAGATGCTAATTGTGAAGTGTATGTTCAATGAAATGCATGCTGATTTGGAAAATTAATAAATACATGATATCTTGAAAAATAGGGACTATGTGAAGATTAGAAAAGGCCAGAAAAATAGCTCATATTTGTATAGTGCACTGCTTTTTCAGATTTGAGATTGATCCTAATCAGATTAAAGGAAACTGGAGTTGTAGTTTCTCTTGCTCTCTCTATGGCTTTCTGTTCCTTTCTGAAAAAAGAAAACAAAATGACTAATATTTCAAATGAAAGAGAACATCTAGCTTATAGGATGTTTGCGATTTAAAAATAATTTACTCATTAGTAGAAATTATTGGATTCATTACAGTTAGATTTCTGTGCAAGAGAGTTTAGCAGATAGCAGTAAAAGCAAATTACCCTTTGCTTCACGGAAAGATGGCTTTAGTTCCAAAATTATGTCAAACCACGGATATGCATAAAATTGAGTTTAATGAAGATAGTATTTGGTGATATTTGTTTATTTAATTCTAATTTCCTCCTAAAATAATTTTAAAATATTTATTTTTGTGAGAGTCTAGAACACCACTCAGTTTTGGCATATACAGTGTCAAGAGATTGAACCTGAGTCCTCTGACAGACAAATCTTCTGCCCTACCACTGGATTATCTCCCCATATTTATCATAATTTTTTTAGGTAGGTATCTCTCTTAAGGTGATGCAGAAAATATATATGAATCAATACTAAGCATGAAGTATTTACATTCACTGTCATGGTCTAAGCAAGAGTCAGGAATTTTCCTCTGAGTAGCATAGAAACATCCTAATGCTGGATTCTATCTAGTCAGCAATCATACAGAAAACAATTTATCTCAGTTTTACAGAAAATCTGCCATTATGTCACATAACCAGTTATTTATATTTACCTCAAGGGAGGCCGTAACCACACTTGTATATAAAAGACCTAAAATGTCGAGTTATCTTAAGGACAAAATTGTAGCTTTATGTTTATATGATCTTCCTAGTTTTGTAGTTTTCTTTGCCAGTCTTTTTGATGCCCTTGGCAAATCTAGCTTTACCATGTTTAAAGTTCTGAATTTATATCCCATGCTAGTAACTTTCCTCTCAAACCTTGGGTTTGGCTAGCAAAGATATATAACTATGTGACCACTCAACACCATGGGTATATTTAGTCTGTTTATAGGTTTTCTTTCATTATTTCAGAATTGAATATTTTCTCTCCAACAATTTCTGTACTGCTTTAAATAGAATATTACTTATTTTTAAATAAAATTCTTACTGATACTTAATTTTCTCTTTCTTGAAATTGTGAGAAAAATGGAGAGAGAGAGAGAGAGAGGCAGGGGCCAGAGAGAGAGAGAGAGAAACAGCACTAAAGTTTCCTATAGGGGCTGGGGTCAAACCTGGATCCCAAACATGTCAAAGCAGCACATCATTCAAATGAACTAATTCAATGGACCACCTAATTTTCTGCAATATTTGGATCATACTTGCCATATTAGACTAGTCATGTGTTCTTTAATATCTTGCCTATATTCCATTCCTTCTTTGTTAAGATTTATTTTTTTGCTGTCTCCAAAATCCTGGAATATACTTTTATTTTTATTTATATAATTTTATTTATAAAGTGGAAATATTGGCAAGACCATAGGACAACAGGGGTGCATTTCCACACAATTCCTACCACCAGAACTCCATATCCCATACCATCCCTTGACAGCTTTCCCATTCTTTATCCCTCTGAGAGTATGCTTGTGAAGCTACTCCCCTGCAGGTGGGGAGCCAGGGGCCAGAACCGGGATCCTTATGCTGTTCCTTGTGTGGGTCCTTGTGCTTTGTGCAACCTGCACTTAACCCACTGTGCTACCACCTGACTCCCTATTCAATCTATTCTATCCACAAGTGATAGCCATTAGTGATTTCCATATACTATATATATCCTTACAGATCAGAGTGTCTTTACTTTAGAAATGTGGGGAATTACAAATTCAATAAGCAGAAGTTCCATGGGGAAGGCAGTGGCATCCACTATGTATAGCTACTCTCTTTTTTATTCAAAGATGTCACAACTGATTTCATCCACACTTAAGAGAAGCAAAGACTAAATCTTCAAACAAAAGGCCTTTCTATATATACACAAAGTAACATATATACAAAGTGATGCTTATTTGTGACTGTGGCTGCTATTTGTAAAGCCTGTCACTATTTGTATTTCTGTGTTTGACTTGTGGTCACTGAAAGCCTTTGCTCAAAAAGTTTCCAGATTCCACATTGTTGCATACCAAACTGTTCTCTGCTGATGCTTTTTTTCCAGGAAGCCCACAACTATGTCATGTTACTTGAAACTATGCTTTAGTGTGTCCTTAGTATATTTCTTATGCCACCTCTGCTTATAGTTATGCTATAAAATGCCCCATACCAAATGTGTTTGAATATCCTGTCATTGCATCTCTATACATGTATTCAGTGAATATTGTTTTAATGATTACAAACCATATCACTTCTAGAATCTCAATAATAATGGTCCTCTCATCATTTCACATTAAGCATGACTCTAACTCTGAGAATAAAACTATTTAATAAGATGGATGTGACACCTATAGAAAGTGTTAATATCAAAGTTGGATACATTTCTTTGTCCATTGATGAGACTAAATTCAGTAAGATTCTACTTTTCCATTTCTGTTCTGAATTTTTGGAATCAATAAGGACCTAGAAAACAAGACTATCAGAGAATAACTCCTTTCCTCACCATGCATTAGTAGTTGTGT
The DNA here is from genome assembly GCF_950295315.1 of Erinaceus europaeus. Classification (NCBI taxonomy): domain Eukaryota; kingdom Metazoa; phylum Chordata; class Mammalia; order Eulipotyphla; family Erinaceidae; genus Erinaceus; species Erinaceus europaeus. Next base: position 77,814,144 of record NC_080185.1, on the reverse strand, counting down.
GCTTTAAATGTACCTTATTTTCCCTTCCTGTTCAGCTTAGGTAGATTTTGTTATTTTCTTTTTTAAAGATTTTTTAAACTTTATTTATTTTGATAAGACAGAAATTTAGAGGGAAAGGAGATAAAGAGGGAGAGACAGAGCGATACCTGCAGCACTGCTTTATTGATTGTAAAGAATACTAAAGATATATAAGATTATATAAGATAAACTATTTTTGTTATCTTTATTTATTTATTGGATATAGACATCCAGAAATCTAGAGGGTAGGGGAGATTAAGGGAGAGATAAAGAGAGACACCGCAGCACTGCTTCACTACTCATAAAGCTTTCCCCTTGCAGGTGGGTACCAGGGGTCCAAATCTGAGTCCTTGCGCATTGTAACAGGTGTACCACTACCCAGCCCCCTTAAAATTTCTATTAACTACTTCAGACTGGTGAAATAGCTCACTTGGATAGTGTACTGCTTTGTCACGTGTATGACCCAAGTTTGAGCCTGGTCCCCACTTTCTTGAAGGAAGCTTTGGTGTTGTGGTCTCTTTCAATCTCTCTCCCCGATTCTCTGCACTCCTCTGTCTATATCTAGATACATAATGAATAAGCTTGATTATTCTAGTAACTACTTTAAAAAAGTAAAAAGACACTAGTAAAATTAACTTTAACAGTGCATTCTGTTTAGCCCAAAATATTGGAAAAGTTATAATTTCTACATTTAATCAGTCTAAATTTTAGACATTTTGCTTTTTCTATGTTTAGTCTTTGGGGTCTAGTGATTGTTATGTATGGAGAGCACATTTGAACTTGGAGTAGCCAAATTTCAGGTGTTCACTGATCACATGAAGCTAGTGGCTGCTTACTGAACAGTACAGCTCAGAATCATTTAAAATAAAATTTGGAGAGTCGGGAGGTAGCACAGCAGGTTAATCGCAGGTGGCATGAAGCTCAAGGACCTGTGTAAGGATCCCAGTTCGAGGCCCTGACTCCTTGCCTGTAGGGGAGTTGCTTCATAGGCAGTAAAGCAGGTCTGCAGGTATCTTATCTTTCTCTCCCCCTCTCTGTCTTCCCCTCCTCTCTCCACCCTATCTAACAATGATATCAATAACAAGAACAATAATAATTACAACAACAACAAAACAAAAAAGAGCAACAATAGGGAAAATAAATAAATATAAAAAATAAAATAAAATTTGGGAGTCAGCCGGTAGTGCAGCGGGTTAAGCACAGGTGGCACAAGCACAAGGACCGATGTAAGGATCCCAGTTGGAGCCCCTGCCTCCCCACCTGCAGGGGAGTCACTTCAAAGGCGGTGAAGCAGGTCTGCAGGTGTCTATCTTTCTCTCCTACTGTCTTCCCCTCCTCTCTCCATTTCTCTCTGTCCTATCCAACAACAATGACATCAATAACAACAAAAATAACTACAACAATAAAACAATAAGGGCAACAAAAGGGAATAAATAATAAAATATTAAAAATTAAATTTGATGCACATAAATATGGACATGTGCTATTTACACAAATATGTTATTTTTTCCTAGAAGTTCTTAGGGCTAAGAGAATTCATTTGATAGGCCTGACTTGATAAGAGAAGTTGATAAGAGTTTTCTTTTTAAAAAGGTAGGGAGTTGAGCAATAGCACGGTGGGTTAAGCGCAGGTAGCACAAAATGCAAAGACTGGCGTAAGGATCCCACTTCCAGCCCCTGGCTCCCCACCTGCAGGGAATTGCTTTCCATCCCTCTCTCTGTCTTCCCCTCCTCTCTCGAATGCTCTCTGTCTCATCCAACACAACAATATCAATAACGACAACAATAAAACAAAGGCAACAAAAGGGAATAAATAAATATTTTTTAAAAGTGGAGGAGATAGCATAATGGCTATGCAAAGAGACTTTCATGCCTGAGGCTCCAAGGTCTCATGTTCAATCCCTGACACCAGGATAAGTCAAGCTGAGTAGCCTCTGATATAATAAAAATAAAATAATGAATGAATGAATGAAACAAGGTGAGATCCACTTAGGAGGAAATTGATTCTAAAGGAGGAGGCAGTGCCAAGACTAAATTTTTAAAAAAAATTCTTTACTGGGGAATTAATGTTTTACATTTGACAGTAAATACAGTAGTTTGTAAATGCATAAAATTTCCCAGTTTTCCATATAACAATACAACCCCCACTAGGTCCTCTGTCATCCTTCTTGGATCTGTATTCTCCCTACCCACTCACCCCAGAGTCTTTTACTTTGGTGCAATACGCCAATTCCACTTCAGGTTTTACTTGTGCTTTCTCTTCTGATCTTGTTTTTCGACTTCTGCCTTAAAGTGAGATCATCCCATATTAATCCTTCTGTTTCTGATTTATTTCACATAACATGAATTTTTCAAGGTCCATCCAAGATCGGCTAAAAATGGTGAAGTCACCGTTTTTTATAGCTGAGTAGTATTCCATTGTATATATATATATATATATATATATCACAACTTGTTCAGCCACTTGTTGTCAGAGTTCGGGGCGCCAGTAGGCCAGGCTAGCTTCACGGTGGTAGACAGAGACTCGAGGACACACAGCTGAGCAGAGAAGCTGTATTTCTTTATTCAGGAGTGACGATTCAAAAACTAGTCTAATCTAATCACCACACAATTACCACACCATGTCGTCCTCCATCTTTTTTCCTCCAGCGGCCGAGAGGGACTCTGGAAGTATGTAGGATAGGGGGTGGGGAGAAGGAGAAGCGCGAAACTAGCAGGGGCTAAACCACAATCTAACAGAGGCGGGGGGGGGGGGGGGTGAGACCAAACCAATGTGAAGCATAGCAACAGCCACTCATCTGTTGTTGGATACCTGGGTTGAAAATAAACTATTTTTGCCAGGCTGAGCTTCACAGGTGGGAGCAGAGATGACCAGGGACTCATGGCTTAGTGGTATGCAGTTCAGTCTTTATTCATGTGGAATTTAGCACAATCTAAGCTGTCTCTAATCACAATCTTGTCTTTATCTTGAGGCGGAAGATTCAGGTCCAAAGAGGATGTACATAAGATAGGGGGATGGGGAGAAGGAAAAAGCGGGAAGCAGTGAGTATTAAACCAATGCCCTGGAGACGGGGTGCTTAGTTAACAGTGATTACGTAAATAGAATACAGTGCCAAGAAGGGGGGATTAAACCAATGAAACAGAAGGGGTCTTAGAAGAAATATTTAGAAGCATACCAACAATTTCCCCTTTCCTTTTAACTAATGTCCATAGTATCAGGAGTGTGGGGTGAACAGAAACCTATATCGTACAGGCATTTTCAAAAGAACTGGAAGAAGACATGGAGGAACAAGTAAGAGAGCAGCAAGAACCAGTGTGATGCAAAGGGGAGGCCTGAGGGGGGTGTTTCTTGCCTCAAAGGGCAAGGCCTATCAGGCTAAAGGACGTTTCCTGCCTCTGGGGGCATCTCTTGCCTCTGGGGGTGTTTTATGCCTCAACAGGCATTTCCTGCCTCTGAAGGCATCTCTTGCCTCTGGGGATGCTTCATGCCTCAAAGGGCATTTCCTGCCTCTGTGGGCAGAACCTAGCAAGGAGGGAGGGTTGTGGCCTATAGAGTCCCCAAGGCTGCTGGCTGCAAAGTCCATGGACTTTTGCGGTCAGTCTATGAAAAACCAGCAGCATGAAGGGAAGGAAGCTGCTGTAAAATTGTGTAAAGTGTCCAAAGGGTATACCAGCAAGTCCAATAGAAGTGTCAGTCCAAAGTAGGTGACTAGGGGAAGAAATGCCAGGGGATGAAATACTGCACGTCTGCCTCAATGGAGAAGATCAGCCACCGGAATTCCACTTTTCTGTAAAGAGTGAGCTTTGGAGTCTGTGAATCTGTTTCTTTAGGTTGTGCCAGGTCAAGTCATTGGTTTTGGGAGGTGCATTGTAGTCATGCCATCTTGTGGGCGATGTCAGAGAACAGGGGTCCAAATGTATTTTCAGGGATTCCGTTTGAGCAGATGCTTTTTCAGGTGAAGACTTGACAACTGTAGTTCACTTACTTGTGAAACAAAACTTGTAGCAGATTAGAAGTTTACTATAATTGATAACTCTGTTATAATTGGGAGTCTTTTCTAGTATGATTTTAAGGTTGTTTAAACAGTTTAAACTCAATAAAATGTGGAAAGGTAAACATAAGAACCATGGTTAAAAGCCTCAGGCATGAGAATCACTAGCATAACCATTGTGCAATCTGCCCCGCCCATGCTCATACAGTTTTCAGGACTAAAAGTTTCTAAGATGTAAAAAATCAAAGAGAAAAAAAAAAATTTTTAGGACTGTTTTTGGATGGCTCTAGAAATAATGGCTATGTCTAGTATTTTTTTTTAAGGTCAATGTCATACAAAAATTTAGTCATTCAAATCACTCTCTTATGAAACGCAACTGAAAGCAGACAGCAAACTTAAGATATTCAGAGAGAACAACGAGAGGGGAATCGAGAGAAAAGCCATAGGCAGCTTTTGCTTCTTTAACCTTGAACCAGATTATCCAGATCTCACCATGTAGTATCATGAGTCCCTGGAGGGGGTCCTACTCCGAAAAGCTCCTCACAATTCCATTTAGGGTGCTTCTGACGATTTCTGCTGGATTGCTGCAGGCACCCATTTTTAAAAACGTCTTCCCATTGAAGAAAGAATCAAATCAAGAGGGTAGAACTAACCACGTATCTCAATTCTTGGGGACTGCCAGGGTAATGGAGAATGTTCTTCAAGTTAGAGTAGTCTTTCTTCGCAGGAAAAATGCAAGAGGAAGTCCAGAAAGTCCCAGGGCAAATCTCTGTGCATCTCCCAAGCTCTATGATCACGGTCATAAGGAACCAAAGATTCCTGGCCAGGGAACCAAAGTGTGGCCCAGAGTGATGCCATGGAGGTGGCAGCGGGACCCACGTTCTCATGGACTCCGCGTCATGTGGCGGCCCGTGGGTCATGTGGCGGCTCCAGCAGAGACACTGAAAGCTGGGAGGGAAGAGAGAGAGAGCGGCAGGACCGTGTTCTGCACCCGCCTTTTTCTTACTTTTTTATTCTTTTTCTCATTCTTGTCTTCCTTCCTTCCTCCTTCTTCAGCTTTATGAATTCACTGATAATTATTTGTGAATTATTTTGGGGAATAAATCTGACTCAGAGTGAACTCTCTCTGTGTGTATCTCTGCTCTACTTCCCTTTCTCCTCTTGCTACCCCTAGAATATACAGTGGATAGTAGATTTGCATAATTGTCTATTCTTGCTATATCTTTTTTCCTTTCTCTTTCTTCTTCACTTGGATTTGGTTGCTATTTTTTCTCAGACTGGAGACATTGTTTGGCTAACTGGTATTGGTTAAAGTGCTACAATCCTTGCTTCAGTTGTTATTGTAATTTCTGAGGTGGTGATTTCATTTGTCATAAAGGTATTTAGAATAGTGTGGTTTGTACACAAAACACAACAACTGAGGAACAATAGAACATAAAAATAAAAAACGCATTAATAAAAATGGTTATATCAAGAGCAAATAAAACTGCTACTACAATAAATGAAGACAAGAGCCAAGAAGAAACTACAAATCAGCCAGAAGTAACCATAGATAAGAAAAGTATGCAAGCAATAATAAACTTATTAATCACAGAAATGAAAACAACTTTGGAGGAAAGGGCTAGAAGAATTAGGGGAACAACAGTGAGACCCTCAAGAAAAATACTAGCTACCTCGAGGTAATTAGAGAACTGAAAGCTGAAATAGATGAACTGAAGAAAGAGAGGAAGAGGAAGGAAACATTCTAGAGGAAATTCTAGAAGAAAATTTCCCAGACCTGAACAACAGAAAGGACATTAAGACTCAAGAGGCCCAAAGAGTCCCAAACAGAATCAACCCAGACCTGAAGACACCAAGACACATGATAGTTACAATGAAAAGAAGTTAGGATAAAGAAAGGATCCTTAAGGCTGCAGGAGAAAAACAAAAAATCACATACAGGGGAAAACCCATAAGACTATCAGCAGACTACTCCACTCAAACTCTAAAAGCCAGAAGAGAATGGCAAGATATCTATTGAGCCCTGAATGAAAAAGGGTTTCAACCAAGGATAATATATCCTGATAGACCTTCATTCAAACTAGATGGAGGGATCAAAACCTTCTTAGACAAACAACAGTAAAGGAGTCAACCATCACCAAGCCTTCCCTGAAAGAGGTTCTAGAAGATCTTTTATAAACAAGAACATCACTATAATGCTTGCAACATATCAGAGCAAATAAAACCTTATTGATTAATGGCACTACAATACATTAAATCCATAATATTGATAAATGTCAATGGCTTAAATTAAACCATCAAAAGGCACAGAGTAGGGCAACAAAAGGGAATAAATAAATAAAATAAATTTTAAAAAAGGCACAGAGTGGGAGGATGGATCAGAAAACATAACCCAACCATATGCTGCTTGCAAGAATCCCATCTGACACAACAAAATAAACACAGACTTAAAGTGAATGGATGGAAAACTATCATACAGGCTAATGGACCACAAAAAAGGCAGGAACAACCATTCTGATCTCTGACACAATAGATTTTAAATTAAATAAAGTAATAAAAGATATGCAAGGATATTACATAATGATTAGAGGATCAATCAGCCAAGAAGACTTAACAGTTATTAACATCTAAGCACCCAGTGAGGGACCATCTACATACATTAAGCACCTACTGAAAGAATTACAAAAATATATCAATAGTAATACAATAATAGTGGGAGACTTCAATACCCCACTCTCACACTTAGACAGATCAACAAAGCAGAGAATCAACAAAGAAACAAGAGAATTAAAGGAAGAGATGGTCAGACTAGACCTCTTGGACATTTTCAGAGTTCTTCACCCCAAAAAACTGGAAAACACATTCTATTCAAATCCACACAACACATACTCAAGAATAGACCAAATGTTAGGCCACAAAGACAGCATCAATAAATTCAAGAGCACTGAAATCATCCCAAGTATCTTCTCAGACCACAATGGAGTAAAACTAACATTTAACAACAACATACTGCTTAAGAACCACTGGGTCAGAGAGTCACTCATGCAAGAAATTCAAATGTTTCTGTTAACAAATGAAAATGAAGACACAACCTACCAAAATATTTGGGACACAGCTAAAGCAGTATTAGGAGGGAAACTCATAGCCATAAAAATTTAATACTATGCCCTCAAGGTCCAACCAATTTTCATTAATAAAATAGAACAAAAATTAAAATCATTTAGCTGGAGCCATAAAACACTGAGAATTCCCAAGACAATCCTGAGAAAAACAAACATAAATGGAGGCATCACACTCCCAGATCTCAATCTATACTACAAAGCCATCATAATCAAATCAGCCTGATACTGGAACAAAAATAAGTATATAGACTAGTGAAAATGAGTTGAAATCCCAGAAATAAACCCTGAAATCTATGGACATTTAATGTTTGATCAGGGGGCCCAATGAAGAAAGGAGGCTCTCTCTTCAATAAATGATGCTAGAAAAGCTGGGTTGAAACCTGCAAAAGAATGAAACTGAACCACTTTATCTCACCAGAAAAAAGTCTCAACTCCAAATGGGTTGAGGACCTTGATGTTAGGTGAGTAGCTATACAATATTTAGAGAAAAATATTGGTGGAACTCTCTCCCATCTAAATCTCAAGGACAATTTGATGATAAAGACACAATTGCAAGAAAAAACAAAAACAAAAATAAACCAGTGAGACTTCATTGAATTGAAAAGATTCTGCAATGCAAACAAAACCATCATGCAAACAGAGACTCACAGAATGGGAGATGATTTTTATATGCCATACATCAGACAAGAGGATAATAACCAAAATATATAAAGAGCTCACCAAACATAGCAACAAAAAAAGCAAATGACCGAATTCAAACGTGGAGAGAGGATATGAACAGGATATTTACCACAGAAGACATACATAAAGCCAACAGACATAGGAAAAATTGCTTCAATTCACTGATTGTCAGAGAAATGCAAATAAAGACGATGAGATAAAGTCCACAATGAAATAGTATCTACTTAGATTTAGATACCCTCCTCACCTACTTTCTATTACAGTTCTCACACTTAGTCCAAAGCTAACTTCATCAAAGCAAGGACTGGAAAAGCTGAATAAGGGCAAGAGAATTTTTTAAATTTTATTTATTTTAAAAGGACCCAGGGTCATTGTGGGTTGCAGAAGGTAGAAGGTCTGGCTTCTGTAATTGCTTCCCCACTGAACATGGGCGTTGACTGGTTGGTCCATACTCCCAGTCTGCCTCTCTCTTTCCCTAGTAGGGTGTGTCTCTGGGGAAGCTGAGCTACAGGACACATTGGTGGGGTCTTCAATCCAGGGAAGCCTGGCCAGCATCCTGATGGCATCTGGAACCTGGTGACTGAAAAGAGAGTTAACATACGAAGCCAAACAAATTGTTGAGCAATCATGGACCCAAAGTTTGGAATAGTGGAGAGGAAGTGTTAGGGAGGTACTCACTGCAAACTCTAGTGTACTTCTGCTTTCAGGTATATATTTTGCAGTAGTTTATGGATACGTGTGAACATATGCTCTCTCTCACAGAAACTGGTGTATATCTAGGTTTTGGGACTTTGTTAGAAAGTGAACCACCTGAGATGAAATTAGAGTGTACTATAAAAGTAAAGGTCTCACCCGAGTAATGAAGTTGAAGGGTTGTCATTCCACACCTGAAGTCTCTGGACACAGTCTGAAGTGAAGCATGTTGAGGTGGCAATCGTTGCATTGCTTAGGTTGTGATCAGTGGATGCAATATTATTTGATATGGATTGGGAGAGGCATACGGGAAAGTGGGCCCTATCCAAGGGTTCCAGGACTGGGGGAAGTAGGGGCTCTATAGTGGAGATGTGAGGTTCCTGCTGTCTTAGGGTTCCAAAAGACAATGGATAGTTAATGTTATCATCACATTAATTGGTAATTGGGTTAACTTTGAAAAGTCCTTTTGTTAGAGTTTGCTGTACAGTATCCAGTATCTTGTATATAGCTGTGCTACTGGATGCTTCTGATCTACTTGGTCTAGGCTTTTGAGAGAGTCCGCATATCAAATACACAGCCTATATATATTAAAAAGATACAGTTTGTGTTTTGAAAAACTTTGAGACATACAATTGATTTTCCCCCTCTCATATTAATTAACTAGTGATTTATATGTCTACATTTTGCTAGGAGCGTACATAAACACCATTCCCACCACCAAAAGACTGTGACCCATCCCTTCCACCCACTCCCACCCCCCACTGTCCCAAGAAGCTGCTTGTCAACCCCTCACCATAGGGTTTTTACTTTGGTGCCCTACTTACAATTTGGTCAGGTCCTGCTTTTAGTTTCCCTTTCAGATCTTCTTACTCAACTTCTGTTGATGAGTGGGATCATTCCATACTCATCTTTATCTTTCTGACTTAGCTCACTTAACATAATTCCTTCTAGCTCTGTCCAAGATGGGTCAGAGAAGGTGGGTTCATTGTTCTTGATAGCTGCATAGCATTCCATTGTGTATATATACCACAGCTTTCTCAGTCACTCATCTGTTGTCGGACACCTGGGTTGCTTCCAGGTTTTAGCTATTATGAATTGTGCTGCTATGAACATAGGAGTCCACACCTCTTTTTGGTTGGATGTTATGGAGTCCTTGGGGTATAACCCCAGGAGAGGAATTATTGGATCATATGGAAGGTCCATGTCTAGCCTTCTGAGAGTTTTCCAGACTGCTCTCCACAGAGGCTGTACCAATTTACATTCCTACCTGCAATGTAAAAGGGTTCCTCTGTCACCACAACCTCTCCAGCATTTGTTGCTGCTTTCCTTTTTGATATATGCCATTCTTAAAGGAGTGTGGTGGTATCTTAATGTTGTCCTAATTTGCATTTCTCTGACAATCAGTGACCTAGAGCAGCTTTTCATATTTTTGTTAGCCTTTTGGATCTCCTCTGTAGTGAATGTTTTGTTCATATCCTCTGCCCATTTTTGGATGGGGTCATTTGCTTTTTTTTGGTGCTAAGTTTGCTGAGCTCTTTATACGTTTTGGTGATTAGTTTCTTGTCTGATGTATGGCATGTGAAGATCTTCTCCCATTCTGTGAGGGGTCTCTCTGTTTGTTCAATAGTTTCTTTGGATATGCAGAAGCTTTTCAATTTGATGTAGTCCCATTGGTTTGTTTCTGCTTTAGTCTTCCTTGCAATTGGGTTTGATTCATCAAAGATGTCCTTGAGCTGTAGGTGGTAAAGTGTTTTACCAATGTTTTCCTCTAAGTATTTGATTGTTTCTGGTCTGACATCTAGGTCTTTGATCCATTTGGAGTTGATTTTTGTTTCTGGTGAGATAAAGTGGTTCAATTTCATTCTTCTGCATGTTACAACCCAGTTTTCCCAGCACCATTTATTGAAGAGAGCCTCCTTTTTCCATTTAATCCTTTGGGCCCCCTTATCAAAGATTAGATGTCCATAGGTGTGGGGGTTTGTTTCTGGGCTTTCAATTCTGTTCCACTTGTCTGTGTGCCTATTTTTGTTCTAGTACCATGTTGTTTTGATGATGATGGCTTTATAATATAGTTTAAGGTCTGGGAGTGTGATGGAGACTGGCATACTTTAAGGATGACTCTTTCGTCACTATCAGGCCACCCCATCAGCTGGGGCCCTATTTGGGTAGTCCTGAGATTCCCAAACAGACATGATGGGCCTAGACCTTGAACAAATCTCTCTCTCCATTGTTACCAGTCATTCCTATCAGAAACAACACAACAGACCCCTTGTGAACCCCCATAGGACCTTGCCATCAACATGGATCAACAATAGTAGAGAATATTCCATCCTCCAAATGGAGACTGCACAATATACTCTATGCTACACCTGAGGAAGATGGATCCTGTAATTGGGGCAGCTTGTAATGTTCCCACTTATGACTACAGAATGTGAGCTCAGATCTACAGGGATGCAGATGTCACATAGGCTCCTAAGGTGAATATGGGCCCCAGATCACATCAAATCAATGGGGTTTACAGTCAACAATATTTACATACCTTTCCCATATTTGGGAGCTACTCTCTTCCCTGATCCAGCTTTCTGGTCCTTCTGCCCCCCATGACATCAACTCCCGAGACAATAATTAAGATCTACCTGCATATCAGATTTCAGGCTCAAGCTCAGGCAAAAAAAAAAAAAAACTAGTATAGCCACAGGCCCTTTAGAATATAACTAAAATATGCCTACTAGGTATCTACAAAATGGACCCCCCCCCAACTCTTCAACTGCATTATTCCAGCCTTTAGGTCCATGATTGGTCAACAATTTGATTGATTAGCTTTGTATGTTAACTCTGTTGTCAACCACCAGGTTACAGATGCTAGCATGATGCCAACCAGACTTCACTGGACAGACAACCCCATCAATTTGTCCTGGAGCTCCACTTCCCCAGAGCCCTTCCCCACTAGGGAAAGAGACAGACAGGCTGGGAGTGTGGATCAACCTGTCAATTCCCATGTTCAGCTGGGAAGCAATTACAGAAGCCAGACCTTCCACATTCTGTACCCCATAATGACCTTCGGCCCCCATACTCCCAGAAGGTTAAATAGTAGGAAAGCTATCAGGGGAGGGTATGTGATACAGAGTTCTGGTGTTCGGAATTGTGTGAAGTTGTACCCCTCTTATTCTATCGTTTAGTCAATATTTCCTTTTTATAAATAAAAAAATTTTTTAAAAGACAAGGATGAGATATCATCTCACACCTGTGATAATGTCATACATCAGAAATAATAGCAATAACAAATGTTGGAGACGTTGTGGGGACAAATGATCGCTCCTGCACCACTGGTGAGAATGTAAAATGGTCCAACCCCTGTGGAGAACAGTCTGGAGAACACTCACAAGGCTAGAAATGGAACTTCCTTATGACCCAGTAATTCCTCTTATAGGGATATATCCTAAGGAGTTAAACACACCCATCTAAAGAGATATGTGTACGCATATGTTCAGAGAAGTTCAATTCATAATAGTCAAAACCTGGAAACAACCCAGGTGCCCAATAACGGATGAAAAGCTGAGAAAGTTGTATATATACATAATGGAATACTGCTCAGCTATTAAGAATAACGAACCCACTTTCGCCGACCCATATTGGGTGGAGTTAGAAGGAATTTTGGTAAGTGAGATAAGTCAGAAAGAGAAAGTCCAGTATGGGATTATTCCACTCATAAAACAGAAGTAAAGAAGAAGAACAGAAAGGGAAATGCAGAGCAAAAACTGACTGTACTTGGATTATTACACCAAAGTAAAAAACTCTGGGGGTAGGGGGAGGGTAGATTTTCAGCTCACTATAGAGGGATGGGGGTAGGGACACAAATCTTTGGTGATGGGAATGTTGTTAATATATATTCCTATTAATTTATATTCTTATAAATCACTATGAGAGGGGGAAATAGAATGTTTTGAACTTTTTAATGCTTAAACCCGAGTTCTGAGTATAAATTCCTTCAATCTAAGCACTTAAGGTTCCAAATTGGTAACCTGATTGAATTTCAACAGTGGGCTTAAATTGTTAATATATTTCTAATAATTACTTTTCTTAAGTATTAAATCACTTATAATCTTAGACCAGGGAGAAGAGAAGCAACTGATCTTCTAAGTATATAAGATATATTTAATTCTAAAAAGGATTAAATGACATAAATAATAGTAAGGCCTTGTAAGGTATAGTAAGTCCTAACCATTGGATTTTCAAAGTAAACCAAGTTTCCAAATAACTTGAATATAACTATAACTATCTATTGCCTTCTTAAACTCTAAAACACAAGGAACTTCCCCCAATTCTCTATAAAATTCCTATTTCTCTCAGTCCTGTAACCTCTGGGGTTTTGCTCATTTTCTTTCACATTTCTCTTGATCCATATCATTTGATACTATATCTGCTGATCTCAACCAAATTAATGCAACCAGTACCATCTTGACGTGTTGCACTTCGGACAGTATTCAAAAGTCAACGCTCAACTCCATTACTCTGGTGAGACCTTTCCTAGCTCATAGGACTCCTCAATTCTGTTTCAGGTGGCACACTTCCTAACAAATCCACAGAACCTAGATATACACCATGACCCATGAGATAGATCACATATGCACAAGCCACAGGGTCACTTCTCAAGTGGTAAAGCAGGTCTCCAGGTATCTATCTTTCTCTCCTCCTCTCTGTCTTCCACTACTCTTCCAATTTCTCTCTGTCTTATCCAACAACAACAACAACAACAACAGCTATAACAACTACAAAAGGGCAACAATATGGAAAAAAAATGGCCTCCAGGAGAAATGGATTCTTAGTGCAGGCACTGAGCCCCAGCAATAACCCTGGAGGCAAAAAAAAAAAAATCACCATAGTCTTGGTCACCATAATAACAAAATAGCTGCTAGAAAACTACACTTCCTTAAAACACAAAACATTAAACTGCAGGGAGAAAAGTCTCACCCAATCATAGATGGACTGAACTGGAAAACACACTGTCATCTAAAGAAGAATGAGCACATGGACGGTGGTTGATGAAGGGGAGATATGGGGCATATCACACTAATGATGTGATACTCACCAGCCACCATTTTCTCCAGAAGCACAGGAGTACAGTGTAACTTGATGTGGCTCAGAGAGATGGTCATCTCCTAAACCTCAGGGACCTCACAAAGGTGTCAAGGTACTGAATTGTCCACAAATACTACATAGGAAGGAAAGGAAATCATCTGAAAATTGGCAGGTGAACCCAGTAGAGCAAATCTCGCCAAATCTCCTACCCCAACAAAGAATCATTTTGGTGACAGAAACCTCAGTCAGAATTAAATTGTTGCCAGCACTCACTGATTAAGAAAGTGAGACCAAACTGTTGATTGTGTTGAGAGAACTGGGCAACATTAACTTCACTGGGTGTTTGTTAAAGCAAGATGTAGCATGGATCCCTCACACTGGGCTGAACAACACTTGATCATCTGAGTAGTGCAAAGCATAATAAAGGTCATTCATTTCACCATTCCCTTTTCCTTCCCAGCTACACCTTATAAATCCACCATTATAGCCACAGTGCCACCTGCAGGTGAGCAACAGAAGCTACCCTAGATGTACAAACAGGAAATCAAATCTGGAGTGTGTAAAAACAAGTCTATCCCCCAATAAAATGATAGGGAAATTAAAAAAAAATTGTGAAAAAGATAATCTACATGATTATCTGTATAATCTATATAGGTGACATTTTCTTTAAAAAAATGAAACTACAAAAACTACCAGGTCCAGAAGTAGAAGAGAGTCAGAAGGGAGAAAATACCACATTAACCAGAGCAAGGCAGTTTTTCCTGTAAAACGTATCATTCTCTGAAGGTAGGAAAACATCTAGACAGTGGTTGGAAGAAGTGGAATGGAAGAATGTTTCAGCTGCCTGCATTCAAGCCATGCACCACAGTTTAAGAACAGAGGATAGTCTCCAATTCCTAAACTTTGGCCTCAGGGAAATTCCTGAGGGATAAAAGTACTGAAATAGCCACAAAAACTCACTTTTATTTTAAAATAAACAAATAAATACTATTAAATAAAACTACCTTTTAGCAAAAATAGAGAGAGAGAGAAAGAGTGAGATGACATGTTATAATTCAGAATAAAATGAAAGAAATTGTAGGTAAGTGTGCTCATGAAATAAGTGAAGAAGAGGAAGACAACTACGAAGTGGTTTTGCTCATATGTCTAATAGAGGTAACTACAACAAATTATATTGATAAAATAATAATGATAACCAAACTGTTTCTTTGACTATAAAAACTATTTAGATTTTTGGATAAAACAGCAAAATAAATATTGTTGACTGTGAACCCATCGATTTGATGTGATCTGGGACCATATTAAGTTTAGGTACATATGTGACCTTTGCATCCCTATGGATCTGAGGTCACATTCTGTGGTCATGAGTAGGAACATTCCAAGCTTCCCCAATTTCAAGACCCATCTTCCTCAGGTGGAAGATAGAGTATGTTGCCTCCCGTCAGAGGATGGAACATTCTCTATCGTTGATCCACATTGAGGGCAAGGTCCTATGGGGGCCCACAAGGGGTCTATTGTTTTGTTCCTTATAGAGATGATCGGTAAAAATGGAGAGAGATATTTATTCAAGGTCTAGGCCCATCATGTCTGTTTGGGAATTTCAGGACTCCCCATTTAGGGCCCCAGCTGATGGGGTGGCCTGATAGTGACTAAAGAATCATCGTTCAATTATGCCAGTCTCTTGCACTTATTCAGCTTTTGCAGTCCTTACTTTGATAAGCTTAGCTTTGGAGTGACTGAGGGAAGTGTAATAGGAAGTAGGTAAGGAGAGTATCTAAGTCTAAACAGAATCTATTTCATTAGGAATTTTATGGTGTCTTTTTAGGTCTTTCTACTTGATTGCTGCATATACTGACTCACTGCAGACTACTGTGCACTTTTGCTTTCAGGTATATACTTTTCCCTAATTTATGGATACATAAGAACATATGCCCTATCTCATGGGACATGGTCTATATCTAGGTTTGGGGACTTTGTTAGGAAATGAGCCACCCATAACAGAATTCGGGAATCCTATGAAAGGAAAGGTTTCACTCAAGTAAGGATGCTGAAGGGTTGATATTCCACTTCTGATGTCTCTGGACACAGTCTGAAGTGAAGCATGCTGAGGTGGTACTCTGCGTTGATTAGGTTGGGATCAGCAGATGCAATATCATTTGGTATTAATTGAGAGAAGCATATAGGAAAATGAGGCCCACCCTAGAGGTTCCAGGTCTGGGGAAAGTATATAGCTCTATAGAGGAAGCGGGAGGTTCCTGCTATCTTAGGGTTCAAGAAGCAAAGGATAGTTATTGCCATAATCAAATTATTTAGCAATTGGGTTAACTTTGAAAACGCATTTCATAGCATTTGCTGTGTCATACACAACATCACCATAATTTATGTCCTTTGACTTTATTTGTATATAGCTGTGTCTTATAGAGTAACACCACTGGTTGCTTCTATTCTTCCTGATCTAAGGGTTTAGGAGAGTCAACATTTCAAAGACTCAGCTTATGGTCTGTACATTAAGCAGTTTGGGATATTCAGTCAATTCTCCCCTCTCATTTTATTTAAATAGTGATGTATATGACTACAAGTTAATAGGAGTGT
The DNA here is from genome assembly GCF_950295315.1 of Erinaceus europaeus. Taxonomy (NCBI): domain Eukaryota; kingdom Metazoa; phylum Chordata; class Mammalia; order Eulipotyphla; family Erinaceidae; genus Erinaceus; species Erinaceus europaeus. Next base: position 77,797,967 of record NC_080185.1, on the reverse strand, counting down.
ACATAAACACCATTCCCACTACCAAAAGACTGTGGCCTATTCTCCCCCCCCCCCCCCGCCATCCCCCTAGTGAAGCTACTCTCTCCCCTGATCCAGCTTTCTGGTCCTTTTTCCAGCTATGACATCATCTCCCCAAACAATAGATTGAATCTACCTGCATATCAGATGTAAGACTAAAAAGCAAAAACAAAAACAAAAAAATTGGTATAGTCGTGGGCCCTTTGGACTATAACTAAAAATAGGCCTACTAACTATCTACAAAATGGAGACCACCAAATCTTCATCTAAACTACTCCAGCCTTTAGGTTCATGATTAGTCAACAATTTGTTTGGCTCTATATGTTAACTCTATTCATCCACCAGGTTCCAGATGCTACCATAATGCCAACAATATTTCCCTGGGCAGACGACCCCACCAATGTGTCCTGGAGCCCCACTTCCCCAGATCTCTGCCCCCTAGGGAAAGAGAGAGATAGGCTGGGAGTATGGATTGACCTATCAATGCCCATGTTGAGCACAGAAGCAATTACAGAAGCCAGACCTTCTACCTTCTGTACCCCATAATGACCCTGGGTTCGTACTCCCAGAGGGATAAAGAGTAGGAAAGCTATCAGGGGATGGGATGGAATATGGAGTTCTGGTGGTGGGAATTGTGTGGAGTTGTAACTCTCTTATCCTATGGTTTTTGCCAGTGTTTCCTTTTCATAAACAAAATAAATTTTAAAAAAACAGGGAAATAAGGGTGCTTAGTGGCAGGATATACTTGATGTACTGGCACAGGAACTATGGTGGTAGTTCATTGAGTTATACAGAAACATATGCATAGATCTAAAACCATGCTTGTGGAATCATATACTATTTTAAACCAAAGCCATTTCAATAAAAATTTCATTTGATGCAGACCCAGGTTTGAACTACCCCCCACCATGTTAAAGAAAACTTTGGTCTGCTCTCTCTCTCTCTCTCTCTGTCTGCTCCCTTCCCTACCCATCTGTATTGAGAATAAAAATGAAAGGGTCTGGGTAGTGATGCACTTGCTTAAGTAAACATGTTACCAGGCACAAGGACTTAGGTTCAAGCCCCTATTTCACACCTATAGGGGGAAAGTTTCATGAGCATTGAAGCAGTCATGCAGGTGTCTCTCTGTCTCTCTCACCCTCTCTATCCCCTTTCCCTCTCAATGTATCTCTGTCCTATCAAATAAATAAATAAATATTTAAAATTAAATAAAATTCTTAAATATTGAAAAAAGAAATCCCTGAATCAGAACCCTATTTTGCCAGTGGCAAATGAAGACTTAAATTTCAGTTTTCACATCATGAACTGCTTGAAAAATTAATAATGCATATTTCTCTCAAAATGTGTTTCAATGAGTACCTATATTTGAATTATGTCGTAAACAAGTTGAATGCTAGGGAGACAGCATAATGGTTATGCAAGAACACTTTTCCTGCCTGAGGTTCTAAGGTCCCAGGCTAAATCCCCAGCACCATCATAAGCCAGAGCTGAGTACTGCTCTGTTATTTCTGTATCTTTCTCTGTGTGTCTTCCTCTCATTAAAAATAAGTAAATAGTTTATGGATAATGTAGTTAGAATAATAGGTATACAAAAAGACTCTCATGCCTGAGGCCCAAAGTCCCAGGTTCAGTCCCTTGCACCACCATATGCCAGAGCTTATCAGTATTCTGGTAAAAATTAAAAATAATAACTTGATAAATCAGATTCACGGGTACCAATTCAGTTTACTCAATCCAACTTAGAGAAAGAGAAAGCCTAGAGTCTACATTACAATTTTTCAATCTCAGGGATTCTGATGCAAACTAGTGTGAAAACTACTGACACTTAAGTTTCTTTCATTTTATTACTTCAAGTTACTACATTCAAGTCATTAGTCTGCGTGTCCATGATTGATTTCAAGAAACAAGGTCTGCTAGGGTCAAATAAATACTGGTTTTAAGAAATAGATTACAGCTAATCCTGTTGTTCTTTCAAAGCACAGATATTTATTAGGGACTTGTTATATTCCATACCCAGAGCTATCTAGTAGATATACAAAAAAGGGGGGGTAAGATGGAAATTCTGTCCTTAAAAGATTTATTAGTAATTTCCTATGAGTCATATAAACCAATTAAGCACTGGAACCATGAAATGTAAAATAGATTATATATATTCTATGTCATGGTATAAATTTAAAAGTGCTCAGTGACTTTGTGGATTGACAGTTTGGGGCAGGGGATGGTTATTTTAGTATCAAGAGAGTGACTAGCACTAATGAATGCATCTCTCATTTTTTTCTATTAACGAATTATTTCCAGCTGGCAGCCCAGTAATCTACAGATGCTATTCTATTTACTATGTAATTTTAGCAAATGAAATAAAAGTATAAGTAGTTAATAAAATATGAAGAACTAGATTTTTCCTTAAAAATTCCTATGGTCAGTTTTCCTCATATCTTCCTAATGCAATAGGAAAGGAACATTGGAAGAGAGAATTCTGTTTTGTTAATAACCTGCAATTTTCCTCTTGAGACAAATGCAAACCTCAAATGAGAATCCCAGGCTTTTTTCATGAGCAGTTTCTGACTTTTGCCTTTGCCATTATTCTGTAAAGAGGATAGCTTTCCCTTTTACCTCTAGTTGAGACTCAGTAAGGATGCTGTGAATGAGGATCCTCTTTCATTTTAAATAGTGCATTGTGTTCTTTTATTCCAGTTTTTTATTAAGGAAAGACAAGCTACGTACAAAGCATTTAATATATAATCACTGCCCTTCGAATGAAGACATGACTTATCAATGCCCCATATTCATCAGTAGCCTCTATTAAGGGACTTTCAGCTGCTAGTCATGAAACCAAGAGTTATTTCTGCCATTTGTAGGAATTTGTTATTCCCTCAGTCCTCCTCCTGAAACAAATTCTCAACAGACAATTTATATGTGAGCAACTTCTCCTACTGAGAATTGGAACCCCTGTCAAAACACCTCACAAGAACTGACCCTATAAGGTTGTACAAGGAAATTCATAATTGTAGCTAGTAACTATGGGGATCTTTATACCCGTTTCCTCTGAAATAAACTTCTATTTCCTATGATATACCCACGTAAAATATTATTAAATATTATAGTCACCTGTCTGGACTATAATCAGGAATCAGTATTTCTGTATCACCAATGAATGTGCTTTCTATGTAACAGAAAAACTCTTCATGAAAGTACTTACTTCCTGCTTATTCTAGTTGTACATGATTCAGATTAGTTTTACCTAAATTTCTAAAATGTAGCAGATTACAATCAGAAAATATGAATAAAACATATTACAATTAAATAAAGTGTAGTCTTTTAGTTGACAGCAAGATAAGAGACCAAAAAGAATTAAACAGAAGTTTAAGAATTGAAAACCCAGCCATGATAAAACATTATTATACACCTATAAGAATGGTTAAAATTAAAAAACCAAATTGACAATACAAAGTGTAGCAAAAATGTACCACACTAGAAATCTCATACATTTCTGGTGTGAATATCAAATGATTCAGTTACTCTGGTGTGCCATTTTTTTAAACAAACACCAGAGGTTTGACATTAAGGTCTTTACCCAAGAAACATAAAAAAACATGTTCCCCCAGGGACTCCTGTGTAAATGTTAATGACAACTTTATTCAAAATAGCCAAAAACTAGAAATAATGCAAATTTTTGACCAAAGTTGAAACCATTAAAATTGTGGCTACTCCACAGAATAAAATACTACTCAACAGTGGAGAACAGTCTGGAGAACTCTTAGAAGGCTAGAAATGGATCCTGCAATTCCTCTCCTGGGGACAGTTCATAAGGAACACAACACACCCATCCAAAAAGATCTATGTACACATATGCTCTTGGCAGCACAATTTGTAATAGCCAAAACCTGGAAGCAACCCAGGTGTCCAACAACAGATGAGTGGCTGAGCAAGTTGTAGTATGTATACACAATGGAATACTACTCAGCTATAAAAAAAAAAAAAAAAAAACGGTGACTTCACCGTTTTCAGCCGATCTTGGATGGACCTTGACAAATTCATGTTAAGTGAAATAAGTCAGAAACAGAAGGATGAATATGGGATGATCTCACTCTCGGCAGAATTTTAAAAACAAGATCAGAAGATAAAACACAAGTAGAACTTGAAGTGGAATTGGCGTATTGCACCAAAGTAAAAGACTCTGGTGTGTGTGGGGGGGGATACAGGTCCAAGAAGGATGACAGAGGACCTAGTGGGGGCTGTATTGTTATATGGAAAACTGGGAAATATTATGCATGTACAAACTATTGTATTTACTGTCGAATGTAAAACATTAATTCCCCAATAAAGAAATTTAAAAAAATACTACTCAACTCCCAGAGGGATAGAGAATGGGAAAGCTATGAGGGGAGGGGATGGGATATGGAGATTGGGTGGTGGGAATTGTGTGGAGTTGTACCCCTCCTACCCTATGGTTTTGTTAATTTATCCTTTCTTAAATAAAAATAAATAAAAATTAAAAAATACTACTCAACAGTAAAAAAAAAAGAAGAATGCACTACTGGTTGAATCATTGACTGAAACAACATACAATAATAATCACGTAATTCAACTTAAGTGAAGTTGTAGAATTCGAAAAACTAAGCTTTTAATATAGAAAGCAGAACAGTAATTGGCTAAGATGAGGGATCATGCCAAAAAATCTTGAGAAAAGGAAACAAGGAGGAATCTGGGATGATACAAATGTTCTATATCTTGATTTAGAACATGACTGCAAGGGATATATGTTCACAAAAAATTCAAACTGTAGCTTCAATGTGTTCATTTAATTTATGTAAATTATAGTTCACATTTTCATATCTGCAATTTACAAAGGAGCAAACCTCAGAGAAACTTTTGCTGAAAGATAAGTCTAAATTTCTTAGCATTGTCTGTCCTCTTATTTAGTGCCTCTTCACTCATTCCTTACCAACTGTCCCAACCTCCTACTATTTATTTTATGTTACTTGTAGTTCCAAAGACTAAGATTCACTCTTACCTCTGAATCTTTAAGTATTTGCCCAGAATTCCTTCTTGGTTTACCATTCCTCATAAAATCCTTGACATCCTTCAGAAATAGTCACGATAACACCTGATATATTATATGCTAGGAATTGTGCTAGTCCTACAGCTTTCATGAGCAAAATAAAATATATGTACATATATGGTAAACATGTATATTAGGAAAATAAAGCTTAACAGTTGTGTCCAACATTACACAACTTAAGTTATGGTCAATACTGGAATCACTCTCCATTATACTACACTATCCACTGTTAACCACAGGAACATTTTTTTAACCACCGCAAGCACTCATGTGAAAATATTATGACTCAATTCATCAAGTAAACATTTAAGCTATGATTATCATTAGTGAAACCAAACCCATGAAAAATGGCATAATTATGAATGCTCATCATAAGAAAGTAAAGGTCCAAGTACAAAAATAAGTCTTAATAGACCACACATTTCATAAAGGGTTCTATAGGAGTCTAGGAAAAGGAAGAATAATTGTGTGTCCTGTCATGACTCTCTGAAAAGAACTGACATAAATGATACTATTCAATTATAATTAGATATATAACATTATGAGAATAACCCAAAAATTCATTGTAAATGAGAATATGAAAAGTCATGGATGCATAATGATGAAATACAAGAGGGAATGGCAAACTCTAGCATATGTCTGGACAGACAGCAGCAGTATCTGAGGAAAATCTGTGGCTGGGCTATCTGAACTGTATGAAGAACTGGGACCTGAAGGACTACTCATTAGCTATTTGGAGCATAAGAGGTTGGATTCAGAGTCTAGAAAACTGTTGCACCTACATGATTAGAATAAAGGTGGCAAAATGAAAATATTTGTACAGTGGGGGAGAAGATGACTTGAGCCTTAGACACACTGAATTAAATTAAAAGTAGACCGTCTGCAGACAATTAGTTTACTGCTGACAATGACTTTAGCAGTCTTAAATTCTTCTATCTGTTATTTTTACAGATGGCCCTTTTGAATTTCTTCTTTCCTGAAGAAAAATCCTACTCTGAAGAGGGAAGTAGACATATTCACCGCAATAAAAGAAGCAAAGGAAGTGAAGGAACAGATGGTAAGCCTTCTTGGGTAATCCACTATCACATTAGATAATGTGAGAATTAATTTCTTAATTATTTTCACCATTGCATATTGCATGCATTGTCCATCAATCCAATATTGCAGATGGTTTTTTCCAATGTAACTTCAGTCATCAATCCTTTTTGTTATTGTCACCGGAGTTTCACTAGTTGACTCCAGGTCAACTTTCTCAGATGGAAAATGAGAGAGGTAAATATATCACAACACCAAAGCTTCCTCTATTGTGGTGGAAGATGGACTCAAACTGCCAATCAGACCTTTTGCATACAACTGATTTTATAAGAATCTTGCAACCCAGATTCCTTTAGTACTTTTTTAATTATGTCTGAGAATCATGATAACATTTGTTTCTGTCCATCACACTCCATAAGAATGAGATCCACCGGATTAAGCACACGTGGCGCAAAGTGCAAGTACCTGCCTAAGGATCCCAGTTCGAGCCCCTGGCTCCCCACCTGCAGGGGAGTAGCTTCACAGGCAGTGAAGCAGGTCTGCAGGTGTCTATCTTTTCCTCCCCCTCTCTGTCTTCCCCTCCTCTCTCTATTTCTCTCTGTCCTATCCCACAATGATGACATCAACAACAATAATTACTACAACAATGGAAACAAGGGAAACAAAAAGGAAATAAATAAATATTTAAAAAATACTAAAAAAGAAAAAAAAGAACGAGATCCACCAAGAGGATTCAATCCTATTAAAACTGGCAGGTTTTTATGCTATGCTAGTTGGGTTGGTATTGGTATCAACTATTATGCTTAAATATTAATCAGTACTTCAGGAATTACCTGTACGTTCCTTAAGGTTAGGGATTAATTTTTATGTGTATAACACCAGAATCTTGCAAATTGTCAGTATTTGTAATGTTAATTGATTATGCTGGCTGCACCTGAAACTAGGCTGTGCTATTCCAGGAAAAATGCATCTACTGAGGATGAAACAAATATGTATTAACTTTCAATACATTCTGTGGAGCATTAAAAAAGTGTTGTGCTGGATCCTAAGCAGAATATTTAAATAATTATATTTCAAAATCACTGTCAGGTGACACAACAGAATGTTGCCTCTTTGGAACAGAAGTTTTTTAGAATGCATATCTCTAAGTTGCTTCAAAGCCATCTAGATTCAAAGATACCATACGTGTGACTACATATGCCAAAAATATATGTCTAGTGGGCTAAACAGCAATATATATATATATATATTTTTTTTTTTACTGAGGGGGTTTATGCTTTACAGTAGATTCATTGACATATGCGTACGATCTCATTGTGTACCAAACCCTGGAAGTTTTCTCTTTCCTTCCTCACCCTCCCTTCTCAGAATCCTTTGCTTATCCAGTTCATGTTTCTCCCTCCCCCTCCCTACCATAAGTCCCGCTAATAAGTGAGGTCATTTGATATTCATCCTTCTGTTTTTGGCTTATCTCACTCAACATTATGATCTTTTAAAAAATTTTATTATCTTTATTTATTTAATAAAGATAGCAAGAAATTGAGAGGGAAGGGGGAGGTAGAGAGGGAAAGAAACAGAGAGACACACCTGAAGCACTGTTTCAGTACTTGTGAAGCTTTCCCCCAGCACGTGGGGACCAACTGGGAGCTCAAACTCAGGTCCTTGAGCACTGTAGTTGAGCATTATGCTCAATTAGGTGTGCCACCACACAGTCCCTCAACATTATGTTCTAAAGTTTCATCCAAGGGGATGCAAAAGAGACAACTTCATCATTTTTTAAATTATTTTATTTCTAAAAAGGAAACATTGACAAAACCATAGGATAAGAGGGGTACAACTCCACACAATTCCCACCACCAGAACTCCATATCCTATTACCTCCCCTGATAGCTTTCCTATTCTTTTACCTTCTGGGAGTATGGATCCAAGGTCACTTGTGGGATGAAGAAGGTGGAAGGTCTGGCTTCTGTAATTGCTTCCAAGCTGAACATGGGCATTGACAGGTCGATCTATACTCCCAGCTTGCCTCTCTCTTTCCCTAATGGGTCAGGGTTCTGGGAAATCAGAGCTCCAGGACATATTGGTGAGGTTGTCTGTCCAGAGAAGTCTGGTTGTCATCATGATAGCATCTGTAACCTGGCGGCTGAAAAGAGAGTGAACATATAAAGCCAAACAACTTGTTGACTAATCATGAACGTAAAGGCTGGAATAGTGCAGATAAAGAGTTGGGGGGGGGGGGCGTCCATTTTGTAGATAGCTAATAGGCATTTTTTAGTTATATTCCATAGGGTCTGTGGCTATACTAGTTTTTTGTTTGTTTAGTTTAGTTTTGTTTTTTGTTTTTGTTTTCCCTGAGCCTGAAATCTAAAATGCAGGTGAATGCAAGTTACTGTCTGGGGAGATAATGTCATGGATGGAAAAAGCACCAGCAAGCTGGATCAGGGAAGAGTAGCTCCCTGATATGGGAAAGGTGTATAGATATTGTTGACTGTAAACCCCATCGATTTGATGTGATTTGGGGCCCATATTCAGCTTAGGAGCCTATATGATCTCTGCATCCCTGAATATATGAGTTCACATTCTGTGGTTATGAGTAGGAACATTCCAAGCTGCCCAACTATTGACCCATCTTCCTTAGATATAGCATAGAGTATGTTGTCCAGCCTCCATTCAGAAGATGGAACATACTCTACTACTGTTGATCCAAGTTGAGGGCAAGTTCATCATTTTTAACAACAGAACATTATTATATAGTACATATTATATAGTATATATTGTATATTATATAGTATATAGTATAATATATATATATAGTATATAGTATTATATTTTTCTGGGTAGTAAACTTTAAAAAATTTTTTTAATTTATTTATTTATTTAAGAAAGGAGACATTAAGAAAATCATAGGATGGGGGGGTACAACTCCACACAATTCCCGCCACCAAATCTCCATATCCCATCCCCTCCCCAATAGCTTTCCCATTCTCTATCCCTCAGCGAGCATGGACCCAGGGTCATTATGGGTTGCAGAAGGTGGGAGGTCTGGCTTCTGTAATTGCTTCCCCGCTGAACATGGGAGTTGACTGGTCGATCCATACTCCCAGTCTGCCTCTCTTTTTCCCTAGAAGGGTGAGTCTCTGGGGAAGCTGAGCTCCAGGATGTATTTGTGGGGTCTACAGTCCAGGGAGGCCTGGCCAGCATCCTGATGGCATCTGGAACCTGGTGGCTGAAAAGAGAGTTAACATACAAAGCCAAACAAATTGTTGAAGAATCATGGACCCAAAGGTTGGAATAGTGGAGATGAAGTGTTGGGGGGTACTCACTGCAAATTCTAGTGTACTACTGCTTTCAGGTATATATTTGCCCTAGTTTATGGATACGTGTGAACATATGCTCTATCTCCTGGAACCTGGTCTATATCTAGATTTTGGGACCTTGTTAGGAAGTGAACCACCTGGGATAGATATAGACAATACTATGAAAGGAAAGGTCTCACCTGAGTGATGAAGCTGAAGGGTTGTCGTTCTACACCTGAAGTCTCTGGACACAGTCTGAAGTGAAGGGAGCTGGGGTGGCACTCCTTGCGTTGATTAGGTTGCAATCAGCGGATACAATATTATTTGATAAGAATTGGGAGAAGCATACAGGAAAGTGGGCCCTACCCTCGGGTTCTAGGATTGGGGGAAGTATAGGCTCTATAGTGGAAATGTGAGGTTCCTGCTGTCTTAGGGTTCGAGAAGACAATGGATTATTGCTGTTATCATCACATTATTTGGTAATTGGGTTAGCTTTGAAAAGTCCCGTTGTTAGACATACAATCAATTTTCCCCCTCTCATATTAATTAGTGATTTATATGACTAAAATTTAATAGGTGTGTACATAAACATCATTCCCATCACCAAAAGATTGTGTCCCATCCCATCCACCCGCCCCCACCCCCACAACCCCCCGGCCGGCCCAGGAAGCCACATGACCAGCCTCCTGCTCACTTCAGGGTATTTACTTTGATACCCTACTTTCAATTTAGTCAGAACCTGCCTTTAGTTTCCCTTTCTGATCTTTCTCAACTTCTGTTGATGAGTGGGATCATCCCATACTCATCTTTATCTTTCTGACTTAGGTCACACAATTCCTTCTAGCTCTGACCAAGATGGGTCAGAGAAGTTGAGTTCATTGTTCTTAATAGCTGCATAATGTTCCATTGTGTATATATAACACAGCTTTCTCAGCCACTCATCTGTTGTTGGGCACCTAGGTTGCTTCGTGGTTTTAGATTATGAATTGTGCTGCTATGAACATAGGAGTACACACATCTTTTTGGTTGGGTGTTATGGAGTCCTGGGGCTATATTCCCAGGAGAGAAATTACTGGGTCATGTGGAAGGTCCATGTCTAGCCTTGGGAGAGTTCTCCAGACAGCTCTCCAGAGAGGCTGGACCAAAATACTGTCCCACCAGCAATGTAAAAGGGTTCCTCTGTCCCCACAGCCTCTCCAGCATTTGTTGCTGCTGTCCTTTTTGATGTATGCCATTCTCACAGGGGTGAGGTGGTATCTCAGTGTTATCTTTATTTGCATTTCTATGACAATCAGCGACCTGGATCAGTTTTTCATATGTTTGTTAGCCTTTGGGATCTCCTCTGGAGTGAAAGTTCTGTTTATATCCCCTTCCCATTTATGGATGGGGTCATTTGCTTTTCGGTGCTAAGTTTGCTGAGCTCTTTGTATATTTTGGTGACTAGTCTCTTATCTGATGTATGGCATGTAAAGATCTCCCATTCTGTGAGGGGTCTCTTTGTGTGATAGTTTCTTTGGCTGTGCAGAAACTTTTCAATTTAATATAGTCCCATTTGTTTATTTCTGCTTTAGTCTTCCTTGCAATTAGGTTTGTTTCATCAAAGATGTCCTTGAGGTTTAGGTGGGAAAGTGTTTTATCAATGTTTTCCTCTAAGTACTTGATTGTTTCTGGTCTAACATCCAGGTCTTCAATCCATTAGTAGTTGATTTTTGTTTCTGGTGAGATAAAGTGGTTCAGTTTCATTCTTCTGCATGTTACACCCCCATTTTCCCAGAACCATTTATTGAAGAGAGCCTCCTTCTTCCACTTAATACATTGGGCCCCCTTATCAAAGATTATATGTCCATAGGTGTGGGGGTTTCGTTCTGGGCTTTCGATTCTGTTTCACTGGTCTGTGTGCCTATTTTTCTTCCAGTACCATGCTGTTTTGATGATGATGGCTTTATAATATAGTTTGAGGCCTGGGAGTGTGATGCCTCCATTTCTGTTTCTTTTCCTCAAGATAGTTTTGGCAATTTTAGGTGTTTTCAGGTTCTAGATAAATGATTGTAGTGTTTGTTCTATTTTCTTAAAGGAGTTTGGTGGAACTTTGATGGGTATCACATTAAATCTGTATATTCCTCTGGGGAGAATATTCATTTTGATGATATTTATTCTTCCAATCCATGAGCATGGGATGTCTTTCCATTTCTTAGTATCAGTTTCAATTTCCTTGAATAGTGACTCATAGTTTTCAGTATACAAGTCTTTCACTTCTTTGGTCAAGTTTACTTCTAGGTATTTTATTGATTTTGCTGCAACAGTGAATGGGAGTGATTTCTAGATGTCTTCATCCTCAGATTTAGTGTTTGCATAAAGAAATCCCACTGATTTTTGTACACTGATTTTGTAGCCTGACACCTTGCTATATTGCCTAATAACTTCCAGTAGTTTTCTGCTGGATTATTTAGTTTTTTCTATGTATACTATCATATCATCTGCAAATAGTGAGAGCTTGACTTCTTCCCTTCCAATCTGTATTCCTCTGATTCCTTTCTCTTGCCTGATTGCTATGGCAAGAACTTCCAACACTATGCTAAAGAGTAATGGTGACAGTGGACAGCCCTGTCTAGTCCCAGATCTGAGGGGGAATGCTTTCAGCTTCTGTCCATAGAGTATGATGTCTGTAGGTTTGCTATATATAGATTCCACTATCTTGAGGAATTTCCCATCTGTTCCCATTTTTTTGTAGAGTTTTGAGCATGAATGGGTGTTGGATTTTGTCAAAGGCTTTCTCTGCATCTACTGAGATAATCATGTGATTTTTGTCTTTGCTTTTATTGATGCATTGATTGAGTTATGTATGTTGAACCAGCCTTGCGTTCCTGGGATGAATCCCACTTGGTCGTGATGAACAATTTTTTTGATGTGCTGTTGTATCCGGTTGGCCAAGATCTTGTTTAATATTTTGTCATCTATGTTCATCAGATATTGGTCTGTAGTTTTCCTTTTTTGTTGTGTCCCATCTGCTTTTGGTATCAGGGTGATGTTGGCTTCATAAAAGGTGGTAGGGAGTGTTCCTGTTTCTTCTATCTTATGGAAAAGCTTTACAAGTTGGGTACTAACTATTTCCTGAAGGTTTTGTAGAATTCGTTTGTGAAGCCATCTTGTCCAGGACTTTTGTTGTTGGGGAGATTCTTAATAACTGTTTCGATTTCTTTGTCTGTGATTGGTGCATTGAGGTTTTGTAGTTCTTCTTGGTTCAGTTTTGGAAGGGCATATGTTTCTAGGAATTCTTCCATTTCTTCCAGATTTTCTATATTGGTGGCGTTTAGTTCTTCATAGAATTTCGCATGATTTTCTGTGGTGTCCATAGTGATATCTCCTCTATTGTTTACAATTCTATGAATTTGAGTCTTCTCTCTTTTTTGTTTAGTGAGTCTGGCTAGGTGTTTGTCAATTTTGTTTAATCTTTCAAATAACCACATTTGGTTTCACTGATCTTTTGTATGGTTCTCTTATTTTCAATGTTGTTTATTTCTGCTATAATTTTAGTGATTTCTGTCCTTCTGGTTGCTTTAGGGTTCCTTTGCTCGTCTTCCTCTAAGTCCATGAGGTGTGCAGTAAGGTCGTTGATTTGAGCTTTTTCTTTTTGTTTAATATGTGATTGTATGGCTATGACTTTCCCTCTCAATGCTGCTTTAGCTGTGTCCCAAATATTTTGGTAGGTTGTGTCTCCATTTTCATTTGTTTCCAGGAACATTTGAATTTCTTGCTTGAGTGACTCCAGTGGTTCTTAAGCAGTATGTTGTTTAGTTTCCAAATTCTGTGACTTTTAATAATTTTCTGTTTGTTGTTAAATGTTAGTTTTGCTCCACTGTGGTCTGAGAAGATACTTGGGATGATTTCACTGCTCTTGAATTTATTTATGCTGTATTTGTGGCCTAATATGTGGTCTACCCTTGAGTATGTGTTGTGTGGATTTGAGAAGAATATGTATTCCAGTTTTGGGGGCTGAAGGGGTCTTAAAATGTCCTGAAGTCTAGTCTGACCATATCTTCATGTAATTCTCTTGTGTCTTTTTTTGATTATCTGCTTTGTTGACTTATCTAAGTGTGAGAGTGGGGTGTTAAAATCTCCCACTATTATTGTGTTACTATTGATGTATCTCTGCATTTCTTTCAGTGGGTACTTGATGTATTTAGATGTTCCCTCATTGGATTCAAAGATGTTAATAATTTTTAAGTCTTCTTGGCTGATTGATCCTCTAATCATTATGTAATGTCCTTGCATATCTTTTATTACTTTATTTAATTTAAAATCTATTGTGTCAGAGATGAGAATGGCTGTTCCAGCTTTTTTTGTGGTCCATTAGCCTGTATGATAGTTTTCCATCCTTTCACTTTAAGTCTGTGTTTATCACGTTGTGTCAGATGGGATTCTTGCAAGCAGCATATGGTTGGGTTATGTTTTCTGATCCATCCCCCATCTCTGTGCCTTTTGATGGGTGAGTTTAAGCCATTGAAATTTATTCATATTGTGGATTTAATGTATTGTAGTGCCATTGTTCAACGAATTTTTATTTGCTCTGATATATGGCAAGTATTATAGTAAAGTTCTTGTTTATAAGAGATCTTTTAGAACCTTTTTCAGGACCAGTTTGGTGATGGTTGCCTCATTTAACTGTTGTTTGTCTAAGAAGGTTTTGATCTCTCCATCTAGTTTGAACAAAAGTCTAGAAGGATATATTATCCTTGGCTGAAACCCTTTTTCATTCAGGGCTCAATAGATATCTTGCCATTCTCTTCTGACTTTTAGAGTTTGAGTGGAGAAGTCTGATGATAGTCTAATGGTTTTCCCCTGTATGTGACTTTTTGTTTCTCTCTTGCAGCCTTTAGGATCCTTTCTTTATCCTTACTTTTTCTCATTGTGACTATGATGTGTCTTGGTGTCTTCAGGTCTGGGTTGATTCTGTTTGGAACTTCTGGGCCTCTTGAATTTTAATGTCCTTTCTGTTATTCAGGTCTGGGAAGTTTTCTTCTATAATTTCCTCTTCCTCTCTTTCTTCCTAAGGCAGGCCAACTTTATGAATGTTACCTCTTTTGAGTTCATCCCATATGTCTCTGTTTTTGTTTCCAGTGTCTCTCAATCTCTTTTTGAGCTCTTTCCCCGCTTTGTTAGTTTCCTCTAGCTCATTTTCTGTATGACTAATTCTGTTTTCTGCTTCTGTTAGTCTGCTTTGCCTTCCCCAGCTTCTTTCCTCAGTTCATGTATTTCAGCTTACAGTTCTCTAATTGCCTCAAGACAATCAATATTTCCCTTGGGGTCTCAACTGTTGTTTCCCTAATACTGCCATTCCTTTCCTCTAAAGTTGTTTTCATTTCTGTGATTAATAAGTTTATTATTGCTTGCACACTCTTCTTATCTATGGTTACTTCTTCCTGATTTGTAGTTTTTTCTGAGCTATTGTCTTCCTTCATTGTAGTAGCACTTTTATTTGTTCTTGATCTACCCTTTTTTATTAATGTGTTTCTTATTTTTATGTTCTGTTGTTCCTTAGTTGTTGTGTTTTGAATACAAGCAACACTGTACTAAATACCTTTATGACAAATGCAATCACAAACCTCAGAAATTAAAATAGCAACTGAAGCAAGGATTGAAGCAGTTTATCCACTACCATTTAGCCAATGTCTCCAGTCCGTGAAAAAACAGCAGCCAAGTCGAAGTGAAGAAGAAAGAGAAAGGAAAAAAGGGATAGCAAGAATAGACAATCATGCAAATCTACTATCCACTGTATATTCTAGGTGTAGCAAGAGGAGAAAGGGAATTAGAGCAGAGATACACACATAGAGCGTCCACTCTAAGTCAGATTTATTCCCCAAAATAATTCACAAATGAGTATCAGTGAATTCAGAAAGCTGAAGAAGGAGGAAGGAAGAAGGCAAGAAGAAAAACAAGAAAGAGAAAAGAAAAAAAGATAAGAAAAAGAACTGTAATAAAGGAGCAGTGAAATGAAAGATTTTAATTAATTAATTAATTTTTATTTTATTTTTTAATTAGCTAGGAGGAGGGAGAAGGGGAGAATGGGTAGAGGAGTTAGGAGTAGAGAAACAAGTTACTCTCCCAATGAATAAGACGCCTAGTCCCCTACCAATAGAAGATACACTAAGAGTTAATTCTGGTCAACCTAAAGGAGGGGAAGAAAGAGATACACCTTTATATAATATTAATAATAAATTAGAGCAGGGTAAAAAACCCTGTCTCAGATTGCCTCAAACCAACTGAGCAGAGGAAACTGATTGTTAAGAAAGTAAAACAAACAACGAAACAAAAAAACCAAAACCAAACAAACAAAAAAACACTTCAGGGCAGTCTTTCCCTTTTGTAGATCCAATTGACCATTTAGAAAGAAAGAGGGCTCTATGTTTCAGAAATGAATAGACTTGAAATGGAACCACTGTTGAGCTAGGAATCTTGATAAAGAAAGAAGCTCAGCAGGTAATCCTGCTAGGTAGCAGCTTTCTGGCACCCAGGGTCTGGTTTGGGGGGGCAGGGGTGCACTTCGGGAATAAAAAATTTTTTCCTTTCTTTTTTCCTCTATATTCTAACCCAGACTGGGCTATATTCACCCCCTTGGTGTCACATCTAGGACCCCGAATTCACTGTTCTGCTGAAGGCAAAGAATCCTACCGTTTCCAGCAGTTGTTGTTGGAACTCAGACCAGAAGCTACTTCTCAGTCCTCCATCTTGGCTCCGCCCCTCACTTTAAAAAAATTATTTATTTATAAAATGTAAACACTAACAAGACCATAGGATAAAAAGGATGCAGTTCCCAGCATCAGAGATCCACATCCCATCCCCTCCCCTGATAGCTTTCCTATTCTTTAACCCTCTGGGAGTATGGATCCAGGGTCATTATGGGGTGTGAATGTGGAAGGTATGGCTTCTATAATTGCATCTTCACTGAATGTTGGCATTGACATGTTGATCCATGCTCCCAGCCTGTCTCTCTCTTTCCTTAGTGCTACAGGCCCTTGGGAAGTGGGCTCCAGGACAGATTGGTGAGGTCATCTACCCAGGGAAGTCCAGTTCACATCATGGTAGCATCTGGAACCCAGTGGCTGAAAAATAGTTAACATATAAAGCCATAAAAATTGTTGACTAATCATGATCCTAAAGGGCACCAGATGCGGAGGTCTAGGCAGCAGGGGATGAGTCTTAGCAGAACTCACTCTGTGTCTATTGCTAGTAATGCTACAAGAGAATACACGGAGACCAAGCTGATACCAATGATCTGTTTATTGATCAGAGAGGCAAGGCATTTAAGGGGTTGCAGAACCATATATGGTTAAAGCAGAAAGGAGGCAGAGAGAGGTAAGGGGTTGGGAAAACTATCAGGTGAGTGATCTAAGAAATGAGGAAACTAGGCTTTGATGTGCATGGGTGTTGGGGTCCTTGTGTATCAGGAGGGTGATATTTGGTTATAGTCTTACTCAGAAGGACAAGAACAAAGAAGTGAGAAAAGGTGTCTCTGATAGCATCTGTGTACGCAGGAGAGCCATTTTGGGAATGAAGAAGTAGGGTTATCAATGGCTAGCAGACAGAGAGGTGTCCTGAGGGTAGAGAGAATATGGGTCAGGTATGATAACTTCTGGTAGCTTTTGAATGAGCAGACCATTTGGTTTAAAGACAAGGAATTAAGCTACTGTATTGGGAATGCAGAGTCACTGTGAGGCAGAGAGTCTGACAGGTGAAGTTGAACCTGAAGGCTGTTCTCTCCCATGCTCAATCTCTGTTAAGAGAAGCTGACAGGAAGACTGTGTTACTCAGGCACCCATCTTTCAATGAGAGGTTCCACCAAGCTCAACCATATCCTCACAGTTTCCCTACAGTTTAGGACTGGAAGTTTTCTTCTATTATTTCCTCTTGGATGTTTATTTCCCCTTCCTCTCTTTCTCCTCTGGTAAGACAATTATGTGAATGTTACTTCTTCTGAGATTATCCCATATGTATCTGTTGTTGTTTTCAGTGTCTCTCAATCTCTTTTTTTTTTAGCTATTTTACCTCCTTCTTAGTTTCTTTTTTTTAATTTATTTTTTATTTAAGAAAGGAGACATTAACAAAACCATAGGGCAGGAGGGGTACAACTACATATAATTCCCACCACCCAGTCTACATATTCCATCCCCTCCTCTGATAGCTTTCCCATTCTCTATCCCTCTGGGAGCATGGACCCAGGGTCCCAGTCTGCCTCTCTCTTTCCCTAGTAGGATGGGTCTCTGGGGAAGCTGAGCTCCAGGACACATTGGTGGGATCTTCAGTCCAGGGAAGCCTGGCCGACATCCTGATGGCATCTGGAACCTGGTGACTGAAAAGAGAGTTAACATACAAAGCCAAACAAATTGTTGAACAATCATGGACTGAAAAGTTGGAATAGTGGAGAGGAAGTGTTGGTGGATACTCACTGCAAACTCTAGTGTACTTCTGATTTCAGATATATATTTTGCACTTGTTTATGGATATGTGTGAACATATGCTCTCTCTCACAGAACATGGTCTATATCTAGGTCTTGGGACTTCGTTAGGAAGTGATCCACCTGGGATGGAATTAGAGAATACTATGAAAGGAAAGGTCTCACCTGAGTAATGAAGCTGAAGGGTTGCCATTCCACACCTGATGTCTCTGGACACAGTCTGAAGTGAAGCATGTTGAGGTGGCAATCATTGCATTGATTAGGTTGCGATCGGCTGATGCAATATTATTTGATATGGATTCGGAAAGGCATGCGGGAAACTGGGCCCTATCCTAAGGTTCCAGGACTGGGAGAAATATAGGCTCTATAGTGGAGATGTGAGGTTCCTTCTGTCTTAGGGTTCAAAAAGACAATGGATAGTTAATTTTATCATCACATTATTTGGGAATTGGGTTAACTTTAAAAAGTCCTTTTGTTAGGGTTTGCTGTATATTACCCAGTATCTTGTAAATAGCTGTGCCACTGGTTGCCTCTGATCTACTTTGTCTAGGCTTTTGAGAGGGTCCACATATCAAATACACAGCCTATATGTTAAGAAGACTCAGTCTGTGTTTTAAAAACTTCAAGACATACAATTAATTTTTCCCCTCTCATATCAATTGACTAGTGATTTATATGACTACACTTTACTAGGAGTGTACATAAACACCATTCCCACCACCAAAAGACTGTATCCCATCCCACCCACCCATCCCCACCACCCACGGGCCCAGGAAGCTGCATGTCTACCTCTCACCTCAGGTTTTTTTCTTTGGTGCCATACTTGAAATTTAGTCAGATCCTGCTTTTAGTTTCCCTTTCAGATCTTTTTTCTAAACTTCTGTTGATGAGTGGGATCATTCCATACTCACCTTTATCTTTCTGACTTATCTCACTTAACATAATTCCTTCTAGTTCTGTCCAAGATGGGGCAGAGAAGGTGGGTTCATTGTTCTTGATAGCTGTATAGTATTCCACTGTATATATATACCACAGCTTTCTCAACCACTCATCTCTTGTTGGGCACCTGGGTAGCTTCTAAGCTTTAGCTATTATGAATTGTGCTTCTATGAACATAGGAGTACACACATCTTTTTGGTTGGGTGTCATGGAGTCCTGGGGGTATATTCCCAGGAGAGGAATTACTGGATCATGTGGAAGGTCCATGTCTAGCCTTGTGAGAGTTTTCCAGACTGCTCTCCAGAGAGGCTGGACCAATTTACATTCCCACCAGCAATGCAAAAGGGTTCCTCTGTCAGCACAGCCTCTCCAGCATTTGTTGCTGCTGTACTTTTTGATGCATGCCATTCTTACATGGCATGTAGGAGGTGGTATCTCAGTGTTGTCTTAATTTGCATTTCTCTGACAATCAGTGACCTAGAGCAGTTTTTCATATGTTTGTTAGCCTTTTGGATCACCTCTGAGGTGAACGTTTTGTACATATCCTCTGCCCATTTTTGGATGGGGTCATTTGCTTTTTTGGTGCTAAGTTTGCTGAGCTCTTTATATATTTTGGTGATTAGTTTCTTATCTGATATATGGCATGTGAAGATCTTCTCCCATTCTGTGAGGGATCTCTTTGTTTAATAGTTTCTTTGGATGTGATGTAGTCCCATTGGTTTGTTTCTGCTTTAGTCTTCCTTGCAATTGGGTTTATTTCATCAAAGATGTCCTTGAAGTGTAGGTGGGAAAGTGTTTTACCAATGTTTTCCTCTAAGTATTTGATTGTTTCTGGTCTGACATCTAGGTCTTTGATCCATTTGGAATTGATTTTTTTTTTCTGGTGAGATAAAGCGGTTCAATTTCATTCTTCTGCATGTTACAACCCAGTTTTCCCAGCACCATTTATTGAAGAGTTTCCTTCTTCTATTTAATGCTTTGGGTCCCCTTATCAAAGATTAGATGTCCATAGGTGTGGGGATTTATTTCTGGGCTTTCAATTCTTTTCCATTGGTCTGTGTGCCTATTTTTGTTCCAGTACCATGCATGTTTTGATGATGATGGCTTTATAATATAGTGTGAGGCCTGGGAGTGTGATGCCTCCATTTACCTTTCTTTTCCTCAAGATGGTTTTGGCAATTCTAGGTGTTTTCAGGTTCCAGATAAATGATTGTAGTGTTTGTTCTATTCTCTTAAAGAAGCTTGGTGGTACTTTGTTGGGTATTGCATTAAATTTGTATATGGATCTGGGGAGAATATTCATTTTGATGATATTTATTCTTCCAATCCATGAGCATGGGATGTCTTTCCATTTCTTGGTATCAGTTTCTGTTTCCTTGATTAGTGACTCATAGTTTTCAGTATACAAGTCTCTCACTTCTTTGGTCAGCTTTATTCCTAAGTATTTTATTGATTTTGCTGCAACATTGAATGGGAGTGATTTCTGGATGTCTTCATCCTCAGATTTAGTGTTTGCATAAAGAAATCCCACTGATTTTTGTACACTGATTTTGTAGCCTGACACCTTGCTATATTGCCTAATAACTTCCAGTAGTTTTCTGCTGGATTCTTTAGGTTTTTCTATGTATACTATCATATCATCTGCAAATAGTGAGAGCTTGACTTCTTCCCTTCCAATCTGTATTCCTCTGATTCCTTTCTCTTGCCTGATTGCTATGGCAAGAACTTCCAACACTATGTTGAAGAGTAATGGTGACAGTGGACAGCCCTGTCTAGCCCCAGATCTGAGGGAGAATGCTTTCAGCTTCTGTCCATTGAGTATGACGTTGTCTGTAGGTTTGCTATATATAGATTCCACTATCTTGAGGAATTTCCCATCTGTTCCCATTTTTTTGTAGAGTTTTGAGCATGAATGGGTGTTGGATTTTGTCAAAGGCTTTCTCTGCATCTACTGAGATAATCATGTGATTTTTGTCTTTGCTTTTATTGATGCATTGATTGAGTTATGTATGTTGAACCAGGCTTGCGTTCCTGGGATGAATCCCACTTGGTCGTGATGAACAATTTTTTTGATGTGCTGTTGTATCCGGTTGGCCAAGATCTTGTTCAATATTTTGTCATCTATGTTCATCAGAGATATTGGTCTGTAGTTTTCCTTTTTTGTTGTGTTCCTATCTGTTTTTGTTATCAGGGTTATGTTGGTTTCATAGAAGGTGGAAGGGAGTATTCCTGTTTCTTCAATCTTATGGAAAAGCTTAAGAAGTATGGGTACTAACTGTTTCCTGAAAGTTTTGTAGAATTCATTTGTGAAGCCATCTGGTCCAGGACTTTTGTTGTTGGGGATCCTTCTTAGTTTTCTCTAGCTCATCCTCTGTCTGACTAATTCTATTTTCTGCTCATGTTAACCTCATCTTCCTTCTTCAGTTCAGTTATAGTATTAGCTTGTTCTGTCAGTTGTCCTTCTAACTCAGTTATTTTGGCTTTCAGTTCTTTAATTACCTTGATTTAGCTTGTATTTTTCTTGATAGTCTCATCTGTCATTTCCCTATTTCTGATAGCCCTTTATTCAATAGTCACCCTCATTTCTGTAATTAATAGTTCCATTATTGTTTGGACACTTTTCTTATCTATAATTGCTTCTGACTTATTTGAAGTTTCTTCTGGGGTCCTGTCCTGATTAATGGTGCTAGCAGTTTTATTTGCTTTCTATTTGACCATTTTTTTAAATAGGTGTTGTTTGTATTTTTCTTTCCTGTCGCTCTTCAGTTGTGCTGTGTGAGTGTATGCCACACTAGAATCTTCTCTCAGATGAAATCACAAACTTCAGAAAGTACAATAGTAGCCAAAGCAAAGATTAATGCAGTTCAAACAATGCCAGATAGTCAAGCAATGCCTCCACTCTAAAAACTAAACCAACAATACAAAAGGGAAGAAAAAGAAAATAAAGAAAAGAAACAAGGAAAGGTAAGAATAGACAAGTATGAGAATAACTTGTCAACTATAAATTCTTGAGATAGTGGGAAGAGAGAGAAAGAAAAGGAAAGAGGAGAGAGACACAGGGGGATAGAGAGAGAAAAGAAGAATAAAGAGTCTACTCTCAGTCAGTCTTCCTCTACAAGGTAATTCAAGAACGAGTGCCAGTGAATAAGAAAAAAAAATAGCAGTGAAAGGAAAGAGATTTTTCAGATCAGCTTTAAGAAAAGAAAAAGAGAAGTAGAGAAAGGGAGGGGAAAGTTCCTCCCAAATGGGTAGCACACCCAAACACTTATAAATAAAAGAAGCAGCAATGGATATATTTGCTCAAATTGAGAGGGAGTACAGAGACAAGCAAAAGTAATAATAATAATAGAATAAAATTAAATAAAAATCCCTAACAGTCAGTCTGCAGATTGAACCAGTACAGCTCCACACAGCTCCATCTCCTTCCTGAATCAAGCTAAAATAAGCAATTATAAGCAGTAACTATCAGGCAAACTCAAGTGTTAGTAGAAAAACACAGGTACTCTACCCAGACAAGACCGAGGCCCTGATAGAGATAGAGTTCCTGCTACCTTTAATGTCCTTTGAAAGACATCCCTGAATGACACACCAGGCAAGACCGAGGCCTTGATTGGTCAGGTAACCTGTCACTCAGAACTCCAGTTCCATTTAATGTCTTTTTAATGAGACACATTTGAAAGAGACCCCTGCTGATCCAGGAATCTTGCTAAAGAAATTCCTTCCACAGGAGTCCTACCAGGAGTAGCTGGTGTGGGGGTTGGAAACTAACAAAGCAACCCCCCCCCCCAGTCAATCTCCCTGTTTCCTTTGTCCTTTTTGTACTCTGTTTACCAGCCCAAATATGGATTATAAGACTCTTCTTTAGTTCTTGTCTGCCCACCCAGTGCACCCCTATCCCACTGCTGACCCAGAGTTCCTACTCTGAACTGTCTGGGAAGATGGTGTCAGAATTGAGAGTAGATCTAGAAATCAAAATTAGGGCAGAGAGTTGCTCACAAAATTGAAGATATATAAATGTAATTAACTATTTGCCACAATGATCTAACCCAGGACTCATATCCATTCATATTTAGTACAGGAGCCTGTACTACCTGAGTCCCTTTAGAACACAGACCATAGTCTTAGCTGGGAACATTCTAGGCTGCACTTATTTTAGAGCTAGTCTTCAAGTGACAGAGTGAGATTACCCAGTCTCCCTTCAGAGAATGGGGAAGTTACTACCATTTATGTTTCATATTGAGGGTTTGATCCTAAAGAGGCTACAAAAGGGCTTATAGTTACTTTCCAAATGGGTGTGAACAGTGATGGTAGAGAGAGGGATCTACCAGAAGTCTAGGCCTATATTATCTAAGAAGGAATCAATGATTCCTAGTCAAGGACCCCAGATTATTGAGTGGCCTGACAGTGGCCAAAAAGGCCATCTTTATATGAGCCAGTCTCTTGCCTTATCAAGCTTTTGTAGTCACTTCTTTATCTGACAAACTTAGGCTTTTCCCCAGTAGTTACATAATTGTGTCTCCTTTGTTTTTCCAAATAATCGGATTTGGCCTCAAGTTAGGGAGGAAATAGACCCAAGATTATAATAGGATCTCTGCCTCGAGTTTTTCTGCATTTACTTATTTGATGATTCTAACAAAGGTTGTCATAGAGGCCTTGTCCTTTACTAGATATATAATTTTTGCTAGTGTATCTCTTGGCCAGTTTTGCAGTATTTCTTCTAAAGCTTATCAAGGGTTAACAATAATGCTGATTCTCTGTCAGAAGATATTTAAAATTATGGAAATTTTTCTTAATTCCTTCCTTTTGCATAGCTAATAGAGTAGATAGAGTGATTGAAGGAATTGAAGTAAGGGGTAGGATAGGAGTGTATTTAGAACTAAGCAATAAATAGATTAGAGAATTTGCCTTCTTTAGGCAATTCTACTAGAATCCTGGGCTTATTAGGTCTAAATCTAATCATGAAGGGGTATTAAGCACTTTTACTTCGAGGTATATAATTGTCCCATGCTTGTGGGTACATGTACACTTGTACCCAGTGCCCTAGGCCCTGGCCTATAGCTAGTATCTGTAACTGTATTAGAAATGTGCCATCTGAAATGAAGCTAGGTATTTCCATGTGTTAGGAAAGCTCTCACCAAATTCGAGGAGCTGAGAGGTTGATATCTCAGGCTTGGCATCTCTGGAGACAATCTGCAGTAACAAGTAGCAGCATAACATGGTATGGTGGTCAATAGAGACAGTGTAACACAGCAAGGCATCAGAGAGAAAAAAACATCAGGAAATATGAGCACAGGTTCCAGCAATAGGAGAAATAAAGATGTTAGAATGGGAAGAGTTACTTTTAGTCTTAGTGAAAATTTAAAATAGCAATAGTTAATTACTTTTGTAACCAAATTAGGTAGGAGTTGTTTTTCTTTGAAAATCTAATGGTTATGATTTACCCTATTATACTGACCTCACTATGTTTTACTACATTTAAAGATGCCTACTAATAACATTATCTTAGATACTGATAGGGCCAAATGGTTTTAATCTATCTGGCCTAAGAATGTAAGCAACTAATTTATTTAAAAATATATACATACAGGGAGTCGGGCTGTAGCGCAGCGGGTTAAGCGCAGGTGGCGCAAAGCACAAGGACCGGCATAAGGATCCCGGTTCGAACCCCGGCTCCCCACCTGCAGGGGAGTCGCTTCACAGGCGGTGAAGCAGGTCTGCAGATGTCTATCTTTCTCTCCTCCTCTCTGTCTTCCCCTCCTCTCTCCATTTCTCTCTGTCCTATCCAACAACGACGACAACAACAATAATAACTACAACAATAAAACAACAAGGGCAACAAAAGGGAATAAATAAATAAAATAAAATATTAAAAAAAATATATATATATATATACGTACAAATATATTTTAGATCAGCTTAAAGAATTTAAGCCCAGAATGTCAGAATGTGATCATAATACAAATCTGAGATATTAAATACTTAGGCTAACTCCCTAGGTAACCACTGTAGTTTTCCTTAGGTTTTTTGTTGCTGAATTTGGTGAGTTCTTTATATATTTTGGTTATTAGCCTCTTGTCTGATATATGGCATATCAAGATCTGCTCCCATTCTATAAGGGATCTCTTTGTTTGGCTGGTGATATCTTTTGCTATGCAGAAGCTTTTTAATTTGATATAGTCCCACTAGTTTACTTTTGTTTAAGTCTTCTTTATAATTGGATTTATATCACTGAAGAAGCCTCTAAAATTTAGATGGAAAATAGTTCTGCCAATATTTTCCTCTAATTATTTGATATTTTCTGGCCTCACATCCATATCCTTGATTGATTTGGAATTTACTTTTGTTTTTGGTGAAATATAGTGGTTTAGTTTCATTCTTTGTTATTTTTCAGCCCAATTTTTCCAACACCATTTGTTGAAGAGACTCTTTTTTCCCCATTTAATAGTCTGGGCTCCTTTGTCAAGTATTAGATGTTTTGGGCATTCTCTAGGTAAACAACATGTCATCTGCAAATAATGATAATTTAACTTTATCCTTTCTGATTTGGATTTCTTTGATATCTCTTTCTTGCCTGGTTGCAATGGGGAGGACTTCTAAGATTATGTTGAATAGAAGTGGACATCCTTGCCTATTTCCTAATTGTGCTGCTCTATTTCTAGTTGGTTCATTTGGGTTATTAGATGGTTTACTCATGATTTCTCCTCATTGTTATTATTATTATTTTATATTATGGCCTTCAGGTTCTTTCTGGGGTTTGGTGCCTTCACTATGAATCTACTGCTCCTGGAGGCTTTTTCCCATTGTTGGTGTTGTTACTGTGACTGTTGTTGTTGCTGCTGCTACTGTTGTTGTTGTTGGATAGAACAGACAGAAATTGAGAGAGAAAACAGAGAGGGGGAGAGAAAGATAGACACCTGAAGACCTGCTTCACCACTTGTGAGGGTCCCCCTCCAGGTGGGGAGTTGAGGGCTCTAACTGGAATCCTTGCATGGGTCCTTGTGCTTCACATTGTGTGTGCTTAGCTTGGTAAGCCTCCAGCTGGCCCCCTTTCCTTTTTTTTTTAAATTTTATTTAATTTATTTATTCCCTTTTGTTGCCCTTGTTGTTTTATTGTTGTAGTTATTATTGTTGTTGTCGTTGTTGGATAGGACAGAGAGAAATGGAGAGAGGGAGGGGAAGACAGAGAGGAGGAGAGAAAGATAGACATCTGCAGACCTGCTTCACCGCCTATGAAGCGACTCCCCTGCAGGTGGGGAGCCGGGGTCGAACCGGGATCCTTATGCCGGTTCTTGTGCTTTGCGCCACCTACGCTTAACCCGCTGCGCTACAGCCCGACTCCCCCCCCCCCCTTTCCTTTTTATTAATGTGGGCCTGTATTGCTGTGAACTTCCTTCTCAGTACTGATTTTGCTATATCCCATATTGTTTGATATCTGGTTTCTTCATTTTCATTTAAATCAATGTAATTCTTAATTTTTTTATTTCCTCTGTGACCCATGTTTTATTCAGGGGTGTACAGTTTAGTTTCCAGACTTGTGGAATTTATTTTCTTTTTGTAGTTAATTTATAGCTTCATACCATCATTGTTTGAGAAGATGAATTTTATGAGTTTAACATTCCTATATTTGTTTAGACTGTCTTTGGGAACCAGCATATGGTTAATCCTTGTGAATGTTCCATGTGTGCTTGAGGAAAATGTGTATTCATTTCTTGGGGTGGAAAGTTCTGTAAATAAATATTAGTTCTATTTTGTTAAGGTGTCATTTAAGACTCCTACTTCCCTATTGATTTTTTTGTCCAGATGATCTGTCTCTTGCTGTGAGTGGTGTGTTAAGATCTCTTACTATTATTGTGTTGCCGTCAATGTCTCCTTTAAGTTAAGTAAGTATTTGTTTTATATATGTGGGTGCACCTGAGATTTGGGCATGCAAATTTATAATAGTAATGTCTTCCTATTGGAATGACCCTTTGGCCATTATGTCGTGTCCTTCTCTGTCTCTGTTTACTTTCTTTACCTGAAAGCCTATTATTATCTTTGAACAAAATAGCTCTCCATGCCCTTTTTTCTCAATTATTAGCTTGGATTATCTTGCTACAGACTCTTACATAATGCTTCTGTTTGTCTTTACTTTAGATGTGTGTTTCATGAAGACATGATAAATAGATCCTGTTCTTTAATTTATTTAGCTACAGTGAGACTTTTCATGGGTGAATTTAAGCCATTCACATTTAGGGTGATTATTGATGTATGTGGTCTACTTGTGTCCATTCTGATTTTTGTTTTAAACTGTTAATTCTTGGCCATTTGTTTCTGTCATTTTGTGTCAATTGGTTTCTATGATGAGTTCCTCATTGATTTCTCTTGTACTTTCTTTAAATGTATGTTGATCATTTTTGTATTATGATTTCTATAAGAATAATATTATATAATATCTAAAAATATCTTTAAGTAGATCCTGACTAACTGCTAGTTCTTGATAGAACTGCTTTGTCCATGGGTTTCCACACCTTTCCTATTTCATTGTTTGTTCCTATTTTTATTGTGTTCTTAGTTCTAGACTACTGTTGTTGACTTCCCTTAGAACATGTATTCTTTTGCTTCTTTTTCAATTTTTTATTGTATTTATTGGATAGAGGTATCCGGGAATTGAGCAGCAGGGGAAGATGAAGGGGGAAGGGGACAGAGAGACACCTGCAGACCAGCTTCACCACTCGTGAAGCTTCCCCCTGCAGGTGGGGACTAGGGGCTTGAACCTGAGTCCCTGCACATTGTAACATGTATGCTCAACCAGGTGTGCCACCATATGCACCCCCTTTGCTTCTTTTCTTGTAGGACTCCTTTTAGTAACTATTGCAAGGTTGGTGATGGAAAATTCCCTTAGCTTTTGGATATTTGAGAAGACCTTTAGTTTACCTTCATATTTGAAGGATAATTTTGCAGGATACAAGATCTGTGGCTGGAATTTCCCATCTTTTAGTACTTCAATATGTCATTCCACATTATCCTTGCCTCTCGAGTTTGTGAAGAGAATTATGATTAAAGCCTGATAATTATAACTTTGTATGATACTTCTATCCTTTTCCTAGCATCCTGAAATATTTTTCCTTGTCATTGAGTTTTGATAGTTTTACATGATGTATGTTGGTGTTGATCATTTTACATTCATGTTCCTGGGTATACAGTCTGCCACTTGGATGAATATATTCTGAATATTGCCTTATTGAGGAAAATTATCATCAAAAATTTCCCTGAATACAGTCTCTGTTCCTTTCACCCTGTACTCTTCCTCAGAAAATCCTATCACTCTTACATCTGGCCATTTGATTAAGTCTGAAATTTCACAGAGAGTCACTTCATTTTTTTTGGAACATTTCCTCTAGCTCATTCTTAAATTGGCAGAGTGAGATTAGTGTATCTTCTAGACTAAATGTTCTTTTTTTTATTGTTGTAGTTATTATTGATGTCGTCATTGTTGGTAGGACATAGAGAAATGTAGAGAGGAGGGGAAGACAGAAAGGGGGAGAGAAAGACAGACACCTGAAGACCTGCTTCACCACCTGTGAAGTGACTCCCCTGCAGGTGGAGAGCCGGGGGCTTGAACTGGGATCCTTACACTTGTCCTTGCACTTTGTAGCACCTGTGTTAACCCACTGCGCTACCTCCCAACTCCCTAGATTAAATACTCTTTTTTCTTCATGAGTGAGTCTAGTTTCTAAGCCTTATATCTGAGCTTGTACTGCAATCAAAATGTCTTTCACTCCATACAATTCTATTGGGAGTGTTCCCTTCATGTTTCCTAACTGCTTAGTGAACTCTGATTAAAGTTCTTGTTTTATGTTTTCTAATTTCTTAGATAAATCTGATTGAAGTTCTTTCTTTATGTTTTATAACTTCTTTTTTTCCTTTTGTCTATTTATTTATTTATAAAAAGGAAACATTGACAAAAACCATAGGATAAGAGGAGTACAACTCCACACAATTCCTACCACCAGAACTCCATATCCCATTTCCTTCCCTGATAGCTTTCCTATTCTTTAACCCTCTGGGAGTATGGACCCAAGGTCATTGTGGGATGCAGAAGGTGGAAGGTCTGGCTTCTGTAATTGCTTCCCTGCTGAACATGAGCGTTGACTGGTCGATACATACTCCCAGTCTGTTTCTCTCTCCTTAGTGGGGCAGGGTTCTGGGGAATCAGGGCTCCAGCACACATTGGTGGTGTTTTTTGTCCAGAGAAGTCTGGTTGGTAACCTGCTAGCATCTGTAACCAGGTGGCTGAAAAGAGAGTTAACATACAAAGCCAAAAAAATTGTTCATCAATCATGAACTTAAAGGCTGGAATAATGCAAATGAAGAGTTGGGGGGTCCATTTTGTAGATAGCTAATAGGCATATTTTAGTTATATTCCAAAGGGCCTGTGGCTATACTAGGTTTTTTTGTTTGTCTGTTTGTTTGTTTTGCCTGAGCCTGAAATCTGATATGAAGGTGGATCCAAGTTATTTTCTGGGGAGATGATATCATGGCTGGAAAAGGAAGAGAAAGCTGGATCAGGGAATAGAGAAGCTCCTTAATATGGGAAAGTGGTATAAATGTTGTTGACTTTAAACCCCATCAATTTGATTTGGTCTGCGGTCCATATTCGGCTTAGGAGCCTATGTGACCTCTGCATCCCTGTAGATCTGAGATCACATTCTGTGGTCATGAGTAGGAACATTTCAAGCTGCCCCAATATCAACCCATTTTCCTCAGGTGTAGCTTAGAGTATGTTGTCGATCCTCCCTTTGGGGGATGGAACATTCTCTACAGTTGTTGATCCAAGTTGAGGGCAAGGTCCTATGAGTGGCTCACAAAGGGGTATATATATTTTGTTGTTTCTGATAGAGATGACCTGTAACAATGCGAGAGGGATTTATTTGAGCTCTAGGCCCTTCATGTCTGTTCAGGAATCTCAGGACTCAGCTGATGGGGTGGCCTGATAGTGACTAAAGTATCATCATTAAA
Source organism: Erinaceus europaeus (assembly GCF_950295315.1). Lineage (NCBI taxonomy): Eukaryota > Metazoa > Chordata > Mammalia > Eulipotyphla > Erinaceidae > Erinaceus > Erinaceus europaeus. The sequence goes on along the minus strand of NC_080185.1, from coordinate 77,768,166 downwards.
GTATGCCAGTCTCTTGCCCTTATTCAACTTTTGCAGTCCTTGTTTTGATAAGGTTAGCTTTGGAGTGAGTGAGAAAACTGTAATAGGCAGTAGGTGAAGAGTGTATCTAAGTCTAATGAGATAATATTTCATAGTAACTTTATACTGACTCACTGCAGACTATTGTGTACTTTTGCTTTCAGGTATATATTTTGCCCTAATTCATGGATACATGTGGACATATGCTCTATTTCATGGGACCTGGTCTATATCTAGGATACAGAACTTTGTTAGGAAGTGAACCACCCAGAATGGAATTAGAGAATACTATGAAAGGAAAGATCTCACCCGAATAATGAAGGTGAAGGGTGGACATTCTACACCTGATGTCTCTGGACACAGTCTGAAGTGAAGCATGCTGAGGTGGTACTCACTGCATTGATTAGGTTGGGAATGGCGGATGCAATATCATTTGGTATGAATTGAGAGAAGCTTGTAGGAAAGTGAGCCCCACCCTAATGGTTCCAGGACTGGGGGAAATATAGACTCTATTGAGGAAGTGGGCAGTTCCTGCTGTATTAGGGTTAATTAGATTATAGATAATGATTGCTATAATCACATTATTTGGCAGTTGGGTTAACTTCGAAAAATCCCTTTATTAGGATTTACTGTATCATATACAATATCACCATAACGTATGTCCTTTGAAATTATGTGTATATAGCTGTGCCACCAGTTGCTTCTGTTCGCCCTAGTCTAGGATTTTGAGAGAATTAACATATCAAAGACTCAGCCTATGTATTAAAAGGTATCATTATGTGCTTTAAAAAGTTTGAGACAGAGGGTGGAGCCAAGATGGCAACTTGGAAGCAGCTGCTGGTGTGAGCTCCGACAACATCTGCTGGAAATGGTAGGGATATGTGGCCTTCAGCAGGGCAGTGAATAAGGGGTCCTAAGGGTGAAACCAAGGAGGTGACTATAGCACAAATTGGGGTATAAAACAGAGAAAAAAGAAAGGATATTTTCTGATTATTTCCAAAGTGCACCCCTCTCCTATGCCTCTATAAACAGACACCAGGGCCTGCAGAGCTGCTACTAGCAGGCTTCCTGCTGAGATTTTTTCCTTTTTAAAATTTATTTATTTATTTTCCCTTTTGTTGCCCTTGTTGTTTTTCATTGTTGTTGTAGTTATTATTGTTGTTATTGATGTCTTTGTTGTTAGATAGCACAGAGAGAAATGGAGAGAGGAGGGGAAGACAGAGAGGTGGAGAGAAAGACAGACAACTGCAAACCTGCTTCACCACCTGTGAAGCAACTCCACTGCAGTTGGGGAGCCCAGGGCTCAAATTACATCCTCATGCTGGTCCTTGTGCTTCACGCTACATGCGCTTAACCTGCTGCACTACTGCTCAACTCCCATGAGCTTTTTTCTTTACCAAGATTCCTGGCTCACCAGGGGTGTCATTCCAACCCTTTTCCTTTCTGAGAGCCAATCTGATCCATCCAAGCTGCAGACTGACTGTTAGGGATATTTTTTACTCTGTTCTATTTTATTATTACTATTATATATACTCGTGCCCCTTCCCCCTCCCCCTTCAGGTTGACCAAAATTAACTCTTAGTGTATTTTCTATTGCTAGGTGAATGGGTGTCCTATCCACTGGGAGAGGAACTTGTTTCACTCTACCTACCTTCTCTATCCACTCTCCCCCTTCTCCCTCCTCCTAGCTATTTTTTTTTAATCTTTCCTTTCACTGGACTTTTTTCTCTTTTCTTTTCTTTTTTTCTCCCATTCGTGTCTTTCTTTCCTCCTTCTTTGGCTTTCTGAATTCACTGATATTCGATAGTGAATTATTATGGGGAAGAAATCTGACTCAGAGTGGACTCTCTTTGTGTGTGACTCTTCTATACTTCCCTTTCTCCTCTTGCTATCCCTAGAATTTACAGTGGATAGTAGATTTGCATAATTGTCTATTCTTGATGTCCCTTTTTTCCTTATGCTTTCTTTTTCATTTGGATTTGGTTGCCATTTTTTATTGGACTGGAAGCATTGTTTGGCTAACTGGTATTGGTTAAACTGCTTCAGTCCTTACTTCAGTTACTATTGTAATTTACGAGGTTGGTGATTGCATTTGTTATAAAGGTATTTAGTATAGCATGGCTTGTACTCAAAACACATCTAAAGAACAACAGAACATAAAAATAAAAAACACATCAATAAAAAAATGGTTAAACCAAGAGCAAATAAAACTGCTACTACAATGAATGAAGACAAGAACCCAGAAGAAACTACAAATAAGTCAGAAGTAACCAAAGATAAGAAAACTATAAAAGCAATAATAAATTTAGTAATCACAGAAATGAAGCCAACTATGGAGTAAAGGGCTAGCAGAATTAAGGGAACAAAAGATGAGACCCTCAAGTAAAATACTAGCTACCTTGAGGTAATTAGAGAACTGAAAGCAGAAATAGCTGAACTGAGGAAAGAAGCTGAGGGAAGGGAAAGCAGACTAACAGAAACAGAAAACAGAATTAGCCAGACAGAGGATGAGCTAGAGAAAACGAAGAAAGAGGTGAAGGAGCTCAAAAAGAGATTGAGAGACACTGAAAAAAACAACAGAGACATATGGGATGATCCCAAAAGAAGTAACATTCATATAGTTGGCCTGCCATAGGAAGAAAGAGAGGAAGGGGAAGTAAACATTCTAGAGAAAATTATAGAAGAAAATTTTCCAGACCTGAACAATAGAAAGGACATTAAGATTCAAGAGGCCCAGAGAGTCCCAAAAAGAATCAACCCAGACCCGAAGACACCAAGACACATGACAGTTACAATGAAAAGAAGTAAGGATAAAGAAAGGATCCTAAAAGCTGCAAGAGAAAAACAAAAAGTCACATACAGGGGAAAACCCATAAGACTATCAACAGATTTCTCCACTCAAACTCTAAAAGCCAGAAGAGAATGGCAAGATATCTATCGAGCCCTGAATGAAAAAGGGTTTCAACCAAGGATAATATATCCTGCTAGATATATATATCCTGCTAGAGCAAATAAACAATTGTTGAATGATGGCACTTAATACATTGAAACTATAATAAAAATAAATGTCAGTGGCTTAAACTGACCCATCAAAAGTCACAGAGTGAGAGGATGGATCAGAAAACATAACCCAACCATATGCTGCTTGCAAGAATCCCATCTGACCCCACAAGACAAAAACAGACATAAAGTGAAAGGATAGAAAACTATCCTACAGGCTAATAGACCACAGAAAAATCTGGAACAGCCATTCTCATCTCTGACACAACAGATTATAAATTAAATAAAGGAATAAAAGATAGGCAAGGACATTACATAATGATTAGAGGATCAATCATTTAAAAAGACTTAACAATTATTAACATCTATGCAGCCTATGAGAAACCATCTAAATATATCAAACACCTACTGAAAGAACTAGAAAAAATTACATCAATATTAATACAATAATAGTGGAAGACTTTAACACCCCACTCTCACACTTAGACAGATCAACAAAGAGAGAATCAACAAAGAAACAAGAGAATTAAATGAAGAGATGGACAGACTAGACTTCCTGGACATTTTCAGAGTTCTTCAACCCCCAAAACTGGAATACACATTCTTTTCAAATCCACACAACACATAGTCAAAGATAGACCACATGTGAGGCCAAAAGATAGCACCAACAATTTTAAGAGCACTGAAATCATCCCAACGATCTTCTCAGACCACAGTGGAGTAAAACTAACATTTAACAACAAACAGAAAATTACTGAAAGACACAGAATTTAGAAACTATATAACATACTGCTTAAGAACAACTGGGTCAGAGAGACATTCATGCAAGAAATTCAAATGTTCCTGGAAACAAATGCTTCTCTCAATTCATATCAAATAATATCTTATCTGCCAATCACAACCTAATCAAGGCGAGGAGTGCCACCTCAGCATGCTTCAATTCAGACTGTGTCCAGAGACTTCAGATATGGAATGACAACCCTTCAGCTTCATTACTCAGGTGGGGCCGTTCCTTTCATAGTATTCTCTAATTCCATTCCAGGCTGTTCACTTCCTAACAAAGTCCCCAAACCTAGATATAGACCAGTCCTGTGAGATAGAGCATATGTTAACACGTATCTATTAGCTAGGGCAAAATATATACCTGAAAGCAAAAGTACACTAGAGTTTGCAGTGAGTACCCCCCCAACACTTCATCTGTACTATTCCAGCCTTTAGGTACATAATTGTTCAACAATTTGTTTGGCTCTGTATGTGAACTCTCTTTTCAGCCACCAGGTTCCAGATGCCAGCAGGATGCCGACTAGACTTCCCTGGACAGATGACCCCACCAGTGTGTCCTGGAGCTCTGCTTCCCCAGAGACCCACCCTACTAGGGAAAGAGAGAGACAGGCTGGGAGTATGGATCGACCAGTCAATGCTCATATTCAGTGGGGAAGCAATTACAGAAGCCAGACCTTCTACCTTCTGCAACCCACAACAACCCTGGGTCTATACTCCCAGAGGGATGAAGAATAGGAAAGCTATCCGTGGAGGGGAAGGAATATAGAGATCTGTTGGTGGGAACTGTGTGGAGCTGTATCCATTCTATCCTACGGTTTTGTATACGTCTCCTTTTTAAAATAAATAAGTAAATAAATAATAAAAATAAAGAAAAAATAGTTTGAGACATACAACCAAGTATCCCCCTCTCATAAAAATTTAATAGTGATTTATATGACTACAAATTAATAGGAGTATACATAAACAGTATTCCCACCACCAAAACTGTGTCCCATGCCATCCACCGCACCCTCTACACCCCCCTCCCCAGGGAAACCGAACATCCACCCTCACCATTACCGCAGTTTTTTTTTTACTTTGGTGTCCTATGCCAAACTCAGTCAAATCCTGCTTTTAGTTTCCCTTTCTGTTCTTCTTTCTCAACTTCTGTTGATGAGTGGGATCATCCCATATTCATCTTTATCTTTCTAGATTAGCTCACTTAACATAATTCTTGCTAGCTCCATTCAAGATGGGTCAGATAAAATGGGTTCATTATTCTTAATAGCTGCATAGTATTCCATTGTGTATACATACCAGAGCTTACTAAGCCACTCATCTCTTGTTGTGCATCTGGGTTGCTCCTACGTTTTAACTATTACGAATTGTGCTGCTATGAACTTAGGTGTACACATATCTTTTTTTGTTGGCTGTTATGGAAATAGAAAATGATACCAGGAAATGGAAAAACATCCCATACACATGGGTTGAAACATGCAGAAGGATGAAACCGAACCACTTTACCTCACCAGAAACAAAATATCAACTCCAAATGGATCAAGGACATGGATGTTAAACCAGAGACTATCAAATACATAGAGGAAAACATTGGTGGAATACTTTGCTACCTAAACAACAAGGACATCTTTGATGATATAAATCAATTGCAAGGCAGATTAAAGCAGAAACAAATCTATGGAACTACGTCAAATTGAAAAGCTTCTGCACAGCCAAAGAAACTGTCACAAAAACAAGGAGACCCCTCACAGAATGGGAGAAGATCTTCACATCCCATACATCAGACAAGAGACTAATCACCAAAATATACAAAGAGCTCAGCAAACCTAACAAGAAAAAAGCAAATGACCTTATCCAAAAATGGGCAGAGGATATGAACTGAACATTCACTACAGAAGAGATCCAAAAGGCTAGCAAACACAGGAAAAATTGCTCCAGGTTTCTGATTGTCAACAAAATGCAAATAAAGACAACATTGAGATACCACCTCACTCCTGTGAGGATGACATACATCAAAGAGGACAGCAGCAACAAATGCTGGAGAAGCTGCGGGGACATAGGAACCCTTGTGCACTGCTGGTGGCAATGTAAACAGGTCCAACCTCTGTGGAGAGCTACCTGGAGAATTCTCAGAAGACTAGACATAGACCTTCCATATGATCCAGTAATTCCTCTCTTGGGGATATACCCCAAGGACTCCATAACACCCACCCAGAAAGATTTGTGTTCACCTTTGTTCATAGCAGCACAATTCATAATAACTAAAACCTGGAAGCAGCCAAGGTGCCCAACAACAGATGAGTGACTGAGAAAGCTTTCGTGTATATATACACAGTGGAATACTATGCAGCTATTAAGAAGAATGTACCCACCTTCTCTGATCCATCTTGCATAGAGCGAGAATGAATTATGTTAAGTGGGCTAAACCAGAAAGATAAAGATGAGTATGGTATGATCCCACCCATCAACAGAAGTTGAGAAAGAAGAACAGAAAGGGAAACTAAAAGCAGGATTTGACTAAATCTGGAGTAAGGCACCAAAGTAAAAACCCAGGGGTGAGGGTGACAGTGTTTATTTGGCTTCCTGGGGTGGCGTAGGGGGTTGGGTGAGTGGGATGAGACACAATCTTTCGGAGATGGGAATGGTGTTTATGTACACTCCCATTAATTTGTAGTAATGCCTCTACTTTTAAAACTCTTCCAGAAGATTGAAGACATTGGAGTACTACCTTCCAGGTTCTATGAAGCCAACATCACTCTGATACCAAAAGCAGACAGGGACACAACCAAAAAAGAAAACTACATACAGACCAATATCTCTGATGAACATAGATGCTAAAATACTGAACAAAATTCTAGCCAACTGATACAGCAGTATATAAAAAATATTGTTCATCATGACCAAGTGGGGTTTATCCCAGCGATGAAAGGTTGGTTTAATGTATATAAATCAATCAACATGATCCACCACATCAACAATAAAGCAAGACCAAAAACCATATGGTCATATCAATAGATACAGAGAAAGCCTTTGACAAAATACAACATCCCTTTATGATGAAAAGACTACAAAAATGGGAATAGATGGAGAATTCCTGAAAATAGTGGAGTCTATATATAGCAAACCTACAGCCAACATCATAATTAATGTTGCAAAACTGGAAGCATTTACCCTCAGATCAGGTACTAGACAGGGCTGCCCATTATCACCACTACTATTCAACATAGCTTTGGAAGTTCTTGCTATAGGAATCAGGCAGGAGCAAGGAATTAAAGGGATACAGATTGCAAGAGAAGAAGTCAAACTCTCCCTATTTGCAGATGATATGATAGTATACATAGAAAAACCTAAAGAATCCAGCAAGAAGCTTTTGGAAATCATCAGGCAATACAGTAAGGTGTCAGGTTACAAAATTAACATTCAAAAGTCAGTGGCACTCCTCTATGCAAACACTAAGAAGAAGTGGAAATCCAGAAATCAATTCCTTTCACTACAGCAACAAAAACAATAATATATGTAGGAATAAACTTAACCAAAGAAGTGAAAGACTTGTATACTGAAAATTATGTGTCACTACTCAAGGAAATTGAAGAAGACACAAAAAAGTGGAAAGATATTCCATACTTATGGGTTGGAAGAATTAACATCATCAGAATGAATATACTACCCAGAGCCATCTACAGATTTAATGCTATTCCCATCAAGATCCCAAACACATTTTTAGGAGCATACAACAAATGCTATAAATGTTTATCTGGAATCAGAAAAGACCTAGAATTGCCAAAACAATCTTGAGAAAAAAGAACAGAAATGGAGGATTCACACTCCCAGATCTCAAATTGTATTATAGGGCCATTGTCATCAAAACTACTTGGCACTGGAACATGAACAGACACAATGACAAGTGGAATAGAACTGAGAGCCCAGAAGTAAGCCCCCACACCTATGGACATCTAATATTTGACAAATGTGTCCATACTATTTAATGGGGAGAGTCTCTTCAACAAATGACGTTGGATAAAAATAGGTTGAAACGTGCAAAGGAATGAAACTGAACCACTATATTTCACCAAAATAAAAGTAAATTCCAAATGGATCAAGAATTTGGATGTTAGACCAGAAACTATCAGATACTTAGCAGAAAATATTTGCAGACCTCTTTTCCATATAAATTTTAAAGACATCTTCAATGAAACAAATCCAATTACAAATAAGGCTAAGGCAAGCATAAACCTATGGAACTAAATCATATTAAAAAGCTTCTGCACTGCAGAAAAAAAGTCAGTGCCCAAAAGAGACCCCTCACAGAATTGGAGAAGGTCTTTACATGCCATACATCATACAAGAGTTTAATAACTAAAATATATAAAGAGTTTGCCAAACTCAACCACAAGAAAACAACCCCATTCAAAAATGGGGAGAAAACACAGACAAAATATTCACCACAGAGGAGATCCAAAAGGCTGAGAAACACATGAAAAAATGTTCCAAGTCTTTGACTGACAGAGAAATGTAAATAAAGACAATAATGAGATACCACTTCACTCCTATGATAATGTCAGACATCAGAAATGGTAGCAGCAACAAATGCTGGAAGTTGTGGTGTCAAAGTGTCCCTCCTCCACTGCTGCTGGGAATGTAAATGGCTTCAACTCTGGTGGGAGAGCAGTTTGGAGAACTCTCAGAAGGCTAGAAATGGACCTACCCTAAGATCCTGCAATTCCTTTCCTGGAGATATATCCTAAGGAACTCAACACACCCATCCAAAAAGATTTGTTCTTAGCATCACAATTTGTAATAGCACAATTTCTTAGCAGCACAATTTGTAATAGCCAAAAACCTGGAAGTAACCCAGGTGTCCAACAATAGATGAGTGGCTGAGCAAGTTGTGGTATATATTCACAATTGAATATTACTCAGCTATGAAAAATGGTGACTTCACTGTTTTTAGCCCATCTTGGATAGAGCTTGAAGAAATCATGTTAAGTGAAATAAGTCAGAAACAGAAGGATGAATATGGGATGATCTCACTCTCAGGCAGAATTTGAAAAACAAGATTAGAATAGAAAACAAAGGTAGAACTTGAACTGGAGTTGGTGTATTGCTCCAAAATAAAAGACTTTGGGGTTCATGTGTGAGAAGATTACAGGTCCTGGAAAAGGATGACAGAGGACCTAGTGGGGATTGTATTGTTATGTGGAAAACTGAGAAATGTTATGCATATACAAACTATGGTATTTACTGTTGAATATAAAATATTAATCCCCCAATAAAGAAATTTTTCAAAAATCACCAAAACTAATAACTGGGTGTTTGAAAAATATAAATAAAATAGATAAATCATTAGCCCAGATCATCAAGTGAAAAGGAACAGAAGCTGTGATATAGCAAAAATAAATAAAAGAGGTGAAATTTCAGTTTATAACTCAATTATGAATTAATTTTATTCTTATATTTTAGTATATTCTCATAAGAGAATAAAATGAATATCTATATGCAAATATTGAGCAAACTAGATGGAATGAATACATTATTAGAGTCATTTCACTCCCAAAACTAACTCAAGTGGAAGTAGATAGTCTGAGGAAGCTCAACACTGATGTAGAAATTGAAACAATATTTTACTCAAGGGTAAAAGCCCAGATTCAATGGCTTTACTAATGAATTCTATAAGACTTAAAAATAACTAACACTCATCCTACTCAAACTCTTCCAAAAAATAAAGGGGAACACTTCTAAAAACATTCTATGAGGTCAGTATCACTATGATCTTCAAAGAAGGAATGCACTATCCAAAAATTTAAGGATTTAAATTTTAAATTTAAATTTAATAAATTATCCCTGATGAATACTGACAAAAATAAAAATAAAAAAGCTTTAATCAAATCTCATCAAATTAAATACAATAATATATGAAAAGAACAATTAATAATGGTGTTGGGAAAATTGGTCACCCATATATAATAAAATTAAAGCAAATCATCACTTATTGTCATTCATCAAAAATTATATATTAGACCTGAAACTATCTGAAACATAAAGTAAACAATCCCATCCTGACCTCCTTATGCAGATAATCTTGCCAATGTGTCCCAGAACGTCACTTCTCCAAAGCCTACCCTACTAGGGCAAGATAGAGACAGGCTGGGGGTATCAACTGAATAGTTAACATCTATGTCCAGCAAAGACATAACTCCTTTCTTCTGTATCCCAACAAATTTTGGTCCATTCTCCCAAATATGGAAATATTATGGGAAGATGACCAGAGGGTTCTGAACCCCAGTTCCACCAGAGCCCAGAACTTTTGTGACAAGGAACCTTTGTTTTTGCCTCATCACTGAAAGGGAAAAGATTCTAGAGAACACACAAGGAAGTCAGGTACTGGTTTATCTTATCTGAGAGGGAGGAGGAAAAAGGAAGACGACTAGGGCATAGTTTTACTCATCAGTGGAATATAGAGAATTGAAACACATGAACTTGAAATATATATATTATGTCTTCCCCTACTCTCTCCATCTCTCTCTGTCCTAGCCAACAATGATGACATCACCAACAACAACAACAATAACTACAAAATAAATAAATAAATAAATAAAACAAGGGCAACAAAAAGGAATTAAAAAATTTTTTAAAGAAATATATATATATATATAGTCAACCCATAATAATGACCTTGGGAGAACAATGGTGGTTACTGTTGGATGGGGGCACAGAACTTTGGTAGTGGGAGTAGTATGGAATTATTCCTATTGTTTTATAATCTTGTTAATGACTATTACATCACTAATAAAATTATTTTAAATACACAGAGTAAAACATAGATGAAATAATTCAGGATCTTAACATCAAAGATGTATTTGGATACCCAACCCATGGGCAACAGAAAATAAAGACAACAATGAGATACCACTTTACCCCTTTAAAAATATCATACAGTGGAAAAGCTAGCAAAAACAAATGTTGGAGAGGTTGTGGGGACCAAGGAACCCTCCTGCACTTCTGGTGGTAATGTAAATTAGTCCAACCCCTGTAGAGAGCAGTCTGGAGAAGTCTCAGAAGGCTAGAAATGGACCTATCCTATGACACAGCAATTACTCTCTTGAGGATGTACCGTAAGGAACCAAACACACCCATCCAAAAGGATTTGTGTATCCCTATGTTGTACAATTTGCAATAGCCAAAACCTGGAAACAACTCAGGTGTCCAACAACAGGTGAGTGGATGAGTGTAAGTTGTGATATATACATCTACACCTACACCTACACCTACACATACACATACAAATATACATATACATACACAATGGCATGTTACTCAACTATTAAAAATGGCTAATTCACCTTCTTCATCTAATCTTGGATGGAATTTGAAGGAATCATATTAAGAGAAATAAGTCAAAAAGAGAAAGATGAATTTGGGATGATCCCACTCACAGACAGAAGTTGAAAAATAGGTACAGAAGGGAAAACACAAAGCAGAACTTTGATTGGGTTTGGTGTATTGCACCAAAGTAAAAGAATCTGGGCTGGCGGGGTGGGGCTGGGCGGGGCAGTGGTGGCTCAGGTCCTGGAACATAATGGTGGAGGAGGACCTAGAGGAGGCTAAATTGTTATGTGGAAAACTGAGAAATGTTACACATGTGTAAACTACTGTGTTTTACTGTCAACTATAAACCGTCAATCCACCAATAAAAAAGTTAAAAAATAAAATAAGAAACTAAAGAGAGAATAAATAAATGGGACTATGTCAGATTAAAAATCTTCTACATATCAAAAGAATAGAAGAGAAACAATAATTGGAAGAGGATATCTTCACATCACATAAGGTATTAATAAGAAAATTTTGTAAAGAAATCATACAACTAAACAAAAATATCGACTCATTAAAAACTGGGCAAAAGATATGAACAGACAATTCTCCAAAGAAGACAGTGAGGTGGGTCACAGACCTATGAAACAGTTTTCCACATCATTTATCATTAGAGAACTGCAAATTGAGGTACAGTTTCACATCTGTGAAAATAGCCTATATCAACAAACTAAAAAAAAAAAAAAGTGACAAGTGTTGTCAAGGATGCGGAGAAAAGGGAACTCTGGTGCACTGCTGGAGAAAATGCAAATTGGTGCAGCTGCTATAGAACATAATATGGAGAGTCTTTAAAACAATAAAAATGAAAACAATACTCCTAGGCATATATTTAAAAAACATAGAAATACTAATATGAAAGTATACATGCACCCCTGTGTTCATAATATGCACCCTATACTGTTCATAATAGCTAAAATCTGGAAGCAACCTAAATATTCAATAAAAGATTACTGGATTAAAAAATATGGGGTATATATTATTTGACATATATATTGTCACATAATTTTATTGAATATATATTCAGTAAAATGCTGCTTTGAAATAAAAATATTTGTATTATTGGCAAAAAAATGAATGGAATTGGAATTATCCTAATAAGAAATTATCTATAACTGCTGAATGATTTTGCTCACATTTGATTAAAACAAACAAGTAATTTTCTTTTTTAAAAAAGTGGTAACCAAATTGTTTCTCAGGCATTGTGAAAACTATGTTGGTTATTAGAGGCATGTAGAAGTTTGGTGTATTCTATTCTTCTTTACACTACTATAAATGGAACCATTTTTGCTTGATGTACTTTTAGATATTTCATTGTTCTTACGCATAAGTACAAACGATTTTGTATGTTGACTTTTTATTCTGAAACTTTACTAAACTCATTAATTAAACAGCTATTGATGGTGTCTTTCATGTTTTCTGTATGTAGGATCACGTTATCAGCAAAGGCAATTGAGTTTTTTTCCCTTTCTCATTTAAATGTCTTTTATTACTTCTTGTCTACTTATTTTGGATATAAGACTTCCAATATCCTTCTTTTGCCAGTGATGATAATATAATTAATATAATAGATTTGATATGTATTTGTTTCATATATAAATATAACACATGCATATAAACAGAGATGAGAAGTTGAGGCCTCAAACTGTGAATATCAACTACCTTAGATGGAAGATATTTCGATGAAAAAGGATAACTGTTGTTAGTTATTCATATAACTCTGTATACTTTGACTTCTTAAAATAAGCATGTGTTGTTATAAATTATGAAATATAGTAAAGAAAAAGCTGATAAAATGGACTAAGCAGAAATGGGTTGTAACTAGAAAATAGGAGGCTGCTACAATGATATACATAAGGATGATGGTGTCTGAATAGGTACAGTGAATGAATAAATAGGAAGATTTGGTTAGTAGATAAAGAATATCTGACTTAGTGGTTGGTTAAAGGAGGTAAAAATGGATTCAAGGATACCACTCAAGTGTCTGGAAAAGTACTATACTTTTCATTGAGATACTGATTGGGGAGAAAGTAATTTTAGAAAAGTTGAGTTTGAGTAGCTGTGAGGAATTTTTTTATTTTATTTATTTTATTTTTTTATTTAAGAAAGGATTAATTAACAAAACCATAGGGTAGGAGGGGTACAACTCCACACAATTCCCACCACCCATATCCCACGCCCTCCCCTGATAGCTTTCCCATTCTCTATCCCTCTGGGAGCATGGTCATTGTGGGTTGCAGAAGGTAGAAGGTCTGGCTTCTGTAACTGCTTCCCCGCTGAACATGGGCGTTGACTGGTTGGTCCATACTCCCAGTCTACCTCTCTCTTTCCCTAGTAGGGTGTTTCTCTGGGGAAGCTGAGCTCCAGGACACATTGGTGGGGTCTTCAATCCAGGGAAGCCTGGCCAGCATCCTGATGGCATCTGGAACCTGGTGACTGAAAAGAGAGTTCACATACGAAGCCAAACAAATTGTTGAGCAATCATGGACCCAAAGCTTGGTATAGTGGAGAGGAAGTGTTAGGGAGGTATTCACTGCAAACTCTAGTGTACTTCTGCTTTCAGGTATATATTTTGCAGTAGTTTATGGATACGTGTGAACATATGCTCTCTCTCACAGAAACTGGTGTATATCTAGGTTATGGGACTTTTTAGAAAGTGAACCACCTGAGATGAAATTAGAGTATACTATGAAAGGAAAGGTCTCACCCGAGTAATGAAGCTGAAGGGTTGTCATTCCACACCTGAAGTCTCTGGACACAGTCTGAAGTGAAGCATGTTGAGGTGGCAATCGTTGCGTTGGTTAGGTTGTGATCAGCAGATGCAATATTATTTGATATGGATTGGGAGAGGCATACGGGAAAGTGGGCCCTATCCAAGGGTTCCAGGACTGGGAGAAATATAGGCTCTATAGTGGAGATGTGAGGTTCCTTCTGTCTTAGGGTTCAAAAAGACAATCGATAGTTAATGTTATCATCACATTATTTGGTAATTGGGTTAACTTTGAAAAGTCCTTTTGTTATGGTTTGCTGTACAGTACCCAGTATCTTGTATATAGCTGTGCTATTGGATGCTTCTGATCTACTTGGTCTAGGGTTTTGAGAGAGTCCGCATATCAAATACACAGCCTATATATTAAAAAGATTCAGTCTGTGTTTTGAAAAACTTTGAGACATACAATTGATTTTCCTCCTCTCATATTAATTAACTAGTGATTTATATGTCTACATTTTGCTAGGAGTGTACGTAAACATCATTCCCACCACCAAAAGACTGTGACCCATCCCTCCCACCCACTCCCACCCCCCACTGGCCCAGGAAGCTGCATGTCTACCCCTCACCACAGGGTTTTTATATCTAATATTTGATAAGGGGGCCCAAAGTATTAAATGGAAAAAGGAGGCTCTCTTCAATAAATGGTGCTGGGAAACTGGGTTGTAACATGCAGAAGAATGAAATTGAACCACTTTATCTCACCAGAAACAAAAATCAACTCCAAATGGATCAAAGACCTAGATGTCAGACCAGAAACAATCAAATACTTAGAGGAAAACATTGGTAAAACACTTTCCCACATACACCTCAAGGACATCTTTGATGAATCAAACCCAATTGCAAGGAAGAATAAAGCTGAAACAAACCAATGGGACTATATCAAATTGAAAAGCTTCTGCACATCCAAAGAAACTATTAAACAAACAGAGAGACCCCTCACAGAATGGGAGAAGATCTTCACATGCCAGACATCAGACAAGAAACTAATCACCAAAATATATAAAGAGCTCAGTAAACTTAGCACCAAAAAAGCAAATGACCCCATCCAAAAATGGGCAGAGGATATGAACAAAACGTTCACTACAGAGGAGATCCAAAAGGCTAACAAACATATGAAAAACTGCTCTAGGTCACTGATTGTCAGAGAAATGCAAATTAAGACAACACTAAGATACCACCTCACTCCTGTAAGAATGGCATACATCAAAAAGGACAGCAGCAACAAATGCTGGAGAGGTTGTGGGGACAGAGGAACCCTTTTACGTTGCTGGTGGTAATGTAAATTGGTACAGCCTCTGTGGAGAACAGTCTGGAAAACTCTCAGAAGGCTAGACATGGAGCTTCCATATGATCCAGTAATTCCTCTCCTGGGGTTATACCCCAAGGACTCCATAACACCCAACCAAAAAGAGGTGTGGACTCCTATGTTCATAGCAGCACAATTTATAATAGCTAAAACCTGGAAGCAACCCAGGTGCCCAACAACAGATGAGTGGCTGAGAAAGCTGTGGTGTATATATACACAATAGAATACTATACAGCTATCAAGAACAATGAACCCACCTTCTCTGACCCATCTTGGACAAAGCTAGAAGGAATTATGTTAAGTGAGCTAAGTCAGAAAGATAAAGATGAGTATGGGATCATCCCACTCATTAACAGAAGTTGACTAAGAAGACCTGAGAGGGAAACTAAAAGCAGGACCTGACCAAATTGTAAGTGTGAGGAATTTAAGAGAAGAAAATCTGTAAGCGTTTTGAGATATGTTTCTGAAGCTCTGAAAATCTAGACTTTCTCATTTTTATTTTCTTTTGTGTTGACCTCATTATCCAAGGAGGTTCTCCTTATGAGGTGACAAGAATAGCTATTAGCAATTCTAATGTTACATCTTCTCAAATTACCCAGTCCAATAGAAAGAATGTGGTTTATCCACCCTCTGAATTCAGTAAGAAGGTACAAGAGGGTTATGAATCAAGTGAAATAATTTAGAACAACAAAGCAAATACAAATGAAACGGAAGGGGAAACAGAGTCAGTAAAGCATATTAAATACATCAAAATATGGAGATTTACTAACCAGTGACTTTATGCATAGCATTGTATTTTACTACACTTGGGATGCAAAAACAAAGTGCAATATGTTCTTTTTAGTCTTGGAAACACAATCTTCATACAAGAGGTCATTTTAGGATGTAAATAATTCTCAGAGGTAATAAGTAATTATCTAGAAGTAAAATATTGCAGCAGATGCATACAGGAGGGAATAACAGACTGCTCAATCAAATACATGGAATATATCTTGAAGATATTCACGGTGACAGATATATATATAACAAGGCTGCATATATCAGTAGATGAGTCAACACTTGAGTTGGATTTTGAAAATTGCTCATATTCTGATGAAGAAAAACAGAAAGATATTTTCTGGCAAAAAGAACATCCACTATCCCTTTCAGTTTGTTGACTGTACCCTTGGTTTAGGAAAACTGATATGCTATATAAAAGGGTTGCATAAAGTCATGAAAAGCCTGAAATGTTGGGAACAAAAAAAAAAACGCAACAAAAATATTTAAATATTGGTGTATTTAACAAACTAAAAAACTCTGGGGTGTGTGTGTGTGGAGGAGGTTTCAGGTCTGGGAACATAATTGCAGAGGAGAACCTAGTGGGGGTTGTATTGTTATGTGGAAATTTTATACATGTACAAACATGTATAAAATTTACATATACATGTATACATGTACATGTATTTTACTGTTGACTGTAAACCATTAATCCTCCAATAAGGAAATAAAACATATTTATAAAACTACTGCAGTTTCCAGTGGAAGGGATGTGGACACAAAACTCTGGAGCTGGGAACAATGTGGAATTATACCCCTATTGTCTTGGAATTTTGTAAATCAATATGAAATCACTTATAAAAAAAAGGAAAAAAATATCTTAAAGTATTGACTCACCCACCCCCCCCCCAAAGAAAACAGAAACGTTTGGTGAGCTGACAAACCAATCTTGTCCTATTTACAACATGTCCTCTGATGTCCCAAATATGTGTTCACTATTAGTTTTAGTTGTTATGGGAAGCAGCATAGCCTTTGTAGCCCAAGAAGTGATGCGGTGGGTAAAGTGTTGGACTTCAAGTATGGACTTCAAATTGAATATGCCAGAGTGTTGCTCTGATTCTCCCTCTCTATGTCTTTTTCTCAATAACATATAAATAAATTAAATTTAAAAATATTTATGTAAAAAAAGAGAAAAAATGTAACAAGAACTCAGAATCACTTGAGGGGGTTTCACATGTCCATTCAGGTATGGAATAAATGGCATTTTAATACCAAATTATTTTGACATCTTCCCCACATCACTGTATCTCTCCTTTCCATACACCTATAAAATGGACATTGACTAGACAAACACAGTTCTTCCTTTTATATTTTTTACTAAATATTAGATACAGTACTTTTTTATATTATTCAGTAGTTTTACTATAAGTGATTTAAAAATGGTTTACAAAATCTATATTATAAATTATAAATAATAATAAAATATTATTTTAAATAATATTATTAATTATTAAAATAATATTATTAAATATTATTTAAAATAATATAAATTATATAATTTATATTATATAGTAGATTTACTATAAGTGATTTAAAAATGGTTTACAAAATTTTTAAGATTTCAAGTATTTAGTTTCACACAGAAACCACAATGAAAGTTCTATACAACCCACCTCAATGGCAACTGCCATATTTCTGACAAAATTTAAGAGACAGTTTGGTTAACTTTTTCAGTTTTTCAACTTACTATGCTTTAATTCTCTGTTTTACACATATGAGCAAAACCAACTAAAACCGTCTTTCACCTCCTTATTTATTTCACTAAGAGTCATACCTAGGACTCCTTCTCAAAGGATGAAATCTCTGCATTTTAGTTCCAGAATGGTATTCCATTAAATATATATCCCATAAATTCTGTATCTAATAGTCTAACAGTAAGCATTTAGGTTGCTTCCACTCCTTGATTGTTGTGAATAATGCCACTTTGAACACAGGAGTGTATATACTTCAAATTAATGTTTTCGTGTCCTTTGGATATATGCCTAGGAGTGGTATTGCTAAATCATAAAAAAATCTATTTATCCGGGAACAAATTATTATTATTGTTATCATTATTATTGTTATTATTATTTATTTGCAATACTGGGCTTTTTAAATTTGTAATTTCATTTATCCCAAACTGGTGTTTTTATTCTTTTAAATGAGAGAGAGAGAAGAGAAGAGAAGAGAAGAGAAGGGAAAAGAAGAGAAGAGGAGGGGAGGGGAGGGGAGAGGAGAGGGAGGAGGGGGAGGGGGGAGGAGAGGGGAGGGGAGAGCAGAGGGGAGGGGAGGGGAAGGGAGGGGAGAGGAGAGGAGGGGAGGGGTGGGGAGGGGAGAGGAGAGGAAAGGAGAGGAGAGAGGGGAGGGGGGAGGAGAGAAGAGAGGGGAGGGGGGAAGGGAGAGGGGAGGGGAAAGGAGAGAGGGGAGAGGAGAGGAGAGGAGAGGAGAGGAGAGGAGAGGAGAGGAGAGGAGAGGGGAGGGGAGGGGAGGAAAGAGAGAGAGGGAAATAATCACACCACTACTTGACCACCTGTGGAGTTTCCCCTGATGCCATGGTGCTCACACATGGCACTGGGATCAAACTTTGAGACCTCACACATGGAAATGTGAGCTATCATATATATATATATATATATATATATATATATATATATATATATATATATGTATGTCAATTAGTTATATCATATACCTTCAACTAGTGCAAGATATGTGAACATATTAAATGCACAGAACTTTGTTGGTGGGTACAATGTGAAAATATAACCCTAACATATTATAATTTTGTAAACCATTATTAAATTAATAATAAAAATGTCCATCTCTCTTCAGTCATCAATTTCTCTCAATCATGGGTAGCAATCTAATGAGGTAGGTATAAGGGGGAAAAGGAACCAGAACAAAAAAATAGCTTAGATTATGTGGTGGATATTAAAACTGTTCTTTACAAATTGACTGAGGCCCTATGTAAAAATAATTAATGAAATAGTACCCCCCCCTCCAATAGCACTGCTCATCTCTGGTTTATGGTGGTGCAGGTGATTGAGATTAAGACTTTGGAGGATTGAGACAGAGACTTTGGAGACTCAGCCATGAGAGTCTGTTTATGCTATCTTCTCTACCTGGATTTCTCTCTTTCTTTTTTTAACAGAAAGTATTTGTGTTGCTTAAAGGTTTTGAATGCCTTTCTTTAGATCAAGCACCAAATAAATTGATATTGTTCTTGTTCATTTAATTAAATGAGTTCATTCAACATCATAATCTTCTTTAAATCATATCTGTATTGCCTCATTCAATGAAATTGTTAAGAGCTGCATGAGAAAAATAAGGGAACACTGCTTTATCAGTATTGTTCTATTCAGGATCTCTTTCCTCTTCATTTTATAGGACAATAACAACCTTGACCTAATATTCCAACTGAAGCCTTTCTGGAACTGTCTTTTCAAGTTATTGTTTAAAACCATTTTATTGCTTATGGCCATTAGCACTTTCACCAATATAATCCTCTTTACTCTTCAGTTTCTATTTGTTTCTTTATTAGTCACATATTTGTCTTTTCTTGCCTCCTCTTATTAATAATTGGCAAGTCCTTGAAAAGAACATATTCATGTTTAATTCCAAAATAATATAGTACACTACAAAAAATAATTACCTAAACTTATCTAACTGCCTCAAATTCTGACTCATGCTTTTTTATCTCATGCTGTTCATATCCTTGTTCAAAAGCTATGAGTGCACATAACATAGTAGACTTGTTCAGAGATCACACCGAAAATGAAGTTAGAATTACAAATGAACAATATCTTAGAGTTTTATATATGAATGGCCTGTTTTGACAGTTCTCACATTTTTACTTTGGTTATGCTGTATAGAAATGTGTCCTTTCCATGGAACACCATGTGATCTAATCTGTTGAGCAGAGTGTGATTTGACAGAGCATTCAACTGTGAGTAAACATGATAGTCAGATCTAGTCGAGTTATGAACTAGCTATGAAACCTAGGTCGACCAAACTTATGTTTAATTTCCTGTACAAGGAAGGAGAATGGCTTAACTCCCATCAGGATCACCTCCCAAGGGTAATAATAGACCTAATACATCAGAAATAAATCAGAAAGTGCTACAACAATTAAATATTATATAAATATGAAGCTCTTCAGATGAGCTTACATTTGCAGTTCCAGCATTTAGAAGAACATTCATTTCCGCTTAGCTTCCCTTGTAGTTTGCAAATGTAGTCACAAAATACTTTGGCCTTTGTCAGTGTAGTAAAAAAAAAAATTATCAGACTTTAGACACAGATGTAATTTATTTATGAAAAATGATACTGGCTCACTCTTATCTTTTCCACAAGCTAAAATAGAATTTTTTATTAAAAGTGCTAAACATAAGTATCCTATTAGATATGATACTCAGTCAAATTCCAAAGTAATTCAGTAATACATTACTTACTAATTGACTATTACAAACTTTGTTATTTTTAAAAAACAGATTTACTGATTTATAATTAACATATCACAAACCTTTCCCATTTAACATGTAAAATTCTGTGGTTTTTTTAAATAGTCACAGAGTTTCACAGTCCTCAACAAAATAAGTTTATAGAACATTTTTTATAAATCCCAAAGGAAACCCTTTAGCTATTACACTCAATTCTTCTATTTTCTTTCTCCAGGTTTAGGCAGATGCTAAACCACTTCCTCAGAAAATTGTCAGGAAATCAACAGATTCTGGGTATTTCATGTCAATGCATTCATATAATATGTGAGATTTTATATCTGACTGTCTAGCGTGACGTTTTCATAGGCAGGGCTGGGCAAAGGCAAATCTGATAAAACACTCATTATGTTCTGCAATTATCCCAGTTCAAGCCCCCAGTCATCAGCTGCAGTGGCGGTGTGACCTTCATAATTGGTGAAGCAGCACTTCAGATGTTTCTCTTTATGTCTCTATCATCTTTCTAAACTTCTCTCTGTTTCTATCCAAAATAAATTAAATTTTAAATAATAATAATAATAATAGTAATTTTAAAGTTTTCAAAGGTCATCCATATTGTAAAGTGAATCAATAATTCACTTATTGTGTGTTGTGTGTATGTATTAACTGATTCCATATATAAACATTTTAAAGATGCAATTTATTAATTTAGTGGCAAAGAAGAATATTTATACTTACTCGACCATCACCACTCTGCATTTCTAAAACTTGAATGCTCTCAAAGAGAAACTCTATATTCATTAAGTTGTAATCATAAATATTTATGTTTTTATGCCAGGCTTCTTTCAATTAGTATAAAGTATTCAAGAATCATCCACAATGAAACACACATCTGTTGTTGTGGTGGTCTGGTGTCGGGCTGCACCGCGGAGAAGAGAGTGGATGTCCAGAGCAAAGGGGTACACAAATCTTTATTATAGGATGGGGGGGGTTGGTTCAGACCACGTGGAGCCAGCCGGCAATGGCCGTCCCCACTCCCTGACCACGGGGGGAGAGCAGGGAGCGAGACCTCAGAGAGGGAGAGCTGAGAGCCCAGAGAGAGGGGGGGTGAGGGGGCTTTTTATTGGGCGACAACCAGGGGTGACGTGTAGGGCCAGGATTGGTTCAAGGGGGCACTGCTAGGATTTTGCAGGGCGTAGTAAAACCTGGGGGTGGAGACTGCATCAGAATAACTCCTCAGCAACATCTCCTCCTATCCCTTTATATCTAAATGGACACAGTAAAGAAAAATGGAATGGAGCAGGCTTAAATGTTTTAGAGTAATGCCATGCTCAGGTGGGAAGATGTAGGACTTTCTGTGGAGGAGGGAAGGCTTAAATGGCTGCGAACCTTGTGATATTTATGCGTCCTCCTGTGCTCAACCCCTCTTTAGAGAGAGAGACTTACCTGGAGAGACTCATCTCATAGGTTTAAGCGCAGCCTGCTCAACCATCTCTTCACAATATCTCTACATCTTTTCTATCTTTCTATCTAGTAATTGCATAAGATGTACAAAGTCTGTAAAAGACTATCATGGAGCAGAAACCTTTTGGGCATAAGCCTAAATGATATAACAAAATAGGAAGGGACAAGTAGGGAAGTAGTAAAAGCCAGTGTGGTGTGAAGGGAAGGATTGGTGTGTAAAGAAACATTCCCTGCTTGCGGTGGGGGAAGGGCAAGGGTACATAAAGAGGGGGAGGCGGGAGGCCATGACCCACCAAACAGAGGAGCTATTTGGCATTGTATAGTCCTCAAGGCAACAGTCTGTAAAGTCTATGAATTACTCAGGATCAGTCTATGAAAAACCAGCAGCGTGAAGGGAAATAAGCTGCTTCAAAATTGTTTAAAGTGTCCATAGGGTATGTCAGAAAGTCCGATACAAGTCTCAGTCCAAAGTAGATGGCTAGGGGAAGAATTGGCAGGGGATGTGACACTGCATGAGGGAGGTCAGCCGCTGGAATGTCGCTTTTCTGTAGATAGCCAGCTGGAACCACCAACACGTGACAGGCAGGTCAGAAGCAGGAACGGTAACCAGGCATGAAGAAAGTTCTGTCCTTGGAGTCTGTGTATCAGGTTCTTCAGATCACGTTGAGTGACATCTAGGGTTTCGGGGAGTGTGCCACGGTAGTCGTGCCATCTAGTGGGTGACGTCAGGGTGTGCAGGGGTTCAGATGGTTTTTCCGGGATTCCTGTGAAAGAAACACAATCTGCTTCTCGTGGTTAATTTGAACTTGTAACAAGTTATAGGTTTGTTATAGTTGATACCTCGATGATTATAATTGGTTTAGAATCTCTTTATGATTTTGTTTAAAGGCCATCTAATGTGACCTCCTGTAGCAACCTCTACCGCAGGATCTTGAGATCAATTTTAGCTAAAATATGTATTTTAAACAGACTCAAATTGCTTAGAGAGTTAACGCATATTCGTGACAATGATTTTAATGTTTACAGTGCCAGATTGATGCCAGATCTGTTGTGGATTAATTTCCACAAGATAGTTTACAGGGCACCTTTGGGGGCCCTTCAAAGGTGTCCTGTATATAAAATTTATATAGTTTAGTTTTGGGAATGAATAGTCACATTGAACATTTAGACTTTTACCTAAATAGTAAGTTACCTTAACAAATTAATTTTTACCTTGTCTGGTAAAAGTGTAGCTGTAGGGTTACACTTTTGACCGTTAAGTTAGTGTTACCAAACTTGAGACATACCCATAAACATTTAGTTATAACGAACTGGAGGAAAAAGAACTTTTGTTATAAAAACACATTATTTAAAAACAAATTCAAATCTGTCATTAGTCACACAGTTTAAGACTAAGCACTTACATATATACCAAAACTATATATAAAAATCAAAAGAGGGAGAAAGAAAAAAAAATTTGGAATGTTTCTGGACGTCTCCAGAAACTTTGGCTGCATCCAGCATTTTTATATAAAGCCAAATACCTTTTAGAGTACTCTGAGCAGACGGGTCATGCAATTTTTTTTTTTTGTCATTCAACACACTCACTCACAAAAACAACTGGCCAGTTATAACATAAGACATACAGGGAAAGGGTAGGAGAGAGGTCTCTGTGAGCCAGATTTTGTAGGTTCTGCCATGTTGTATTACGGGTCCTGGGATGTATCCTGCATCTGGTCCTCTTGTAGTATTTTTTGTTCTTCAGGAATAACAGCGCCATCCTGCGGGTATTGTCGGACATGGCGGGCAGGAACCCAGACAGGTTTAGAGAAATTTTGAGGGAAAATGCATGCGAAACCCCTTCCCATGGTCAATAATGGGTCAGGCCCTTTCCAAATTTTATCGAGTGGGTCTCTCCATTTGACCTTAATAGATGGGAGGGTAGATGGTGTTTGCCAGTGAAGAATAATAGGGGGTAAGGCCGAGTTATTGTAAATATTAAAGAGATTTAACGTAGTTAAGGCTTTTGCTAGCTGGATATTGGGGGGATATGTTCCTCCTTTATCTTTATTTAGTTGAGCCTTCAAGTTTGATGGGCCCTCTCGACAATGCCTTGTCCCTGTGGATTGTAGGGAATGCCCGTGGTATGAGTAATATTCCAGAGGGAACAAAAATCTTTAAATTGTTTGCTTGTAAACATAGGTGTATTGTCTGTTTTAAAAAATAATGGGACCCCCATAACGGCAAAACAAGAGAGCATATGGCTTACAAGCTTTTTAGCAATTTCTCCTGTCTGAGCTGTAGCCCACATAAATTTAGAAAAGGTATCAATTGAGACAAACACATATTTTTGTTTGCCAAAGTTTGGTATGTGGGTGACATCAACTTGCCAAATAGCATTAGCTTTTAAACCTCGGGGGTTAACCCCAAGGGTCTGGATAGCAGGTGTCTTTATGAGACTTGCACAAGAAGAGCATGTAGTGAGGATATGTTTTAACTGTGGTACAGGAACATCAGGGAATCGAGCTCGAAGGCCTTTAAGATTAACATGGGTTAGAGAATGAAAATTAGCAGGATCAGAGACAGAGACTGGGAAAGTTCCTGTGGAGGCAAGGTGGTCAACTGCGGCATTCAGGAAGAAGGCTGTGGGAACGAAGGTGTTGAATATACAGTGGTTGGGTTCGAGAACAGAGCATAGAGGCGATTTGAATCAAGAGAGGGGAAAGTGGGTTGTCATCAATTTTCACATAAGAACGAGCAAGCCATGGAAGTAAGTTAACAGTATACACACTGTCAGAAAAAAGGTTGAAGGATTCTGGTACAGCTTTTAGTGCAAGAAAAACAGCATAAAGTTCTTTGTACTTAGGGGAATTATCAGGAAGCTCAGTAAAGAGAGGTTTAGGAGATTGTTTGTCTGGGTAATGTATAAGGGCAGCAGCTCCCCTTTTTCCGCCATCAGTAAAGATTGTAGGAGCAGAGGGAATGGGATCCCGAGAGAAAAGTTTAGGTGCTAGTAGGGGCAGAAGAGGTAAAGAAGCTATCAACTTATTAGAAGGAAAATGGTTATCTGTTTGTCCTGGAAACCCCACGAAGCTTATGGCAAAGTGGGAATGATGGCGTATAAGCCACTCTGTATCTGTGAGAGAAAAGGGCAGAATGATTAAATCCGGTTCTTTCCCTAAGACCTGCACAGACCTATTTCTCCTTTGGCGAACCATGAATGCTAATGCGTCTATCTCAGTGAGGAGTCTTGGAGCTCCTCCTACTGGCGTGTGACGCCATTCGAGAACCTCATGGTCTTGCCACAGTGCCCCTACTACTGTGGGGGTGGAGTTGAAGATTAGAAGGTTTACCGGAGAGGAGGGGGAGAATCGAATAAGGTGCATGTTCTGGAGGGCCTGGTTAACCCTTTCCAGTGCCAAGGATGCCTCAGGAGTTAACTTACATTTTGAAGAGGGATGTTTGTTTCCTTTCAACAGGTCAAACAGTGGTTGGAGGCAGCTTGTGGGCAGATAGAGATACTGCCTAAGCCAATTTAAATTTCCTAGAAAACTTTGTACAGAAGCAAGAGTAAGGTTAGAAGGGAAGGTAACATTAGGTTTTAAGGGACGAATTTGCATTAGAGAAATCTCTGAACCTAGGAAGGATATTGGAGGGATTAGCTGTGTCTTCTCAGGGGCTACAATAAGGCCGCTTTTCTTTAATGCAGGAATGAGAAAATCACGTAAGACATAGAGATCTGTATCTGATTTTCCCCATATTAAAATATCATCTGTATAATGAAAAATATTAAGGCCCTTATGAATATATGGGACAAGAGCAGATTTAACAGCCTACTGACAAATAATAGGACTATTGGCCATACCCTGGGGCAGCACCACCCATTGAAATCTATCAGCAGGGCTGGCATTACTAATAGACGGAACAGAGAAGGCAAAATGTTTACAATCTCGTGAATGCAAGGGGATAGAGAAAAAACAATCTTGTATATCAATAGCTATGATTGGAATTCCGGTGGGAATTGCAGAAGTAAGAGGCAAACCCCTTTGGGGGGAGCCCCAGACCTGCATGGTTTTATTTACTGCATGGAGATCTTGAAGGAGGCGCCATTTTCCCGAGCGCTTTTTAATCACAAAGACAGGAGTATTCCATGGGCTTCGAGAATGACGAATGTGTCCCAAGGACAACTGCTCTCGGACGAGCTCTTTCAAAATTTTAAGCTTATCCCTAGGTAAAGGCCACTGTTCCACCCAGACAGGCTCATTAGAAAGCCAGCTTAAGCGGGGTGTTTGGCTACGAAAAGTGGCATTTAGTATTGTGGGTGCTGAATAGACCTGGTATCACGGGAACGAGTTTTACGCTCTGCAGAGGCGTCTGTGGATATCCTAACATCAAGACATTCCAGAAGATCCCTGCCCAGTAAGTTGGTGCTAATATTAGCTACCAAAGGGCGGAAGTGTCTGGTAGAACCTTCTGGGTCTTCCCACATGAGCGAGTCTCGTGTGCAAAATGCTCTGGTCATCCCTCCTATTCCATGTATACTGGGTCCAGGGATAAGTTCCCAATCTTGGGGAACCTCTTCTTGCCTTAAAATCGTCTTTTCTGCCCCCACGTCAATAAAAAATTTAAAAGGAATATTGCCAATCTTTACTGTCATAGAAGGGTGACCTCGTTCTAAAACAGGAGTGGTTCACAAAATCTCAGGCCCCGAATTTGTACCATTCAGGGGCGAACCATCTTTATGAAATTGGGACCAACAATCTCTCTTCCAATGAAACCCCTTACGACATTTTGGACAAACAGTACGTGGTCTCTGGCTCCCTGACTGAAAGTGGGGTTGCTCTGGCTGGAGGCGTGGTCGCAACTTATCAGGACATTGGTTACGCCAATGTCCTTGGTGACCGCACTGAAAGCAGGCCCCGTTTTGCTTACGTGGGGCAACTGCATAGACCTGCGTCGTAGCGGGTGCCCCATAATTGCCTGATGTAAGTTCCTGTGTCGCTAGAATCCAATTATCTGGGTGTAGGTGTTTAAGATTAAGGCATACCTGACCAAATTGTGGTGTCATGCCTTCCCAGACAATACAGCGCAGGAGTAGTTTGTGGACGTCAGGATTATAAACCTTTCTCTCTAAGCTTCTCTTCACCCTTGAGATGAAGCTCGCCAATGATTCATCAGAGCCTTGGTGAAAAGAGTTAATGGGAGCTGACGAATCTACATCAGGTGGGGTCACCCTTTCCCATGCTTGTGTTGCACAGATCCGTACCTGTTCAAAATAACCGGTTGGAAACCTGGCTTCTGCCTGCTGAGCTCCAGATTCATAAGCTCCTGCTCCAAACAAAGCATCAGAATTCCATTCTACCTGTTTGTTACTATTTTCCTGCGATTGTCTAGAGCACTCATCACGGAAGCATGCCTGCCACTGAAGATAGAGTGGGTCTGGGAGTGCAGCACGAGCCAGATCTTTCCAGTCTTTTGGTGTATTTAGATGCTGGTAAAAACTCCTTAAGATGGACTTGGTCCATGGAGAATGCATTCCTTCCTCCGTAACTGCTTGTCTGATGTTCCAAATTTTTTAGAGGAATATGGCTGCCATGGCTTAGGGTTTTGTTTAGAAGGGGCTAAGTTTACTGGGAATGTGTGGATTTGGTCCGATGGCACGGGAGAGGGAGCTACAGAAGTGGAAAGTGCCGTAGAAACTGTTGTAGTGGCTGCAGGGGAGACTAAACGCATATCTACGGGGATGGAGCTCCTGGGGTGGACTGCACATGGTTTAAAATCCTTAAATGCTGAAAAAATATCCTTTAGCTCTCGTATCTCAGCCACTAGGTCCCTTAATGATGACATATCAGCAGGTGGCGGGGTCAGGGACGAGGAAGCCTGAGGCAGAGTTGAAACCGCGGCGGCAGGGGCCGGGGGCAGGGTCAGGAACGCAGAAGCTGCAGGCGGAGCTGAAACCAGGGCGTCAGGGGCAGGGGGGGTTCAGGGACGCAGAAACCTCAGGCAGGCGGAGCTGAAACTGGGGCGGAAGGGGGCGGGGTCAGAGGAGGAGCATCCGAACACATGTGCATGTCTGTGGGAACGGAATTCTTGGGTTTAGCTGCTGATCGCTTAGGACGTCTAAGTCTTAAGCACATGTGATTTAACTCTCGTACCTCAGCCTCAAGGTCACTTATCCTTATGGCATACCACGTTTTACATATCTTGAAAGTGGCGACCACAGTTAAAAAAATCCAAGGGGTAGCGAAAATTAAACCGTTTATGACAGCGCGAATCTGTCCCAGGTCAAGAGATAATGACTGGGACACCTCCTCATAAAACGAGAAATTTCCCATGGTGGAGGGAAACGCGGGGCCACAGAAGTGGGCAGATGCCACTTACCTGTGTCTGGACGGTTTTGGAGACCTCAGGCCGGGCGTGGTGTGGGTACGGAACACAATGGGCGCCAGATGTTGTGGTGGTCTGGTGTCGGGCTGCACCGCGGAGAAGAGAGTGGATGTCCAGAGCAAAGGGGTACACAAATCTTTATTATAGGATGGGGGGGTTGGTTCAGACCACGTGGAGCCAGCCGGCAATGGCCGTCCCCAATACCTGACCACGGGGGGAGAGCAGGGAGCGAGACCTCAGAGAGGGAGAGCTGAGAACCCAGAGAGAGGGGGGGTGAGGGGGCTTTTTATTGGGCGACAACCAGGGGTGACGTGTAGGGCCAGGATTGGTTCAAGGGGGCACTGCTAGGATTTCGCGGGGCGTAGTAAAACCTGGGGGTGGAGACTGCATCAGAATAACTCCTCAGCAACACACATCATTCCTTTCTTTTTCTCTTTCTTGCTTTATTTCTTTTTCATTTTTTAATTTGAGGAAAATTTCTTTTATAAGTAGTTATTGGGTCAGGGATACAGTTTCACTTCTCCCCAAGATAGGTGTCAACACACCACCAAGTCCCTAACTCTCTTCTAACACTGTCCTACCCACCCCTTTTGAGTCCTTGAATCCACTGAGATAGATCATGGTTTATTAATAATTCACACTGTTTTCTCCTATTTTGTTACTTCAATTCCACCTGTGAGTAGGATTTGCCCTGGCTTATTTCACTTACCATGATCTGTTCCAGTTCCAACCATGTTGCAGCTATAGAGACAATTTTATTTTTATTGACAGCTGAGTAGGTAGCATTCCATTGTGTTTGTATATCACAGCTTCCTTATTCACCAGTTTGTCATTGGACATTTGGGTTGTCTACAACCATTTGTTATTGCATATAGCACTGTGGTTAACATAGGCATGCATAATTCCCTTCTAGGAGTATTTCTGTATTTTTAGAGAGATACTAAGCAGAATTTTTGCTGGATATAATCTATTTTAAATATTTGACCATTTTAAGACTATATTCCACAGAGAATGAATCAGTTCATATTACCACCAACAGTTCTTCTTCTAGCGTTTGCCCTTCTTCCGTAGCCAGCCAACAGCATCAGGTTGAGCCTGATGTAGTTTTGAGACCTCCTTTGAATCTGGAGAGGTGGCAGTCGTTGATTGTGTGGGTCATAGTCTGACTGTAGCCGCAGGGGCTGTTCGGGTCGTCTCTGGCTCTCTGGCTTTGCTGAATATTTTGTTCATATCTTCTCCCCAGTTTTTGGTTGGGGTTTTTTATGTATTTGTTTTTGTTGCTGAGTTTGGTGAGCTCTTTATATATTTTGGCTATTAGTCTCTTGTTTGATGTATGGCATATCAAGATTTCCCATTCTGTAAGGGATCTTTTTGTTTGGGTGGTGGTTTCTTTTCCTGTGCCAAAGATTTTTAATCTGATGTGGTCTTATTGGTTTATTTTTGTTTTAGTCTTCCTTGCAATTGGATTCAAATCATTGAAGGTACCTATAAAATTCAGATGAAAAGAATTCTACCAAAATTTTCCTCTAAGTATTTGATACTTTATGGCCTAACATCCAAGTCCTTGATCCATTTGGAATTTACTTTTGTGAGTGGTGAAATGTAGTGGTTCAGTTTCATTCTTATGCATGTTTCAGAACAATTTTTCCAACACCATTTGTTATAGAGACACTCCCAAGGTCCCTATTTTATTCCACATGCCTGCCAGCATGTTTGTTTTGTTTCATTTTCATTTTTTTATTTATGGCATTCTCATAGGTATGAGATGGTATCTTTTGTCTTGATTTTCATTTCATTGATAAGTAAAATTGAGAATTTTTTCATATGCTTGTCCATCTGAATATATTCTTTTGTGAAAAGTCTGTTCAAACCTTCTTCCCACTTTTTTTATGAGCTCGTTCAATTTATTGCCAAGTTTTTTGAGTTCCTTATGGTGCATAAATATGACCATACATTCAGTAAGACATCTTTTTATTTAATTATAATTAGTTTTACTTTACACATTTTCAGTTTTATGCAACCTCATAGTTTTATTTTTGTTTCTCTTTTCCTTGACAGTGAACTCCAGTCTGAAGAAATTTCTGAAATTGCGATCATGGAATTGTCTGCCTGTTTTCTTCTATTTATTTTATGGCTCTTAATCTAACATCAAAGTCTTTAATCCATTTAGACTAGTTTTTGTGCATGGTGAGATATAGTGATGTGATTATTTTGCATATAACTACTCAATTTTCCCAGAACTATTTATTGAAAACACTGTCCTCTACCCAATTTATTCTTTGCCACTTTTCCATAAATTAAGGCATAGAAAACTGGCTGCTTATTTCTTTGACCAACACTTTCTCTTTCTTTCTTTCTTTCTTTCTTTCTTTCTTTCTTTCTTTCTTTCTTTCTTTCTTTTTCTTTCTTCCTTCCCTCCCTCATTCCTTCCTCCCTCCCTTCCTTTCTTTCTTTCTCTCTCTTTCTTCCTCTTCTTTTCCTTTTCTTTCTTTCTTTCTTTCTTTCTTTCTTTCTTTCTTTCTTTCTTTCTTTCTTTCTTATTTTTTCATCTATTGCCACCAGGGTTATCGCTGGGGCTTGGTTCTAGTGCTACAAATCCACTGCTCCTTCCTTCCTTCCTTCCTTCTTTCTTTGTTTCTTATTTTGTCTCACCAAATAGATATAAATTTAGAGGGGAAGGAGGTATAAGGAGAAAGAAAGAAAGAAAGAAAGAAAGAAAGAAAGAAAGAAAGAAAGAGAAAGAAAGAAAGGAAGGAAGAAAGGAAGGAAGGAAGAAAGGAAGGATAATTACAGACCTGCTTCACCACTAGTGAAATGTCCCCACTTCAGGTGGGGAGTTGGGGCTCAAGCCCAGGTCCTTATGCCTGGTCATATGTATGCTTAACCAGGTGCACCAGTGCCAGCCCACTTAACCCACTTTTTTTAACTTGGTTATTTTTTTCCTTATAGATGTTTGATATCAGTCGCTGTTGTATGTGATATGAAGATATCATCTCCCAATTATTGAGTTGCCTGGTTACTCTCGTATAGTTTGCTTTGGATGTGTAGAAGGGGTTTTCTTTCATGTAACCCATTTATTTAATTGTGTTTTCATTCCACATGCCCATAGGGTTGAGTATCCAAATACAACTTTGATGTTAAGGTGCAGAAATGTTTATCTGGTGTTTTCTTTTGTATGTTTTAGAGTGTCTGGTCTAATATCCAGGTCTTTGATTCATTTTGATCCTAT
Source organism: Erinaceus europaeus (assembly GCF_950295315.1). NCBI lineage: Eukaryota > Metazoa > Chordata > Mammalia > Eulipotyphla > Erinaceidae > Erinaceus > Erinaceus europaeus. Next base: position 77,736,634 of record NC_080185.1, on the reverse strand, counting down.
TTTGTACATAGTGTTAAGTGATGGTCCAGTTTTACTTTTAAAAATATCATTGATTTAATAATGACTAATACAGTTGTAAGGGGGCCATCTGGTGGTACACTTGTTTGAGCGCACATGTTACAATGCACAGGGACCTAGGTTCAAGACCCTGGTCCCCACCAGCAGGGGGGAAAGCTTTGCAGATGATGAAGCAACATTGCAGGTCTCTCTATGTCTCCCTCTGTCTCCTCCTTCCCTCTTGATTTATGGCTGTTTCTATCCAATAAGTAAATAAAGAGAATAAAAATTTAAAAACACAATTATAAGATAACAGAGGTACAATTTCATACAGTTCTCATCACCAGAGTTTTGTGCCCCATCCCCTCCATTGTAAGGTTCCTTATTCTTTATCCCTCTAGGAGTATGGATTAAAATTCTTTCTGGGATACATAAGTTGGAAGGTCTGGCTTCTATAACTGATTATCTACTGAATATGAGCATTGGCAGGTCGATCTATGGCACCAACTGTTTATATCTTTCCCTCGTGGGGTAAAACTCTAGAGAGTCTAAGGTTTCAGGACACATTGATAAGTCATCTGTCCAGGAAAGTCAAGATAAAATTATAGTAGCATATGTAGCTTGGTGACTAAAATACAGTAAGATAGAAAGCAGGACACAATGTTTAATTAATAGGAGCCATAAAGTAAGACGAGAGCAGATGAAAGTAGGGACCTTCGGTGTATTGCGCCAAAGTAAAAGACTCTGGGGTGGGGGGATGGTTTAGGTGCTGGATCATGATGGCAGAGGAGGACCTATTGGGGGGTTGAATTATTATGTGGAAAACTGGGAAATGTTATGCACATACAAACTATTGTTTTTTATTGTCAACTGTAAACCATTAATCCCCCAATAAAAAATTTTTAAAAGAGAGAGAGAAAGAGAAAAAAAGAAAGAAAGAAAGAAAGAAAGAAAGAAAGAAAGAAAGAAAGAAAGAAAGAAAGAAGCTTAGGGTAGAAGGAAACTAAGAAGTCAATGTGCCTAGAAGCATATGTCTTAATCTTTCCTTGAGCTTGATAGCTAACATTAGGGGTGGACCACAAATATTATCTGGGAAGATGGTGTCCGAGTTGAGAGTAGAACTAGGAAGTGGGATTAGGGCAGAGTTGCCTTCAAACTAAATAAAAGAAATATAAATAAAAGATATATAAATTCAATTAATGGTTTACTACAATGATCTAACCTAGGGACCATATCTGTTCATATTTATAACAGGAGCCTATACAAGCTCTGAGTCTCTGTCAGATTCAGTTCATAAGTCCATATCACAGTTGGGAATATTTTAGGCTGCATGCATTTCAGAACCAGTCTTCCTTGAGTGAAAAAGGAGAATTATTTAGCCTGCCTTCAGAGAATGGGACAGTCCCTGTATTGTTATTTCATAGTGAGGGTGTGGTCTTGAAGAAGCATACAAAAGTTCTTGTGAAGAGTTGGGGGGTCCTCCATTTTGTAGACATATTTTAGTTACATTCCAAAGGGCCTGTGGCTATACTAGCTTTTTGTTTTTTGGTTTTTTCCCCTGAGCCTGAAATCTGATATGCAGGTGGATCCAAGTTATTGTCTGGGGAGATGATGTCATGGCTGAAAAAGGAACAGAAAGCTGGATCAGGGAAGAGAGTACTCCATAATATGGGAAATGGGTATAAATATTGTTGGCTGTAAACCCCATAAACTTGATTTGGTCTGGGGCCCATAGTCAGCTTAGGAGCCTATGGAGGACCCCCCCCCCCAACTCTTCATCTGCACTATTCCAACCCTTAGGTACATGACTGGTCAACAATTTGTTTGGCTTTGTATGTGAACTCTCTTTTCAGCCACCAGGTTCCAGATACCATACCGACCAGACTTCCCTGGATAGACAACACCACCAACATGTCCTGGAGCTCTGCTTCCCCCAAGCCCCAACCTACTAGGGAAAGAGAGAGGCAGGCTGGGAGTATGGATTGACCAGTCAACGCCTATGTTCAGTGGGGAAGCAATTACAGAAGCCAGACCTTCTACTTTCTGCATCCCACAATGACCTGGGGTCCATAATCCCAGAGGGATAAAGAGTAGGAAAGCTATCAGGGGAGGGGTTGGGATATAGAGATCTGGTGGTGGTAATCGTGTGGAGTTGTACCCCTCCTATCCTACGGTTTTGTAGATGTCTCCTTTTTATAAATAAAAAAATTAAATAAAAAAGTTCTTATAATGACATTCCCAGTGGGTGTGAACAGTGATGGTAGAGAGAGGGATCTATCAAAGATATAGGCCTATATTATCTACAGAGGAATCCAAGAATTCTCTGCCAGTGGTGAGGTGGCCTGATAATGTCCAAAGAGGCCAACATTTAGTGAGCCAGATTCTTGCCTTCCTGTGCAAGTATCTTCTCCCAGTTTCTAGGTTTACTATTTATCTTTATGTAATTACTTTTTGATGTGTAGAAGTTTTTAATTTGACATAAGCCCATTTATTCAGTCTTGTTTTGTTTCCTTTGCCCATGTTTCACTGATTTGTTCTATTTATTTTAGTTTGAGGTCTAATATACATATCTTTGATCCATTTTGAGCTAATTTTGGTGTATTGTGTTAGGTAGTGGTCTAATTTAATTTTTTTTTACATGTGGTTGTCCAGTTCTCCCAGCACTATTTGTTAAAGAGAACTTCTTTTCCCCATTGGGAAGTTTTGCCCTCCCCCCTTTTTATTAGTTATTTAATAATGATCGACAAGATTGTGGGATAAGAGGGGAACAATTCCAAACAATCCCCACCACCAGAGTTCCATATCCCATCTCCTCCATTGAAGGTCTCCTCACTCTTTATCTCTCTGGGAGTATGGATCAGAAATCCTCATGGGGTGCAGAAGGTGGGACGTCTGGCTTCCACAGTCATCTCTCCACTGGACATGGGCATTAACAGGTTGATACACACCCCCAGCCTGCCTTCATCTCTCCCCAGAAGGGCAGGGATTTGGAGAAGTGTGGTTCTAGGACACATTGGTGAGGTCATCTGCCCCAGAAAATCAGGCTGGCATAATGGTAGCATCTGCAACTTGGTGACTGAAAACCATTAAGTGATATAACACAACAAATTGTTTAGTAAGCAAGAACCTAAAGGTAAGACTACAGCAGATGACATTTGAGGTCTTCTTGCTATAGTATCTAGGAAGCCTATTTTAGGTATATTCCAAGAGACCCATAACTTTACTAATTTTTGCCTGAGCCTGATAGCTAACATACAGGTGGGCTAAAGGTATTGTCTGGGGAGATGTTTTCAGAGTTGGAAATAGGACTAGAAAGCTGAATCATGGCAGAGAGTTGATAAATGTTCTTTCTATCTCTTTTATAAAGTTCTATCATAAATCATTTTTGTATTTTTATTATCAGTTATTAAACTGTATACAAAATTTAAGATTCCTGTGTGTAGTTACACATCCACGACCCAAATCCTGTGCCCTGCTCCCCCTGATCACCACCATGATTCTTACAGAGTCCAAGAGACATTTTGGTTACTTTTTTTTTCCAAGTTTGTTTGCTTAACAATTAAATTTTGGATCTTGCCTAAAACCCTCTTTTCATCTATTAAAATAAGTGTGTGACTTTAGGTTTTTCTGTTGATGGTGTGTTGAATTACATTGGTTTATATATGTTGAATCATCCTTGCATTCTTGGGATAAATCGTGTGTGTGTGTGTGTGTGTGTGTGTGTGTGTGTGTGTGTGTGTGTGTGTGTTTTATACAGAGATAGAGAGGTAGAGAAAATGAAAGAGCACAGCAGCAAAACTTCCTTCAGTGCAGTGGGAACTAGACTGGAGCCTCTGTCACACATACAGTAAAGCAATGTGACTGATTTCACTGGCCCCTCACATGGTATTAATGTATAGTCTTCTACATGTGAATCTGGATTGCTAGGATTTCATTGTTGGTCTTAGCATCTGTGTTCATCAGGGATATTGTTCTGTACTTGTTTTATAGTGTATCCGCTTATTAGCTTTATAGAAACCATTTGGCAATATTCCCTTATCTTTATTTTTTGGAGTAACTTAAAATGAATAGAAAATATATCATCTGGGGTTCAGGTGGTGGCATACCTGGTTGAGCACAAATGTTACAATATATGAGGACCCAGTTTTGAGCCCCCTGGTCCCCACGTGCAGAGGGAAAGCTTTGCAAGTGGTAAAACAGTGCTGCAGGTGTCCCTCTGTCTCTCTCCCTATCACCCCTCCCCTCTCGATTTCTGCCATTTTCTATTCAATAAATAAAAATATTCTTTAAGAAGAAAATATATCGATCTTCGGAACCAAAGCGGGAGGCATAACTGTGGTCACCGCTTAAAAAGTCTAGACGTGTCTTGCTTTGTGGGCCAGTGTTGGGTCCTCCGTAGCTTGTGACGATGGTGTTGCTCACAACGATTGTCCGAGTGGCGGACAGACTCCCGCTCGCCGCCTCGATGCAGAAGGACAAGCAGTCTAACCGGGACCTTCAACAATACCAGAGTCAGGCTAAGCAGCTCTTTTGAAAGTTGAATGAACAGTCCCCTACCAGATGTACCTTGGAGACTGGCTCCATGACTTTTCACTACATTACTGAACAAGGTGTTACTTGGTTTTGTGTGAAGCTGCCTTCCCAAAGAAGTCAGTTTTTGCCTACCTAGAACACATGCACTCAGAGTTCGATGAACAGCATGGGAAGAAAGTTCCCACTGTGTCTAGACCCTATTCCTTTATTGAGTTTGTATACCTACATTCAGAAAACCAAGAAACTCTACATTGACAGTCGTGCTAGAAGAAAACCTAGGCTCCATCAACACTGAATTGCAAGATATGCAGATGATCATGGTGGCCAACATTGAAGAAGTGTTACAATGTGGAGAAGCACTCTCAGAATTGGATTCAAAGGCTAACAATCTGTCCAGTCTGTCCAAGAAATACCGCCAGGATACGAAGTATACCGCCAGGATACATGCGTTCCACTTACGCTAAACTTGCAGCAGTGGCTGCATTTTTCATCAGGTTAATAGTATATGTTCGATTTAGGTGGCTGTGAAGTAGTGGATTCAGTCACTGACAAGGAAGAATCTAGAACCTGGTGGGTGTATGTTTTCAGTAAGTTGGGCTCACAGACAAGTGAATATTAGATGTTAGAATATTAGATTTCATTGTTGGTCTTAGCATCTGTGTTCATCAGGGATAATCTAATATTAGAATATTAGAATATTAGAATATTAGAATCTAGGTGGAGTGTCTGCCTCTAAAGACCTTACAAGAAAATGATATCCTGAAAAATGAAAGGCTACACCTCATTTAATGAAACTTAAACCTCTGGAGAAAGTCTCTTTTGGGGGCAGAGCCTTTCTCTGGGTGCTAAGCCATACATATTAAGGAACAGTAGATTGTTTCAGTTTTTCTCTTCACCACAACCACCCCGCCGCCAGTGCTTTGCATTTTAAAGCATTGACTGGGACATTTACATTTTCTAATGTAGCCATAACTGAGATTTGGCTTAAATAGTCTGTACTGGCAACATTCTGAAATTTTTCCAGAGAAGGCACCCGTTTGAAGAAGTTTTTTTTTTTTTTATCATATCATATCTAATCAACATTTCTTTTGTTGGTGACATTCATGGTTTCAGTAACCTGAGTTTCTGATGGTCTTTGAAACAAAACTCCAGTATGTGAAGGTTAATGGCTGTACTGCAAAGGTCTTGTCTATTGACCCCTGTAGGAAGATAACTTTTGTTGTTTTCCTTTCATGATATTTTGCTTATTTCACACTTGCTTTGGGGTTTAATGAATTATATTAAGATTCCTTGGAATTATATTATAGCATTCCTTGATTAAGAAACTAAACTGTTTTATTTGCTCCTTTAAAAAGCTGAATTAATTTGAGACAGTCTTTATTTTTCAACAGCTGGTTTATATTAATATATACAAGTGAGTATAGCAATCGAATAGCTAAAAAAAAAAAAAACTTGACTTTGGCAGAAGAAAGGCTCTGATCATAATGACACCTTT